>NC_088333.1:7587500-8235000 GCF_036884655.1 Musa acuminata AAA Group
TAGATGTTTGCATTTCTTAATTTGATGTGAAAGAATCAGTAGTCGGAAATTTATGGTCTTATTAGTATTGCTGTTAGTTGATGTGAAAGAATCTATATTCACAGTTCTATCCCTATTAAGTACATAGATTATCTTTTGACTCAAAAACTGCTCTTAAATTGTGCAATTAAGCAGCTCAGTATGATTGGTCGTCTTAACATGACTTCCAAAAAGAAGTTTAACAGATCCTGAAGTTTTGTGGTATCAGTTGGTTCATAAGATATACAATTCTCCTCATAATTGTTTTTAGGTAAATCAGATTCGAATCAGGACCTTGGGATGATAATCCTTAGCCACCACATTCCTACACATAAGAGATTGGCTTAGCCATCCCCTTCCTGCACATAAGAAATTGGCTTGGGACATATTTAAAAAATATATAATTATATATTTTTATTATTTAAGATAAAGTATATATTTTTTTATGATTAAGATGAATAAAAAGTCATATATTTAGTTAAATTTAAAATACTTACATCTTTATTTATAGCTTATGTCTTTTTTGGTTTTTCTTTATTTTTTCTCGTATTACTAACATTACTATGCCATCCGAATGTGTTTTTAACCTATGTTGATATCATAATATATAATTTTTTACTTATTTTATCTTTTATCGAAACGATACTTAATTATTTATAAATAAATATTTTTTCTTTCTTTTTTTTCTAGTAACTCTAAATATCCATCTCAATATTTTTATCTTGTCAACATAAATTTTTTATATATACTTTTTTTTAACTATTCAACACCCATGGTCTAACTAACTAAAATAATATGCAAATAACATAAACCAAGGTGGTTTATCATGTAGGTGCTTAGTTTATTCATCCATCATCAACATAAAAAGATAAGGACTTAATACAAATATTTAATATAATTTTATGTTACTAGGAAACTCATTAGACACACTCCTTGTAGTTCTAATACCAGTAGCTATAGTATCATACGCAGCTTTAATAACATCAATATAATTATAATTAGTAAATACATATATTTATTTTAAAACAAATCATAATAAATTTTTAGGAATTCTATCATAGATTTTTTCGAAGTCAATAAAAATCATATATAAATTTTTTTCTTTCTAAAATTTTATTAATTATATTAATAAATAAATAACTTTCATGATTGATAATATATATATATATATATATATATATATATGAAAACCAAATTAAATTTTAGAGATATTTATTTTAATTGTTTTATAAATATATATATATATTAAATTTAGAAGGATAAAAACACTATTTAAAGATATGCATCAATATTAGTGCAAAGCCGCACATGAGGCATTTATACTAGATTAAAAAAAAAAAAAAAGCCGATTTTTCCGAGGGGTTTATATGGAAAAAAGAAAGAGGAAAGAAATTGGATGGTATGTATATGAAGAGAGAGGAAACGAAAGCAGAGAAGACGCGAGAGCTGACGGGCGTGTGCGATCGGATCTAGATAGATAGATTTCGCTTGGGTGAAGCCGGGGGCAGGACGATGGCAACGGCCGTGGTGGAGAAGAAGCAACCGATGGAAGCGGAGGGGGAGATGTGTGCGCCGCCGTCGAGACCCAGGGGAGGCGGAGGCGAGGGGTTGCGGCAGTACTACCTGCAGCACATCCATGACCTCCATCTCCAGATCCGGCAGAAGACCAACAACCTCCAGCGCCTCGAGGCCCAGCGGAACGACCTCAACTCTCGAGGTTCGGAAACCCTAATCCTACCCAATTCTTCCTGCACCGTTGGTTCTCGATGCCCTAATCCTGCGGCGGGCCCTAGTTTCGGTCTGGAACATGGAAATGGCCGAGAGGATTGATTCCGGATATCTTTTCATTTTTGTCTTGATTAGAATCCCAAAAAGGCTCAAGCGGAAAAGATCAAATCTTGATGCATCCCATGCTATAGGCTTCAATCGCGTTCTATGCCCTTCTCACTTTTGGTTTAATCTGATGCATCTGGCACGTGATTGCAGTGCGAGCGCTTCGAGAGGAGTTGCAGCTACTTCAAGAGCCTGGTTCGTATGTTGGCGAGGTGGTTAAGGTGATGGGGAAATCGAAGGTCTTAGTCAAGGTAACTCTTGGGTTCGTTTGATTTTTTTTTAATATTCTAACATAATTCATTTCACAATTATGATTTCTTTTTCCCCCTAAGAAATACCGCAACAAATTTTTTTTTTGTTGTTGCAGTTTTTCCTCTCAAATTTGTTTGTTGAAGATACTTATTCATATCTTGATTGACCTTGCCAGAAACAGGAAAAAAGAAATTTGAATTCTCTGTACTGCATTACACAGAGCTTAATTGTGGAAAAAATTCTTGTAGCTGACCCAAATAGTTGGACATCGTTGCTTCTTGTCATAATATCTAATTTCTGCTTTTCCTAGGTTGCTGTCGGGCTGTAGTTAATGTGGTTTCCAAGATTGATATTTACTCACTATCATATATGTACAACTCTGATTATATGCATTTTAATGGTGTACCATTGTATCAGTGGAAGGTTTGGTTACATGTTGTTTGCCCAAAGTAAAATGATATGATTATGTAAAATCAGTAGGATTCGTTTGTGTGGAGAAATACAGTGTTATTTATCTTGAAGGTGAGGTGCCACATAAAGGAAAGCTGAAGCTTGCTACTGTATGTTTGACCATGTAATTCTCTTTTGTGACCATCCACTGTGTATATATATGGTTTCTTGGTTAATTTGCTAGAAACATGCAACTCATACAATCATTTGCCTTCTACCTTCTTTTGCCTACTGTTCTATCATATGAATCATGAACTCTTTGGTTGCTGAACTATCTACGTAATGGGCTGTACCCTTTCATGGATACTTATGCACAGTCTTACCTTCTGTGTCTAACAGGATAGGATGAGTTGATTTTCTTTATTCCAGGTCTTGGAAGTTCAAATTTTTGTCTTTTTGAGGAAACAAGAGTCATGCTATATGATTTATGCTGAATATCTTATTACTAGATTTTAGTGTCATTTGACTTTTTTATTGTTCATATAACTTTGCATCAAAATTAGGTAAAAATAGATTTATATCAGAGATTGCTTACATCACAAACCAGTTTGGTTCTAGTCAATCAAGCTAAGGTCCAACCAAATTTAGAAGATGGGTTCCTGCATGATGTCTAGAGTGAGTGTGTGTTTTCGGCTTTTAGACAATTGGAACTGCAGCTTTCTTTGTGATCATTCTTCTTTTGCTAATAGCAAATATA
The DNA here is from genome assembly GCF_036884655.1 of Musa acuminata AAA Group. Classification (NCBI taxonomy): domain Eukaryota; kingdom Viridiplantae; phylum Streptophyta; class Magnoliopsida; order Zingiberales; family Musaceae; genus Musa; species Musa acuminata. The sequence goes on from NC_088333.1 coordinate 7,590,751, forward strand.
TTTGTACTATTATTTTGTCTTCCTCTCTACAAGAAAAGTCGGCTGCATTTTGTTCTCTAAAGTTTTGTAAATATTCAGTGATTGCACATTGTTACATTCATTCTTTCCCCTTTCTAGGTCCATCCCGAAGGAAAATATGTTGTTGATATTGATAAGAGCATTGATATGACAAAGTTAACACCATCAACCAGAGTTGCTCTTCGGAATGATAGTTATGTTCTTCACCTAATTTTGCCTAGCAAAGTAGATCCTCTAGTCAATCTTATGAAGGTCGAAAAGGTACCTGATTCCACCTATGACATGATTGGTGGTCTTGACCAGCAAATTAAGGAGATAAAGGAGGTCAGTGATAGTTCCAAAAGCCTTTATAACCTATTTGGTTATGGCCTTTCCATTTATGCGCATGCTTGATTTGTTAAATCACTTGTTGCCCATGTAATAAACGCCTGCTACTTTATTTTCAGGTTATTGAACTTCCAATTAAGCATCCCGAGTTGTTTGAAAGCCTTGGAATAGCACAACCAAAGGTACTACTATCATAGTCATTGCTTATAAGTAATTTTCTTTTTCGGATGAGTTAGATGGCACTTAAATGCCATCTGTTCTACAATGTAACTCCATGTATTGCATATACAATATTAAGTTTGGTTTCTTTGCAGGGAGTCTTGCTTTATGGGCCTCCTGGCACGGGGAAAACTCTATTAGCAAGAGCCGTTGCTCATCATACTGATTGCACATTCATAAGGGTTTCTGGTTCTGAGTTGGTTCAGAAATACATAGGAGAGGGGTCTAGAATGGTTCGGGAACTATTTGTTATGGCCAGGTATATTGAGATGCAGTTTTAACTCATAACTTCCTTAAGATTTTTTGATAATTTTTTTGCTTATCTATATCATGGCCTTCAACAATAATGTAAAACCTTGCTAATTCATTTGTAATCTCCCTCATTGCATACACACTTAGCAAGGATTTAAGATATCATGATAGGAGTAGTTAGTGACCTTATTCCCTTTGATGAACTGATGTGATTCGTGCAAATCTTTCTTTTCAAGGGAACATGCTCCTTCAATAATATTCATGGATGAAATAGACAGTATTGGATCTGCTAGAATGGAGTCTGGTACTGGTAATGGTGACAGTGAAGTGCAACGTACTATGCTGGAGCTTCTAAACCAGCTTGATGGCTTTGAAGCATCAAACAAAATTAAAGTACGTTGATATCTTGCTTGTTAACATTAGACGTATTGATATTATTGGTGCATTATTGATCTGTGTGCCTACTAAATTACATTTTTTATTCAGGTTCTGATGGCCACAAATCGGATAGACATCCTGGACCAAGCACTCCTCAGGCCTGGACGGATTGACAGAAAAATTGAGTTCCCTAATCCCAACGAAGAGGTAGATGATTAGCACATGATTAAGTTTCTTCATTATTATTTTCTAGAATTTCCATCGACTTTTTAGATACAATACGATATAAACATTCAATTGTATTCCAGTCCCGCTTTGATATTCTAAAGATTCACTCGAGGAAGATGAACTTGATGCGTGGGATAGATCTTAAGAAAATTGCAGAGAAGATGAATGGAGCATCTGGAGCAGAACTCAAGGTATTCGCTTCTCATTGTTTTGTTTTCCAATGCATTCTTGCTTCATGGTTGTTATTATTATCCTGTTAATCTTTTTTACAAAGAGTAATAATTGCATGTGCATGCAAGTACATATGCAACCCAACTGACTCGAGATAAAACTGACAACCTCTCTTCTGGGTCAGCCTTTTAAATCAAAATATAGCTTTTGACTCTGTTATGGAAACTCTGGAGCACACATCATGAGTTGCTGTTTGTCTGCAGGCTGTGTGCACAGAAGCAGGGATGTTTGCTCTCAGGGAAAGAAGAGTTCATGTGACACAAGAAGATTTCGAGATGGCGGTTGCTAAAGTCATGAAGAAAGAAACAGAGAAGAACATGTCCCTGCGAAAACTATGGAAATAGATTCTTTCCCATTCGTCACTTGGTTGTTACTGAAAGGATATAAACGACAGTAACCATTTAACTCTGTGTGTTGGCATTTAACTCTAGAACTTTCATGATCAAGTGTGAGGCACTGAAGTCTTATAGTGTTCCCATGGATGTAAGATTCTGCCCTTACTTCCAGAACGATTTTTTTGTGTGCTTATGGTGTTTGGCAATTCTGAATCTGATTGTTTAAAGTAGCAAAAGTTGGTAGTAGTGGTCTACTGATATCGGATTCCCGGGTCAGGCAAGCTCTCAGGACATGGTTAATCTAATGTTTTAATCTTCATGCCTATTTAGTGATTAATGATTTCTATGTGAGTTTAATGATTTCTATCTAAGTTCTGGATGTGTGATTTGGAAGTTGGTTAAGGCTTCTTGATCAGTAGCAGCAGGTTAATATGATCAGAAAAGCTTGTTTGTGAGTCATTATTCAAACTAGTTGCTGCAGTTGTCAATTTCACGTTTGGGTATCTTGACAATGCCCACTGATAATAGGCCTTGTTTTATCCTATGCCATGCTTTTTTCTCTTTTTCTTTTTTTTTCGGTTTTTTAACAAATAAGTTTTATATGTGCATGTTTGCTTTTAAGTACTCCAATCAAAAGTAGGTTAAGCTTAATTTATGCTTATGATTGATTAGGTGATAAATATCGAAGTCACTGAGACTATTTTTTCTGCTGTAAGAAATCTTATATTGGTCTTTTATAAAAATAAAATAAATAAAACTCTCTATGGAGAATTTTGAAAATAATTCAATTTTATGTATATGCACTTTTATTTATTTTAAACCTTTTTTAATCAAACGAGTGAAGATTCAAAGGTTTGACTTTCTCGGAACATAATAAATTCTTGACGTTTTAGATTCTTCTAAGCTGAACCATCTCAACCCAAAAAGAGCAACTCATTTGAAATATTATTATATCTTGCCTTGGGTCAATTGCCTTCATTTTTTTTTATGCGGTTCATGTAATTATATTACTATAACTATTGTTATCGATATCGTTATAATCGTAATGAATTTTTTTATTATTATTATTATTATTATTATTATTATTATTGGCGATAATTGTGTTCTTATACCTTTGTTCCGACCTAACTCGGCAACAGTGAAGGCCATTTAAAAGCCCAAGCTGTGTTGATTGGTCTCTTCACTCTCTTCTCCTCTTTACCGAGCCAAGAGCAGCCGAAAGGGGAGGCCCGGCCGTCGACCTGAGAACACAGCCGAGCGTGAGACGATGTGGAGAAGGGTTTGCGTCGCTTCCTGTCGACCCGCTCTCCGGAAGCCCCACGCCTCCGCCGCCGCCCTCGCCCTCGTGGAACACGCCGCGGCTCTCCTTCTCCTCCTCTGCCTCCGGTGGATCCTTCCTTCCTTCCTTCCTTTAGGGCTCTCTCTTCTTTTTCTTTCTGTTTTGATCTCGAGATCGTCGAGGCAGACGGGGGTTCGGTCGATCTCTCTTCCTGTCGTTCATGTTTCAGGTGATGGATCGTTGAAGAAGAGGGTGGTGGTGATGCCGATCTTCATGGAGCTCGAGGTTTCTTTTCCGTTTTCGATCCTTCTCTTCTTGGTGGGTGTTGGATGCTATGAGGTGCCGAGAAAATGACCATCTTTTGGTGGGTGTTGTCTCGTTTACATATCTAGGGGAAAAAGCGGTTCGATATGGACGCCGCCATAGGCCCCTTCGGCACCAAGGTAGGCAGAATCTTCGGTTCCTTCCTTGGATTTTCTTCTTCTCTGATGTGATTATAGAAACTTGCCTCGTGTTGACAGAATGCATTCGTGTACAACTTTCTCTTTGGGGAATCCCTATGCATACATATGCATCTTTCGTACTTCCTTTTGTGGCTTTAGACTGCTTTTTTGGGATCTTCGGGTTATGATGTAAAATGCCTGTTGATTAAGTTACGTCGGTGCCCGTTTAATCGATCTCAGAAATCAAGATGAAGTGATTCAACTCCTTTACGCAGTCTCTGTTCATAACAGTCTTATGCTGATGCTTTCGAAGCTTAAGTTGCAACTTGGAAAATATTAAGGGAGTTCTAATACAATGTTTTATTGTTCCATAAAAAACACAAATGCAAGTGAGAGAATGTATGACATTGGAATCCATAATGTTATATTTCTTCAGTTGTTAGTCTAGACAATGCTCGAAAAACAATAAAAATTCGTATATCTCTTGATGGATGTCTTTGGAGTTCTTTGGATGAAGTGCCTTGTTTTTGTTGATAATTCGCTATTGGGATAATGGGTGTTTTATTATTAGACAAGCTTGTCATTGATTTTCAGAATTTATTCACTTGATTCTTGCTCACCTGCATAGCATATTAGGTTTTTGTAAATGATTTGCGGAGATATGATGATGGTTTCCATTCCTGCATTGGGATGTGTGTCCAATGTTTTGTTGGTCTATAGATGAAGCAGCTGTACAAATTAATGCATATTATACATCTTATTCTTCTCTCTTTAAAGATAGAAACAAGTTTTTCAATATTCATACTTTGGGACATTGCTACAGTCAGTGGATTGCTTGAGACTATAAACAAGCTTTGGATCAAAACAAGCTGTTATTTGGAGATCCTTTTGGGTTTCCACACAGAAATCATGGCAAGTATTTAGGTACAACATGTTGAAGGGCACTTTATGGTGGTAATATGTTGATATTCTGATAAGTAATAACTACCAATGTCGTAAACCTTTGTGATTGGCCTTCAGTCATACTCATTTTGGTCACAATGTTACACACATGTCAGTTTGTTTTCAAAGAAAATTTCAAACCAACACGAGCCTTTTGTGTTCTTCACAAATTCAAACTGAATTAACCTTATCTGTGGGATGACGAAAAGAGAAACCTACATAATGTAGATCCGCATTTTGGAATCTATGGTAGTCATATTGTACATTATGTTGTACTACACATCAACACTTCTTATATTGTTACTTCAGCAGGTTCCAATTTATTTTTTAGCTTTAAGCTGGACCATAACCAGGGTTTCTCGGTTTTTAACTTTGCAAATTGAAGTGAACTGTTTCATTTTATTTGCACATAGCCAATGCTCATGCCACACCTCATACTAGAAACTTCTAGTGGTAGAAGGAGATTTTTTTTTTGACAGGTATCACAAATTAGCTGGCTGTAGTCTATAATGAAATGCAAGGAGAGATTTAAAACATCTTCTTTTTACTTCTCCTTATATGGGTGCCACTTAAACATCTCTTTACCTTTCCGCATATGTTATATTGCTTTTGATATGACCATGCACATTGCAAATTTGTTGTTTTGTGCAATGTGTTGTTATATTGTTTTTTGTTACCTTCTTTTTTTTTTTAACAAAATTTACCCTTTTCTCATTCTGTTTCACTTTTTTTATTTTGTATAATTTCAGCCAGTAAAGATTATCCATTTTTCTGGTAATACATCCTTTTTGTTGTTAAAATTTCAAAGTTTTCACTTCATTTTCATTTATTTTATCTTTTTTTCTTTGATTTTCACCCAATTACATAGCAACATCAGACTGGAAGGTCCCAATAAACTGAGGTTGGTTGCATGGATCTTTCATCTTTATCGATCTCTGTTTTAAGGCAACATACCTAGTTAAAAAAAGAGTAGTCAAAAATCTTTTATCTTATTTGGTAAATTAATTTTCTTAGGTTCCCTCTGTCTTTTCTTTTACCATTAAACTTTATTCACTCATATGGTCTAACCAAACATTTACTTGTTTCCCTTGAACTAGATCATACAATCCAGTTTTCTATTTTTGTTTAATGGAACATCTTTTAAAATAATAGTTTGATTTTAAGCCAATTTAATTTGGTTTTGACCTTTTTGCTTAAGAAATTTGATAATGTCTTTATCATTTTGGTTTTCATATGATTTCTTTCAGTTTTTCTAAGTAGACCAACTAAAGTCATTGGCAGCCCATATGAATGGCTCAGCACTGCTTAGGTAGTAATTGGGACTTTTGCCACTTACGATTGATTGATTACCTTGACAGTGAATTCATTATCTTGTCATATGATGAATTATTTTGTCATTTAGGCTCTTATAGCCTTTTCCTCATATTTAAAATGAACCACCTAAAGTCATTTGTGGTCCACATAAATGCCTAGCTGCCACTTAGACAATTTTAGCTTCTTCCACTTAGGGTCACCTAATCCACCTTGACAAAATTGTTCACCACGTTGCGACACATACAAACTAGCTAGCCTCCTTTAGGTACTTGTGATTTTCTAACATTTTTTATCAACAAGTTGATCAAACTAGGCATCTTTTTAACCATGTAGGATATCAGAGTAGATCAGTTTGATCCTTGATTTCTTCTTTATGACATGCTTTGCTTTCTTGGTCCGCTGACTTTGACTTTTGTTAGTCCACATCCTTGTAAGAACATTATATAATAAATTCCTCTTTTTTCCATAATTGATGACACCTAAGAGATTGAGAATCTGCAATAATGGTACATGATGTTTTTCCAAAAATAAAGAGTATCTAACCTAGGTTATGTTATTTCGGAACCAAATGCGTCCTAGATGCTGTTGGAAGTAGAATTAGAAAAATCAAGGCTTAATCCTGTGTTTTAATTCGGCAATGGTTTTTTAGGATGTTGTTCCCTATCAATTAGTGCAAATAACCCAAGTTGAGCAATATGCATTTCACAAGGTATTAGTATGATGTAGCATTATTGGAAACAGGGGATCCTTTATTTAGGTCCTTGTACATCAAAGTTTGCTCAGTATATTACTTGTTCTATTACTGCACCAAATTGTGCAGTTTTCTCTTGTGATCAATATCGTTTGGTCTACTTGTAGGAAGCGCCTGCTGTCATCGAAGCCTACTATGACAAGAGGATAGTTGGCTGGCTGTACTGGTGGCGAAGGCGGTAAGTTGATAAGTTTAAGATGGCTATGCCATTCTAACTTTTTGCTTTTGCAGGTCTCCTTCCATGCTATTACTTTTATCTCTTTCTGATAACAAAATAAAACAAGCGTTCTTTGTTCGACATCTTACCTTGGTTTGCAGAGGATAAGCACGATCTCATATGGTTCTGGTTGGAGAAAGGCAAACCGCACGAATGCCGGGTCTGCTCCCAATGCTACGTGGTAATTGAGACCCCCTTTTTTTCTACTAAGAAATCTTTGAAACAAATACGAGGCTACTGTAAGCTTTTCTTTTGGTTTCTGTAGCTCGAAGTGATCGGCGAGGGAGGGCCTCCGGATGACGAGGTTGATCTCGAGGTTTATGGCGAGGGAGGCTTGATCACGAGGTTGATGGCGAGGGAGGGCTTCACTAGACAATGAAGGCGCGGGAGGGCCTTCGATCTTTCTTGCCCAAGCATGGCTTATCTTTTTGCTCGCCCTTTTGCTTTTCCATACATTATCTGCACTGTCAAATACTCCATGGCTACATTAGACTATTCATTCTCTCTTCCTTGATATCAACGTCCGATCGTTGTAGGGATGCTAAGCTAATATTGTGAAATTGTTCTTGCATCGTGTTGTGTTGCGATACAAGTATCTGATGATTTCGATGCCAATGGATCATTGGAAACATCGTCGTCGACACCTACTCCGTTCTTCCGTCTTTAAAGTCAGCACCCGAAACGAAGCCACACAGCAGAAGCCCAACCATGCCAACCCAAGCCGTGGACGCCACCATCGCCGATTGCCTTGCTCAAGCCCAGTCGGACTCAGTGGAAGCTCGGACCTCCGCCCTCACCACCCTCTCTGCCCTCACCAGGCTCAGCAGCCGCAACCGAGACCTCCTCTCTCACACCCAACACGCTCTTCCCCTCCTCCTCGGACTCTCCCACTCCGAGCCCACCATCCCCCTCGCCCTCTCCGTCCTCCTCCATCTCTCCCTCAACCCCAACCTCAAGCAACCCCTGGCTGCCGTCCCCGGCTTCGTCCCCCGCCTCAACTCCCTCGTCCTCAGCCCCTCCGCCTCCACCCAGGCCGCCAAGCTCGCCGCCTCCCTCATCTGCAGCCTCGCCATGCACGACAAGAACAAGGCCCCGCTCGGCGTCTCCGGCGCCGTGCACACGGTCGTCGAGGCGCTTGGCTGCTCCGCCGCGAGGCCTCACGTCCTCAGCTCCCTCGCGGAGCTGGTACAGTTCCACGGCAACTGCACCCTAGCCGTCCGCGCCGGGGCGGTGCCCGTGCTCGCTAGGATCGTCGGAGGCCCCGCAGAGGACCTCGGCGCGACGTGCGTCGTCGTCCTGGCGCGCATGGCGAGGTTCGAGGAGGGCATACAAGCGATCCGGGAGGTGGAGGGGGTGGTGGGCACGCTGGTGGACTGGTTGAGGAGGGGTTGCATGGCGAGCAAGCAGAGCGCCATGGAGGTCCTGGCGAGGTTGCTCGAGGAGAGTGACGAACTCATGCGGGAGGCGGCGGGGAGGGACGACTTCTCCTCCTTGCTCGCCGACCTGTCGATCGGAGGATCCACGAAGCTGCGGGAGAAGGCCGGATTGCTCATGAAGATGATGGAGTCGTCGGATTTGGATTTGGATTGGGATGTGGAAGGAAAGCCCGCCCGTGGCGGAAACTCCATGAGACTCAAGGTGGAGAGAGATGATGGAGCGAGCGTTGCATGTTGATGCCGGTCAAATAGTAGTCATTAAACTCTCACTTTCTTGGGTAATCAGTTCATGGGATGAAGAGTACTTTGCTTTCTCATCATACTTGAGAATCACTTGGCTCATTAATCTTTCTCACCCTATTAAAAGAGGGCAAATCATGTACTCACTTGGCTCATTAACATCTCTCACTCACATGGTCTTTGAAGCATCAAATGATGTCAGAGAGTTGCACAAACCTGAATGCTATTGAACAGTGTATCATCTCAAATACCACACCTGAATGCACAGTAAAATACATGGCATTCTTCACTGGAGAAACACTGCAGATGTCATAAATGTGGCATCAGCTTGACAATTTTCTCGAGGGACTTTGTAGACACATTTTCTCGATCATAGTATTTTATTATTCCCTGTTGACCTCAATTGTGTCCAGCTTTTGTTATTGTTCTAAACAAAAGCTTCCTAATGCCAGATCTGAAATCTTACTCACCACATTTGAGTGAAAGATAGTCGATCAGCTTAACCTTATGAATCATAGTCCCAAAACTAATATTGAACTTGAGATCCAACTTTGAATGCATCTCCCATGTAGCTGAGATCCTTCCTGTGCACACAATTATACCAGGCAAGAAGAGCACTCGTACTGCCGATGGATCTCCACCACTTCATTAAATGAAACATTGAGTACAGGAATAAAGTAGTCTCTATACATCTGTTTTGCGACTGTCTATGATAGGATTCTGGAATCAGCAACACTCCAAGCATGCAACAATCTTTCCACCACCCTCAGTGCTTGCTGATGCCCGTAATGGTCTCACAAAACGTAAGGTTAGTAGATTACTAGTAAACTGCTCATCTACCTGTCCTCTCTTGGATCATCCAGTGTCTTCTATCTTCTTCGTGGGTTGTCAGGTTGGGTCCATGCATGTCTGGAGTTTCTGCACATAATGGGAAGGAAGTCCGCACAGCAATGGACATGATTGTGAGGCCAAGCTTTTCGTCAGACAAGAAGACCCTTTTTTTTCCTGTCCACATTGATTAGGTTTTTTGTTTGGATACAGACTGATTTTGTAGCACACAGAACCTTCCCCTGATCATGGTTCTTTCAAGGGGACAGCGTGTGGGCAAGGATAGATGGAAGGTAGTAGCAAGCATCGGACATGGGTGGCCATCTCGACGAACAGCTCACTCTTGTGGGAGCTTTTGGAGGGCTTGGCTAATGTAGTGCATGTTGTACTTAGTAGATGATTTGCACCTACACCTAATATGAGTTGACTTCCTTCAATGACTTTCACTTTATTGTTTTTGGCTTTTGCTTTTAGGATGATGAGGGCAGGTTTCGATCGTCCATCCGTTCGTCGTCGGAGGTGAATGATTGACGCCAATCACGTCGGTTTTTTCTATATGAAACACATCGTAAATCTTCAGAAAGAATCAGATGGATCTTGTCGAGCAGGATACAAACTATCTTTGATGAGTTATGAGGTGAGCCACACAACCTAAAAGGATCCTTTCTTACATATGGCTCAATATTTTCTTACATATGAGGTGAGCCACACAACCTAAAAGTGGGTGAATATTTTGTTTTTAGGAACCTATGACTGATTATTCCTAGTGGGTGAGTTCTGGAAACTAATTTTAATATGAAACCCGAAAGAGTTGATGGAAGAATATGGTATGAAGTAAAGATTCACAGAATTTACGTCTAATATAATCTCTCATGTGTCAGAAGAGAACATGGAAAATGGACAGAGAGGGGACAAGGTTGGTCGTTGTTGGTGAAGGCAGAGGCTGAGGGATCAAAGTTTTGCAGCCAGGGATAGGGCTTTATGCTTCCCATTGTGTTCCTCTCTCTTCTCTCAGCCCTGCAGCTGATGCTAAAGCCAAAAGGAAGATGATAGACGAAGCTGAGCCACCCTGCCTGCCTCCGGTACCAAGTAAAAGTCTGTAAGAATTGAGATGTGGTATATACGATCCATTTGAGGAGGCTTCTTCCACTCCTGTACTACCACCATCCTCTCTCTCTCTCTCTCTCTCTACAGGAAAACACAGCTAATGCTGCTACTCTGGCAACTCACAAGTCTCCAGTGTCAACAGGTAAAAGTTGATGCCAAGTGGAAGCTGTTTGACGATCTTCACCTTCTCTAAAAAACCATGATCAGATTGGCATCTACTTTTATGATTATTACATGCAGAGAAAACCACACTCTTCAGTTCTGTTTCCCTAAACCTAAAACCAGTACTTGAGTGATGAGCATGGATGAAGATTAGTCCTAATAGATGAACAAGTGAAACGATAGATATACATCCATGCCTTTAATGAATAGTAGGAAACCAGTGAATGAGATCACATGCCATTGCAAGCTAAGGTAGGCGATCTTAAAAGTAGGAGAAGAGTGACATGCGAGTAGGGCATTAATGTGCGGCACGGACACTGCATGCTTCACCTACTCATCTTCAACCTTCGACTTCTCTGTAAAGGTCCAATTCTTACGGCCACTCACGCCATTCCACCGCTACGAGACTCTCTCTCTCTCTCTCTCTCTCTCTCTCCAAGAAACCGTATCAAAGGGATCAATGTACACACTCTTATATGTGACAAAAGACTTTTCGACCGTCATGAAATTAATTATGTGGTGGATGACAATCTCTTTCTTTCTTTTGAAGGCTTGTATGATATATAGATTACATTTATTCTTTTATTTGATGACATAAATAAATAAAAAAACTATTACTTCAAATAATTATTAACAAAATTTTATTACCCAAACAAATAATCAAAAGAGGAATAATAGTGATGTAAGTGTCATTCGAAATTCGAAATATTTACAAATTGTTTTGATCATATTATTTTTTTTTATAAATCGACAAAAAAAAGGTACATAAATTTTATCTCATAATTTTATAATAATTTAATAAAATTTTTACCAACACATCTCAAATTTATAACATCACGTCAACCTAAGATTATAACACCTCACTATTATATTATATTATGTTATTTAGAAATTTTTGTAGTATTATATTATATCATATCATATCTATTGCAATTATAGTGTGAATTATGGGTCTAAATATTAGGAGTGACATATATCCAAAAATTTAGTTGTAATGATGTGGGTATTTTGGTCATTTCATCTTTAGAAACTAGTTATATAGCGCTATTTGAAGCATCTCTTTCTTCCAAGCTTTTGTCGCAAGCCTCGTTGAGCTACACAACTCCCCTCCTTCCATGCACTCCACCGCTCGAAGTCGCCAGCCCATGGCGGCCGCCGCCAGCCGAGACGACTCCGACCACGACAGCAGCTGCTCTTCCTTCAGCACCGCCCTCGACTCCCGCCGGAGTTGGATCAGCGACGTCAGCTTCGGCAGCTCCAGCTCCATCTCCGTCCGCTCCTACTGCGGCGCCAACGGAGGCGACGGCGCCGGGCACCACCAGCAGCAGCTGCTGAAGCCCCACAAGGCCAACCAGGCCGAGTGGGAAGCCATCCGGCGCCTGCGCGCCTCTTCTGGCCACGTCCGCCTCGACCACTTCCGCATCGTGCGCCGCCTCGGGAGCGGCGACCTCGGCAACGTTTATCTCTGCCAGCTCCGCGACCCTCGCTCCCCGGGCTGCCTCTACGCCATGAAGGTTGTCGACCGTGAGGCGCTCGCCTTCCGCAAGAAGCTGCAGCGCGCGGAGACTGAGAAGGAGATCCTCCGCTCGCTCGACCACCCCTTCCTCCCCACTCTCTACGCCGACTTCGACGCCGCCCACTACTCTTGCCTTGTCATGGAGTTCTGCCCCGGCGGCGACCTGCACGTGGCCCGCCAGCGCCAACCCGGGCGCCGCTTCAGCATCTCCTCTGCCAAGTAAGATCAAGCCCCTCTCTTGCTCTCCCAAGAGTTTCGTGGTGACCACGAGGAGTTTGACCGACGAACTGCGTGCATGCATGGCTCCTGTGCAGGTTTTATGCTGCGGAGACGCTCTTAGCGCTGGAGTACCTCCACATGATGGGGGTGGTGTACAGGGACCTGAAGCCGGAGAACGTGCTCGTGAGGGACGACGGCCACATCATGCTCTCCGACTTCGACCTCTCCCTCAAGTGCGACGTCGTCCCCAAGCTCATGATGCAGAGGCTCAGCAGCAAGCTCGCGGCCAAGAACGCCAAAGGCTCCATCTCCTCCTGCGTGCCGCCCATGCAGCCTGTGCTCTCCTGCTTCTACGGCGGCGGCGGCAGCAACGCCAACAAATGCGACAAGAGGGCGAAAACCGAGGACGACGACGACGACGACGACGACGCGGACGATCAGGAGCTCGACCCAGAGCTCGTCGCAGAGCCCATCGCCGCGCGGTCGAAGTCGTTCGTGGGCACACACGAGTACCTCGCCCCGGAGGTAATCTCTGGCGCCGGCCACGGCAGCGCCGTCGACTGGTGGGCCCTCGGGGTGTTCATCTACGAGATGATCTACGGAAGGACGCCGTTCAAAGGCGAGGACAACGAGAAGACCCTCATCAACATCATCAAGCAGCCGCTTGGCTTCCCCAAGGCGGCGGCAGCAGCAGGCAAGGAGTTGGAAGAGCTGTCGAGAGCTCAAGACCTGATATGCAAGCTCCTGGTGAAGAACCCCAAGAAGAGGATCGGGAGCATGAAGGGCTCTGCCGAGATCAAGAAGCATGAGTTCTTCAAGGGCGTCAACTGGGCTCTTATTAGGTCAGTGAGGCCACCTGAGGTCCCCAGAGACCCTCGGAGAGGAAGGAGCAGAACCCCATCGGTAGCTCAAAAGCTAAGCAAGAAGGCCAGGGATGAGCCATACCACATCCCTCACCACATCGATTACTTTTGAGTGCTAGCTTTTAGTGTACATACTAGAAGGAACCAATAAGCTGTGGACTAAGCTAGAAGAAAGACTCCCTTTCGTGGCCATGACTTGGGTTGATATCATTTCGGTCTCACCTTTTCCCTCTCCGTGAACTCGTAGTCTTTTCCTTGCCATCGTTCTGGTCTCCCTTTTGGTGTCTGTAAGCATTTAATCTTTTCTGTTTGACTATGAGAAAGGAGTGACAAATCTTATTGTATGAAAAGTGTTGTTCCGAAAGGAAACAAAAATCTCGCCTGCATGTCTCACACGAAATCTCACAGGGAAAGTATTGATTTGGAGATCTTGAGAAGATCAAATAAGATGGCGATGCTGTCAACCATATGTTGCAGGCAGGCATGCACGCACCATCTAATAACACTGACAAGTATATTTGATAGGTTGAGTTCATCAACAGACCATAAACAAGACGGGCAGGTAGATCTTATCTTGCTGCCGTGTCTGCCTGTCGATCGCCAAAGTTTGAGGCTCGAGAAAGCTTTGTATATACCCACCTTTTGCTAATTGGAGACCTTTCTGAAGCCAAGAAGCTTACGATATTATCGACAGTCACAAGAGCAATGTGTGACTTTGCAGTAGGAAAGACAACAATGATGCGGTGACAGGAAAGGCATCATAGCAGGTGTGGTCTCAGAGGTGTATGATGAACTGATGCGGTGCAACAGAAGAGTCAATATGTGCAATGATAGCCGAGCAAGAAGACACACAACACATGAACAGAGAGAGAGAGAGAGAGAGAGAGGCTGTGACTGCTACTGCTAGTTCTCGATGACTCGCAGAGGCATGCGCGCATCGTGTCCCATTTCCGGAGCTCGTATCACAAAGCGCTCATCCGCGTCCAGTGCTTGCAGCGTATATAATAGGATATGAGCGGGGGGCGTACACACCATGATGGAGATCTCAGCATGATTTGCTCCAATCCAAGTCTCCACCATGGCCACCGCACAGCAAAGCCAAAGAGGAAGAGACATGGCCTTAATGCTCTTCATGGCTGCACCCACACTCGATCAAGGCAGTAATATCCTCACCTCTACCTTTTGGATTCGAATCCAATTCACGTTTTACGTATCTATATGAAAGCATAAAATAGTGGCTGAAGTAAATTTAATGCAAGGCACCTTTGACTTTTCAGATGCCTTAGGTCTAAGAGGTCAACCCAATCCCAATGGATACCCAATAACATGCATAAAATTAATCTCACTTTCCAAGATGAATTCTGTGTTATATGTACTCGCGATTCGGAACACTTGCAAACCCTTTCTCCACCTAAATTTTTTGTTCACAGAGGCACGCAAATGGCAGACAGATTTGACCTCTTCTGATGGGAATCTCTTTGTCTTGCAACACATTAATTGTATATAAATAGGTCACGGGAATTCAAAACTCATGATTTGAATATTATAATCGACTATATAAATATTCACTTGGTTTTGAATTCGAGTAAGATTAAAATAAGAAATATGTGAGTCCTTCTGGACTGCTTCTTATATTTTTTTTTTTTCTTGATCTGATTTAAGATGAATTTAGGTAACAAAAAAAGATAGTTTGATGTTATTATTTATAGGCATATTAGAGACAGTAGATTTATAAATCAATCAAGAGCTTTATGGTGCTAATCTGTCATTGGGGTGCTTGAGTTCATCCTTTTATCAATTATAGTGATTGTAATGATCATTATATTTGGAATCTTCCTTTTCTTTGCAGTAATAATGAGGGTTTTTGAGTTCCATTTGGCAAAGAATAATGTCACATCATTGTAGCAAATGGCACAATTCGAAACCAACATCAGATGACTACCTCCCATTATTACATCAGTGTATGGTAGCACTAAATATTTTAGTCAGTAATAAAGAGACTAGACTTTTGAGATGAGAAACTCATGCTGTCACCATATATTTGATGGATACAATGTATGTATTACAAATGTATCGTTGTCATTATAATTATTTTTTATAAGTTATTTGTTGAATCTGATTTGTTTAATTTTTCTTCTTTTTTTTTTTGTGTGTGATTGAGCAAAATTTTGGGTCATCACTGCATGCATTCCTACAAGAGAAATCATGCAAAGGATCAGAGAAGAACACTAAGAATCCTTGGTAATGATGGACCTCTCTTGCCCTAGATATGCAATTGAAAACCTCATATTAACTCTCTCTCTCTCTCTCTTCCCCGTCCCTGATACATTCCAATCATGGGTTTCCCACTCTATGTGGGTGGAGAATAAATGATGAAGTGCAAGAGACAGTGTGTGGCTTCATGATGCTACAAGAAGCTATACAGACTTGGATGATTACTTTGAGGCGGGCGGGGAGGTGCATGGCATATGCATGAGAAAGAGCTATTCTCCCTCTCATCATTGCATGAGTTGAAGTCCATATGATGATGTGGTTATATGAATTCCAACAACACATGATAGTTACCTATTGAGTGGTCATTAGAACCATAGTTTTCCAACTACATGCAATGAATTGCTCCATTGTTTCTGGAGCTTCACTTGCCAAATAATTAGTGGGTTCATCTCTAACTTAGACTTTCTTTTCCATTATTAATCATCCGATCTTTACTGCTCATCAAAAAATTATATATACCATTTTTGTCCTTTTTTGGTGGAATTAGACAATGATCGACACTTGATAACTATGTATATACGTATGGGGTTGTATATTATTTATTGGATGTATTATAACGAATATTGAGCTGATGAGCTATGATATGGGCCGGCCCGTGGATAATGGGCCAAAGCCTTTAGTGGGCTGAACCCTCGGCTCGTTCTCTCACTTCGTCTATCTGAACTCCAATGCTATGATTTTGTTTGGCATGAAGAACTCACTGTTAGATCTTCTTTTCACATAGGAATTGAAGCATCTAATTAGACTTTCCTTCAGCTTCTGTGACCATATAAATAATGCACAATTCACTTTTGGGAGGCCATTAACATGCAATTGCCAAACCTCAATGAGAAAGCTAAGCTTCCACTCGATGCGATGCCTGCCTTCGAAGAGCTTGTGGTCATGCATCTACATTCATTGTCAAACAAGTTATTTAGTGGATGATTTCATTCTGTTTTATGTCATATCACAGTAGAATTTGCACCACATTAGTCGTATGAAAAAGATGGAATCTGCCTTACTGGCCTTCAGCACAAAGACCAGCACTGGATTCACAAGCCACTAGATCTGCTACCAATCGAACGGTCAGAAAGTTTCCACGCTGGCCTCCTCTGCACCTTTGGATTCCACCCTCGGTTTATGGCTGGTGCATCGTCCACGCTCATGCGCTTGACACCGTTCGATGTGTCTCCATCGGACGGCCGGATGCGGGCCCCTAAAACCCGAAACCTTCCTTATGATATTGTCGTCTCATTCTCCTTCCCCGCTCTTTCCCAAAAGATCGGGTAGAGAACTCGAAGCAAATCTCTTCTTCCTTTTCCCTCTTGCTTCTTCTTCCGCTCCATCAATCTCTTCTCTTTAGGTAGGAGAGGGGAAGGATGATGCAGGAGCAGGCGACCAGCTCCCTTCCTTCGAGCAGCGAGAGGTCCTCGAGTTCTGCCCCCCAGATGGAAGTTAAAGAAGGCAAGTACGTTCTTTTGCGCGCCATGTTCCAGTAGGACATGTTTGATTTTCATGGATTTTACTCCAAATAATGAGTATTTTAAAGTGAATTCATGACTTCTCCGTCCAAAATGAGATTTTTTTTTGTAGTTTGATTTGACCAATGTGCCTGTTTTGTCCTGTTTTGCTTCGTCAAGGTTGCCTTTTTTGTAGGAAAAGGAGGAGGATTTGTTGTTTTGCTGTTCGAGATTGTGATGTTTTTGGATTCTTGATCCCTTTGTTCGATCGAGTTGGTGAAACTGGTGATCTGGATCTGATTCAGGAATGGAGAGCGACGAGGAGATCAGGAGAGTTCCGGAATTCGGGTTCGAGCTGGCCGGCCCGTCGACCTCAGGTCAGGAGGCTGGCTCAGGAACCGGTGCGGACCGGGCCCAGTCAGCCGCCCAGGCGGGGCAGCGGCGCCGAGGAAAGAGCCCCGCCGACAAGGAGCACAAGCGGTTAAAGAGGTTTGGAGGATGTTCAGTCCACTTCTGCCCCTTCTCGGGATGTTGTGAGAATGATCTGCTCGTATAGTGACTCATTTTGTTCCTTTTGCTGTGTGATGTGTGTTGTGCGACAAAAGGCTGCTGAGGAATAGAGTGTCAGCCCAGCAAGCCCGGGAGAGGAAGAAGGCTTATCTGAATGATTTGGAGGCCAAGCTAAAGGATTTGGAAACCAAGAACTCAGAACTGGAGGAGAGGATCTCCACATTGCAGAAAGAGAACAACATGCTGAGACAAGTTGGTCTTCTTGACTCTAATAACATTCCTTGTCACAGTCACTGTTCTTGTTGACATGTTTTCTATTTCCCAGAGTAGAAATTAATATTTATTTCTTTCTAAGATGAGGACTAATTTCAGATTTATTGCAGGATAAATGTATGTCGGAGTCATACATTTAGCTGGCGAAACTTGTCTGTTAGCACTTATCAAATCTAGAGATTTATACTTCTCTTACGCTCGTAGTTTGTGATTACCATGAGATCTTGTTCTAGAGTACCCAAGAATAGAAAACCTTTATTAAGAATCAAGCAAGCTGGGCTAAAATTGCATCAATTTTCCTACTATATATATATATATATAACGTAATTTTGTATAGTTTATTCTCAGTTCTTGTAGAGTTCATTCTGTGAACCATATGATGTTCTATACAGTAATGCAATTCTTGTACATGTTTTTGCTTGCTACAGTCCGCACAGCGAAGTTCTATTTACTTGTACTTAAGTGCAAAGCTTGTGTGCATTGGAACAAGATGTATGTTTCATTCTTTGTAGGAACAAAAGTATATGCATTGATCGATAAAGTTAGTATTTATGAAGGATTTAATGATCTGTAGCTATGAAAAGCAGACTAGTTGTTGTTTACATGTTTTGCTTTATGAAGCCTCATTCTTGACTTCAGTCACAGAACCACTAAGCTGTTGCGGAAACACCCGAGTCCTTGCCATTGGGACTTAATTTTGTGCTTCTCTTGCACTTAGGGGGCATTTTGGTTGTCGGCAGGTGATCTACTTGCAAGTTCTTTTTGTAGCAAGTAGCCCACTTGAAACTATTTGAATGCATGCAAGTAAGCAACTTGCATCAACTGAACATGCAACTGGACCTTCACCATGTTGCAAGTGGACTTGCAGTTTGCATTACCATATGTCTCATTTGCAGAATAGGTTTGAGTCAATCTTGGATTTGGATCTCCACTTAATCCTCCCAACTTTGTTGCAACTGCAAGTTGCAATCATGCACATAAGCATTCAAATAATTGCACCTGCAGCTATTATGCTTTCGTCTACAATTAACACTTGCAGGAATGCATGCCTCCTTAGCTATGATGCTTTTTGCTTGAGTACGCTGAATGGAATGGAAGCCTCTCTCACAACCCATGTCTCTCTTGCAGATCTTGAAGAACACTACTGTTAGCAGGAGAGAATCAAGCAGTAGCGCCAATGGAGGTGGGGAATGATCCAAGCTTGCTTGATATTGGTGTCGTCCATCATGTCTCCAGTATTGAGATCACACATTACTAAGTCTAATTGGTGGCTTGTGGTGACCCTGGTGGAAGGGTTCTCAAGGGACTAAGAAAAGAAAAAGGCATGCATTTATGATCGACCATGCTGTGGAGTTTGTATCAAGTAGCAACTTTTGCGGTATTCTCTGTATCGGGATGTGTTTTTTCCTTTCAAGTGAGCACAGTGAAGTCGATGATGCCTCCTCTTAGGAATTATTTGGAGAGTGAATTATGAGGTATCTTTCTTTCAATAAAGAGTTTAAATCAAAACACTTTACCTACTGAAATCTTTCTTAGTCTATCTGGTTGATTTAAACTCTAATCAATGTAATATGAACCATCTGACGGTAATACAAAACATAAAACCTCATTAGCCACGTTAAGATCTTATTACATTGATTAGAGTTTAAATCAACCAGATAGACTAAGAAACCTCATGCCTGTCTTGCCAATAATTGACCCATAATTTCAATCACTTCCTTAAGAATATAATTTGAGTCAGTCGGCCTTAATTGTCCAAATATCAATTCGTGACACATTCAACCGATGAGACGATTTCGATAACCATATATAATAATCGGATAAGCATTTCAATGATATAAAATGCGAATATTAGGATACACTAAGAGCGAGAGACCATATATCCGAAATACTATCAATCGTACGAATAAGAATTTTACTAAATGATGATAATTAAATAAATAATTATAAATAAAAATTAATAGAAAAAAAAGATAAATCAATTTCCAATGATTTGATTTTTTTTATCTATATCTTCTCCTAATTTCTATTCTCAATCCCATTTCGAAGAGAACCTTCACACGTACTTTTTTAGAAGAAGCCTCTAAACCTTCACATGTTGTTATATAGTATGACAACTAAACTTAAAAAAGAAGGAAAAGACTATTATTGATTTAAAAAAACTTAAGAATAGATGTTCCATCAACCTAGCCTAAGTGAAATATTTATAGTGACAAAAGGTTTAAAAAATAAAAATAAAATTTTAAATTATCAAACTTTTAAGGTATGAACAATATTTATAGTGACAAAAGGTTTAAAAAATAAAAATAAAATTTTAAATTATCAAAATTTTAAGGTATGAACAATACTATTACCGATTTTGCACAATAATACCGTAATAATATTTATAATGAAATCATAATTCTAAACTCTAATAATTCTACCATTGTATTATTAGACTACGGATTGTTCACCCATAATACCTTATAGATCGTTCGTCGATTTGTTTGTTTGTACATATATTTGACAATGTATTTTGCTCTATATTTATGTATTTTTACTTGAAAACTATGAGCAGAAATAATATGCATGGTTGTTGAGCCGTTCACTAAAATTAACAAAACTATCTCATAATAATCTAATTTTATCATGATATGACTTATTTTTTTTATAGGTTGTGGTGTGACGTGAAACATCAACCATATCATTACCTAGAATCACCTAAATAGCATAGAGCTACATGGGGATTTGGGATAGTGTTAGACATTATAAGTCAATCACGTGAGTTATGACATATGTGACACGTTGGGTAGTATTTTTTAGTTATTATTATTTATTGATATTTTCTTACTTTATATTGTATGTTGCATCTATATTGTGATGTCTATGAATCTGTGTAATGAGAATTAGATCGTGATAAGATTACGATAATAAGACCGATTCGTCTTTAAACACATACCCTAAATAATCCCGGTTATAGGTTACTCGAGAGGGACATCGAGATAATCGGATAGACTTGTGTACTATATACCCATCCATACGATTGATGTAGCTGGTCTCATAGATGCTCATGTCAGAATACTAGAAATACAATGCACGTGCTCATTGGAGAATGAGTTCACTGATTGATCCACTCACGGAATGTTGGATGGTTGATGATGCCTTATTGTTAGACAACGATTCTGTCGTTCTAGTGGTGTATTTGGTCTTTAGACTTACAACACCAAGGATGTCCTATATAAGTACTCTACTTTTGATACTAAACTTATAGGTTTGAAAGTTTCAAATCTAGCATAATCAGTCATCATGAGTAACAGTCAACCTTACGAGGGCAATTGAGTATAGATAGAGAATCATCCACTATCGGTGTCATGAGAAAAATATCCTATATGTTCTTGTTTAGGCAAATCTCTAGCCATGGTCATTTAGATGGAGAGAGAAAGAGTTATCCGGAAGAATCCGATTAGAGTGAGATTCGAGGAGAAACCATATGTGCCTGATAGTATTATGCTCGGTATACGATCTTTGAGATATTAGATGGATGAGGGACTATAGATATATGGTAACTTAAGATAGATAGGTCAAATGGATTATATTCTCTTGTATCGTCTGGAGACTACGACATAGTAGCTTAGTACATCTGTAATCGATAATTCGAGTGAATTATTAGAGTTAATAATTCATTGAGTTAAAAAGAGTTCTAATATATATGACTTACAGCCAACTCGATATTGGGCCTAGAGGGTCACACACATATGGTAGATATTGCGATGAGTAGAGACTCGAATATGAGATATCCATTGAAGCCCCCTACTTTATTGGGTATCTAGTAAGCCCTTGAATTATTGGATATTATGGATAAGATCCAATAAGAGCCAACAAGAGATTATTGAGTAAAATTCTATTAATCCAGTATGCTTGGGTAGTTGGATGGAAATCTAGTACCAAATATGGTATGATCCATTAGGGTTAAGTTGATATGGACCTCTATAAATATGAGGAAACCAAAGGGGCATAAGCTAGTCCCTCATTTGGCTGCCACCTTCTATTCTCCTCTCTCCGTCTCCTCCTCAACCGATAGCCCCAGTTTAGGGTGTGTGAATAGCAAGAAGGGTCGACCCCTTTTTGATCATGTGATACGTGTGGAGAGGTAGATCGGGTAACAATTTGAGGAACGTCTTCACCACATCTACCAAGTGGATTACCGGTAAAGAGGTGGACAATTGACCTCTTTCATCCACTTCTATAGATCTTGGATTTTACAGGGATATACGATCTCCCTAGGTAACAAATCTATCATGATATGTGTAGTTTTCATTTTGCGTATCAATTTTCGCACGACGATGAAACATTTTTTCTATGAAAAATAAAAAAATTTTAATTTTTGTTATTCTGCTACCATATGATACTCTGTTTAGGTTTCCCAATAGTAGTATCAGAGCTAGGTTGATTTGTGCGATGATTGGGTTTTAAACTACGTGTATCGATAAATCGTGTATAATTATTTTTGCACGATTTCTGTGATTTTTTGTCATAGTTTTTAAATATGAAACTGCACCTCTTTTCTCTATTAAAAAGTGTTTTAGAGAGACCTTTTGACATCAAAATTATTGACCAAAAAGAGGGAGAAATGGTAGCAACTATTGCTGCCCTATAGGTTGGCCAATGGTTGCTTGCAGCCTTGGTCGAGAGCTCTAGAAGAGGCTCTCGGCCTTACCACCTATAGTAGATTGAGAACAGCCATGCTACTATCAGCCTAGTAGGGTAGGACCCTTAAAACTAGGGATTCCTGGTAGCTATGGTTTCCTAGCTGCCTAGGTGTCCCTACGATCTGAGATTCCTGACCACATGGGCAAGCTGGTGACCAGGGTTTCTTGGCTGCCCATGCATGCCTTGTAGTTAGGGATTTCTATCTGCAAATAGGTCCTTGGTGGCTAAGGTTTCCTAGCCACACAAAGTAGCCCTGTCGCCAAGGATTCTTGGTCGCAAGGGAGTCCCTAACGACTAGGGTTTCCCAAATACATAGAGAGCTTCCTACCATGTAGGGCACTCTATAGTAGGGTTCCCAAAATACTACATATAATTAATTAAATAATTTAATTAATTATTATTATCTAGTAGTCTTACATGATAATGTGTATATGTGATGTATGATGTCGATGGATAAGAATGGACCATATAATGTATGCGTATGTGATATGATGATTATTATTATTATTATTGGGCCCTATAAGTCTCCATTTTTCTCGTTTATTATTAGGCATACGTACTTGTGATTATATTGTAATTACATTAGAAGGTATGGTGGGAGCATGGAGATGACAATGGGACCCACGAGATCAAGACGGATGATCGCGATGCATTGAGATATACTGACATGTCGACGGAATCGATGAAGACGAGATGGATAATCACAAGGCATGAAGATACTACCGATACACACATAGATCGTGATATGAGTGATTGAGCCCACTAACTCGGGCCTGATCACATTAGGCTATGGTCTATGATTATCTAGTATGATTGCTCATGTGATGTGTGATTTCTTATACACCTACTAGATATGTATATATATTTGCATACGATATAGATATATATTAAATATGTATGTGTGTGACATATAATATTAGGAGACCGAATAAAAATCCTCTCTTGGGGTAATATTAAGTCGGTAAGCGTAAGACAATTAGATTGACCCATGTAGCCTTCTATCGTTATAGGGAGAAATCGATTCTCAACGTAGGTTGAGTTGGTCGAGTCCTTCAAGGCTTGCCTATATTATAATTTGAGATATTACTTATGATGTAGAAATGTCACCGGTGACCTGAGGATATTGTATACTTGGTCGAGTCCCTCGAGGACATATCATCGAATTAGACTCATCTTGTAACGATAATGATGACTTAACCGAACATTATGATTGGTCAAGTCCCTCGAGACTATGATGGTTTGAAGGCGAAACAGGACGGAAATCATAAGAAGTTGTGATTGGCAAGAGTTGTCTACCTTTTCAAGCTTAGTATGATTGATCGAGTCCCTCGAGGTTACATTAAGACGTCGATTAGATCTCGATCCATACTAGAGATCCGTGGAGGGTCTCCGATTCACATATTGAAGGAGGGAGTTGCATGTTTCGCAAGAAAATAATAATAGATTAAGATAGAAGTTCATATCTTAATTATTTATTTTTTTATAAAATCTATATGTTATTTATTATATTACATCTTTATTTTCAGAAAATATTACTCCTAAATTTTTTACCTAACATACTTCGTATCAACTAGTCCAAACTATATAGATCGACTCTGCAACGAGCATTCTCACGTAGGAGACAATTATAAGTTAACGAAGTCAATACCATCGTACTTGTTCAAATCAGCAAGGCTCTCTACAATTATAGCAATCATTAATTATAATAAAGTTGTAATAACTAGATTGACATGTCTTCTAGGGCAAGAAAGCACTCGAACAGTCCAATACAATCAAAGTGAATCATTTATACATAATCCATCCTTTAAAGTGATATAACCATTCAAGGCAAGAAAAGCTTTCCTTTTGCAAGTGTAAGCCTAGAATATAAGAGCATACAATCATCAATGCAATCAAAGCGTCCTCCTTATGCATGATACATAAATCCAAGGTAAGAAAAGTATCTAGATATAATTAAAGTATTATATATATATATATATATATATATATATATATATATATATATATATATATATATATATATATATATATATATATATATATATAGCATCCACCCAAGACCTTAAAATAATATTTAATATGTCAAAAATGATTAAAAATTTTACTTTATACATGATACATCCGTTTAAATAAAAAACATATGAAGCATGTAAACGAAGGATATTTTCTATTCTTGGATTGAAACGAGATACACGACAAAGGATATGATATTTTTAACTTGTATTTTTTTTTATTTTTTGAACCATTTCTCAGAACGATCCAATTGAGAAATAGAGAACCAAATACTAAAAGCTCATTCGAAGTTTCCTATAATATTTATTTTCTTATCGGTAACTAATTTATATGTAATTAATAGACACCTTAATCTGAATTAGTCAAATCGGGTAGGTAGTTTGGATTCAATTACTTACTCGCGCGGGTACCAAAAGCTGCGGCGGATTCACATCAAGCATTGCAAGGATCCATCCAATCATCAATTCGTACATATACGGTTCCTTGAGAATCAGACGGTTGTAAATTGCACCTGTACTAATGGACGGTCGTGTCGTGCGAACTGTATAGTTCCAATTTCACACGGGTGTTGTAGAGGATCCAGATTCCCAAAGCGACACGCATGAACTCGCCGACTCCTGATGTGCTTCGGACCAACTTTGGTCTGGATGCAACCCCAACGCCCGGGCCGAGAGCACTATATATACACATTGCCGCGCGCATTGTTTCGTATCGTCTCGGGTGTTGGATTAGGGCTTCCTCGGTTGGCAAGTCGCAAGCGAAACCCGCGACGATGGAGCAGATCACCGAGGGCGTCAACAATCTCAGCGTCGCTGCCGATTCCTTCAAGGAGAACCGGATCCTAGTCTCCAATACGAAGAAGCCCCTCTTCTTCTACGTCAATCTCGCCAAGGTGCCCGACGCCCCCCCTGTTCTTTGATCGATTTCGCACCCTCACCCTAATCTTTTCACTTAATGAGCAAGAAGTTTCCCGCTTCACTAGCGCTACGTTCCCTCCGTGCTCTGTGTTTTTGGGGTTTAGGGTTCTTGGTATTTTAGGTTTCGTGTGCTTATAGTTTGTGCATCTGTCATCCGTACTGTTTCTTGATTATGCTGTTATACTTTTGGTTGCAGAGGTACATGCAGCAATACGATGAAGCAGAGCTTTCGGCTCTTGGAATGGGTACCGTTTCTTTTCCCTCTGGTTATATCACTCTTATGTGATGCTGTCTATAACTTTGTTTATTTATTTGGGCTCATCTCTTGGTAAATTCTTTTTATCCTGTAGTTATATTTTAGTAGATGGGCTTATTTATGTCTAACTGGTGAAATGTAATGATGAAACATTCATGAAAATAAAAATAAAAATAGCTAAAGTACGCTGTAATTTGTAGTTTTTTGTGTGTTGATATCAAGTTCTTTTAAGAGATTATGGAGCATCATTTATTTGGTTATTGGTTCCCATTGTATAAAATATGAGTATTGCTTATGAAAGACTTTGAAATGTGATCACTTGTTGATTTCAGATTACATGTGTCTTCGTTCAGTAGCTTCAGTTCCTTTCGTTTTTCCTTTTCTTGAGGCTGTGACTTCATGCTAAGTTTCTGTGCAAGTTTACACATTGAGTTCCTCCATTTATGGCTTCATTGGTATTTTTGTACGCTTTTTGTAATTTTA
Source organism: Musa acuminata AAA Group (assembly GCF_036884655.1). Lineage (NCBI taxonomy): Eukaryota > Viridiplantae > Streptophyta > Magnoliopsida > Zingiberales > Musaceae > Musa > Musa acuminata. The sequence goes on from NC_088333.1 coordinate 7,616,910, forward strand.
AACAATAATGGGTATCTTTGTTTAAAACCTGGCTATGAGAATCAGCAGGTCAATGTGTATTCTTCGATGGAGAGAACTTGCAGCTTGTAGTTTTAACCCAAAAAAAATTAGCAGAGTTATTGTCATGTAAAACTTAATGTTCTTGTTTTAAAATTATCGTTCTTTTGTTTACTACATTAAAATGTTAGATTTATTCATCAATCTTACTTATTATTGTAAATTTTCTTCCTCGTGGTCAATCTTCTATACTATTATAGCACTGTTATGTTTTCTTGCATATCTCAGTATGAGGTGAGGGATGTTGGTTTTGGTTTCTTATAGATTTACATTTCTAAAAATTTTCTGTTCTCTTTAGACAGTAACTATATTTCTGACTTTTGTTTGAGGAAGCAATTTCATGGAATATAATGAGGAGATTGACTTACTTTGAAATCACGAAAAGTCTCCAAAAATCTAGGAGGATTTCAAACATTGATTTAATGTTTGAATGTGAAGTTAACTTATTCAGATTTAATGTTTGAATGTGAAGTTAACTTATTCAGATTTTATGTTGAGTAAATACATAGAACTTTTGAGTATTCTATGAGGCTGAGAGTTTTGCACAGTATCAGGCAGCATAAACTTTTGACTATTCTTATATATTATGATCTTGTGCAGATTATTCAGTGTTGTTTGAATTTTTGTCTAAGATTATTGTGGTATTTATCATGCTTTTACGACTAACTCTTTTGTTTTTTGTTTTACATTGACATGTTCCATAAATGAGGCTCTACTTGCATGTACATGCTTGTAAGAATATATTGTCAAATGCATATGCTATGTCTCATAAAAATTGCACTGCACGGAGGTTGTGATGATGGACTAGATTTTGTAGTAGCTATATTACATTAAGGAAATCTAGAATGTGGTATCCACTTTTGTGAGCAATCTCAAATAAGAGGACTCTTACAAACAGGAAACTAGTATAATAACTTGGACACAGTATATATCAACTATGTGGTCTTAGCTATCTATTCAGGCCCAAAGCATTAGCCGTTTGCTGTTCCAGTCATAAAACAATCAATTTCATCTTTGTATCCCCATGTTTACATTCTATCATCAGGAACTTACGGAATATTCATGACATTAGCTTTCGTGTCAGGCCCCAGGTTGGGGAAAATAAGACCAAGAACTGTTATAGGAGCTTAAAAGCCTCTTCATTTTGCTTCAGTCATGCTTTTGTTTGAACCATTTCTATATGCTTGACTGTTGTATTGAACTATTCTGTTTCACACTAAATGCAGCATTACAATTATGGAATATGCTGTTTTAGTACTTCTTTTAGCAGAGTTGCCCCCACTGAGCTTTGCGCTTGTGCCTGAAAATCCTCTAGTCCTAGACATGTGCAGAGCTTTCTAATTCCATAGTGATTCACTTTTAGCAATTTTCATATTCCAAGGATGGCTTAATAACGATTACTTTGACTTAACAGCCATCTCAACTGTGGTCACCATTGCGGAGATTCTTAAAAACAATGGCCTTGCGGTTGAGAAGAGTAAGATTTTATATTGTTATCCGACCTGTTAGATTATGTATTTGAAGTCTACCACACACATTATCTAACTATTATTTTTGTTAAAAAAACCTTCAGAGATCATGACATCGATGATTGATGTGGAGGATGAGGCCAGGGGACGGCCGTTGCAGAAAGCAAGGGTAAAGACTTGATTAGATTAAAATGATATACAGTAGTGTTTGACCTGAGCCTCTTCTCTTCTGCAGATTGAGATATTGCTGGGAAAGACGGAAAACTTTGATGAATTAATGGCTGCAGCCACACAGAGACGTGATGGAGATGGTGAGCAGCATTAAAATGAAGTCTTGCTTTGTTTTCGGATTGGCAGACGGTGTTTGGTGATTTCATGGGCTATTCCCATGAATCAAAGAGCAGCATTATTTGTTCTCCAACTCTCCGTGTATGATTCTAGGTTGTAGTGTTTTTTTGTTGGAATGGAATATGTGAACCAAAACTGAACTTAAAGGTCCATTTTCATTGTAAACGATGGTTTCTCTCATCCACTATATGGCAACACATTGTTCTGACCTGTGATAGCATCTTGAAACAGAGATATCTGACCTGTGAAAATATTTTTGCTTATAAAAGGAATATAACCATTTCAATTGGCGCATAATCGTAACTGAAAAGCTCATAAAGTTTACATCTTAATTATCATGTTTTAAGTATACCATAATAGGTTTACAAAAAATTATTACCACATATCCTATAACTTCATCGTACCATCCAAATATCATGTCCTTTTTTAATTTCAGAGCAGGAATTATATCTTTAGGTTGTGTTTTTTGCGGATAGCAGAAAATTTATAACCCTCAAAATTTATAACATTGAAAATTTATAAACCTTACATCAATCAATTATTGAAGGAGTTTAGAACAAAAGAGAAAGAACTACTGTTCAGTAGCACTCTACAGTAATATCAATATCCTTGACATTGAAATCTAATATTATTGGCTCCAGTAGAATTTTCCAGCATCAACCATGACATTTCAAATATCATATTTACCCTTCCAATGGGTTCTCAGGAAAAATAAAATACATTAAAAAGCACGAAGAAATTAAGAAACAGCTACATGTGAGAATCTAAATGTGTCCTTGGCAGCTGCATTAGGATTCCCAAGAGCTGCAATCAAAGAAAACCTGCCGAATGAGACAGGTTGAAATCTCACTTTGCATGGTTCCATACTCTATACGATGAGAATGCATTGGAGTCATGCATCTTCCTCATCAATCAAGATCTTCTTGCACGCCTAGTAGCACATGAATGAGATGCCTGCAGCAGGCACCAACCCTTTGTAAAGACCCCCAACCCCTTCCTTTTCCAGTATGCTCAGGAGAGCATGTAGCATGTTCTTGTACACCTACCTACCACCGACAGCTCCGACTTGCATATGCTTCCGAGCAACCTCAAGTGGGAAAGTGGCACTGCTCGATATGGCTCCAGCTGCTGAACCAATCAGAAGTGTGGCAACGTTGCCTATATCGTCCGTGTTGAAGGTCTTCTTGTAAACTTTCTTGAGGGTATCATATGCAAAGTAGTTGGTGGCAGCATACGGCACGACCCCTATAAGACTCGGAGTGAGACCTCTGTACAGCTCCGACGGACCTTCCTCTTGTATGATTTTCAAAAAAGCATGTAAAAGATTGTCATAGACGTCTCCCTGTACCAGGAGCAGGAATCAGACACAAACATATGTGCAAGATTAATATTCCAGGGGTTTTCACTAACCTGTATGGTTAGTCGAGTTGTGAGTAGCTCTAATGGATACATACAGAGGGTTGAGCTGACTCCAGCAACGGCCCCAGCAACAAGTGAGGGGGGAAGTGGAAGTTTGGGTTGTTCTCCATCCTTAGGAGTCAAAGCCTTCTTAGCTGTATCATAAGCAAACAACTGCAAGAAGAACCATCAACATTCAAAAGAACCGCAGAAATAGAAATGTGGATTATATAATAGCAGACAACTATGTTAAACCACCAGCATTCCTAAGGAGCTAAGGAACAAACAAGATGATTGATTACTAGAGACTGAACATGTGCATTTTCTGCACGGTCTGCTAAAAACAATGTGGTGAAAACTGGCAGGCAAAACCAACACAAACACAACCTTATGGTCTTTAATTACATAATATTTCTTTAATCTACAAAGTAATATACATGTGATCAAAGAGTTAAATGTTGAGACATATTAAATGCAGGTACGCATTACATGATGAATGAGTGATTAGATACTGTGGCAAAACATTCTGTTTATTCATCAAAGGGATTTCATGATAGTAGAGAAAATGTATCTAATTTGCCCAGTGAGTCAAACAATACCAGAGGCAAAATCACAAGCCTATAAAATATACATAAAGCAATAGTTTTGATGTCATGAAAAGTTCAAAAGAGGAATATTCACTGTCGTTCAGACATTCAAACCTCATTTTCTTTAACTGAACCATATGTTTTGGTTTAAAAAGTTCTAAGCCCGAAATGGAACCAACCAAACCCAAAAAGCAAGGTAACGATTAACCCATTCCACCAGTTTGGTGTTCAGTTTTATAGGATCATGTTCACTGCAGAGAGGCGCACCATAAACACCAGACCACAAAGTTGATCCACAAGGGAGATTTTGAAATGAAACCAAAAAAGAAATTTCTCAAATAAAGGTCGAATAACTCAAGAACCTAGCAAGGGAAACAGACATCCAAATTTGCAAATGGCCATGACACCTAAAATGAACTGAAAAATGCTTTATCTCTGCACAAAACTCAGCTCAAACCTCCACTCCTTCCATGAAGTCCCATCAAAATGGAAAGCTCGAAGTGATCCACCATGACTGCTTTCTGCCTCGTGGACTGCAAAACGGTGCAGGTGGATTGCAAAAGGGGCGATCCATCAGTTGCGAGATCGAAGAAGCATCCAGGATTATGTTGCTCGCAATGTGGGAATCGGTGGTAATGAGTGGTTTGATCCATGTTTCCTATATAGTATGGTTCTATGATGGGACTAAAATAATTGGAGAATCATAACTTTAACTGAGCCAACTAGTTTAGTTGAAATATTTGTTCAGTTTAAATTTTTTTTTACTTTAGCCCAGGCTTCTGGGTATATCATGTTTCGCTTGAACAGTCCATGACCTAAATTTAGCAAAGATTCCTGGAAAGTCATGAGATATACAATTAAAGAAGTTGATAGCATATATCTTGATCAACGATAACAAAAGGCTAAAAGTTATTATGAAAGAAAGTGGTAAGGAAACAATGGTGTGATATCACAGACATGGAAATCACCATTAAACTAGAAATGCATATGATATAAAATCAACACGATCAATTACCTCGATCGCCTTGCTTGGTGCAACACGGATCACCTCCGGCGACACATACTTCATGTAGAGTTCGGTCCCTGACACCTTAACGCTGTTAATTGTAGGATTAGAAGTATTAGGAGAAACCCCAAAACCGACTCCCATCTGCCCAACACTCGCAAACAAGCCACCAGTGGGGTAGAATCCCTCGTGGAGGTTCCATGAAAAGCTTAGTTCTGGAAAGGGTAGGAGGAAAAACCCATCAGTCTTCTTCTCAAACGGTTGCAGCCTCTTATCCACCGTTCCTATCACAAGCAAAACCTGGATTTGGTAAGATTAGGGCACCACAGCATCCAAATGCACGACTCTTGGGTTCGTAAGGCACTTGAGATAACCAAATCGGAAGACAAATTAAAGGGGACAAATGCAGCAAAGTAGATGCTTCAACAAAATCGAAGATAGAAAATACAGGAAATAAATATCTTTGAATCCAACAGATATTACAACCAAGAAAGAACGAGGCAGAGGTGCGAGAGTAAATAAAACAAATTAGGTTTTCTACAGACACAAGAGAATCGACACGAACAAGAAGAACAACAGAATGCATAGATTAAAAGAGAAGGAAACGTGGTAAACCCCGAAACCAAATCGAATCCAGAAAAAGACTCGATTTAAAAAAAACCATATGGATCATCAGATGAGCAAGTGAAAGCCGGACTGTGATAGACGAATCCAAAAATCCAAGGGAACGACGTCACCTCAACGCTACACGCGAAACAATCGGGCAGGGGGAATCAAACCAGGATAATCCAAAGAGCCGCGCCTTCGAGAGATCAAAGCCAGGATAATCCCCCTATATGTTCGATCTCGCCATTCGCGCTATAGCAGCGAGGAGGGGGACGGGTGAGAGGGATTAGCCGCCGCTACCCCTTCCTGTGTCTCTCTCCCGTCGTCCTTTTCTCTGTTGGGAGTAAAGGAAAACTTCCATCCCGCTATAGAAGCGAGGAGGGGGACGGGTGAGAGGGATTAGCCGCCGCTACCCCTTCCTGTGCCTCTCTCCCGTCGTCCGTCCCGCTGTTGGGAGTAAAGGAAAACTTCTCGCGCGCTATAGCAGCGAGGAGGGGGACGGGTGAGAGGGATTAGCCCCCGCTATCCATGAATGCCCTTACAATTAGTAAAGGAAAAATTAGCCGTCGTCCTATCCCATGAATGCCCTTACAATCTAGATTACATTGGAGGTGCGTTTAGGGGTATAATTGTCTTTTAGAAGGTAGGTCACAGGTATTTCACTCGGTACCATCTTTACACTGTACCAGTAAGGGGTATATTGGTCTTTTTGTCAAAATCGAGAAAAGATATAGGTGATGAATACGACAACGTAGGGTGATGAATGATGAGATGCAATTTTAATCTTTCAGGGTGTCATTAAATTTAGCAACCACATAGATGCTTTTATGAGACTTATTGCAAGTCGATGAGAGGAATAATAGCTACTGTAGCTACAGACAACCAAATACAAAGGATAAAGATATATTTTGCGTGTTGTAATCTAGTGGTCAAGTGAGTGGGAATGTCAAAAACTTTTTAACCTGTTGAACATCCTAAAGGTCGACAAATGCTTTGAGATGTTAAAGCAATCAAAAGTTTTGGTGTTTGTTTTATCAGCACTCAGCTGTTTGATTTCATGTGAGAAAAAAAGATAAGACCATGAGCTAAAAGGAATAAATCTTTGTCGAAGAATCGAATGAGTTGACATCCTTTCTGTCTAGTATCTGTGGTCTACTGAACCTGCTATAAAGAACATATCTCAATGTTTTCTTGTATCGGAAAATAACATCCACATCATGAATTCATCATAACGATTACAAGTTCCCAACCAAGTCGAACAACTATAAATCTCAGTTACAAAATTGATTATCTAATGCAAATGGTCAAGGCCATAAGGCAGAAAGATAGATTTTGTCCAAGACAACTAATGAAACAAGAAAAGGATGTTGTTCGCCACTGATACATTGAACTCGCAGTAATCTGTATCTCTTTAATAACTCCGAACAATTTTACTGCTCCTCATGCATTTCAAAGTGCCACTGTCTAATGTTTCTTTTTTGAAGATTTCTTAAGGGATTTCTTTTTTGGCTTCAGTTTACTTGCTGCAGAAGATGTCTTGTGTTCCTTTTCCTTGTTCCTCTGCTTTTCTTTCTTTACGTTGAACATTGTAACAGCCTGTTTCACAAATATATATATATAAATATATAAATATATATATATATATATATATATATATATATATGACATAAAGAAAGATCCTTGGCAGAAGTAAATAAACTGAACATGGATGTACAAATAAGAAATCTTGCCTTGTTGACATCGAGCATGCCATGACAGCTTTTGTTCATCAGCTGGTCAAGAATTTTTGCTGTTTGTTGTTTTTCTTGTGAGCTCATCCCTTTTCCCTCCACAACAGGGAGAAACTACACAAAAGGAACACAATCAACAAACATCACTAGCATACAATACTTTTCTAGAAAGAACGACCAAGCAAGTACCAACCTTACGATACTTCCCAGCATGCTTGGCGGGTTTTTCTCCAGGCAATTTTTTGTCAAATTTCCCACCACTTGCTGTTGCTGTCGCTGCCATACCAGCAACATTCTGGAGCTCTTCCTTGCTAGCTTTCTTTGGTGCCTCTCCATGGGTTCCAGTGATGGGCAATGCTGTGGCAGCAAGCTGAACATGACTGCAAAGGAAGAATGAAGGTACAGGTAATTAGATACAATAGCTAGATGTTCCTCTCTTCTCAGTATCTTATTTTGCATATTTGGTGCAGAAATGAATGACAGCATGTATATATATATATATATATATATATATCAAAAGTTTACCGAAAACAAAGACAACCTTGGCAAGGCTCCAGCTTTTGCAGCTTGCTTTAAATTCTGCAGCCGGTTCTTCTCTTGCTTTTCAACCCGTTGCTTCTTTTCAGCCTTCCTTTTGCTGAAGGGATCTTCGCCTGGTTCTGCAATGAGAACAGTTCTGATTACCAGGAAATGAAGGAATCATACCAAATTACCCCCAGCTACCTGCTTGGCCGATTTAACCAAAAAATAGGTTTTTCATAGTACATGATGCTTCAACCACTTAATAACTGAAGGGAGAAGTAACCAGTACTGATGCAAAAACACACTACCTGAAAATGGAAGCAAGTTTGTTCAACACAAGTGCAAAATGATGACCAAACACAGTAGTGTCATGGTCATGGTTTGAAATTTCAGTAAGAAAAAAATGTTGCCCAACACTCCTGTAGGCACATTTCCGGGACTTTTATAGGGAGTGTCAACCGCAGACATGATCCTAGCATTAAACATGGATGCGGATCTAATATAGAACACATGGATTCAGCCTCAAAGGGTCTAATCAAGAACAGGACTACGAGATACAAGTCAGTGACCAAATTATTTAAAGATACATTTTCAATATTTAAACATGCCGCTATGGCAATCTAATATATAGGCTTTCTATTTTAAACCTATACATCAAGCTAAACTTTCAACCTACGAAGAGCCTAAAGAACCAAATAGTTTTACATAATTTGGCTCATTCAAGATCGCTTGACCTGTACACAGTATAATTAACACAACCCAGAATTATTAGCCAGATCAATTTTCTGGTTGATTAATCTCGAACAAATTGGGTTAAATGTCAACCAGTTTACAACCCAAACCCACAAAATCTCAAGCATAAGTGGCTAGATTTTTCTCATATTTTTACCAAGCTGATGCATCAGGTCAAGAAATCCAGCACTAGTTGTATGATATGTGGTTTTAAATAGAAAATACAAAAGTAATGCATCCTTAGAACATTCAACTTAAGCCTTTAGGTCTGAAAAATGAAAAAATATTACCACAAATGATATGCATCCACAAGTTATACTAAGTTTGCTGGACAATAACCGGTTACTCTTTTTAAAATTACCCATGATAGTTGGTAAGATTTTCATTTCCTAATCAGCATTATTTTAACTTAACAACTTGCTTATTATCCGAAGTATGCTTTACCATAACTGGTTACTCTTATTAACAATACCCACGATAGTTGGTAAGAGTTTCATTTCCTAATCAGCATTATTCTAACTTAACAACTTGCTTGTATATGACTTCTGAACTAATGGTAATTACACCTACAAAAAGAAGTCAGGTACATATGAATAAATAGTCATCATTGTTAGTCTAAGTGGCCCACAGAAATGGTTTTTACAGCATATGCCAAACAAGAGGCTGCATATGCAATGACAAATACCTGTGCAGACACTTATGATATATGCTACTTATAGAGCTAAAATACCTAAGCAATTGCATAGGCTATTCACGAGCATTTAAATACTACTGCATATGTGCTCTACGTTTCATCCTCTATTATTTTTCTACTATTTACAATTTGAATCCTATAAAATGAAGTCCATGGAAATATAATTTTACCCACATACATAAATGAGGATAAAAATATCATCCCATGTGTTCTAAATTAAACCATATTTTATTTTTATCCACTCGCAATTTAAACTTCGTTGTCTATGCAGTTCTTTGTACTTGGTTATAAATTATTCACCGTATTTTGAACTGTGTAGGCCTTCATATATGACTGCATAAAGCACGTGTGCTGGATGATCCTCAGCTGCCAGCATGTTGTAATCACTATTAGAGCATTGGATGCCATTTCAAAGCTTCCATCACTACGGAGCAAATGTTCTCCTTTCTTATGATTTAGACAAGTAAAAGTTTGTATGAGATCTCACTAGAGTCAATTTACCCAAAAAGAATAATCTCTTTGCAACTAGAGAATCTACAAAGAAAAAACCAGTTGTGGCAAGATCCATGTAAGACAAACCATTACCATCTGATAGTTTGGCCTCGATGATTGGTATGTCTTTATCATCATTTACACGATCATAGCCATGACGTCTCTTCCAAGTACCAGTTTGTTCATCAAAAACACGCTTGTCCTTTTTGTGATTCTTTATCCCTGCAAGAACGATTGACAAGCCAGATGAGTACATCCCACTAGATGAAATTAGTGGCATGTCTGTAAGGGAAAATAAAACATTTTGATAGCACAATCAGTCCACTTTGGAACACGAAAGGTTCTGTTAAATTGACCTTTCATTTTGGCAAACAACTCCCACTTTGTAGGAGGCTTAGGCTTCGGAAGCTGTAAAGAAACAAAGCTGAATCAGTGTCATCAAATAAATATGCAACACTAGAATTAAATTGTAGAGTTGCAGATGATGCATGGAACTGTTTGGAGGAAATGAATATGAATCCACAACAGCAACCATTATATGTAGTTATTTGTTAGAGACTACCATGTAGTTTCAGAACAATGGAACAAGTTTAAATAAACAAATCAAAGCAGCATGCCTTAACTCTTAAGCTCGATAGACTTCATAATCATTAGGCTGTGCTAAAAGAATCAATGACTTAAAGGCTAAAGCAAAAGGCAAGGGGCAAACAAGAATAACTTATTAGCATTAGGTACCAGTATTTGGAAGGAAGACTAGATATGATACCAAGAATATGGCCTCAGAGACACATTACAAATAAACCACTGTATCCTAACGATTGTGTAATGATCAGAAACAAATCAACGTGAAGCAATAATGTGATAACGGCATTCCATGCATCTGCAGCATCTATCCACAATTGGAAACAAAAAAATCAAGCTGCTTCGGTGCTTCCTGATTATTGCTACACCACATTATATGTAATAGTTGTTCCTGAATCTAGGTTACATAACTCATCATCCAAATCTTATGGCCCAAAAGATTTTATGTTTTTTATTTGCCTATCATTCATATTTTAAAAGAAAACAATATGTATTTTGCTTCGGATTCTTCAAAAAACAAAATAATGACATAAACATGCCCACTTAAGGAAATCCGTCACACAACGCAAAATATAAGCAGAATGAAAACGCAAGAAGCAGCAAAGGGCGACGAAGCATACATGCTTCTCCCTCGGAAGCGCGGTAGTTGGCGGGGGCAGCCGAACGATGGGACCATCAGGGTCATCGGTCGATGGAAGGGCGAAAACAGCATTGGCTATGGCTTGGACCAGTTCCGTGCCCTTCTCCAGGCACGCCCTCGTCAGCTCCTGCCTAATCATCACAACAAAGACAAGTGATCGAACTCAGATAACAGCAACAGATGCAATGGAAACATTCATACTTCAAACAGCACGGAGCAAAAGTTTAGGGTTTTAGTGTGGCTTAGAAACTAATCCAGGACGCAATTCGCAAAAAGGCTTGGCTACAAGTACCGGAGCGAAGGATGACCGCCACAAACCTAGAGGAGGGGATAGATTCGAAGTGGTGGGTAGGATCGAACGCCATGAGGTTGCCCAAATCCATGATACTTCTCCGCCACCAGAAGCTCTGCCGTCGTCTACAGAAGTCCTGTCTCTCAAAAGATATTAGGACTTCGCGGTCGCAGAAAAAGAGAGGCGTGCATATTAGGACTGCGAAATCAAGTCGGATGCAGGTAAATCCCATTCGCCCGAAATCCGACAGAATTTAAATTACAATATTTATTTGTTTTTAATTATAAATAATTAAATATTAAGAGATATACTTCAATTATTTTAGTAAATCAAACAAGTAAAATAAATCAAATTTTAAAAAAATATTTTTAAAATTATAAACAATTGAACTGGATTAATTATCTTTAAGCGAAATGGTTCCAGATCAAACCTACCTTACTTTAATTGAACCAAGTAACCAAACCAGAAACAGATTCAATTCAGATCAGCCCTATAATAGTTTAATTCAAACATATCTTAACACCCCAATCCGCAACAACTTCAGTTGTGTAGCTACAATTAAATACAGGAATAAGACAGTTGATGCAAGATTTTGATGAATGCCAATACCACAAAGGAATTTATAAGATGATTCATGAGATCTTATCAGAGAATTAACAAAAGAACATTATAAATGATCGATATAAGCATCCAAATGCACCACTCTTGGGTTCGTAAGGCACTTGAGATAACCAAATCGGAAGAAAAATTCAAGGGGACGAATGCAGTGAAGTAGATGCTTTAACAAAATCGGAGATAGAAAATACAGAAAATAAATATCTTTGAATCCAACAGATATTACAACCACGCAAGAACGAGGCGGAGGTGCGAGAGAAAATAAAACAAATTAGGTTTTCTACAGACACAAGAGAAACACGGCGCTACGCAGGGCCGCCTGAATCGACAAGAACAAGAAGAACAGAATGCATAGATTAAAAGAGAAAGAAACGTGGTAAACCCCGAAACCAAATCGAATGATAAGTCTCTATCTTCTCCAGTACTGTCCACCGAGGAGAAATCACATGATCAGTCTCTATCTTCTCCAGTATTGTTCCACCGCTTGCAGTTGATTCACCATATTGTTCCACTGAGCTAAAGAGACAAGGCCTTACAGGAGCCTCTAAGTTTCTTGTCTTCGAGGTGCCTTTTGAATTTCGCCTTGTGTATGGGCAATACCTCAAGGGTTCATCATATCCTAATGATGTGCTACATTAGATGTCGCCAAGTGTAGGGCCGGTAAACCCTTGTCTCTCAACTGGGGGGACTGATGAGGCCACGTTAGTTAAAGAGTTGGAAAGCTAATAAAAGTCTCCAAACCTCCTCTCCTCAAAGAATATTTTAGGGTTACCCCAAAGGATAAAACAAGGCCCACTGGTTGCCTAAAGATGTGCTTCATCACCCACTAAATATCTTCACATTAAAACACGTATATTAATTGATACATGAAACTTTGTACGAGCATACTCATTGTTGGGCACTACCAATCTCCGTCCTCTCGTGCCTTTATCAAACATAATCCCTATCATAGACAGACGACAGAAACAACTTAACTCACCAACATTTATAAGAAGCCACCCCAAAAGATTTTGCTTATACTCCATTACCAATAACATCATTCAAGAAATGTCTCTTGAAGGCTGTTTGGCAGTTTCTTGGGGTTATTTCACTAACTATAACCATGATAGCCTCTCAAAGCCTATAAACTAACGCAAAAGCAGGGTCTTGACCCTCGTTCCACAGAACAATTGAACAAAAGGGCAAACCTTAATATTCACAAAAATTGAACACATACAACATCAAATATACAGAAAAAGAATGATCAACGTAATAAAAATTCCAATTTAACGCGACAGATGGTCGATTGCTCACAAGCGACCATCGCCCCTCAAACGAAGGGGCGGTAAGTGAGGATGAGAAAGGAATCTGCAGTTAGATGGCGGAGGGAGGCCATCCCAGAAAAAGGAGAGAGTCGTGGTCGAAGGGGAGAAGCAATGAGAAGATCGTACCAGAGGGAGGCGGCTGGGCTTCAACGGCCGGATCTCGACGGGGGCAACGGTAACGGAGGCAGAGACGACAGCAGAGACTTAAGAATAACCAAGGGAGGCCGTTGGACGTTAAAGGCCAGTCAAGAGCACCGGAAGGCGGTGGGCAATGACCGGATTGACGGATCTCGTCGGCGGCGGGGGCCTTGGCTTGCTTTGCTAGGGCTCGCCGTTCGGGTCGGACTTTAAGGAATCCATCGTTTGCGACGACTCTGTAATTTATAGCTAGTAAACTCGAGTCGACTCGGGAAACTCGATCTCGACTCGTGCCTCGGTATGCATCCGACTCCACAATGGGATCAGCTCGTAGCTTTGATTTGGACCGTAGAATCGCTTGTCCCTACGATCCTACGGTACAGATCGCGACATTAATAACAAACGCTGCACAAAAATGAACCTTATGGTCCATCGACCACAGAATCACCCGCGAGTTGACGCGGCTACTTGCGTGAGGTCACACGAATGGAAGTGCAAAAGCATGTGTGCCAACACAAGCCACCCATCACTCGTGACCATAACTACGTGCGAGCATAATTAGGAATAATATACTTGTTGACAGTAAAATCTAAGGGGTAGATGCTAGGAATAATAAACTTTTTTAAATATTAAAATAAAAGGTAAATTAACCATATGTCGAAACATATTTCTTGAAATCTTATATTTAACCCAAATATATTAAAAGATATCTGAACCTGATAATTTGGGGATATGTGATAAGGTTCTTTGGATATATTTTGCGAAAAAAATTAAGAATGAATAGTTACACTAACTTTTTTAAAAATATTGTAATTAACTAATCAGACTTTACTAAATAATATCTATTTTTTGTGTATTTTTGCAGGGAAGATCTTTTGACATATGAGATTCTTTATGCATGTTTTGATTGAAAAAATATTCAGGATTGGAGCAATTATCCTGTTAAAAAAACTATAATTGACAAAAAATCAACAAATAATATATAAATTTGGCCATCTTCTGCAAGGTGAACATTTGTAATAATAAGGTTCTTTGGGTGTACTTGTATTTGGGGCAAAAAATATTCAATATTTAAATATTTACACTATTTTCAAAAATACATAATTACCAAAACTTTAATTATCGATGTATGATTTTATACTTTTTCTATAACAGTTTTTATGATAATGAGAATATATATATATATATGATAAAAAAAAATAACGGATAATTTTTTTATAATTTTAGAATATGCAAAAATAGAATGAAATAAGAAGATTTTTGAGTTTATAATGCATAGGTTCACGAGAATATATATATATATATATATATATATATATATATATATATATATATATATATATATATATATATATATATATATAGTAGTAAAAGAAAGGGAAAAAAAAGGCTATCTTTGAATTTTAATTTTATAAAAAGAAACCAATTAGCTCCTGCATATATCATTACTTTATTTAGGAAGAAACCGATTAGAAATGTTATTTCATAATTAAATTTTTTGATAATTTGGAGGTATACAAGATTTTGAGTAATGTTAGAAGATTAGATGTCGGGACGGATGATCGATCGATATGTCGGTAGAAAGCTTTATGTCGTGAATTCAGGCATTGAGTCAAATGATCGGACATTGCGTCAAGGATATCGAAAGTTGCATAAGTCAATATGCCGATTGGATAATACGCCAAAGGAGAGGACGATACACTAAATGATCGGACGAAGCGCCGGATGAACCAATGAAATGTTAGACAAATGATTAATGCTTTACAATCATTTGTCTCATATCAAAGTAGTTTATGGGCTAATTGAGTTAGCTTTTGATGTAATCATGATAACTCAATCAGGGGATAATTTGGTCTTAATTGTGACTAATTTGGGCTTATTGGGAGACTTATTAAGTGACCCAATATGGCACCGTCAAAACAGACAGTGGAATCGTTTGTGAGTTGAAAAACTTAAAAAATCTGATCTCCGAAGCTATTAAGCAGTGGTACCATCAGATTGGGCAATGGTACTACCCAGTATTAGGCTGTAGGTAGTGGTACCATCTAGTGCAGGCAGTGGTACTGCCCAAACCCGAAAGACCCGAGAATTTAAATTTTTAGCTCTATTTTTTAAACCATTTGGGGCTTATAAATAATACCTCACTTGTGCAGCATGAAAGAAGCAATAATTTTTTAGGAAAAAACTAAGTAAACTTTGCTAAAACTTTGAGTTCCCTCTTCGTAGTACTTAGAGTTAGTCTTAAGGGAGGTACATGAGAGATTACTCGTAAAAGAGTGACATGTAAAGGTTATCTCCTAAACCCGTGAAAAAGAGAAAGTGTTGTAAGAGGGTAGTTGGTCTTCGCCCATTGAAGAAAGACCGATAATGGATGTCGATGACCTGAACGGAGGAGGAATCGAGAGTGAATGTACGTCACGATGATCGAACCACTATAAATTAGTTTACATTTCTGTTTACTATTTACCTAAATTAGTTTAGCTGTACACTCTTATGAACGTTTTTAAAGTTAAATTCTTTTTTATACAATTTTATCGTTCAAAGATTCCTAACTCGACGTAAATTTTACGTACTCACTGGTTCACCCTCTTCTTAGTGCTGACTCGATCATAATAATTATGATAAAAGAAGTTCACGTGTATAGTTACTAGAAAAGATATATAATAAATAATTTAATTTATAAAAAAAAAAGTATAACTCTCTTATAGAATTATTAATATTTTTAAAAATTAATTAAATTAACAATATTGTTTTATATAGAACTAAACACGCTGCAAGTGACCTATATTAGCTTACGGTTTGTCGGTGTTATTGAGACATCCATTAATATATTACCAGCAGTAGATTTTGGATGTACAATAATAATAAATACATAAAGATTAAATGGTTAAATAATCAAGTATCACATCGTTTACCACGGTCAAAGTCAACCAGCCGAGTTCCACGTTTCGAAGTCCATGCGGGCTTCCCACCTCTTCCGGTGCTCCGAGAGCTCCCCGGCCTTACCGTGTTCCTACGGTCGCGCCGTCACTGACATGCCTCGTAATCCGTTCCTCACACGTAAACCACGTACTGAAGACTCGGAAGCAGTCTCGCTCCTATCTCCAAGTAGCACCACTATTACTAGTTCCTCGTACGAGTACGGATAACCTGCTAATGTTGTTGGATGTAATGATGCCCTCTTCGTGGAGCCCACGAGGATTTCCAATGAAAAATCGCGTAGGTGAGATGGTCGGCGTACCCCCTGTGCGAAAAGAAAAGTTCCGCCCGCCATCGGAGGTGGTGACGATCGGACTTCCGGGCCCCGCCAAATAGCCGAGGCAACGGCCGTTCGCGCGAAGGGCGGACGGTCAGTGCGAAAGCGGCATCCCCTGATATGGCAAAAAATGGTAAACCCCACCCCCGGCGACTTCCCCCGCACGTGGACAGGCGCGGCGCCCCAGGGAGAGCCACGAGGGCAACAGCCTGCGTCCGGACGATTAGCCTCGCGGGGCCCGCAGCCCCTTCAGTTGACCCAGCACAGTAGGACGAGACAGGAGTGGGTAGCGGTTGAAGCTGGCCCATACCCTGCGATTCCCCGTTCCCATACGCAACGTCCTCAGCGATGTCGGACGCCATCAGAGGTACGGCCCCGACCGACGGGATGGCGCTGCCGAGGATGCCGAGCTCCCTATAAACGTCCCCAAGCCTGAAGGGAAAGGTAAGACAAAATTCCCCCAAAACGACCGCCAGAGCATCTCACTAACTGGATCGTCGGAGGGGTCGGGTCGAGTGCACCCGACCATTGTGCAGGTACCAAGCCGAGGTCTCCCGACCGGGACGCGCCAGCAATCCCCGCTCGGGAAGAGCCGCCGCATCACCCCGAGTCCGAGGCCGTACCCGACCACCCCGGAGGAGACGAGTACCGCCCCAGGGAGATCCCCGCCATTCGGACCCCCGAACGAGCCGAGACGACCTCCCGGGTCACGGCTAACGAAAAGGGTGTTTACATTAAGTAGAAAAAAAAGGTGTTTACACTAACATAATGGCGCTAGAAGGAGGGCCGGTCCGAATGTCAAGCGATCCACAGGCTCACTCCGACGAACCCCCAGTCATCCGGTCGCACGCAACCGACGCGATGGAGGAAAACCCCCAACAGGAGGGAGTTCGGAACGAGCGCCCCGCCGCGACCTCAGAGCGTTATTGGCGGTCATTCAACGACCCGGGCCTATCGCCTCCCATCGCCAATCCCGGTGGCCCCTCACCCGTGCCGCCAGAAGCCCTCTACGACCTCACGCATCAGGTTCGGGCCCTTACGGGAGTAGTGCAGACCATCATCCCGCTGGTCTCTCCCCCGACGTCTTCACACTCAACCTTACCCCCACCGCGGCAACGGCCCGCCGGCGCCCAAAACGCCGCACCACTCCCCGAGTCTCCCGCTTCGCCACCGCGCCGATCGTCCCGACCCGGGAGCCGAGGAGCGGAGGAACCAGCGGCGCACCCGACGCCCGTAGCCCCACTTTCAGGCTCAGCGGAGGAACTGTGGGCCCAGCTACGCCTCGTAGGCCGCCGGCTGGACGAGGTGCAGCGCGAGGTTCGCCGGACCGGGGGAGACCCGGGGGCCGAACAACACCAGGGGTCCCCCTTCGTCTCCGAGATTCAAGAGCAGGCCGTCCCGCCGCATTTTCGGCTCCCGTCGCTAGATGCTTATGAAGGTGCCACCGATCCGGCAGACCACGTGGCTGCTTTCCGCGCCCAAATGGCGCTATACGGGACGTCCGACGCCCTGATGTGCAGGGCGTTCCCGACAACTCTGCGGGGCCCGGCCCGAGCGTGGTACAGCAATCCGAAGACCGCGACCATCGCCTCTTTCGACCAACTGGCCAGGGACTTTGAGCTTAACTTCCTGGCTCATGCCAAGCCGAAACCGTCGGTGGCGATGCTCCTCGGGCTCAACCAGAGGGAGGATGAGCCCCTCTCTCACTTTGTGAACCGCTTCACCGCACAAATCCGCGGGCTATCTGATGCGCACCCTTCTTTGATGATGCAGGCATTCATGATGGGCCTGCGCCCTACCCGATTCTTTTGGTCTCTGGTGGAGCGACCCCCTACTTCGGTACCCGAAATGTTGCAGCGTGCGAACCAGTACATCGCTGCCGAGGCATGGATGGTCGGGAAGCGTGACGAGCGCAAAAGGGTCAAGCCAGAGCAACCCCAACAGCAACAGCCCGCCACCTCTCGGCGCAGGGCCGCCGCCCTCGACGATGCGGTACCTAGGTCCCCCCTTCCGGGCCTGAACTCCTCTCGGACCGAGATATTTCTCCATATTAAGGAGAAAGGCCTTCTCAAAGACCCCTACCCGATGAGGAGCCCGCGCGAGCTCGCGGACCGCTCCAAATACTGCCGTTTCCACCGACAGCCCGGTCACGACACCGAGGAGTGTCGGGAACTAAAAAGGCAAATTGAGGAGCTCATCCGCCGAGGACACCTCGGTTCGTACCTCCGACCAGACAAGGAGCTCTCGCCACGACCGGAGGGCCCCATCGAGCAACACATAGATGTCATAACCGGCGGGCCGGCGTCCGGAGGGAGTTCCGCGGCGGGTGGAAGGGCATACGCCAGGGCCTCCCGGGTTGAGGATTCCAAACCCGAAAAAGGTCCCGAAGTCACTTTCCCGACCGAGGGATCCGAACCGGCCGAGCATGATGACGCACTGGTGATATCAGCCAGAATCGCCAACGCGCAAGTGAGAAGAATCATGGTCGACACTGGAAGCTCGGCCGATATACTTTATTGGGACGCCTTCCAAAAGCTCGGCCTGGTAAAGGAGAACATGCAGCCGGTATGCTCGACACTCACGGGGTTCACCGGCGCCTCAATCTCGTCACTGGGGGTCATCACCCTGCCCCTAACTCTGGGGACCTTCCCGAAGGCAAAAACGGTGATGACCTCCTTTCTGGTAGTCGACCTCCCCACAGCATACAACGCCATCCTAGGACGGCCAACCCTCAACAAGACCCGAGCCGTCATCTCAACTTACTATCAAACCATCAAGTTCCCGACCCACGATGGGGTCGGGGAAGTGGCGGGGAACTCCTGGGAGTCCAGGCGCTGCTACTTGACCGCTGTGTCATTAAACAAAAGAGCAAGGATCCAATCCCCGCCGGAAGACCCCCGGGAGGGAAAAAAACCAACCCCCCGCCCCGAGCCAAAGGAAGCCACTGTCGACTTGCCGCTGGTCGAGGGAAGGCCCGATCAAACAGTCAAAATCGGGTCGGGACTCCTCGAAAAAGAACAACAACAGCTCGTCGGCCTTCTGCGAGTCAACGCCGACATCTTCGCTTGGACGCCGGCCGACCTAGCAGGAGTCCACCCGGAAGTCGCGCTTCACCACCTGAACATCTCGCCCGACGCCCGGCCGGTGAAACAGAGGCCCAGGCGACAGGCTCCGGATCGGCAACTGGCCATCCGAGAAGAAGTAGACCGGCTTCTGACGGCCGGTTTCATAGAGGAGGCAAAGTACCCACAGTGGCTCTCCAATGTAGTCCTTGTCAAAAAACCTAATGGGAGCTGGCGGATGTGCGTTGACTACACCAGTCTCAACAATGCTTGCCCAAAAGATTGCTACCCCCTGCCAAAGATCGACCAGCTGGTCGACGCCACGGCCGGCCACGCCCGACTCTCGTTCATGGATGCCTTCTCCGGGTACAACCAGATCAGGATGGCACCCGAAGATCAAAAACATACAGCCTTCATCACCGAGCAAGGGATATATTTTTACAAAGTTATGCCATTCGGATTAAAGAACGCCGGGGCAACCTACCAGAGGATGGTGAACAAGATGTTCGCCCACCAGATCGGGCGAAACATGGAGGTATATGTCGACGACATGATCGTAAAGAGCCGAACGGCGGAGGCTCATCCCTCTGACCTGGCAGAAACATTCGACACTCTGCGGAGGTTCGGCCTGCGCCTCAACCCCGCCAAGTGCGCCTTTGGTGTGACCTCGGGAAAATTCCTCGGATTCATCGTGCACGAGAGAGGGATTGACGCCAACCCGGAAAAAATACAGGCCATCATCGACATGCGGCCTCCCCGGACGACCAGAGACCTGCAGCGCCTTAACGGGAGGCTAGTCGCTTTGTCGCGTTTCCTCTCCCGATCGGGAGATCGCTGCCACTCCTTTTTCCGGGCCCTGAAGGATCCGAAAAACTTCCGATGGACGGCGGAATGCGAGACGGCCTTCGAGCAGGTGAAGCTACATCTGGCCAGCCTCCCTCGACTCGCTTCGGCCTCCCCAGGGGAGAAGCTGAGTCTCTACCTTGCCGTCTCTCGGCACGCGGTCAGCTCAGTGCTAGTCAAAGAAATTTCCGGCGAACAACTACCAGTCTACTACGTCAGCCACATGCTGAGCGGGCCAGAAGAGCGATACCCGCCAATCGAAAAGCTAGCGCTGGCGCTCATCCTGTCAGCGCGGAAACTCCGCCCCTACTTCCAGGCCCACCCGATAGAGGTAATAACCGATCAGCCGCTTCGGCTTGTTCTGTCCAGATTCGATGTTGCAGGGCGTCTCCTCAAATGGGCAGTAGAGCTCGGCGAGCACGACATACAATACATACCTCGGACCGCCATCAAAGCCCAATCCGTGGCAGACTTCATTGCGGAGCTGACCCCGAACACCAGCGAAGAACTCGAGCCGCTGCGCGACGCCTGGACCCTCCACGTAGACGGCTCGGCCAACGCGAAAGGTGCCGGCGCGGGTCTGGTACTAACAACACCCGACGGCCGCTCGATCGAGCGCTCCTTCCGCTTCGGGTTCAGAGCCACCAACAACGAGGCAGAATACGAGGCTCTCCTGGCGGGACTCCAGTTGGCACTGGAAATGCAGGTGACCGACATACGCGTCATCACCGACTCGCAGCTGGTGGCTAGGCAGCTCGATGGCGAATACGAGGCCCGGGACCCGACCATGGCGAAATACCTAGCGCAGGTAAGAAGCCTGGCCGCCAAGTTCGCCCATTTTGAACTGTCGAATGTTCCCAGGAGCGAGAACCAGCGAGCCGACGCCCTGGCTAAACTGGCGTCCGGCCCGTTCCCCTGGGCTCGACCCGAGACCGAAGAACGCCCTCGCCGAGCCATAGAGGTCGTCGCCACCGTCGCCCACGGCGCGCCGGCCACTTGGGTACAGGAGATGTTACGCTTCAAGCAGGACGGGGCCCTGCCTGACGATGCGACTACAGCTCGGCGCTTGCGTCGAACGCAGGCGTGGTACACCGAGGTAGGAGGACGGCTGTACAGACGGTCTTTCTCGCGCCCCCTGTTGCGCTGCCTGGAGCCGAGCGAAGCCTGGACGGTTCTGTCCGACATGCACGAAGGGGCTTGCGGGGAACACATAGGCGAGCGAGCCCTGGCGCACAAGGTACTCCGACAGGGGTACTACTGGCCGACCATGCGCCAGGACGCAAAAGTTCTCGTGCGGCGATGCAGCTCGTGCCAGGAGCACGCCCGCACTTCCCGACGGCCGGCGGTCCTGCTCACCCCCGTCGACTGTGCCTGGCCATTCGCGCAATGGGGGCTGGACATACTCGGGCCTCTCCCGCCCGCCTCCGGCCAGCGGAAGTACATCATCGTGGGGGTGGACTACTTTACCAGATGGGTCGAAGCCGAGCCCTTAGCGACCATCACGGAGTCGCAAGTGAAAAGGTTCGTATGGAGAAACCTCATAACACGTTTCGGCCTGCCCCAATCCGTCGTCGCCGACAATGGGCCGCAGTTCGCCGGCAGGAAATTCCAAGAGTTTTGTGCCAAGCACAAAATTCAACTGAGGTTCAGCTCGGTGGCCTACCCCCAGGCGAATGGGCTAGCTGAAGTAACCAACCGGGCCATCGTCGACGGACTCAAGAGAAGGGTATCCGCTGCCCGATCGTCTTGGATCGACGAGCTCCCGAGCGTCCTGTGGGCGCTTCGCACTACCCCCAAGACCCCGACCGGGGAGTCTCCCTATAGCCTCACGTTCGGGACCGAGGCCGTGCTACCACCCGAAGTGGCCGTCCCGACTCCGCGGACGGCAGACTACAGCGAAGAAGCCTTGGGCGAAGGGCTCCGATCGAACCTGGACCTGCTCGAGGAGAGACGGGCCGACGCACACCAGAAAGCCCTTTCTTACAAAAGAGCCGTAGCGAGGGTCTACAACCGGGGCGTGCGACCCCGGTCAATAAAGTTAGAGGACCTGGTCCTGCGCAAAACCGAGGTCAGCCACCCCACCCAGGTAAGGGGGAAACTGGCCCCGAAGTGGGAGGGACCCTATCGAGTCATCGGAGTGTCCCGACCGGGGACATTCAGGCTCGCAACAATGGATGGCGACCCCGTGCCCCGGACTTGGAACATACAGAACCTTAGGAAATATTTCGTCACAAATACGCAAACACGGAAAGTCGAAAGGGAAAGATCATCTTATTAAGGAGGGGATACAGAAGTCGAAGCCCATATACAGAACCCCCACACCCTCAACCCGACATACAGAAAACAACCCTCACTCCTCACCCGGAGTCTTCGGGCGGTCGTCAAACGGCACGTCCTCCGGCATATCCACCTCCAGGTCCATAGGGTGAGAGGCGAACGGATCCCTTTCCACCGCGGAGCCGGGAGGACACGAATCGAAGCGACCCAGGGCGATCCTGTATCCGTACTCGTAGGATACTCGCCCCATTCGGGTCAGTCCGAGCTCGAAGTTTTCGGACTCCTTGTAGGCGTCGATCGCCTCCTTGTCCTTCGACGGGCGGAGGCGAAGCTCCTCGGCCAACGCCTCGGAAGCAGCGCGGGCTTCAGCCTCGGCCTTCTCTGCCCTCTCGGAGAGACCAAGCGCCTCTGACTTCGACTGGCGGAGCTCGGCCCGATCCAAACGAAGGAACTCCTGGAGCTCCTTGACCGAATCGCCCGACCGCTCGAGCTCCGCTCGTAAACGCGCCACTTCTTCCTCGAAACAGGTCGCGCGCTTTTCCGCAGCCGCTACCGCCTCGGGGCCCGACCCAGCCCGGATCTCCTCCAGCTGACGACACAACTCGGAGTTGCGCTCACTGAAGTCCCAGATCATCTGGCCAGCGTCGCGCACTCGATCCATCAGCGCCGTCGAATAGTGGAGGCCCTACCACAAGAAAATAAGGGTCAGACCACAGTTGCGGGGACACCCGGAGTTAGCGAAATGCTTACCAACGTCAAGAACCTCCCCGCCTTGCTGAGCATGGTCTCCGAGGGCAGAGTGTACAGGTCCCGAGCCAGGTCGGGGTGGAGCACGCCTCGGAGGAAGGCGGCCGAAGGGTCTCCTCCAGCCCATACCCGGTCCCCTCGGGACAGCCCCTTCCATCGGGCGACCAGCGGGTCGGAGGCCTCCCCTGCCGGAAGCTCGCCCATCACCGCTGCCCATAGGGGCTCATCGGCCCCCGCACGCAGCCCGCACAAATCATCCACCGTCGGCAGGTTCGCCCTCTTCCCGGCCGCCCCCTGGCTGGGCCCTTCAAATCGGGAAGGCCCCTCCTCCCGACTGGACCGCTTGGCACCCACGACTGTCGGAGGAGCGGCCCCCGCCTTGTTTCTCCCCGGACCCGTCGTCCTCGCCTTCTTGGACGGACGTCCCGCAGGGATCTCCAATGGGGCACCCGCCGAACCGGGCACCGGGTCGGCTGGGGAACGCAGAGGGGAAGCAGCGGACTGGCGAGGGGAAGAAGCCGACGAAGAGCGACCACCACGGAGGGACAGGAGCTTCATTCCTGCGAAGAAAACAAGCGAAACCGTCACAAACTGGAGGAACAAATAAAAACGTGGAGAACACCCTCTATAAACATACCCCCGAAAGCCGGGCTAAGACCCGCCTCGGCTAGCCACTCCTCGGTCATAGCTCGGATGGCCTGAGAGCCGGGAAGGATTGCCCGAAGCCTCTTCAAATCCCGACACTCCTCGTCGTTCAAATCCGGGACGGTGTTATCTATCACCCTCACCGCCCACCGAACCCCGAAGCCCCAATCCCTCGGCCAGCTGACGTAAAAAAACCGCCCCTTCCACCCTTTATTACTCGAAGGGGCTCCCCCGACGCGAAAGCCAGTCCGGGCCGACACGAAATAGCCCCCCGGCCCCTTGAGAAGGCGGAAACATGAAAGAAAGAGGTTTCGGGTAGGGGTGATGTTAGCATAGTAACACTCCCCCAAGAACGCTACCAGGTACCGCCATGAGTTAGGCGTCACCTGGGAAGGCGAAATCCGCCAGAGAGATAAGCAGGAAACAATAAGGGGGTGAAGGGGAAGGCGCAACCCAGCCTCTAGGGCATCTTGAGTCAGCGCAAAACCTCGGGGGACCGGGTCGTATGACCGCTGCCCCGGATCAGGGGCGACCAGGACAAACTCCTCCGGGATGTAATAACGCTCCCGGAGCTTTTCCAGCGACGACCCGCTCACCACCGAGTCGAGGTCGTGCGGCCACATTAGCGCCTCAAGGGCTCGCGCCGCCTCCTCGTCCGGAGAAGACGGAGGCATGCTCTCCCGGACTCGGTCGATGGACGAAGGCGAAGGGACAGGTCAGAAGGACATTCCTTACCGGCTCTTGGAACGAACAAGAGGGAGCGACGGTGGGATGGTAGCGTGGGAAGGGAGAAGGAGCGATGGCAGAAAGAAACGACGAGGCCCAAGACTCAGCAGCAGAAGTCACGAAACGGACGGGACACGCCATTTATGTAGGGAAAGACCCGCCGAAAGAGACGTCCCTTCGCCTCCCCCTAAGCGGCCGACAGCTCATCCGCACACCCGCTCGCATCAGGGAAGACCAACGGACACCCCGCCATAAATGCTGACCCAAAGCCGCTGCAAGAAGCAACGTAGAGAACGACCACTACGACTTCTCGACGCCTGAAAAGAACGACGATCTTGCCTCACATTCCCCGAGACCACCTCCTCGGCGCGGCCAGCCCGCCCGAGACGTGCTCCTCGGCCGCATGCTCCCCGAGACCACCTCCTCGGCGCGGCCAGCTCGCCCGAGACGTGCTCCTCGGCCACATGTTTCCCGAGACCACCTCCTCGGCGCGGCCAGCCCGCCCGAGACGTGCTCCTCGGCCACATGTTTCCCGAGACCACCTCCTCGGCGCGGCCAGCCCGCCCGAGACGTGCTCCTCGGCCGCATGCTCCCCGAGACCACCTCCTCGGCGCGGCCAGCTCGCCGAGACGTGCTCCTCGGCCACATGTTTCCCGAGACCACCTCCTCGGCGCGGCCAGCCCGCCCGAGACGTGCTCCTCGGCCGCATGCTCCCCGAGACCACCTCCTCGGCGCGGCCAGCTCGCCCGAGACGTGCTCCTCGGCCACATGTTTCCCGAGACCACCTCCTCGGCGCGGCCAGCCCGCCCGAGACGTGCTCCTCGGCCACATGTTTCCCGAGACCACCTCCTCGACGCGGCCAGCCCGCCCGAGACGTGCTCCTCGGCCGCATGCTCCCCGAGACCACCTCCTCGGCGCGGCCAGCTCGCCGAGACGTGCTCCTCGGCCACATGTTTCCCGAGACCACCTCCTCGGCGCGGCCAGCCCGCCCGAGACGTGCTCCTCGGCCGCATGCTCCCCGAGACCACCTCCTCGGCGCGGCCAGCTCGCTCGAGACGTGCTCCTCGGCCACATGTTTCCCGAGACCACCTCCTCGGCGCGGCCAGCCCGCCCGAGACGTGCTCCTCGGCCGCATGTTTCCCGAGACCACCTCCTCGGCGCGACCAGCCCGCCCGAGACGTGCTCCTCGGCCGCATGCTTCCCGAGACCACCTCCTCGGCGCGGCCAGCCCGCCCGAGACGTGCTCCTCGGCCGCATGTTTCCCGAGACCACCTCCTCGGCGCGACCAGCCCGCCCGAGACGTGCTCCTCGGCCGCATGCTCCCCGAGACCACCTCCTCGGCGCGGCCAGCCCGCCCGAGACGTGCTCCTCGGCCGCATGTTTCCCGAGACCACCTCCTCGGCGCGACCAGCCCGCCCGAGACGTGCCCCTCGGCCGCATGCTCCCCGAGACCACCTCCTCGGCGCGGCCAGCCCGCCCGAGACGCGCTCCCCAACAAAAACACCTACGCCGCGCGGCCTGCTCGCCCCGAACATGAGTCCCGGTCGCGACCCACAAAAAGAACCGTCGCTTGCCGATCAAAAGCCATGCCTCGAATCCCCACCGTCCGATGCCGAGTCATGGCTTCCTTTGGGGGGGGATATGATATGGCAAAAAATGGTAAACCCCACCCCCGGCGACTTCCCCCGCACGTGGACAGGCGCGGCGCCCCAGGGAGAGCCACGAGGGCAACAGCCTGCGTCCGGACGATTAGCCTCGCGGGGCCCGCAGCCCCTTCAGTTGACCCAGCACAGTAGGACGAGACAGGAGTGGGTAGCGGTTGAAGCTGGCCCATACCCTGCGATTCCCCGTTCCCATACGCAACGTCCTCAGCGATGTCGGACGCCATCAGAGGTACGGCCCCGACCGACGGGATGGCGCTGCCGAGGATGCCGAGCTCCCTATAAACGTCCCCAAGCCTGAAGGGAAAGGTAAGACAAAATTCCCCCAAAACGACCGCCAGAGCATCTCACTAACTGGATCGTCGGAGGGGTCGGGTCGAGTGCACCCGACCATTGTGCAGGTACCAAGCCGAGGTCTCCCGACCGGGACGCGCCAGCAATCCCCGCTCGGGAAGAGCCGCCGCATCACCCCGAGTCCGAGGCCGTACCCGACCACCCCGGAGGAGACGAGTACCGCCCCAGGGAGATCCCCGCCATTCGGACCCCCGAACGAGCCGAGACGACCTCCCGGGTCACGGCTAACGAAAAGGGTGTTTACATTAAGTAGAAAAAAAAGGTGTTTACACTAACATCCCCAACGTTGTCGGAAAGGAACAGCAAATTACGCCATGGAAAATACGTGTGGACTGGGGTGGCGACGAACCCGTCGCGCCACCACCGATGGTGGGTGGAGGGCTACGGCGTCGCATGGACGACCGTTCGATCCTTGCTACACGGCCTTGATCGGACCTCCATGAATGCCAACAGGGACAAATATTCCAAAATCGTAGGCCGGGCTTTAATTAAGAAGAACCCTTCTCACTCTCGGTCACCGGTCGTTTCCCCACCGTTGTTTCCTTCGGCGTCCTCTCCTATTCTCGTGTGGTATTGGGAGCTCTGCCAATGCTACAAATAACCCTCCCACCGCCTCGCCTCCAACTCGCACTTGACCGCAGCATATGTCAGCGGCCCAGCGTCCCGCACTCCTCTTCCGTAGCTTTCGTCCTCCACTCCCATCTCCTTGTCTCCAGTGAGATGAACCCCAACTCCAACTGGTAATAGTTGTTGTTGTAGTCGTAGAATTCCCTTTCCCTGCCACATCGAGCGGAAGGAGCTTGTTTTCCTTCCCTTCGATTCTGCCTAAAGTTGGGATTTTGTCGACCCTTTTCGCCTAAAGGAGCCACCTTGAGAATCATTCTTTGGTTGGTGTAATTTTTCCCCACATAACAAGAGATGGGCCTCAAAGGATTCCTTGAAGGAGGCATCGCCTCGATCGTCGCCGGATGCTCCACCCATCCTCTCGACCTCATAAAGGTCCGCATGCAGCTCCAAGGCGAGGCCATCAGCCCCTCGGTCTCCGCCCTTCGTCCCGCTGTCGCTCTTCACGGGGCCACCGGCATGACCACCCTCCGCCACCATCATCCTGCCCTGACCCCGCCACGGCGCCCCGGCCCGATCGGGGTGGGCGCGCAGATCCTCCGTGCCGAGGGTCCCGCGGGGCTCTTCTCCGGGGTCTCGGCCACCCTCCTCCGACAGACCCTCTACTCCACCACGCGCATGGGCCTCTACGACATGCTGAAGAAGCGCTGGTCCGCGCCCGGTGACGGCGGGTCCATCCCGCTCCACCGCAAGGTTGCCGCTGGCCTCATCGCCGGGGGCATCGGCGCCGCGGTCGGCAACCCCGCCGACGTGGCCATGGTCCGGATGCAGGCCGATGGGCGGCTCCCACCAGCGGAACGCCGGAACTACCGGAGCGTGCTCGACGCCATCGGGCGGATGGTCCGGCAGGAAGGAGTGGGGAGCCTGTGGCGGGGGTCGTCGCTGACGGTGAACCGGGCGATGATCGTGACAGCGTCGCAGCTGGCGACGTACGACCAGGCGAAGGAAGCGATCCTTCGGCGGCGCGGGGCAGGGGCCGACGGGCTGGGGACACACGTGGCGGCAAGCTTCGCGGCGGGGCTGGTGGCGTCGGCGGCGTCGAACCCTGTGGACGTCGTGAAGACACGGGTGATGAACATGAAGGTGGATAAAGGGGGCGCGGCGCCCTACGCCGGGGCGATGGACTGCGCCCTCAAGACGGTGCGGGCGGAGGGACCCATGGCGCTGTACAAGGGTTTCGTGCCCACCGTGTCCCGTCAAGGCCCCTTCACCGTCGTCCTCTTCGTCACGCTCGAGCAGGTGCGCAAGCTGCTCAAGGACGTCTGACCGCCACTCGCTGGTCTCAAACGCCCGACCGATACGCCACAGTTACTTCCACGAACGGCTCTGATGATGACGACGACAAATTAGACAGATTATTCCAAGTATTATTTACAGCTCCATACGAATACTACAAAATTGTGTGTGTTCCTATGTTTTATGATGTCATGCAAAAGCGTGTAATACAGATTCGTTCCAACGGAAGACCAACACTTTGGTCGCACCACATTTGAACTGGTGCGACTGCACGCGTTGTGTCTATATCCGATGGTTTCGTGGAGGTCGCAAAGACAAACGAGTAGTGGACGTAGCATTCGTGGACTGGAGCGATTGGTTAAACAGCAAGCGGTGGTGGGACCGTCGTTGGGATCCCAATGTGGCATTAAAAGCAGTGGAATGCATTAAAAATGTTACTTACGTCTCAATAATTTATGCGGATAAACCACAGAAATAAGCTTCGTTTTTTAGCGAAAGGAATGTCCCTTACAAAAAGAACCTCTTTTGTTCGTTAATAATGCAGCACGAGTTTGCAATCTTAGAAGACCGGTCTGTGTTTGGTGGTTTGACTGAGACATGCAAACTAACTGGTGTGTAGGCCCCATGTTTGGTGAGAGGGAAGCGTGTTCCCTGACCCGGCCGTGACAGGCAAGCTCGACGCAGCCGTTGTTGGTGTGCGTGGCTAACTCTGGGCTCACGGAGTCACCAAATTTCCCCTCTCCGACGCGGCCGTGTTCCTCGCCTTCCGCCACGCCACCATAGAGAATGTGGTGGGACGAAGAATTCCGAGAAGAAGAAGAAGAAGAAGAAGAAGCGGAGGAAGAGGAGCAGCGAGAATCTCCGGTCGATTTCGATTTCTTCTCCCTCCTGTCCAAGCCAAAGGTGACTCTAAATCTACCTCCTCCTCCGTTGTTATTTATGGGATTTGTTGGTTAGAAATCAAGCCATCGTGTTAACTCGTGGTCGATTCTTTGGTTGATAGACATTTGGGACCCTTTTTTTGGTATATTGTTTGTTCTAGGCTACTTTCTGGGAGATTTGGGATCTTGTAGGGTTTTGTTTAGAGGTAAATGGTTCATTTGGCTACTTCACTGGGGGAAAGATATTTTTTTTTTTCCATAAAAGTAGAAGTTTTTGCTTCAGCGATTGTTTATGATGTGAAATTGGAGGAAAAAAATGTGTTTCTATTACCATTATTTTAGTTTGCCCCAAATCTGAAATATACTGCCGGTGAATGGTAGCTCTTATTGAACAGTCGTCCTAATACATGAAATCAATTGCGGTTTAGGCTTAATGAAGTGTAGCTTTTGAATGTGTTTAATACATGAAAAAAATGTAGCTTATTAGGCGATTGTTTAATACATGAAATTGGAGGAAAAAAATGTGTTTCTATTACCATTATTTTAGTTTGCCCCAAATCTGAAATATACTGCAGGTGAATGGTAGCTCTTATTGAATAGTCGTGCTAATACATGAAATCGATTGCGGTTTAGGCTTATTGAAGTGTAGCTTTTGAATGTGTTTAATACATGAAAAAAATGTAGCGTATTCAGCGATTGTTTAATACATGAAATTGGAGGAAAAAAATGTGTTTCTATTACCATTGTTGTAGTTTGCCCCAAATCTGAAATATACTGCTGTGAATGGTAGCACTTATTGAAGTGTAGCTTTTGAATCTAGCAAGTTTGGGCTGCAGTGGCAGTGCAAAATGTGTTTCTATTACTATTATTTTTGTTGTTTGATGCTGTAGAATGTAAATTATGCCAATATTTACTCATCAATGTTCTGGTTGAACTCCTTTTTTAGATAAAGATATGCCCAACTTTATTTAATACTCACCCATATCTCAAGTTGAGAAGTTGCAACAGGTTCTGGTCATGCTCAGAATTGCAAAATGCCCGGTGCCTGTTTTAGTTATCGTTCATGAGGATTTCTTTCTTCATTTCCTTTTTCTTTTCCCTCAACTTTTGGCCACAATTCCTATTCTGTTTGGCATGACTGATACCTTAGCACAGGTAGCCTGTGATGTTTCCTGAAGCTGCTATAGTATATCTATCTTTCTTTGACACATCTAGTACCCCTTTTTCAGTCTTTCATGGAATGCTTTCACTTTCTGTAGGTCTTTACCAGAAAATTCTTGGTTTTTCAACTAATGGATGTGGTATCTGGTTTGATGCTGAATCATGGGAAGTTTTCTGAACAGATAGAGGGGAAAGCGTAACCTGGTAGATTGAAGAAGAAAAAGAAAATAGAGAGGTTGTTAAATGCATACACTTAAGAATGTCCCCTTCAGGTTATGGAGCAATATGTCACCAGTCGAGTGAAATGAAACTTTAAATAGGCTTCAAAACTTGTAATACTTAGATCTTGTACATCCAATTTCAATATGTAAATTATGCTGGCTATTTAACCAAACAAAAGAGTTTTTCCGGACTGGAGTTTGAACAAATCTTTTATGCCTGCTCCCCTTTTTGCGGTCGGAGTGGATTGGTCTGACGAGCCAAGTACAAATGTTCCCATCCCTTATGGCGAAATATTTGATTTTTCATAAATTATGTAAATTTCATGGGTGAAATGTCCATAATTGTTAAATATATGTATATATCTGTACACGTTGCTCATCAAGCTTTTTTAATTGTTTATTGCTCAGCACATCAGAATCTATGCAAGACCATAGTATATGACCTTTTTGTTTGGTACAGAAAACAATTATAATCTTTTAAGTGACTAGTGATGTGCCAGAATAGGTGTATCAACCATAGGACATCTTATATACGAAGAAGTTCTCAAATGTTTATTTTTATTTATGCACCATAAGATTTTTCTCTAATTTGATTTCACTTTGTTATCTGTGTTATTGTTCCTTGTGAATCATAATCTTTTGTGATTAGTGATATTCTTGAATAGGAGTATCTACTGTAGGATGTCTTATATGCTAAGAAGTTCTCGAATGTTTATTTTATTTATTTTGTTTCTTTTAGTATTATTACTATTATTTGTCAATACTTGCTTTTGTCTTCAATAAATTGACATAAGTATGCCCATTATTAATTTCTTGTACTAACATTGATGTTGTTTCTTCATGTCTAGGATTACTACAAGATACTGGAAGTTGATTATGATGCTACTGAAGAAATAATCCGTTCCAACTATATTCGTCTGGCATTGGTTTGTAATATCTAATAGATCTTTTAACTTCCTATGGACGTTGAGCATGTAAATTTAGCATTCTGTTATTTAAGCATGACCTTGTGTTAGATAAAGACCCAGTGGTCAACAATTCCATTTCTTGGCCTTGGTTAAAAGTAAAAAGAAAAAAGAACTGGATTGTAAAACCTTTTGGGTAACAATCTTTTTTCTTTGCATTCTTTTATGAAGCTTATTTGGTAGAAATGTCATAGAGCTTATTTGGTGCATCTCTATTTTTTACTGTGGAAACACGTTTTAGATGTCATGGAGAATAGTGAATTCATATATGAATTGTCTAATTACAGCAGAAAGTTTCTTACTTTTTTTTCTTTGCTAGAAATGGCATCCTGATAAGAAAAAGGAGGAAAGTGCTACTTCAAGATTTCAAGAAATTAACGAGGCATACAAAGGTATGTGTTCAACCATCAATGAAAGTACATCTTTTCTGGTCTAGGAAAATTTGAAGGTCATTTCCTGGTTGCAGGAGCTTAAATCTGTAACCAATAACTTAGATCTTCCTGTAAGTGGATTAGCCTTTATAGTTCAACACCATGTGAGTCAACCAGGAAGGTTATGATTGATTAATGATGATTTTTTGTTGACCTCAATTACTTTGATGCTGATAGCATGTTGCAAAATTCTGTACCTAAATTTGATGCACTTTTCTGCAACATCCATGAATTCTTGCAGTATTTTCCATCAGAATACTGTAAAAAATTTTGCTTTCTTTCACACTTCCTGTTTGTTAGATGCACAGCTTGTCCTCTTCATTGATTAAAAAATTATAAAAATTCATAAACATGACAAATGTGCCCCGATCTAGTGATGTAAGGGCTGACCAATAGAAACTTTTCTAAGATTATAAGCACATACTTCTTCTCGATGTATTATCTTAAAGATCTTTTAAATAATGATTTTTTTTCTTTTTTGGCAAAGGATAAGTGGCAAAGGTGGGATATAAATCTAGGACATTGCAATAAATTGTCGAAGTCTTTACCAGCTAAACTAGCTAACACCTTCAAGTAATGACATTTATTATCATATTTAAATAATGCTAATTCATTCTCAATCTGGAAATAAATGTTTCTGTGGTTCAATGATGGCATCCTTCATCTCTTGTGCATCTTTCAGATTTATTTGCATTAAGTAGTTGTAATTTTATTAGCTAAGTTTCACAATTAATCTTAGCTATCAACTCCCTTTTACTTTTTTATATAATAAGTAACTATTGCTTCTTTTTGTTGACTGTGATGAAGTAGTCAATAAATTCTCTTCGTTGACTCTCATGAAGTATGCAAAAAATTCTCTTTGTTGGCGGTAATGAAGTATGCATTAACTTATAGACACTCCGCACATATTGTGCCTCGTCAATCAGTTTGTCATGTTGAATGATTTTCAGAGTTTCCCTATCATGCATGAGATCGATTCTTCGTACTGGAGTTATTTATCTCAAGAATCATCTCGTTTGCACTAATTGCTAATAATCGAGTATAGGTTGATGAATGATCAACTAGCAAAGAGATGCTATCTAATTATCTGGCCCATTTAAAATTCTGAGGACAGAATGCATTCTGCTAAGCATTGATCTCACTCTCTTCATTACTATTTTTATCATTATTACGCCTGATCACTGTTTGTGAACAAAATGCATTATTCTAACAGTTTTAAGTGATCCTGTCAAAAGGCGAGAGTATGATGAGAAGGGAGTCTGTGTAGTCGAAGACTATAATGCTATTGTAAGCATATCTGCCCACCTTTTGTTTGCCTGTTTTAGATGTTGATGATGCATATTGCATGGCATTTTTGGTTACACCAAAATTTTTCCCAATTAGATAGATAAGAACTTCAAGTTAAAATAGTGTAATGGGTAGCTTCTTACCTTTGCAACATACGTTAAATTCAAGCTGACTTTTCTGGCTTGACCTCATTTGCTAGCAAATTAGTTGGAAGTGACCCAAAAGATTGCAGGACAAAACTGAGCATATAGCTTTTAGCTAATTAGAGCATGTCCCCATTTTCAATATATTGTCTCCATTTAATCTGGTCTTCCATTTTGGAGGCCTATAGATATAAATCTTTTACAGGTAAACTTGTAGTTGGATAGAACTAGTGTATTAAACTTATATTGGCAGATTGTTAGCCTGATCTCACCATACTGCTGTAAGTTTTTGGTATGTTGATTTCAATTCCCAGTTCCTCTCCAAATGTTCCAAGTAGTCTAATCCAAAAATAAATAAACAAATAAAAAGTGGGAGAGGGCGTCCTAAAACTTTTTCATAAAGAACTCAGAACTATCATAGAGAAGGATGGAAATTAGCTTTGCTAATTCCTTGTGAGAGGTTAAAATCATATTTTGGTCAAGTCTATAATTGTCAAATCTCCATGAAACACATCGTTCCGGTCATGTAATTTTTCTATGCTTGTGTAGTCTCAAATTTCAATGTTTTGGTTCTCATTCATTTCCGGCATCACAATATATGTTGTAAAATTTCAGGAATACCT
This sequence comes from Musa acuminata AAA Group, assembly GCF_036884655.1. Lineage (NCBI taxonomy): Eukaryota > Viridiplantae > Streptophyta > Magnoliopsida > Zingiberales > Musaceae > Musa > Musa acuminata. The sequence continues at coordinate 7,651,265 of NC_088333.1, forward strand.
GAACAGATACAAGGGCCTGATATTAACATGCAATGGCCTTGGCATTAGATATCCAATATGGTGAATCAACTGCAAGCGGTGGAACAATATGGTGAATCTCCTCGGCGCCGCTGCCCCGCCTGGGCGACTGACTGGGCCCGGTCTGCACCGGTTGCTGAGCCAGCCTCCTGACCTGAGGTCGACGGGCCGGCCAGCTCGAACCTGAATTCCGTGCGAGGGAAGTTTTCCTTTGCTCCCAACAGAGGGACGGTGACGGGAGAGAGGATTGTAAATTTTTTTCCTCATGGTCAATCTTCTATACTATTATAGCGCTGTTATGTTTTCTTGCGTATCTCAGTATGAGGAGAGGGATGTTGGTTTTGGTTTCTTATAGATTTAGATTTCTAAAAATTTTCTGTTCTCTTTAGACAATAACTATATTTCTGGCTTTTGTTTGAGGAAGTAATTTCATGAAATATAATGAGGAGATTGACTTAAATTTTGAAATCACGAAAAGTCTCCAAAAATCTAGGAGGATTTCAAACATTGATGTTATGTTTGAATGTGAAGTTAACTTATTCAGATTTTATGTTGAGTAAATACATGGAACTTTTGAGTATTCTATGAGGCTGAGAGTTTTGCACGGTATCAGGCAGCATAAACTTTTGACTATTCTTATATATTACGATCTTGTGCAGATTATTCAGTGTTCTTTGAATTTTTGTCTAAGATTATTGTGGTATTTATCATCCTTTTACGACCAAGTATTTTGTTTTTTGTTTTACATTGACATGTTCCGTAAATGAGGTTCTACCTGCACGTACATGCTTGTAAGAATATATTGTCAAATGCATATGCTATGTCTCATAAAAATTGCCCTGCATGGAGGTTGTGATAATGGACTAGATTTTGTAGTAGCTATATTGCATTTAGGAAATCTACAATGTGGTATCCACTTTTGTGAGCAATCTCAAATAAGAGGACTATTACAAACAGGAAACTAGTATATATCAACTATGTGGTCTTAACAATCTATTCAGGCCCAAAGCATTAGGCGTTTGCTGTTCCAGTCATAAAACAATCAATTTCATCTTTGTATCCCCATGTTTACATTCTATCATCAGGAACTTATGGAATATTCATGACATTAGCTTTCGTGTCAGGCCCCAGATTGAGGAAAATAAGACCAAGAACCGTTATAGGAGCTTAAAAGCCTCTTCATTTTGCTTCAGTCATGCTTTTGTTTGAACCATTTCTATATGCTTGACTGTTGTATTGAACTATTCTGTTTCACACTAAATGCAGCATTACAATTATGGAATATGCTGTTTTAGTACTTCTTTTAGCAGAGTTGCCCCCACTGAGATTTGCGCTTGTGCCTGAAAATCCTCTAGTCCTAGACATGTGCAGAGCTTTCTAATTCGATAGTGATTCACTTTTAGCAATTTTCATATTCCATGGATGGCTTAATAACGATTACTTTGACTTAACAGCCATCGCAACTGTGGTCACCATTGCGGAGATTCTTAAAAACAATGGCCTTGCGGTTGAGAAGAGTAAGATTTTGTATTCTTATCTGACCTGTTAGATTATGTATTTGAAGTCTACCACACACATTATCTAACTATTATTTTTGTTAAAAAAACCCTTCAGAGATCATGAATCGATGGTTGGTGTGGAGGATGAGGCCAGGGGACGGCTGTTGCAGAAAGCAAGGGTAAAGACTTGATTAGATTAAAATGATATACAGTAGTGTTTGACCTGAGCCTATTCTCTTCTGCAGATTGAGATATTGCTGGGAAAGACGGAAAATTTTGATGAATTAATGGCTGCAGCCGCACAGAGAGGTGATGGAGATGATGAGCAGAATTAAAATAAAGTCTTGCTTTGTTTTGGGATTGGCAGATGGTGTTTGGTGATTTCAAGGGCTATTCCCATGAATCAAAGAGCAGCATTATTTGTTCTCCAACTCTCCGTGTATGATGATTCTAGGTTGTAGTGTTTTTTTGCTGGAATGGAATATGTGAACCAAAACTGAACTTAAAGGTCCATTTTCATTGCAAACGATGGTTTCTCTCATCCACTATATGGCAACACATTGTTCTGACCTGTGATAGCATCTTGAAACAGAGATATCTGACCTGTGAAAATATTTTTGCTTATAAAAGGAATATAACCATTTCAATTGGGGCATGATCGTAACTGAAAAGCTCATAAAGTTCGACATTTGATACAACTTGGTTTCCATCTTAATTATCATGTTTTAAGTATACCATAATAGGTTTACAAAAATTATTGCCACATATCCTATAACTTCATCGTACCATCCAAATAACATGTCCTTTTTTAATTTCAGAGCAGGATTTATATCTTTAGGTTGTGTTTTTTGCGGATAGCAGAAAATTTATAACCCTTGAAATTTATAACATTGAAAATTTATAACCCTTACATCAATCAATTATTAAAGGAGTTTAGAACAAAATAGAAAGAACTACTGTTCAGTAGCACTCTACAGTAATCTCAAAATCCTTAACATTGAAATCTAATTTTATTGTCTCCAGTTGAATTTTCCAGCATCAACCTTAACATTTCAAATATCATATTTACCCTTCCAATGGGTTCTCGGGAAAAATAAAATACATTAAAAAGCACGAAGAAATTAAGAAACAGCTACATGTGAGAATCTAAATGTCCCTGGCAGCTGCATTAGGATTCCGAAGAGCTGCAATCAAAGAAAACTTGCCGAGTGAGAAAGGTTGAAATCTCACTTTGCATGGTTCCATACTCTATACGATGAGAATGCATTGGAGTCATGCATCTTCCTCATCAATCAAGATCTTCTTGCACGCCTCGTAGCACATGAATGAGATGCCTGCAGCAGGCACCAACTTCATGCAACTTGGCCCCAACCCTTTGTAAAGACCCCCAACCCCTTCCTTTTCCAGTATGCTCAGGAGAGCATGTAGCATGTTCTTGTACACCTGCCTACCACCGACAGCTCCGACTTGCATATGCTTCCGAGCAACCTCAAGTGGGAAAGTGGCACTGCTCGATATGGCTCCAGCTGCTGAACCAATCAGAAGTGTGGCAACGTTGCCTATATCGTCCGTGTTGAAGGTCTTCTTGTAAACTTTCTTGAGGGTATCATATGCAAAGTAGTTGGTGGCAGCATACGGCACGACCCCTATAAGACTCGGAGTGAGACCTCTGTACAGCTCCGACGGACCTTCCTCTTGTATGATTTTCAATAAAGCATGTAAAAGATTGTCATAGACGTCTCTCTGTACCAGGAGCAGGAATCAGATACAAACATATGTGCAAGATTAACATTCCAGGGGGTTTTCACTAACCTGTATGGTTAGTCGAGTTTTGAGTAGCTCTAATGGATACGTACAGAGGGTTGAGCTGACTCCAGCAACGGCCCCAGCAACAAGTGAGGGGGGAAGTGGAAGTTTGGGTTGTTCTCCATCCTTAGGAGTCAAAGCCTTCTTAGCTGTATCATAAGCAAACAACTGCAAGAAGAACCATCAACATTCAAAAGAACTGCAGAAATAGAAATGTGGATTATATAGTAGCAGCCTACTAGGTTAAACCACCAGCATTCCTAAGGAGCTAAGGTTCAAACAAGATGATTGATTACTAGAGACTGAAAATGTATGCAACATCATATTGTCATTTCATATGGATCATGTGCATTTTCTGCACGGTCTGCTAAAAACAATGTGGTGAAAACTGGCAGGCAAAACCAACACAAACACAACCTTATGGTCTTTAATTACATAATATTTCTTTAATCTACAAAGTAATATACATGTGATCAAAGAGTTAAATGTTGAGACATACTAAATGCAGGTACGCATTACATGATGAATGAGTGATTAGATATTGTGGCAAAACATTCTGTTTATTCATCAAAGGGATTACATGATAGTAGAGAAAATGTATCTAATTTGCCCAGTGAGTCAAACAATACCAGAGGCAACATCACAAGCCTATAAAATATACATAAAGCAATAGTTTTGATGCCATGAAATGTTCAAAAGAGGAACATTCACTGTCGTTCAGACATTCAAACCTCATTTTCTTTAACTGAACCATATGTTTACGTTTAAAAAGTTCAAAGCCCGAAATGGAACCAACCAAACCCAAAAAGCAAGGTAACGATTAACCCATTCCACCAGTTTGGTGTTCGGTTTTATAGGATCATGTTCACTGCAGAGAGGCGCACCATAAACACCAGACCACAAAGTTGATCCACAAGGGAGATTTTGAAATAAAACCAAAAAAGATATTTCTCAAATAAAGGTCGAATGACTCAAAAACCTAGCAAGGGAAACAGACATCCAAATTTGCAAATGGCCAAGACACCTAAAGTGAACTGAAAAATGCTTTATCATCTGCACAAAACTCAGCTCAAACCTCCCCTCCTTCCCTGAAGTCCCATCAAAATGGAAAGCTCGAAGTGTTCCACCATGACTGCTTTCTGCCTCGTGGACTGCAAAACGGTGCATGTGGATTGCAAAAGGGGCGATCCATCAGTTGCGAGATCAAAGAAGCATCCAGGATTATGTTGCTTGCAATATGGGAATCGGTGGTAATGAGTGGTTTGATCCATGTTTCCTATATAGTATGGTTCTATGATGGGACTAAAATAATTGGAGAATCATAACTTTAACTGAGCCGACTAGTTTAGTTGACATGTTTGTTCAGTTTTTTTTTTTTTTACTTTAGCCCAGGCTTCTGGGTATCATGTTTCGCTCGAACAATCCATGACCTAAATTTAGCAAAGATTCCTGGAAAGTCATGAGATATACAATTAAAGAAGTTGATAGCATATATCTTGGTCAACCATAACAAAAGGTTAAAAGTTATTATGAAAGAAAGCGGTAAGGAAACAACGGTGTGATATCACAGACAAGGAAATCACCATTAAACTAGAAATGCATATGATATAAAATCAACACGATCAATTACCTCAATCGCCTTGCTTGGTGCAACACGGATCACATTAACAAAATTTCCACGGAACAGCCCTTTCCACCCCTCAGTATTCATTATAGACTGGAAGACTTCTGTCGTCGAGTTCCCATTGCTTCCTACCATAAGATGTGTCCTGATCGTTTCCAACGGTGCAACCGCAGTCCGTGACACCGCCCCCGCAATTGCTCCACTGAACAACCTTCTAAAGTGGGGATTCCCTATCCTAATCCTTATTTTCAACCCACCCTTCTTCTTCTCCTTTTTAACCACTACCTCCTCCGCAACATCAGTTGCTTCCGCTACTGTTCCAGTAGGATCAGCAGCAGGAGTCTCAAGAGCACGATACCCAACCTCCGGCGACACATACTTCATGTAGAGATCGGCCCCTGACACCTTAACGCTGTTATTTGTAGGATTAGAAGTATTAGGAGAAACCCCAAAACCGACTCCCATCTGCCCAACACTCGCAAACAAGCCACCAGTGGGGTAGAATCCCTCATGGAGGTTCCATGAAAAGCTTAGTTCTGGAAAGGGTAGGAGGAACAACCCATCAGTCTTCTTCTCAAACGGTTGCAGCCTCTTATCCGCCATTCCTATCACAAGCAAAACCTGGATTTGGTAAGATTAGGGCACCACAGCATCCAAATGCACCACTCTTGGGTTCGAAAGGCACTTGAGATAACCAAATCGGAAGACAAATTCAAGGGGACGAATGCAGCAAAGTAGATGCTTCAACAAAATGGGAGATATAAAATACAGGAAATAAATATCTTTGAATCCAACAGATATTACAACCACGCAAGAACGAGGCGGAGGTGCGAGAGAAAATAAAATAAATTGGGTTTTCTACAGACACAAGAGAAGCACGGCGCTACGCAGGGCCGCTGCCTGAATCGACAAGAACAAGAAGAAGAACATAATGCATAGATTAAAAGAGAAGGAAACGTGGTAAACCCCGAAACCAAATCGAATCCAGAAAAAGACTCGATTTAAAAAAAAAACATATGGATCATCAGATGAGCAAGTGAAAGCCGAACTATGACAGAGGAATCCAAAAATCCAGGGGAACGACGTCACCTCAACGATCCACGCGAAACAATCGGGCAGGGGGAATCAAACTAGGATAATCCAAAGAGCCGCGCCTTCGAGAGATCAAAGCCAGGATAATCTCCCTATTTGATCGATCTCGCCATTCGCGCTATAACAGCGAGGAGGGGGACGGGTGAGAGGGATTAGCCGCCGCTACCCCTTCCTGTGCCTCTCTCCCGTCGTCCGTCCCGCTGTTGGGAGTAAAGGAGAACTTCCCCTATCCCATGAATGCCCTTACAATCTAGATTACATAATAGGTGAATAATGTAGGGGTATAATTGTCCTTTAGAAGGTAGGTCACGCATCTTTCACTCGTTACCATCTTTACAATGTACCGGTAAGGGGTATATTGGTCTTTTCGTCGAAATCGAGAACAGAGTTAGGTGATGAATATGACAGGGTAGGGTGATGAATGATGATGAGATGCAATTTTAATCTTTCAAGGTGTCATTAAATTTAGCAACCACATAGTTGTGTTTGTGGGGCATATTGCAAGGCGATGAGAGGAATAATAGCTACTGACAACCATATATAAAGCATAAAGACATATTCTTTGCTTCCAATTGTTTGCTTGTTGTAGCCTAGCGGTCAAGTGAGTGGGAATGTCAAGAACTTTTTAGCCTGTTGAACTTGTTCTTTCCACATCCTAAAGGTCGACAAATGCTTTGAGATGTTAAAGCAGTCAAAGTTTCGGTGCTAGTTTTGTCAGCACGTAGCTGTTTGATATTTAGTGAGAAAAAAAGATAAGACTATGGGCTAAAAAGAATAAATCATTGTCCAAGAACAGAGTGAATTGACATCTTTATCTCCAAAATTTGCAGAGGAAAAAAACAAATAATTTAGATCCTCCCCAAACCCTGGGGATCCAATTAACATCTGGTGTCTCGATCATCCAATCCAATTGATGGACGGGGACTGCATTGACAAGTGCACTTATCATGAATGGCAGATAAAGATGTACCAGATTCCTGTGAATTCAAGAGGGTCCCAACATTGATGAGGGTACATGCAGTAGACCATCACCCTCTACTTTCTGTCTAGTATCTGTGGTCTACATAATGAACGTATCTCAATGTTTTCTTGTATCGAAAAATAACATCCACATCATGAATTCACCATAACGATTACAAGTTCCCAACCAAGTAGAACAACTACAAATCTAAGTTACAAAATTGGTTATCAAACGCAATCGGTCAAGGCCATAAGGCAGCAAGATAGATTTTGTCCATAACATCTAATGAAACAAGAAAAGGATGTCGTTTGCCGCTGATACATTGAACTCGCAGTAATATGTACCTCTTTAATAACTCCCAACAATTTTACCGCTCCTCATGCATTTCATAAGTGCCACTGTCTAATGTTTCTTTTTTGAAGATTTCTTAAGGGATTTCTTTTTTGGCTTCAGTTTACTTGCTGCAGAAATATATGTCTTGTGTTCCTTTTCTTTCTTCCTCTGCTTTTCTTTCTTTACGTTGAACATTGTAACAGCCTGTTTCACAAATATATATATATGACATAAAGAAAGATCCTTGGCAGAAGTAAATAAACTGAACATGGATGTACAAATAAGAAATCCTGCCTTGTTGACATCGAGCATGCCATGAGAGCTTTTGTTCATCAGCTGGTCAAGAATTTTTGCTGTTTGTTGTTTTTCTTGTGAGCTCATCCCTTTTCCCTCCACAACAGGGAGAAACTACACAAAAGGAACACAATCAACAAACATCACTAACATACAATACTTTTCTAGAAAGAACGACCAAGCAAGTACCAACCTTACGATACTTCCCGGCATGCTTGGCAGGTTTTTCTCCAGGCAATTTTTTGTCAAATTTCCCACCACTTGCTGTTGCTGTCGCTGCCATACCAGCAACATTCTGGAGCTCTTCTTTGCTAGCTTTCTTTGGTGCCTCTCCATGAGTTCCTGTGATGGGCAATGCTGTGGCAGCAAGCTGAACATGACTGCGATGGAAGAATGAAGGTACAGGTAATTAGATACAATAGCTAGATGTTCGTCTCTTCTCAGTATATTATTTTGCATATTTGGTGCAAAAATGAATGACAGCATGTAAAAAAAAAAATCATAAGTTGACCGAAAACAAAGACAACCTTGGCAAGGCTCCAGCTTTTGCAGCTTGCTTTAAATTCTGCAGCCGGTTCTTCTCTTGCTTTTCAACCCGTTGCTTCTTTTCAGCCTTCCTTTTGCTGAAGGGATCTTCTCCTGGTTCTGCAATGAGAGAAGTTCTGATTACCAGGAAATGAAGTAATCATACCAAATTACCCCCAACTACCAGCTTGGCCGATTTAACCAAAAAATAGTACATGATGCTTCAACCACTTAATAACTGAAGGGAGAAGTAACCAGTGCTGATGCAAAAACACACTACCTGAAAATGGAAGCAAGTTTGTTCAACACAAGTGCAAAATGATGACCAAACACAGTAGTGTCACGGTCATGGTTTGAAATTTCAGTAAGAAAAAAATGTTGCCCAGCATTCCTGTAGGCACATTTCCTGGACTTTTATAGGGAGTGTCAACCCCAGACATGATCCTAGCATCAAACATGGATGCGGATCTAAAATAAAACACATGGATTCAGCCTCAAAGGGTCTAATCTAGAACAGGACTACGAGACACAAGTCAGTGACCAAATTATTTAAAGATACATTTTCAATATTTAAACATGCCGCTATGGCAATCTAATATATAGGCTTTCTATTTTAAACCTAAACCTCAAGCTAAACTTTCAACCTACGATGAGCCTAAAGAACCAAATAGTTTTACATAATTTGGCTCATTCAAGATCATTTGACCTGCACACAGTATAATTAACACAACCCAGAATTATTAGCCAGATCAATTTTCTGGTTGATTAATCTCGAACAAATTGGGTTAAATGTCAACCAGTTTACAACCCAAACCCATAAAATCTCAAGCATAAGCGGCTAGATTTTTCTCATATTTTTACTAAGCTGATGCACCAGGTCCAGAATTCCAGCACTAGTTGTATGATATGTGGTTTTAAATAGAAAATACCAAAGTAATGCATCCTTAGAACATTCAACTTAAGCCTTTAGGTCTGAAAAATGAAAAAATATTACCACAAATGATATGCATCCACAAGTTATACTAAGTATGCTTGACCATAACTGGTTACTCTTTTTAACATTACCTATGATAGCTGGTAAGATTTTCATTTCATAATCAGCATTATTTTAACTTAACAACTTGCTTATTATCCGAAGTATGCTTTACCATAACCGGTTACTCTATTAACAATACCCACGATAGTTGGTAAGAGTTTCATTTCCTAATCAGCATTATTCTAACTTAACAACTTGCTTGTATATGACTTCTGAACTATTGGTAATTACACCTACAAAAAGAAGTCAGGTACATATGCATAAATAGTCATCATTGTTAGTCTAAGTGGCCCAGAGAAATGGTTTTTACAGCATATGCCAAACAAGAGGCTGCATATGCAATGACAAATACCTGTGCAGGCACTTATGATATATGCTACTTATAGAGCTACAATACCTAAGCAGTTGCATAGGCTATCCACGAGCATTTAAATACTACTGCATATGTGCTCTACGTTTCATCCTCTATTATTTTTGTACTATTTACAATTTGAATCCTATAAAATGAAGTCTATGGAAATATAATTTTACCCACATACATAAATGAGGATAAAAATATCATCCCATGTGTTCTTAATTAAACCATATTTTATTTTTATCCACTCGCAATTTAAACTTCATTATCTATGCACTTCTTCGTACTTGGTTATAAATTATTCACCGTATTTTGATATGAACTGTGTGGGCCTTCATATATGGCTGCATAATGCACATGTGCTGGATGATTCCTCAACTGCCAGCATGTTGTAATCACTATTAGAGCATTGGATGCCATTTCAAAGCTTCCATCACTACGGAGCAAATGTTCTTCTTTCTTGTGATTTAGACAAGTGAAAGTTTGTATGAGATCTCACTAGAGTCAATTTACCCAAAAAGACTAATCTCTATGCGACTAGATATTCTACAAAGAAAAAACCAGTTGTGACAAGATCCATGTAAGGCAAACCATTACCATCTGATAGTTTGGCCTCGATGATTGGTATGTCTTTATCATCATTTACACGATCATAGCCATGACGTCTCTTCCAAGCACCAGTTTGTTCATCAAAAACACGCTTGTCCTTTTTGTGCTTCTTTATCCCTGCAAGAACGATTGACAAGCCAGATGAGTACATCCCACTAGATGAAATTAGTGGCATGTCTGTAAGGGAAAATAAAACATTTTGATAGCACAATCAGTCCACTTTGGAACACGAAAGGTTCTGTTAAATTGACCTTTCATTTTGGCAAACAACTCCCACTTTGTAGGAGGCTTAGGGTTCGGAAGCTATAAAGAAACAAAGCTGAATCAGTGTCATCAAATAAATATGCAACACTAGAATTAAATTGTAGAGTTGCAGATGATGCATGGAACTGTTTGTAGGAAATGAATATGAATCCACAACAGCAACCATTATATGTAGTTATTTGTTAGAGACTACCATGTAGTTTCAGAACAATGGAACAAGCTTAAATAAACAAATCAAAGCAGCATGCCTTAACTCTTAAGCTCGATAGACTTCATAATCATTAGGCTATGCTATAAGAATCAATGACTTAAAAGCTAAAGCAAAATGCAAGGGGCAAACAAGAATAACTTATTAGCATTAGGTACCAGTATTTGGAAGGAAGACTAGATATAATACCAAGAATATGGCCTCAGAGACACATTACAAATAAACCACTGAATCCTAACGATTGTGTAATGATCAGAAACAAATCAAAGTGAAGCATCAATGTGATAACGGCATTCCATGCATCTGCAGGATCTATCCACAATTGGAAACAGAAAAATCAAGCTGCCTCGGTGCTTCCTGATTATTGCTACACCACATTATATGTAATAGTTGTTCCTGGATCTGGGTTACATAACTCATCATCCAAATCTTATGGGCCGAAAGATTTTATGTTTTTTATTTGCCTATCATTCATATTTTAAAAGAAAACAATATGTATTTTGCTTCGGATTCTTCAAAAAACAAAATAATGACATAAACAGTAGAATATGCCCACTTAAGGTAATTTATCACACAACGTAAAATATAAGCAGAATCAAAACGTAAGAAGCAGCAAAGGGCGACGAAGCATACATGCTTCTCCCTCGGAAGAGTGGTAGTTGGCGGGGGCAGCCGAACGATCGGACCATCAGGGTCATCGGTTGACGGAAGGGCGAAAACAGCGTTGGCTATGGCTTGGACCAGTTCCGTGCCCTTCTCCAGGCACGCCCTCGTCAGCTCTTGCCTAATTATCACAACAAAGACAAGCAATCGAACTCAGATAACAGCAGCTGACGCAGCGGAAACGTTCATACTTCAAACAGCACGGAGCAAATGTTTAGGGTTTTAGCACGGCTTAGAAACCAATCTAGGACGCGCAAAAAGGCTTGGCTACAAGAACATGACCGTCACAAACCTAGAGGAGGGGACGGATTCGAAGTGGTGGGTTGGATCGGACGCCATGAGGTTGCCCAAATCCATGATACTTCTCCGCCACCAGAAGCCCTACCGTCGTCCCGTCCGCAGAAGCCCTGTCTGCCGTCGTCCGCAGAAGCCCGCACAAGCCCTGCCTGCCGTCGTCCGCCGATGCCCGCACAAGCCGTCTGCCGTCCGCCACCAGAAGCCCTACCGTCGTCCCGTCTGCAGAAGCCCTAAAAGCCTTGTCTGCCGTCGTCCGCAGAAGCCGTCGGCCACGAGAAGCCTGGACCAGTTCCGTGGCCTAAAGAGAGAGGGTTGTGAAATCGGGTCGGATCCCATTCGCCCGAAATCCGACACAATTTAAATTATAATATTTATTTGTTTTTAACTTCTAACTACTATTTCAAGTATTTTTAATTATAAATAATTAAATATTAAGAGATATACTTCAATAATATTTTTAAATTATTTTAGTAAATCAAATAAGTAAAATATTATGACTAAGTTTTATTTACAGTAGTCATACTAATTGGCATGGTTTGACAAGTCTGAAAAGTCAATATTATGGCCGATAATCCAGATAAAGTCCATTCGCTAGAAATCCACTTAAAGACATAATTTAAATTACAATAACAATGAATATATTTATTTATTTTTAATTTTTAACTACTATTCGAAGCATTTCTAATTGTAAAGCCCATTCGCTCTAAATTCACATAAAACAAAATTTAAACTACAATAACAATACACGTATTTATTTGTTTTAATTTTCAACTACTATTCTAAATATTTTTAATTATAAAATAATTAAATGTTAAGAGATATACTTCAATTATTTTAGTAAACCAAGCTAGTAAAATATCATGGCTAAGTTTTATTTACAGAAATCAAGCTAATTGGCATGGTTTTGACCAGATAAGAAAGTCAATATTATGGCTTCAATAAGAAAACGGGTCGAATTCTGATAAAGCTCATTCACCCGAAATCCGCACAAAGACATAATTTAAATTACAATAACAATACATGCATTTATTTATTTTTAATTTCCAACTACTATTGTAAGTATTTCTAATTATAAATAATTAAATGTTAAGAGATATACTTGAATTGTTTTAGTAAATCAAATAAGTAAAATATTATTGCTAAGTTTTATTTACAATAGTAATGCTAATTGGCATGGTTTGATCAACCAATATTTGTGCTTCGATAAGAAAATAGGTCGAATCTGGGTAAAGCCCATTCTCCTCAAATTCACGTAAAGACAAAATTTTAATTATAATAACAATGCATGTATCTATTTTTTATTTTTTTAATCTTCAGTTATTATTTTAAATATTTTTAATTACAAATAATTAAATATTAAGAGATATACTTAAATTATTTTAGTAAATCAAATAAATAAAATACTATGAATAAGTTTTATTTATAACAGTCATGGTAATTGATATAGTTTGATGAGCCAAAACATTTGACTTTTTTTACAATTCAATGTTCTGATGCTGACTAATCGATCAGATATTCATTCAAATGGAAAATACTTTAACCATCAGATCAGCGATCACAAAGAGTTCCACCCCAAGTTCTGATGTTGTGAGAAGTATTGTCTTCCATTTGTGGAAGATGAAAAGTTTTGGTACAGTGTTATCCAAATCGAAATGTCATCATGCTCTACCAGCAGAAAGGAAGTAAAGCTACCATGCCGATCTGATGCATATGCAATAGCATGAAGACAAAAAGATGTGACGTTTGTGCTTGAGGTCTATCCGTGTGCTAATGCTGAGTTCAACTATACCAGTAATGCAATCCAAATAGGAGACCAAGAAGGTGCCAGTGACACGATACCCACCTCGGATGTAGATCATGTCCTGCTCGGATCAATACACCTCTCGCACGTTAGAACTTATCCACTGTCGATAGAGCCTTAGTTCCGTGAGTAATCGAGATTTCTAAGTGATCTCAGTTACGATCTGAACTGGCGCGCCATTAATGAATGATAGGAAATAGAATGGACGGAAAGTTAAAGCAACCACGAGCGGAGGTCTTTTCCTCTGAAAGCAATGGAAGATGGTGCAGTTTTTGAGCCTGGAGTGCGTTATAAGGCTGCAAGAGAGAGAGAGAGAGAGAGTCATTTATGCTATGTGCTCAGCGATGAAGGGGAGAAAGGGGTGGGTGTTAGAGACGATGCTTATTGGGTTAGCGTGCGCCGTTGATCTCATTGGGGTTTCAGGGGACGTCGGCACAGCTACATCATACAGTCCTCCATATCTACGTAAGCTTTTACTCCTTTGCAGTTCAAGTTTCGTCTGAGGAGAAGTCACCGTTCATCTCACTGTGCAGCGACGAAGTGCCCCGGCTACACCCAGGATCAGCTGCCTGGGAACGGCCATTTTGTGGCGGCAGGCAGTGGCATATGGGACAACGGCGCCGCCTGCGGCAGAAGGTATCTGCTGCGGTGCCTGAGCGGCCTCCGACGGCCGTGCAAGGATGGCTCGATCGTCGTTGAGGTCGTGGATTTCTGCAGGCACAGCCCGTGTCCTTCCACCCTGGTGTTGTCCACCAGAGCCTTCGACGCTGTTTCCAAAATCCCAAACACCAAGATAAATGTCGAATACGCACAGTAATCCTCTCTCTCTCTCTCTCTCTCTCTCTCTTTCTCTCTCTCTCCTGCTACTGACTGCAGTGCGATGTTATCTCAGAATATGATCCGGTGGAGGTGCCGCGTGAAGGAGCAGCTGAACTCATGGAAATAGCTTGGAGAATGAGCTGAAGGAGGCACGATACGAAGAAGCTGCTCAACCAGAGCTCTCTTCGGTCTCATGTTTGCACAACTACTTGAAGTTAGTTGAGCTACTTCTCAAGCTTAGATCAGCAGAAGAATTCACTTGCAGATATGTTCATTACTGGTCCTTATTAGTTGGATCTCCCAAGTTTAGTAACACTGTGTCGGGTATGCTATCTTGTAGTTATATTGTTGTTTGTTACTCGTAGTGTCGGTGCTATGATGTAAAGATCAACTACCAATAGATGCATGATAAATGACTCCATAACCAGTGGTACTCAAATTGAACCAAAAATTCAAAGCAAACCAAAAATGAAATGATTCATATTCGGATCGAACCTATTTTAATTTTAAAAATATTAACTTAATCAAATTCACTATCTTAAGGGTATTGGTTAAACAAACCAGTCCAACAACCCAAGTAACGATATTGATCTAATTTCAATGACATAAATGATGTGAGTTCAATTTCACAAATCGAATTGGATTGTGATTTCCATTCGATTCACCTAATTAAATCAAATTTAAAAAATTTATTTAAAATTATAAACAATTGAGCTGGAATAATTACCTTTAAGCAAAATGGTTCCAGATCAAACCTACCTTACTTTAATTGAACCAAGTAACCAAACCAGAAACAGATTCAATTCAGATCAACCCTATAATAGTTTAATTCAAACATATTTTTAACACCCCAATCTGCAACAGTTTCAGTTGTTTAGCTACAATTAAATACAGGAATAAAACAGTTGATGCAAGATTTTGATGAATGCCAATACCACAAAGGAATTTATAAGAGGATTCATGAGAGCTTATCAGAGAATTAACAAAAGACCATTATAAATGATCAATATAGGAACCCAAAATCTTCCTTCTTTCTCACCTTCGAACCCCAATCTTGTGCTCAGAACAGGGTTCGATCTTATTATAGCAAGTACACTCGAGTGTTCCTATAATGATAACATCATCAGCATTCACCATCTGAGTACAACTTAAACATAACCCAAGGCATTTGGATTTCATAAAATACAACATAACCATGTCCACTTATTTGCACTAGTTTGATACGGACTTGTCTTTGGATCAAGATTAGTGCTAAAAAGTGCCCCTCGGTAATAAATCAGTGCGCAAATGCATCTCTCAGATCTCAAAAGCTGCTGAAGCTGAAAAATATTACAGCATTGAATCTGTTGTACTCAACATTAGGCTTCATGGATACAAGGGAGCTTCATGCCCTGCATGCAGCTTGTAATCTAACCATAACAAGGACTTTGCACTCTGCTGCTTTACCTAGTAACTTGTATATTGCAAACAAAAGCAACTAATGAACCATTATTTGCATAGAATCCTACTCTTTCGAGATCATGACCAAACAGGTGCATTACCTATTTGCTGCTTTGAACTGAAGGGGTACGCCAAGATAGCTCAATGCTCCATGTTTGAAGGAAAAAGAAGGTTTCCAATTCTCCCAACAGACTATCCATATCAAATGCAGTGCTTCTCATCAAAACCATCTACTGAGAGCAGATCCGTTATAAGGGCATTAAGCCTCTGAGCACCTGCCCCAGGCCTGAGCTCAGTGACGGTCCGCACTGTGAAGTGTGGATCATCACTAGTATTAGTCTTCAATGCGTCGCACCATGCACTGGGTACAAAACCATCAGGATCACGGCCTAACAGCGCCTTGTCAATCTTGTCGAGGACTGGGTCATCTCTGCCAAACTTCCGCGCAAATGGAGCATTGCTATCGACCATTCTTGTGAAGTCATCTAGGGTGAGAAAGTGAGGGTGCTGCTTCGGAGGGTTATCCCAAGAAATGAAATGAAGGTCATGGTTGACAGTGGTGTTGCGGAACTCGGGAACATTGCACATGACGGTGTGAAAGTAGCCCTCAGGAGATGACAAAAAGTTTGCATAGTACATTAGAACTGTTCTTGGAAGGTTGTCCCACCCCCACAAACAGAACTCAATGAACTGATGAGAAACCATCATCCAAGCAGAGCCTGCAAAGAAATCAACCGTAAATGAGACAATTGCAAGTATATTCACACTAGTTCTACACCATTAGCATGTGGTGTCTGCTATATGGACGTTTTGTTTGTGGCATAATCAGAGAAGGATTCATATATTTCATTTATAAACTACAAGATCTACTTGATGCATAATCCTGTGTTAAACCCCACAAACGTTATGCAAAGGTTAAGTGGTATGGAAGCATCAACATCTCAGGGTATGAAATGAATATTTTGACCTTATATTCAGTCTTTTTTCTTTCCCACCATCTGAGATACATGAACTAGTACAGTCTTCCACGAGTTGCAAATAGATGGATGCTTTATCAAATTTGGAAAGGACATGCACAAACTAGAAACTGAATGCCAAGATAAGATGGGTTCTGATGCATAAAAATATCTACTTTCAGTATTGAAGAAAATAATATCTGTAAGGTCATTCAAACTACATTATCTGAGTACACCTTATAGGTTAACACCTCCACAAGACAACACATCAGAAATGTAGAAGTACATATCTCCAGTCTTGACCACTGGTTATCGGGCACAGGTGGTGCACTTGTCTGATTAAATAGTTTTACAATAAGTTCTTTGAACATACAAAACGTCCAGTGTGTTAAATGACATGCAAATTCTTTAGATGACAAAATGAGTATCAAATTCACATTGGTGAAATCTACTTATCTTTCCAACATAAGATGAGCTGGATTTCAAGTATATCACAGCATAGGTAAGCTAATTATTCAACAAAGATAAGGCAAGTAGAAGAAAAAGAAGGTGAAAACAAACATAATCTGGAATCCAATGAGAATCAAATAGCTTGGAGATCATGGTTCCATTTATCAAGTCATATTATCTGACCCTATATGAAACATTTCTTGTTTTGGGTATATTATCCATCTTTGTTCAAGAATTGGTTGACACACTGAATATGTTTCCAAATCATTACTTACAACTAGACACTCATTATTACAGATGATGTTCATCACATGGAAAAGTAATTATGATAA
This sequence comes from Musa acuminata AAA Group, assembly GCF_036884655.1. Lineage (NCBI taxonomy): Eukaryota > Viridiplantae > Streptophyta > Magnoliopsida > Zingiberales > Musaceae > Musa > Musa acuminata. Next base: position 7,668,647 of record NC_088333.1, read on the forward strand.
TGATTGTACAGAAGGGGAGATAAAAGTAGGCTAGAAGCAGGTATGAGAAACATGTAATAGATCTTAGTAACATGAACTATAATATGAGACTTTAACATTAGTTTCAACTGTAGATCAATCTGCTCTCTCCATCTTTTCACTTGCTTCCTATAGCATTCACTAATGAAGATTCATGTGTATATCATTCGTTAGTTTCTTGAACCAAATACTTAAAAACAAGCTAAAGAATACAGTCGGTCAAGTTCCACAGAGAGGAATTGCACTTTCAGTATAGACAGTTTACATTAAAATATTCAACAAAATATAATCAGGCACAAACAGAGAATACATAAAGAAGACATAAAAAGACATATTAAAGTTATGGAGTGACGTTTATACTCTTTAACAAATTATTGAAGTGATAAGATGCAAGAATCACAGAAAAGCAAATGCAATCATAGTTATTATCATCAATTATTTAATTACAATAATATAATGGTAAAAATAATAGCAACAAGGATATACTAAATAAGCAATCACTTTTTCATGCTTATGTGACCACAAAATATGTAGGTGGTTGTTCACATGGACTATGTATATGGCTGCTTATGTGGTATTGAAGCCAAGACCGCATACGCATATGCAAGCATGGGCTAAATAATTTTTTCGAACATAACTAGCAACTAATATAAGAATCTTAGAAATGTGATCTATATGCAACAACTAGTTCCTATACTTGTCAGACAACATACTATAAAAAGTGGCAACATACTTGGGAATCAACTCATGTTTCTGCCTCGTGGAAGCATATAACACATGGAAATGGCAAAAGAAAATATAATATTAGATCACATGAAACACGGAGTTTACATAGCTTGGCTCTAACTATTATATATGTGGCGTTGCAAGAGTCCACTTGTTATCCAACTAGTGGTACATTACTTTCGAGGAGAAACTAACAAGCTAGGGCTTTAAGATACGAGAATGAAGTACACCACGCTGAAGAAAAGAAGCACGGACAATCAGTTTCATCACCTACCCATTTGGTGTGACTGGCTATGACCTTCTGAGCCTGAGACTTCATGGGGAAGAGTTGGCTCCTTGGGTCAGACTATCCCATATGTGTTGTCTCACTTTCTTCTTCTCCGAAGGCTACTTGGCCTAGCCTTCTACCCGAATGGAGGTGCTTTCTGAGCCAGACCTTAGGCAATGTGCCTTAGCCCATAAATATTGAATATGAGTATCCTAAAGCAAGGGTGAAAGAAACGAATAACACACTAAGTTCAATGTCAATTTCTTTTCAGAGCCAACCTTTGATATCTGCTCCTTAGTCACCTAGATTACAATCTTCTATACTATGCGAGTGAGAAGAATTGACATAACTCTGTAAGCGCAACAAGCAAGCAACTACCATCAGATCTGATTCAGTGTTCTATGCATAGCTTGATATAACTGCCAAAAAATGGCCAATCCAAGAAAGCCATGTCACAGGCTAAACTGCCAAAGTCTCCCCACACACAGGGGTACATCCTGTGTGATAACTCCATTTTCCCCAAGTAAGACTTCAAGGATCCATAATTAGTAACGATTGTAACTCATTATATTTCAGTCCAATTAATAAGCTTCCCTTAAGCCTTGAACAAATTTTCTATTTTTCTTGTATATTTACCTTCATCAGATGATAAGCAAACAGTTTAGCTTTGGGTTGCAACATAACAAAAGCTGGTATTTTTATGGTAAGGTTAGAAAATCATAGATATCGGGGGCACTTGATTTCCAAATACCACTTTCAGCGTCCTTTTGTGTTGTCTGCAGTGAACATGTACAGCTTTTAGGCCCAGGATTCTTTGATACAGTTCCTAAACATGAACCAAAAGATCTAAAGAATTCACCAATCTTGACCAAAATTTGATAGATTGATTCAGAATCCCCAACAAAACTGAAATCAGTCAGATGGAGCCAAAAAATCCAAAGGATGCTCAGAAATCCCACCAATCCCAGATTCAAGCAAGGCCAATTCCTTGCAATGCCACAATCTACAGGATTCACCAACCTTGATTCGGATATGCTAGATCAATTCAGAACCTCAAAAAAATTGAAATCAGTTGGCCCGGAGCCACAAAGTCGAAAAGATGTTCAGGAATCCCCATCATTCTCAGACTGACCTCAACTAATGACAGACCAGTTCCTTCCAGGCCAACCCCAAGTCATCGCACATTGTCCTAAGTGGCAGTGGATGTTTCTATCATATTCGATGCCAATTCCGTTTGACCTCTATGTACCAAATCCTAGCCCATTCAAATATTTTTTTCCAGTACTTATCTCATTCCTGATCCCTCAAACAATCTATGATGTGGTCTCATCATTCACAAAACTAAGAATAGAATTTTGTGTTAAATTATTTGAGACTGATCAAATAACCTCTTCTTATTTTGGTTAAAAACTTTTCAATGTTTTGAGCATTTTTATATTATTGGGACACCCAAATGCAACTCATAGACATATCCATATCTCGAAAGTTTTGGTAGCAAAATACAGATACAAATACAGTTATATGAGAGCATTCAATAACATAACTATATAAATCTGACAGCCACCTGTTATACATAAAAAATAGTAATCATATGTCAAACTGGCATTACTCAACCAACTAATATCATGTACACTATTCCATCGTATCTTGCATGTCAAAGCAGATGGAAAGAAACTGTCAATCTGCCACAACTTCCTAGTTGCAGTAGCAATACATGGTCACCTGAATAACTAGATTGTCATAGTTCCGAGTTTAAGCGGACAATTGCCCACCATGCATGATTGTTTAAATAATCACCAAGTAACATGTAACCCACTATGAAAGTATGTTCCATACAAGAAATGCAAACTAGATAAATTATTAGTAAAACTATACACATGAAATAATGAGTTAGACCTATACTAGTACCTGTAAAGAGCTTGAATGCAGTAGGCATGCTTCTTTTCTCAGAAACCCAAAATAAATCTGTTTTGTGCATGCTATAAAGCCCAGGGTCTATAATTAAAGGCCTAGCCCTGTGATACCTGCACCACAAATCATAAAATTTACTTCTTAGGAGACCATTACCCGAATGAATCTAAATTGAAAAGCTTCTCCCAGACCAAAGCTCCAATTGGAAAGGCCATATAAAGATCTCAAATAATGAATCAACATAAATCTTACGTACTCCTTCCATCCAATGTCACTAGTGTGCTCTATAAAGTTCAGGTCTCTAGTCAAACTTGACAGTGTGTACAATAGATCTGCCAAAGACAAGAAAATTGAGCATCAAGCAAAATGGAACTGCTATTACATGCAACCAAGAATTGGATGGTATGATAAATCAGTCATTTGAAAACATAACTTCCTTGAACTAGAACCGTTTCCTGAATTGAAAACTACTTAAATTTTGATAATATTAAAAAATAATCAATGAGATCGACAAAAGGGGATAAAAGAGCTTCAGAAGTTAAGACAACTTATCTATCTAGAAGCAAACAACATATCATTTGATCTATCAAATAAAAAAAATTAAAAGTAACTTCCTGCACACAAGGGCCAGTTTGGTTCTCACTAAGAGGTGCTTACAAGAAAGTGTATCCGGTCAAGAATATGAATTTCAATGGTGGAATGATGAGATCAAACTAAATGACAGATCACATTGGTAGCTCAATGAGAGGCACCAGATACCTAATTGCAGTACATGTAAACATGTGTTGCCAACAGATGCGCTCTACCCAGATAGCATCTCCCAACAGAGAAATGTGGAAAAGCAAACCCAGCAACCAAATATTCTGTGCAAGGCATAACCAGCATATGATACCCAACATATTCATTAAATATTTTAAGCGGGGAAAATATCAATTTAGAATTCCAAATTGATGGCAAGAAAGCAAACAAAAAAAATCAGATTGCAGGAACATAATGTATAGAACTAAATTAGGAAAATCCTAATGCGAAGTAGATATAAAAGCCACATCAAATGATTGGGTAACCCATCGTACCGTCCTGGGTGATGAGAGGGTAATCGGAGGCGCTGAGATTGATAAACCAGTCCCAGTCGCCGCCCTCCTTGAGGAGGATGGCGGCGGCGTGAAGGGTGTTGGAGACCATCGTGGGCCCACGATAAGTGACGAGGTTGGCTCGGGCGACGACCCTGACGTTGCCGAAACGAGTGTAGACCGGATCGTCTCGGATGACGGTGGCGAGCTCGAGGCGCTCTGCTGCGGAGGCTTCGAGATCGAGGTGGAGCACGTACTGGTTGGCCGGGTGATAGAGCGCGCGGAGGGTCCGGCGGATACTGCCGCCGTCCCCGGCGGAGCCGGAGATAAGGTAAGCAAGGCGGGGGACCGGCCGAGCCGATGCTCCGGACGGTGGCGGGAAGCGGAGCTTGGACTCGACGAAGTGGGGCTCGTCGCCGCCGGGGGAGGGGATCTGGGAAAAGGAAAGGAGGAGGAGAGCCTGGCGAGACAAGGAGGAGGCGGCAAAGAAGGGCGACGACGAGGAGAAGACGAAGGCGGAGATGAGGAGGGACGAGATGAAGAAAGAGGCGAGCAGGGGTACCACCCACTTCCGCCGCCGCAGCTGCTGCAGCAGCGGTGGCGGCGGCGGAGATGGCTGTTTCGTCTCCATGGCCCACCAACCACCGGCCTTGGATGGCGCACCACCGGCTGCTTTCGGTTCCGATGGACCGGAATCCGAATCTGTTACTTGTGCGACGGAGAGGGAGAGGGAGAGGGTGTTGGGATCACGCGTGTAGTCGGGCGAGCGGGTCGTGATGAACCGTCGTGCTTCGGTTGGATGGTGGATGAGAGAGCTGCTTTGATGCACGACTTAAGAGACGACAAAGCACGGGAGGCGGTTGTGGCGGCAATCACGTGGGGCGTAGAAAAGCCAGGGCACCTGGTCACGGTGAATCAAGTCGCTGCGCGAAGAATTTTAAAGGTCCCGGTGGGCAATGTCGGAAGTGGTGCGTTAACCTCCCGGGTGTCGGCCACCAATCGGTGACCGGTCCAGATCAAGTGGGACCGGATAGCCAAAATATCGGCCCTTTAAGAGACACGTCAACCGATCGTCTTGGAGACATCGCAGCTAAAGTCACCCTCTCACCGACCCCCTTCATCATTGTCAGAGAGTGCGGGGGCCATGGGACCCACCACGGTCTCCCGTAGTAACGCAGGCAATTCATTCTCCGGCGGTCCATTGACGATAAAAAGCTTCGAGCGAATTTCTGGAAAAAAAAATTATTTTTTTGAAATTCTTCACAGAATTTTTTTTTTGAAATAGTGTTTTTTAATAATCATTTTATCCTTCCGTCGATTACCCCCTCCGTGTCCCGCCTCCGCCCAGCCCAGCCCAGCCCAGCCTAGCCTAGCCCGTCAACCATCACCTTCATCGTCGTCGTCGTCGGAACCGAACAATCGACAACGGTGGTGCTCGATCGAAGCCAGTGGAGGGCGAACCAGCGTGCAATGGAGGGGGGCGGCTATACTTAATTTTATTTAATCAGTTATGATATTATGGGTTAAGTAAATAGTATCATCACTTATCTTCCACAAATGATTAAAGAGAATAATCTTAAGCTTGTGAATTCTAAGTTTATTTTTTTAGAAGTGTTATCATTGTCTCTCTCTCTCTCCTCAAATCATTCCTTAGTCTTTACAAATTTTTCTTATGAAATCTAGTTCAAACTTACAATAATATATGTCGACCAATCTTATAGTCAATTTCGAGAAATTCTTTAAGACTTTCTAAGGATATAAAATCTATTTTATATTACATACAAGTTATCAAAACTCTAGCTGATGCGCTTGATATAGTGGATGCATCTCTTAACGATGAAGAGATAATTTTTCATGTATTAAATATTCTTGGTCCAAATTATAAGGAAATCTTATGATTCAAGCTCGTGATAGTCTTATAAGTTTTGAAGAATTACGAGACTAGTCAATCGATCATCTCGGGGACAACAAAGTAAAACTCAATAGTACCCCCTTCATCATCGTCCGATAGTGCAGGTACCATAGGACTCACCATCGTCTCTTATCACGACACAAGCAATTCATTCTCCTATACATTATTGACGATTAAAAGATTCGAGTGAATTTTTAGAAAAATATTTATTTTTTTAATTCTACACATAATATTCATATTTAAAAAATAATAATTATTTTAATAATCATTTTATCCTTCCATTAGTTAACCCCTTTATCCACCCAACCATTTTGTCACGGACAAACTTCTAAACAGGATGTTTGATGTAATGCTTATATATGTCCGTATCTTTTGGTATGTTCATGCTTTGTAAAGCATGTAGAGGGACGGTCGAAAGTTTAATAGTCTCATTTTAGTTAGGTTGGTGACCGCTTTAGGCTTGTAAATAAAGGTTGTGTCATGTGGCCACGTGTGAGAGATTTTTGATCTGTAATTGACCATTTTACCCTTTGTTGTGCAACTGTTCATAGCTTGTAAAGTCTGTTTGTAATTTGCATTGTCTATGAAGTGATTTTTCGGACATGTTTATTTGTGGATCCCGAGTGAAGCATGTTCTCTCAAATGTGGGTCCTAAGGGACCATGGGAGGCTTCGGGTAGGTTGACCTTTGTGGACGGACACGCAAGGGTGCCGCACGACTTAGTCAAAACCAGCTAAGTCCGTGACAGATGGTATCAGAGCAGGACAAGCGCTCATAGAAACACTTAGCATGCACACGTGGGGGACCTAGCGGGGCTGCGTTGAGGGCAGTCAGCACATGCGTGACCGTTTGGGGGAAAACGGGCATGGGGATGTAGGGGAAATGAGTCGCTTGGATGAGTGGGCACCTGAGATTGGCATTCAAAGGAATGGCCAACCCTTCGCGCAAGAGGCACCACGAGAACATATAAGCTTGTAAGAATGTGAAGCGCACAAAGGTTGGGATGGCTGAGTTTGAGCTACGGCTCAACGTTGACAACCGTACTTAATGGTGCTCAAGATAAGCGAGGTGCTTAGTAAAGGATGAGACCATGCAAGGTGGAATGAGTTGCTCAGCAACCGAAAGAGTTATGCAAAGCTCACAGAGGTGAGGGAAATTGCTAACTCAAAGAATTTGGTACTCATGCATGGGCTTGTATGCGGACGATGGAATGTTCGCGGCCATCCCAAGGCGACCAAAACTCGGCGCCATGGAGCATTGAAACTTTCTCTTCGGCATGTGAAGGATACGTTCGTAGGAGGCTGAAGGGTGCAACGAGTTTAGCAGGTTGCTAGGCCTTGAGTGGTGCAGCGGGGGCTGTATTGACATGGAGTCACAATCTAGCAGGTTGTAGGAGGCAGAACAATGCACAGTTTGTTCAGCAGATCGGAGTAGTCCAAAGGGGATGGTGATCTCCGAAACGAAGAGAGATGTTGCTCCAACGGGACAGTTATCCAGGAGGGATAAGTCTCGGCTCTCTAGAGGGAGAATCATATGGGACGGACCTCACATGTTGAGGAGAAGTACCTCAACAAATAACAACTCCACGAAGCTCAATGGACTGAGCAAGCGACGATGAGACGTTGCATGATCTCGCTCGAGATAATGCATTGGTGGATGCATTGCGAGATCAAGTGGGGGAGCGACCTAAAGCAACTCAAATGAAGGCACACTTGGAGTCGATATGGAGATCAGACTCAAGGGAGGGCTGACCCGTGGAATGGTGGGCGTGAGGGCCACCATTGACTTAATGCAAAAACGAGAAGCAGAGCAACTTGGGAGTAACTTGGCGAAGTACCCAAGCCGCATGAAGGGAGCCAACATAGAAGATGGAACATGGAGCGGAGGCATAGCGCCTTCCTTGAACATAGGTCAAGGACATGAACTCTTGCAGAGGCAAGAACAGGATTATGTTATTCAATTGGTCATTCATTCTAACGGAACGGACTCATCTTGCATGGTGCCAAAGACGAAGGGAGGTTCTTGGCACATGCACCTTATCTTGGAAAAGCATTTGATGGAGGAACTAAGGCGACTCAATTTGCGGAGGCGAAGTTGGGTTCAGAAGGCCTTAGCACGGGGCAAGAGGACGCAGAGGCGGGTACTCTTGAAGAATATGCCATAGTGTTGTCATTCAAGTTGCTATAAAGGAGGCGGTGCGCAGCGAAGATTGTGTTGGTAGGGGTAGAGGCCCAGGATCCAGACAATGGTGCACTAATTGCAGCGAAGTCGGGGGACTTCTAGTGCTACTAGGCGACGGACTATCCTAGAGTGGTGCTTCATCTTGGTGTGACCCAAGAGTGGGTGGTTCACAATTTGAGTTCATCCCACAAGGAACAGAATGCAATAGAGATGTCACCAGTAGGTGACATGGTGCAGCAGATCATGGTGGAACAGTTCGTGGCAATGCGATACACAAAATCTAGCCCCGTGAGGGTCTAGATCATACGGAGGTATGATCGGGAGCTACTGGAAGCTCCACTATGGTGAACAACACGACTGTAAGAAGGGCTATAGATTCAAGGAGTGAAGTCCATGTTACAACAGAGGTGGGTCTTCCGTGCGTGCATCGAATTTTGCATCAGATGAAAGCCTTGGTCGTCAATATATGGGGGCTGTATTCCACCAATGGAAAAGTTCGAATGCAAGTACCAGTGTGTCCCATGGGAGGGACTTGATCATACAGCAGTATGATCGAAGTAGCCGAAGAGTTGGACTCCTCCGGTGCTCATATTCGCTTAAGGGAGCCCGACAAGTCAGGGGACAAGGTCGAGTAAGCGAACGTTGCTACCAAGGAAGCTAAGGAGAACATAATCGATGCAAACCCTATAACAGGATGGCAGAGGCCATGCATGGGAGTTGTAGTCTATTTTTCCATCGACCAAAGAGAGCTGCTTGGAGAACATATAGGTGTTGAAGCAGGGGGTCGAAATGGGCGAGGAGACGACGACGAGTCCAAAGGGACTTAGCTATCCAAAATCAAGCATCAGTTAAAATGGACGTGGACTCAAAGGAGTGTCACGGAGACATATCTACTGATCGTGAAGAAAAGGGATGCAGATGCGAGGCGATGGATAGTAGTGCCATGGGCATGGCAGCGCCATGGTACCGCAGAGGCGGGACTTCCGTGAAAGTCATTGATCCCTTGCTCTCATAGAGGGAGAGAACTTAGTCGTGAAAGGGGCTGAGGAGGTGGAGCATGCAGAGGCAAACTCCAAGTACCGAGACAAGGCTGAAGGGCAGAAGCCAAGGAACTTCATAAGACCGATGTTAATGAGTTTCTCATCAAGATAGTGGAAAGTGAAGGACTTCGGGTCATGCAAGAGTGCACGACCAAGGAACGAAGTAGGCAGTATGCGGTGCTGTACCTTCGCTACTCAGGGGAGTAGGCGGCAGGGTTGATGGAGAAGACGGTACAATCCCTGAGGCGACCAATTCTATTAGAGAATTACTCCAAGTTGGGGTGAAAACTTCCTGCATTCCAGAAGTTCGATGGTATTGAGAAGGTGAATCACAGTAGCTAACTCAACGCAAGGAGTGCAAACACTTCAAGTGCTTTAGAAGTGTGAGCAAAGAGCAGGCGAAGGCTAGTAACCAGCTCGATGCATGGAGTACAACCTCGATGAGGCGGGCGAAGTCAAGTAACCTTTGTCTTCTCAACTCTTAAGAGAATGGACGAAACCGAGTACCCCAATTCTCTTATCTATCCAGCAGAGGAGCTCTACATATGTTCAAAGACCCTTCGAAGATAATGGAAGACAATAGTTGTCAAATCCTCACCAACGGTGATCAGTGTTACTGAGAGTAGATTATCCGCTTTATTTCCCAACGAAATGTCAATCAAAAGCACAAGTGATGTGAACCTACTTAGATGCGACAACTAAGTGAAAGAAGAGTCAATGAGCAAAATTTTGTGGAGGAAGGACCCAAAATTTCAGAAGTTTGCGAGACGATGCTCGTTAAAGCTCCAACAAGCATCCACCCAGTTCGAACAGCATGAGAGACTAACGCAGTAAGGATGGTCTTTTTCTTCATTTGGAGGATCCGCAGGAATCAACAGTGATCAACACAACTCAGCCAACCCCACACTAGAGTCAGAGTCATTGGCGAGTTCAAGCAGCATGGCGGATTAAAGGTTTGACTACTCAAAAATGGCAGCGGAGAGTAGCTGGGAGCCAAGAGGCGCATTGTAGCTGGAGCAGAAGATTGAAGACTCAGCAAAGCCGAGGAGTTGCAGTGTCGGCAAAGGCTTCAACGAGGACGTCGAAGGAATAAGTGGGGGAGAATGTCACAGACAAACTTATAAATATGATGTTTGATGTAATGCTTATGTATGTCCGTGTCTTTTGGTATGTTCATGCTTTGTACAGAATATAGAGGGACGGCCGAAGGCTTAATAATCTCATTTTAGTTAGGTTGGTGGCCGCTTTAGGCTTGTAAATAAAGGTTGTGTCATGTGGACACGTGTGAGAGATTTTCGATCTGTAATAGACCATTTTACCCTTTGTTGTGCAATTGTTCAAAGCTTGTAAAGTCTGTTTGTAATTTGCATTGTTTATGAAGTGGTTTTTCGGACATGTTTGCTTGTGGATCCAGAGTGAGGCATTTTCTCTATCATGTTCTCTCAAATGTGGGTCCTAAGGGACCATGGGAGGCTTCGGATAGGCAGACCTTTGTGGACGGACACGCAAGGGTGCCGCACGAGTTAGGCAAAACTAACTAAGTCCGTGACAATTTAGCCATCGCCTGCATTGTCACCCTCGTCGGAACTCAATAATCGATGATGATACCGCTTGCTCGATTCTAGTGGAGTGCGAACTTATGCGTGATGAAAGGAGGATGGTCGGCTCTCCCACGAGAGCTATAGTGGAGGGAGCGATCCGAATGAAGAAGGGGACTTACAGGCTTCGATGAGGGTTACAAGCAACGGTCAGGATGACAGAGGTAACGATGGGTTTGTAAAAAATAAAAGGTAAAATAATTTTTTTATAAAATTAGGAGCGTTGTTTCAGAATTTTTTTAAATAAGAACACGATAATTTTTGAAAAATAAACGTTTTTTCCGAAAATTCGCCAAAAAGCTTTCCGCTCTTATTCATCACAAGCAATTCACTCATCACAAACTTATCAAATGCACGAGCTTTTTGCCGACATTATCACCTCGAAACAAACCAGCAAAAGCAGATGGCACGCTTTCGTGGCCAGTGGAAATGTCTTCGACTGCTCGCATTCTGCCATGGCGGAAGATGGTCGGATGTGGACGATATGAATCCAGCGAACACGTGAAGGTGATCCAAGGCGAGGAACCCGCGGAGTGTGATCCGTTTATAGATCACATCGACCATATCGAGCGCCGCTCGCTTGCCAGCGTCCGCGTACTCGGAGATTGCTCCGCATACTGCAACTCTACCAAAGAGGTTCATGTTGGCGACTGCAGCATCTAACATCGCAGAACCAACGTTGTCGAAGTATATGTCGATTCCTTCCGGGAAGTACCTATTCATAGAAGTAATCAGGAAGTATGAACTGCTGCTTGCAAAGATCGATACAAGATGGGATCTGTCTTGCCTTCTAAGAGCAGACTTTAGATCAGGTTCTTCTTTGTAGTTAAACGCGTCATCAAATCCAAGCTTCTCTTTTAGAAGATCCACCTTCGTCTTGCTTCCGGCGCATCCCACGACGTAGCAGCCAGAGAGCTTGGCGTATTGGCCGACCAAACTCCCCACCGAACCGGATGCTGCGGAGACGAAGACCTTCTCCCCCTTCTTCGGCTTGCAGATGTCGTAGAAGCCAGCGTAAGCTGTCAATCCACTCGTCCCTGCGGCAAACAGCAGTGCGTTATGATCAGAGTGTCTCGTGGCCTTCTCCGTCTGTCAATCTTGTGGATCCATTTCCTGCGTCTCTCTGATAATTACCTAAGATGCACGCATGGTATGACAGCGGGAACTCATGCGGGTCAACCTTGGTCAACGTGGTTCCCGGCCGGACGACCGTGTATTCCTCCCAGGCCAGAAGTCCGACCACCACATCGTTTCTTTCGAACTCCTCGTTCCCCGAGACCACGACCTTCCCCACGCCGAAGGCATCGATTCTCTGTAGCAAAGGTCGCGAGATGCACACCGAGCTCATGAATAAACAAGCTAGCAAACACAACGAACGACGATAATTAACAGGAAGCTCGCCTGCACGGGCTGGATGCGTGCTGCAGCTGCAAAGGTCTTCTGTGAGGAGCTGCACGTCTTCATGCGGTTGAGCTGGTAAGGATCGATCGACAGTAACAAGTTCTTGACGACCACTTCCTTGGAGCCCTGCGCGACGGAGAGGACCAGCGGCGTGCTCCGGAGCTCGAAGTCGGATTCAATGGGGAGACCGTCGATGGCGTGCTTGATGATGATGTGTTTGTTCTCCACCTCCATCCTCGCTGCGCTCTCCGTTCTTCCCAATGACGGCTAGAAAGGTATCTAACGATCCCTCTGTATGTATAGACAGCATAGAGTATTTGGATCCCGTACAACACTATGGACACTTCTATCGTAAGTAGCATCTGCCTAAGGCGTGGCTTGGAATCTTTGTCGTAATCGGTTGATATGAGCTGTATTTTTTGTCATTTAGCATTCGACACGTGGATTGCAGTCAGCATTTGTCGGATATATAATATCAGCTTCCAAGATGACAAGGAGTTTATTGGCTGATTTGAGCGTTGACCTCAACGTGACTTGCACAACCGACTGAAGTAAGAATTAATATATAATGTACTGTATATTTATTGTCTCCAAGTTATGACTCGAATAAGATTTTTTTATTTTTTTTGCAAATGTAAGTGACAAATGTGAAATTCGAATTCAGAACGTTATAATAAAATATCAAAACTTTTATCATCTAAATTAATTGATATTTTTATTTAGTACAACTGGTGATAATTAAAGCCCAGTTGACAAAGAATTCATCTTATGTCATTTTTCATCTTATCTTGATAATAAACAAAGACCATTCGCTAATGAGTTAATTCGATTGATTCGTCATCGAAGGCATATATCCTTGCTGATGACTCCTTGTCGATAGGAGAGTTTACGTGGTTAGTCGATATAAAGAGTGTGCTAAGTGAGGTGATTCGCTAAGAGTGGTCTAACTTTGGTATGGGGAAGTCGAATAGGAGAGCTAGATTCTCTTGGTTGCCGAGTCACCTCTTAATTGTGTCTCTAACTAGCGTCGAGAGTCATGCACAACTGGTCTATGTTAGGGGCATCCCAACTCAATTCCTTTGACGTTGAAGTCAGCAAAAAAATAAAGATGGAGGAATATAGTGGTATAAATAGTGTAAATGAGATAATAGATGATTTTTCTCTATCCCCAATCTTGGTTTAGGGCTTGGCTTTTATATTTAAACATTGAGCGGTTTGGATGGGCGTTAGCCAAGGCACCCCTTAACTTGTTTGGTGGGAGCATTAATGAGGGCGGTTTATTAACGTGTGTCCTCTAGTGTCATGGGTGGATTGTTGTGATGTATTTGGATTGACTCCCTTGCCTTTTTGTATTAGATAGAGAGTGGTCCCTCTATCGATTATCTCTGGAAGGGAAGGCTAGTGAAACCGAGGACTTGACTTATGTTGAAGTGACCGAAGAAGCACGAGTATGTTGTCAACCATTAATATGAACATATTTTTCAATTATGATATCAAGAAGGAGTGACCGATCGATCATAATCATTAGATCATTAGAAGATGTTTACTAGATAAGGGGAGCTGGCAAGCTTTTTCGTATCAATCATGATCATTAGAAGATGTTTACTAGACATACATTGTAACATTCTTTTGCAAGAATAAATTAAAATTTAAAATATAAGATACAAGATATAAATATTTTTATGTTCGAAGACATTGCTCACATCATGTTTCACAAGAAAAGCACGAGAGGCGGATGTGGTGACCATCACGTGGGGCCTTGAAAAGCCTGGACACTTGGTCACGGTGAATCAAGTCGTTATGCGAAGCATTTTAAAGGTCCCGATGGGCAATGTCGAGATTGGTGCGTTTACCTGTCGGGTTTCGACCACCAAGCAGTGATGCATCCAGATCAAGTAGGACCGGGTAGCCAACATATTGTTGGGCTAGCAGTTCACAGATTCAGCCCATAGTGAGCTTGGGCAGCCCATACCCTCTCTTAACTTAACCCTAATTAACATTAGGAGGGGTGTGATGATTGCATTTTGGAGGTAGAAAAAGGCATAATAAATAGGGCAACAACGTGGGAGAAAAAAACAACAACGAGATACCAAAGAAAAGAAAGAAAATGAGGCAGAAAATGAAGAGAAAGAAAGGGAAGAAGACAATGACAACACAGAGAGGCTTTTCTCAATCATCTAGTAGTGTTCTCATCTCAGGTTATATCAAATCTATAGTAGACTCTTGCTGTGATTACTTGGGGAGGTTTTAGATATTGTAGGCAGTGACGTGATCCTTGTATCCCAGTTGTTCTCTTGTGATTGCTGCTAGGGTTTAGGGCAAGAGATTGAGATTTATACATTCATTATTCTCATAGTGGATTATCTCTAGTTTGCTCCGTGATTTTTACCCTTCATATTAGAGAGGTTTTCCACATATATCTTGATGTTCTGTTTGATTGTGCTTCCATTTAATTCCGCTGCATATTATGATCTTTTAGTATTTGTTCATATACAAAGGTTATTCCTGGTTTATATCTCCATCAACTGGTATCAGAGCAAAAGGGTTTTGGTGATTTAAATTTTGTATTTGAACATGGAGGCCTGTAATGTTTCTCGCATGATTAGTTTAAATGTAAACAATTGGATGATATGAAAACCAAGAATGGAAGATCTCTTGTATTGCAAAGATTTGTATGGACCTTTGCACGGGGATAGTGCAAAACTTACAACTATGACAGATGATGAGTGGAAGAGGTTAGATCAAAAAATAATTTGATTTATTCGACAGTGGCTTGATGATAGTGTCTTTCACCATGTTTCTATTGAAATTTCTGCATATTCTATTTGGAAAAAGTTGGAAAGTCTCTATGAAAGAAAAATAACTGTCAACAAAGCTTTTTTTATCAGAAAACTTGTGAACCTAAAATATAGAGAGGGTGCTTCTATTGCTGAACATTTGAATGAAATGTAAAGTATTACTAACCAATTATCCTCTATGAAAATGTCTCTTGATGATGAGTTGCAGGCATTGTTACTTCTCAGTTCATTACCAGAAAGTTGGGAGACACTAGTGGTTTCCCTCAGTAATTCTGCACCAGATGGTGTCGTCACTATGAGTTAAGTTACGAGCAGTTTGTTGAATTAGGAGTTGAGAAGAAAGAGTTCAGTAACATCTCATAATGATTCATAGGCACTTATCTCAAAGAACAGAGGAAGGTCAAAGTCTAGAAGCAGTTCACGTATGGGTAGAAGCAAGTCAATATCAAGAAAAAATATTGTTTGCTATAACTGTGGTGAGAAAGGACATTACAAGAACCAATGTAAGCAACCTAAGAATAACAAGAAAAAGGGAAAAGAAGTAGAGTCTACGGAGTCAAAAGATAATACTACAACTACAATGCAGGGTGGTGATTATTTGATTTTATCTCTATTTTTTCTTGTGTGTGTCAGGATCTTGAGTGGGTGATTGACACAGGTGCTTCTTATCATGCTACACCAAGTTTTTTGCTACATACAGGTTTGGAAATTTTGGTGTTGTCAAGATGGGCAACTATGGCACATCAGACATCATAGGCATAAGTGATATTCATTTAAAGACCAACATTGGCTGCAAGTTGGTGCTTAAGGATGTGAGGCATGTGGTTGACTTGAGACTGAATCTAATTTCAGTTGGAAAGCTAGATGATGAAGACTATGATAACATATTTCACAAAGGGCAATGGAAGCTCAGTAAGAGTTCTCTTGTTATAGCTAATGGAAATAAATGTCATACTTTGTACAGGTTGCAGGCTAAAGCTTATGGTGAGCAGTTAAATGCTACAGAAAAAGACTTCGGCATGGAGTTGTGGCATATGCGATTGGGACACATGAGCGAGAAGGGGTTGCAAGCTCTTTCCAAGATAGAGGTATTACCAAACCTTAGAGGTATACATCTGAACCATTATATTGATTGTTTGGCAAGTAAACAACATAGAGTTTCATTTGCTAGTTCTGCTTTGTCTAGAAAAATGCATGTCTTAGACCGTGTTTATATAGATGTATGTGGTCCTTTGAGAACAAAAACTCCTTGTGGATCTGTTGATGTTTTTGGTATAAGTGGTGCACTTTATTTTATCACTTTTATAGATGATTTTTCTAGGAAAGTTTGGGCCTATGCTTTGAAGACCAAAGATCAGGTTATTAATGTGTTCAAAGAGTTTCATGTCAGGGTTGAAAGGGAGACAGAAAGGAAATTAAAATGCATAAGATCAGATAATGGTGATAAGTATACAGGATTATTTAATGACTATTGCAGGTCACATGAGATCCAACATGAGATGACAGTTCCTGGTACACCTCAGCATAATGCAATTGTAGAGAAGATGAACCATATCATCATGGAAAAGATCAGATGTATACTTTCACAGGCCAAGCTACCCAAAAGGTTTTGGGATGAAGCTTTGAGGACTACAGTTGATGTGATCAACTTGTCACCATGTACAACCCTAGATGGTGATGTTGCAGAGCATGTATGGTTAGGGAAAGATGTTTCCTACAAGCATTTGAGAGTATTTGGTTGTCGCGCATTTGCACATATTCCAGACAATGAGAGGTCTAAGTTGGATGGTAAGACTAAACAATGTATTTTTTTTTTGCTACTCACATGATCATTTTGGTTACAGACTTTGGGATCCAAAAAAGCAGATGATGTTTAGAAGCAGAGATGTAGTCTTCTTTGAGGATCAAACTTTTAAAGATTTGAAGAAGAAGGCACCAGCCAAAACTTCTGTAGAAGGATTAGCAGATTGTGACCCAGTTATTCCTCCAGTATATCAGGGTGATGGGAGAGATGTGTAGGAAGATGGTGTAGAGCCTGATGTTGATCTACCTGCAGGACATGTTGAGCAAGAAGAAGTATGAGAGCAAGATCCCGCAGAACCTCAGTTGAGAAGATATTCTAGACAACGTCAACCTTCCAAAAGATACTATACAGATGAGTATGTGATGCTTATTGATGCAGGTGAACCAGAGAGTTACCAAGAAGCAGTTAAAAGTGAGCAGAAAGAGAAGTAGTTAGTTGCTATGCAGGAAGAGATTAATGCTCTTCAGAAGAACTTCTGAACCACACTTATGATTTAGTGCTACTACCAAGTAGAATGAAGACCTTACCAAAAGAAAGGTAGGAGATATGCCGACAACTGGTCGACATGGCTTCACATTGAGGAGTCATGGGACGGCCTCCCTTATGAGCTGAAGGGGGAGGTTGTTGGGCTGGCAGCCCACAGATTCAACCCAAGTGGGCTTGGGCAGCCCACACCCCCTCTTAACCTAACCCTAATTAACATTAGGAGGGGTGTGGTGGCTGCGTTTTGGAGGCAGAAAAAGACATAAATAGGGCAGCAACGTGGGAGAAGAAAACAGCACGGGATACCAAAGAAAAGGAAGAAAACAAAGCAGAAAAGAAAGAGAAAGAAATAGAAGAAGACAAGGGCAACGTAGAGAGACTGTTCTCAATTATCTTGTAGTGTTCTCATCTCAGGTTAGATCAAATCTACAGTAGACTCTTGCTGTAATTACTTGGGGAGGTTTTAGATATTGTAGGCAGTGACGTGATCCTTGTATCCCAGTTATTCTCTTATGATTGCTGCTAGGGTTTAGGGCAAGAGATTGAGATTTGTACATTCATTATTCTCATAATGGATTATCTCTAGTTTGCTCCATTATTTTTACCCTTCACATTGGAGGGTTTTTCACGTATATCTTGGTGTTCTGTTTGATTGTGCTTTCATTTAATTCCGCTGCATATTATGGTCTTCTAGTATTTGTTTATATACAAAGGTTATTCCTGGTTTATATCCTCATAACATATCTGGCTCTTGACGAGACATGTGAACCGATCATCTTTGAGACAGCGCAACTAGACTCACCCTCTGTCCTACTGCCTTCATCATCGTCAGACGGTGCGGGTACCATAGGACACACCATTGTCTTCTGTAGCAACGCAGGCAATTCATTCTCCGGCCTATCACGGCCTGAAATTGCCTTAGGCGTGAAGCACTCTTACTACTAAGACGCAAACTTAGCTTGCGTTGTCTAAGTCGTGCTTCACCCTTGCGATATTGCTCCGTAAAGATCAGCCAACTTGTAACCTCTCGCAGGTCCCGAAGGACCTGTAAAAGAGAAAGTTGATTAGTTCAAAAGAACGAGCAACGGACAAGTCCCGACATCTCACGAAAAGAGGGGAAGCTTTACAAGCAATTCAGCGAGCACCTTGCGTGCACAAGAGAAAAGAGGGAGAGGGGGAAAACAAGGGCTTTAGAAGGTTGAACGAACAGTTGCAAGCCCACAAACAACTGCTCACCGAGTCCCGAGCGTGACAACAAGTTCCCGTCAAGGCAACATACGAACTTGTGAATGAGTGTTCAACGCTCGGTACTCTACCGAAGCCCCATCCAGTCCTGTGCCACCCGAGGGGTTCAAAGGGATAGAGATGGCTGATGTTTTGGTGAGCGGAGGTAGATTCCAGAAATCAGCCCGCGGCACACGAAAACGGAGCTGTTTTGGGTTGTTTTGCTCGGTTCGGTGAGTGGTCACTTTGTAACGTTGTAGCTTGTTCGAACTTACATTTTTACAAGCAAAATGACTCAAAACCAAGGTAAAACAGGCTACCAAGTAACTGTACGTATAGACGAGAGCGACAAACGGTTCGTTGAACGAAGTTGATGCGGGTGCATGACGACCATTCGTGACATTCTCCCTCACTTAAACTATCGACGCCCTCGTCAACGCTTGTTGGTAGTTGTTGATGATTTCTTCTTCATGTCGTAGGGCATCTTCAGGCTCCCAACCGGCTTCAGTTCGGGGAAGCTTTCGCCACTTCACCAAGTACTTTGTCTGCTCAACTCTTTTGGGTAGCTTTATCTTGCGGTCCACCAAAATAGTTTCAACTCGCTTATCGTAGGAGGTTGTGATGGGAGGTAGCCGAGTTGGAACACTTCAAAAAGCATCTTGCGGATCCGACTGGTAGGCTTTTAGGTTGCTGGCGTGAAGAACGTTGTGAATTTTGAACCACGCCGGCAGTTGTAACTTGTAAGAGACGTTGCCTACCCTGCTGATAATTGGGAAGGGCCCTTCACACTTGCGCACCAATCCTTTGTGGACTTTGTTCATAAAGAATTGGAGTGATACTAGTTGGAGCTTTACCAACACTAAATCGCCAACTTTGAACTATTGCAGTCGCCTTCCCAAGTTTGCCCACTTCTTCATCCTTTTTGTCACCTTCTCCAAGTAAGCCCGTGCAATATCTGCATTTCGATGCCACTCCTTTTGCAAAGTGGTAGGCTCACGGACTACTCCCAGTATACCCAATGGCTATGGTGTGCGGAGTCGACGGTTGTTGTCCGGTAATGATCTCGAATGGGCTCTTGTTGGATGTAGAGCTCCGTTGCAAGTTATAGGAGAATTAGGCAATGTCCAACAGTTTCACCCAATCTCATTGGTTGGCACTCACGTAGTGCCGATGATATTGCTCCAGGAGCGAGTTTATCCTTTCAGTCTGACCATCCATCTGGGGGTGGAGGCTTGTAGAGAAGTATAACTTTGACCCCAACAATTTGAATAGCTCGGTCTAGAATCATCCCAAGCATCTCGATCACTAATGATATTGTATAGGACTCCCCAATACTTCACCACATCATTCATCATCAACTTGACCGCAAGGGTGCCTCACGCCTTAGGCAATTCCAACTAAGGTCGTGACATGCCAGACACCGACGATAAAAAGCTTCGAGCGAATTTCTGGAAAAAGTATTTCTTTTTTTTTGAAATTCTTCACATAACGTTCCTATTTTAAAATTTCAAAATAATATTTTTTAATAATCATTTTCTCCTTCTTAGATTACTCCATCCAGCCCAGCCCAGCCCAGCCTAGCCCGTCAACCATCACTTTCATCGTCGTCCTCATCGGAATCGAATAATCGACAACGGTCATGCTTGATCGAAGTTAGTGGAGGGCGAACCAACACGTAATGGAGGTAGACGATCAACTCTCGCGTGAGGACTACAGTGGAGGGGATGATCTCGCACGAAGAAAAGGGGATGCGAGTGACAATGAGCCCTCGTGCGAGGGCTATCGCCAGCGACGGGATGACAAAGGTAACGACGGGGCACCCAAAAAATAAAAAGTAAAATGATATTTGAAGGACACGAAAAATAAATATTTTTTTCGAAAATTCGTCCAAAAGTTTTCCGCTATTATTCATCACAAACTATTCACTCATCACACACTTGTCAACTCAACCAACGTTTTGCCGACATTGTCGCCTCGAAACAGCCCAGCAAAAACTGATGGCACGCTTTCGAGGCCAGTGGATATGTCTTCGACTGCTCGCATTCTGCCATGGCGAAGATGGTCGGATGTGGATGATATGAATCCAGCGTACACGTGAAGGTGATCGAAGGTGAGGAACCCGCGGAGTGTGATCCGTTTATAGATAACATCGACCATATCAAGCGCCGCTCGCTTGCCAGCGTCCGCGTATTCGGAGATTGCTCCGCATACTGCAACTCTACCAAAGAGGTTCATGTTGGCGACTGCAGCATCTAACATCGCAGAACCAACGTTGTCGAAGAATATGTCGATTCCTTCAGGGAAGTACCTATTCATAGAAGTAATCAGGAAGTATGAACTGCTGCTTGCAAAGATCAATACAAGATGGGATCTGTCTTACCTTCTAAGAGCAGACTTTAGATCAGGTTCCTCTTTGTAGTTAAACGCGTCATCAAATCCAAGCTTCTCTTTTAGAAGATCCACCTTCGTCTTGCTTCCGGCGCATCCCACGACGTAGCAGCCAGAGAGCTTGGCGTATTGGCCGACCAAACTCCCCACCGAACCGGATGCTGCGGAGACGAAGACCTTCTCCCCCTTCTTCGGCTTGCAGATGTCGTAGAAGCCAGCGTAAGCTGTCAATCCACTCGTCCCTGCGGCAAACAGCAGTGCGTTATGATCAGAGTGTCTCGTGGCCTTCTCCGTCTGTCAATCTTGTGGATCCATTTCCTGCGTCTCTCTGATAATTACCTAAGATGCTCGCATGGTATGACAGCGGGAACTCATGCGGGTCAACCTTGGTCAACGTGGTTCCCGGACGGACGACCGTGTATTCCTCCCAGGCCAGAAGTCCGACCACCACATCGTCTCTTTCGAACTCCTCGTTCCCTGAGACCACGACCTTCCCCACTCCGAAGGCATCGATTCTCTGTAGCAAAGGTCGCCAGATGCACGCCGAGCTCGTGAAGAAACAAGCTAGCAAACCCAACGAACGACGATAATTAACAGGAAGCTCGCCTGCCCGGGCTGGATGCGTGTTGCAGCAGCAGAGGTCTTCTGTGTGGAACTGTACGTCTTCATGCGGTTGAGCTGGTAGGGATCGATCGACAGGTACAAGTTCTTGACGACTACTTCCTTGGACCCCTGCTCGACGGAGAGGACCAGCGGCGCGCTCCGGATCTCGAAGTCGGACTCGGTGGGGAGGCCATCGATGGCGTGCTTGATGATGATGTGCTTGATCTGCACCTCCATCCTCGCTGCGCTCTCTGTTCTTCCCAACGGCGGCTACTTAGCGGTCCCTCTCTACGTAAATAGAAACATGTCGAGCAGCGGAAACAGCGAATCAGGCAGAAGGGGTATCACTGTTGGTAAAGATAAGAGTATTCTCGTTCTCTTATTATTTTAATATTTTAATACTATATTATTATAATTTTAAATTATAAAAATTATGATAACATATTATGAGGATTCTATTAATAATAAATATCATGATATCAATATGATTTCCTAAAATATAAAATAATTTAAAAAATATTTTATATTTATTATTGATTAAGATAATTATGTAATTATCATATTTTATAATCTCTTTGTATATATAAATTTATATTCACTATCATTTAAATTTTTAATTAATTATTATTTTCTTCTGATATCATAGCCATAGTTACTTCAAAGAGGTTTTTTTATATTTTTTTTGCTATTATTGCTTTATACTTTATTTCTTAGGTAATTTTTTGCTACTATTATACTTTGTAGCATCTCTTTCATCATGATTGAATATAGAATTGCAGTTTCTATTTAGCTTTATGCTATAGTTAATCTCTTTTTCTTGTAAGCGGTTTTGAAATTTATTTTCTCCGTTTTTTTATATGATCAGTGGTATATGTTCAAGTAGTCACTCATCTCATATCACCTCCAATTCTTTTATATGATCTTTGTAGCATCTCTTTCATCATGATTGAATATAGAATTGCAGTTTATTATACTCAATTTTATTTAATCGATGATGATTTTATTGGTTATGTAAATAGTATCATCACTTGCCCTCTACAAATGATTAGAGAGAATAACTTTAAGGTTTTTAATCATAAATATACTTTTTGGATTCCTCAATATCATATTCTTATAAGTATTATCATTGCCCCTCTTTTTCCTTAAATCATTCCTTAATCTCTAAATTTTTCAAAGCTTACGGTAATGTATATCAACCAATGCAACTTCATGAAACTCTCTTAAGACTATGAAAGAGTACAAAATCTATTTCAAATTATAAAAAACTTCGAGTGAATTTCTAGAAAAAATATTTACTTTTTTGAAATTCTTCTCATAATATTCATATTTTGAAAAAAAAAATTAAAATATTTTTTTAATAATCATTTTATCCTTAGTTACCTCCTTCACCCAACTCAGTCCATTAGCCATAACCTGCATTGTCGCCCTCGTTAGAATCCAACATTCGACGATGATGGTGCTCGCTTGATGCTAGTGGAGTGCAAACTTATGCGCAACGAAGGGGGGTGATCAACTCTCGCATGAGGATTATAGCAGCGGGAGCGATATGCATAAAGAAGGAGGGTGGCGGGCTACTATAAGGGTTACATGTAATGGTGGGATGACAAAGGTAACGATGAGTCCCTTGCGAAGAAGGTAAAATAGTTTTTTCATAAAATTAGGAGCGCTATTTCAGAAGTTTTCAAAATAAGAACGCGTAAATTTTTGAAAAATAAACGTTTTTTTCGAAAATTCGCCCAAAAGCTTTCCGCTGCAATTCACTCGTCACAAACTTGTCAATTGCACGAGCTTTTTGCCGACATTATCACCTCGAAACAGCCCAGCAAAAGCGGATGGCACGCTCTCGAGGCCAGTGGATATGTCTTCGACTGCTCGCATTCTGCCATGGCGAAGATGGTCGGATGTGGACGATATGAATCCAGCGTACAGGTTAAGGTGATCCAAGGCGAGGAACCCGCGGAGTGTGATCCGTTTATAGATCACATCGACCATATCAAGCGCCGCTCGCTTGCCTGCGTCCGTGTACTCGGAGATTGCTCCGCATAATGCAACTCTACCAAAGAGGTTAATGTTGGCGACTGCAGCATCTAACATCGCAGAACCAACGTTGTCGAAGTATATGTCGATTCCTTCCGGGAAGTACCTATTCATAGAAGTAATCAGGAAGTATGAACTGCTGCTTGCAAAGATCGATACAAGATGGGATCTGTCTTACCTTCTGAGAGCAGACTTCAGATCAGGTTCGTCTTTGTAGTTAAATGCGTCATCAAATCCAAGCTTCTCTTTTAGAAGATCCACCTTCGTCTTGCTTCCGGCGCATCCCACGACGTAGCAGCCAGAGAGCTTGGCGTATTGGCCGACCAAACTCCCCACCGAACCGGATGCTGTAGAGACGAAGACCTTCTCCCCCTTCTTCGGCTTGCAAATGTCGTAGAAGCCAGCGTAAGCTGTCAATCCACTCGGCCCTGCGGCAAACAGCAGTGCGCCATGATCAGTGTGTCTCGTGGCCTTCTCCGTCTGTCAATCTTGTGGGTCCATTTCCTGCGTCTCTCTGATATGATTACCTAAGATGCTCACATGGTATGACAGGGGGAACTCATGCGGGTCAACCTTGGTCAACGTGGTTCCCGGCCGGACGACCGTGTATTCCTCCCAGGCCAGAAGTCCGACCACCACATCGTCTCTTTCGAACTCCTCGTTCCCTGAGACCACGACCTTCCCCACGCCGAAAGCATCGATTCTCTGTAGCAAAGGTCGCGAGATGCACACCGAGCTCGTGAAGAAACAAGCTAGCAAACCCAACCAACGACGATAATTAACAGGAAGCTCGCCTGCCCGGGCTGGATGCGTGCTGCAGCTGCAAAGGTCTTCTGCGAGGAGCTGCACGTCTTCATGCGGTTGAGCTGGTAAGGATCGATCGACAGGAACAAGTTCTTGACGACGACTTCCTTGGAGCCCTGCGCGACGGAGAGGACCAGCGGCGTGCTCCGGAGCTCGAAGTCGGACTCGTTGGGGAGACCGTCGATGGCGTGCTTGATGATGATGTGCTTGTTCTCCACCTCCATCCTCGCTGCGCTCTCCGTTCTTCCCAATGACAACTAGAAAGGTATCTAACGATCCCTCTGTATGTAAATAAAAACATTTGGAGCAGACGAAACAGCCAATCTGGTAGAAGGTGTATCACAAACAACCATCGCCGGCGAAGCTGCATAGACAGCATCGAGTATTTGGATCCCGTACAACACTATGGACACTTCTATCGTGAGTAGCATCTGCCTAAGGCGTGGCTTGGAATCTTTGTCGTAATCGGTTGATACGAGCTGTATTTTTTGTCATTTAGCATTCGACATGTGGATTTCAGTCGGCATTTGTCGGGTATATAATATCAGCTTCCAATATGACAAGGAGTTTATTGGCTGATTTGAGCGTTGACCTCAATGTGACTTGCATAACCGACTGAAGTAAGAATTAATATATAATGTACTGTGTTTTTATTGTCTTCCAGTTATGACTCGAATAAGATTTTATTTTCTTTTTTTTGCAAATGTAAGTGACAAATGTGAAATTCGAATTCAGAACGTTATAATAATATATCAAAACTTTTATCAGCTAAATATATTGATATTTTTATTTAGTACAACTGATGATAATTAAAGCCCAATTGACAATGAATTCATCTTATGTCATTTTTCATGTTGACACCCTCTTTTATTTCAGGTAGCCTTCGTTTAATGTAATTTACTATCGTTTTACTTCTGCCTTGAAGGATGCATCTAACATCAGTATATAGTTACTTGTCAACGGAACCTTTTATCATTACTCAACCAAAACTAATTTAAGTAACCCATATCGATCATCTTAATATCACAATCGTTAGCTTGAAAGTTAATCTAATTCACCTTGACAACCTTTTAACTAATTTTAAGGCACATGACAAAAGTATTTAGGGTGTGATGTGTGCACCAATGATTAAAATTTTTTTAAAGTGTATGACGTAGTCGGTAATATCTAAAACTTATCTTTTAACTTAAAATACATATGACAAAGAAAGAAAATAATCAAAATGCTTGATGCAACTCGAAACATTGCTTTTACCATCATGTGTATATACCCAATACACAAAAGCATCTTAAAAGCATAATCCTTATAATCGATACATCTAAATACACGATACACATGTGTATGCCCAATACACAAAAATATTTTAAAAACATAATTCTTATAACCAATATATCTCAAGTCAAAAGAAGGGGATGACATATATATGCCCAATTCACATAGGCATCTTAAAAGCATAATCTTTGTAGTCGTTACATCTGAAGTCAAAAGAAGAAGAGGATGACATGTGTATACCCAATACACAAATGCATCTTAAAAGCATAATCCTTAAAATCGATACATCTCAAGTTAAAAGAAGAAGGGGATGACCGAACATAAAAAAATATTCCTCTAATATATGATGCATTCGTATAATGCAAAACACAACCAAACACCACATAATTGATGGGGATATAAAAAGGAATAACCTTTGTATATGAACAAATACTATAAGACCATAATATGCAGCGGAATAAAATGGAAACATAATCAAACAAAACACCAAGATATACGTGGAAAACCCCTTCAATGTGAAGGGTAAAAACCACGGGGCAAACTAGAGATAATCCACTATGAGAATAATGAATATACAAATCTCAATCTCTTGCCCAAAACCCTAGCAACAACCACAAGAGAATAACTGGGATATAAGGATTACGTCACTGGCCACAATATCTAAAACCTCTCCAAGTAATCACGGCAAGAGTCTATTATAGATTTGATCTAACCTGAGATGAGAACACTGCTAAATGATTGAGAACAGTCTCTCTGCGTTGTCCTTGTCTTCTTCCCTTTCTTTCTCTTGTTTTTCTGCCTTGTCTCTTTGTTGCTACGAGGATGTCAACGTTGCTGCCTTTTTCTGTCTCTTTTATGCTTCTAAAACATAGCCCCCACACCCCCCTTATATTGATCTAGGGTTAGATCAAAGGGGTGTTGGTTGTGGGCTGATAAAACCCACCATGGGCTGAACCCACTTTGGGCTACCAACCCAACAATAATAAGTACCTAATATAGATAATAACAACCCAGGCTTCTAAAACAAAAATTATGTTTTGAAATAATAGTGATACAAATAATATAATAATTAGTTTTTATCAAGACATACGAGTTCCATTCAACGCATACGTAGACATGCCATGGACATGACACTCGAATGAAATTATCACTTATTATACCAAGTAAAACTAATAATATATAAAATAATATATTAAAAATGAACTCATTAAAAATATAGAACTGAGCCTTTTACTTCAACAATTAAAGAACAATTAAAAAAATTAAAATTCACTTCGAGCCTTTAACATATAGATACTATTTTGATAATAGATAGAGACCATTGACTAACGAGTTAAGTCGATTGATTCATCATGAAAGGTGTATATCATTCATGATGACTCTTTATTGATAGGAGAGTTGACATGATTAGTCGACATAAAGAGTCCGCTAAAGGAGGTGATTTGTTAAGAGTGGCTTGACTTTGGTACGAAGAAGTCAAATAAGAGAGCTCGATTCTCTTAGTTGTCGAGCCACCTCTTAATTGTGCCTCCAAACGGCGTCGGGAGTCATGCACGACTGGTCTATGCCGAGGGCATCCCAACTCAATTCCTTTGACGTTGAAGTCGACAAAATATAAAGAGGGAGGAATACAATAGTACAAGTAGTGTAAATTAGATATTAGAGGGTTTTTGCCTTCCCCTTGGTCTATGGTTTGGGTTTTATATTTACGCATCGAGCGATTTGGACATGCATTAGCCAAGGCACCCTTTACCTTGTTTAGTGGGGGCATTAATGAGGGCGGTTTGTTGGCACATGTTCTCTGATGTCTTGGACGAGTTGTTGGAATGTCTTTGGATCGACTTTCTTGCCTTTTTTATTAGGTAGAGAATGGTCTCTCGATTGGTTATCTGAAAGGGAAGGCTAGCGAAACCGAAGGAGGTGACCGGAGAAGCTCGAGTATGTTGTTAGCCATTAATATGAACATAATATTTTCAATTATCATATGAATAAGGAGTGACTTTTGCGTGGCAACTTCGGCAAGTCAGCAGATCTAAGGGGAGCTGGCAAGCTTTTCCGTATGAATCATGATCGTTAGAAGATGTTTACTAGATTGTAACATTCTTTTGCAAGAATAAATTAAAATTTAAAATATGAGATACGAGATATAAATATTTTTTATTTTCGAAGATATTACTCACATCATATTTCACAAAATTTAACTCTGTCATATGTGACAGATTCTAAAAATCGTACAAGTAATATCAATTTCACTATATTGGATTAGTGATCAAAATCGAGGGTATCTGCCATCGATACACTGAAAATAACATCGAAAAAAGTAATCATTTATATAAATTTTAAATAATAAATTTGAGCAGATTCTGCGCTTAGGTAGTTCCACAATTATTACGGGTATCGTGAGACTCGCATGTGAAACCATGCTAAATAATGTGTTTTCATATATGTTATTTGTATCAGAAATTTTTTATATGAACCATATAAACAACAGGCAAAAATAATATAAGACGAGGAGAAAACTTCTGCTTTTAGTAAAATATTTTCCAGATATAAGAAAAGATAAACTATTCCCTAAACATCCTTAAAATGATTTGTTGTTTTTAGAAAACTGAAAACAGTTTCCAGAAACACAACCTGACAGCTACCAAGTTTCCGCTTCAGAAATCATTAAAGCACTGGCAACGAAGGTTGGGTCACACGGGGATGCGTGAAGCGGGTGCGGTTCGACTTGGCCAGCTTTGGTAGGCCGGTCTCCCGCCACCTCGGATCGGAGTCAAAGAAAAAGCCCGCCCTCATTTCCGGCTTATTAGGGTTTCAAATCACCCCCCTCGACGGCCTCTCTCTCACTCTCCGGGAAGCTAAGAAGGGCTTATTCCTCCTCTCCCTTCGCTTCCCTTGATAGGGTTTCCGACGACGAAGCCCTAGACGAAGGAAGCGATGGTCTCTCCGCGCGAGCTCCTGTCAACGATCGAGGCGGCCCTCCTCGGCCCCTCTCCTCCCACCCCTACCCAGCGGATTGAGCTCATGCACGCCATTCGTTCTTCCATCCCGGCCCTTAAGTCCTTTCTTTCCTATCCCGTACAATCTCTCTCCCCTCCTGCTTTCCTTGTTGTTATTACCGTATATTTTTTCTGTAATTCTTGTTCACTGTTTTTGGTTTGTGGCGTGCAGGGTCCCAGTGCATCCGATAGGGCCCAGGTCGAGTCCAAAGAAGTCAGGCTTAAGGATTTGCCTCCAATATTGCTTGATGACACCGACGTTCAGATCGTAAGTCGTCTATTTTATGGTGTCTCTAGTTTGTCCATTTCACCGCTTGTTTGCTCATGGGAGTCTGTGATTTCTCTGTTCTGTGCTCGCCATTTTTCCATGTCTTTGATTTTGCCAATTTTTTTGTTGGCTATATCCTTTTCCACAGTTTTGCATAAATTTTTTTATTATCAATTATCGTTTATGCCCTGAAAATGTATTGTGAAGATTCATAGTTTGAAGTACTCTTTTTGAATATCATCATTCTGACCAGAAAAAAATCACCCAACTCTAGATCATTTCATGTTGGAATATCATTTTGGCGTGACTTTGTTTCTTAATTGACAGCTGTTGGCACAACTCACAAATTGTTTGATTCTACAGATTGTATGGATATTAGTGTTTGTCGAATTAATTGAATGCCACCTTCGTTGCATGATGCTGCTTTTGCATGCTAGTGTTGCCTTTGCATTGATGAAATGAATGTTATTGGAGGACTTAGTTGCAAAGGAAGTCTAAATCGCTACTTGATGTAAAATTGGAAACTATATTATGTTGACCATGAAAATGGAATTGCATTTTTGTGGATTAGATGGAACAATTGCAAAAATGCTTTTGACTAAATACTCAGAGGATAAGCCCATAACTTTTGTTTGCTCCTTTAAACATTTGGTGGATTATGAAGGGTTTAGGGTTTGGGATTTTAAGTTTTAGGGTTTGGTGTTGTCCTATCTATCTAGCTGAACCTCATGAGGTCTGAGAGTTACTTGTAACTTATTAAAAGTTTCTTGACATGACATATTTACGCACATTGCTTGAGCCTCCCTCCAATGCAGGATTTGGGAGGGTCAATGTACTTAGTTCTACTCCTGCAAGCAAAGACTATGTTCATTTCATAGTAACAATAGTTACCCTCATCCTTTGTGCTTTTTGTTAAATGGAATCTTTTTTTTTTTATAATGACTACTTAACAGACAGTTGCTTAAGAAAAAAATAATAGGCTGTGGACATTGTGGTATTACAGAGATGAGACCTTTTCTGATTTCTTCTGCCTTGTCCCCATTAGTTTTTGAATTTCCTGTTCATATCGATTCAGGATGGGTACAACAAATGTGCCAAACATTTTCCAAGTACCACGGGAAGCTTCAGATGAAGAATATGGGTTTTTAAACTTCTTGATCATGGATGTTGACGGTAACACATCAGCATTCATCAAAGAGTTTCCACTGTATGTTTCTGTGATATATACCCTCAATATATGACATGGATATTCTACTTAAATTTGTGCTTTATACTGAAAAACAGCTGGTGGCATTTGTACCCAGTACTAGAAGTTCATGTTTTAAGTTACCAAACATTTGAAATGTGTTCGAAGTGTACACATCAGATTTGACAGAGTAATATGTATTTATCTGGCAGGTGTACATGCTTCCATTCTGTTTCCTTCTAATATAATATAACCCTTGCTTATTTATTAGCAGCTTTAATGTGATTCAGTGATCTGACATAAGTGGCCTGTGAGTTATAATTTATCTTTTGAAATTTATCTATTTTCTATCCTATCCCTAATTCAATTTTCCAAATTTGTTGTGAATATAGGCACTGAAATTGAGTGATGACCTTAATCTCAACGAGATCGAATGTGTTCGTTTGCTTGTCTCAGCAAATAAAGAGGTAAGTTATCCTTGTTTAGACATTTTTTGGAAGACTATGTTTGTCCTTGAAATCAGCATATTGACCTTGTTTACTAATGATTCATGTCAGTGGGTTCTATTTGGACGGGAACCATTGGAGATGTTCCGTCTTGCTGCATGCCTCTGGTACATGGAGAGAAGGGATCTTATAACCTCTTTGTACACTGTTTTTCGGGTAATGCACATGAGTTTTTGGTACAGATATGATGTATTGCACAATATTTGGCTAAAGCTTTCCTGTTATTCTACAATGCTATTCTTTATTCTTTCTGTTCTTTGCAAGAATATGAGCTTCCAACTTACCTTTTCTCTTGCAGGCTGTTGTACTTGACCAAGGGCTTGATGCTGATCTTGTAGCTGTTATCCAGAAGCATCTGGAAGATATATTGAATTCTGGGCTCAGGCAACGACTAATTATGCTTATAAAGGTTTAAAGATTGCACGCACAACTTAGATTTATTTTCTATCATACATTTATATGGGAGTTCTTCGACGTATCCCCCTGAATTGTGTGAGATCTTCATGTAATGCTACTTCTTTGTACATTTTTTAAGTTACCTTGTTCTTGGTCATGCATTGTTGGCAGGCGGCTACAGATTTCTGGGGACCTTTTCAAATATGATCTCGTATGTGTGAATATGGAATTTTGATGTGTATATAATTATATAAATGGAATTCTCTGTATTAAGTATTAACTATCAGTATCCACCGTCCAGATTTTGTAGATGGTTCTTACACACCATCTTGGCTAGCTACAAGCATATTTCAAGGGATTTTTATGTACCCTATTAACGTATTTGTTCATCCTGATCTGTGTTACTTGTTGCTTATCAGCATGGAACCTTGTTTCTTTAATCAATAATAAGATGTAACATTTATTATACTGTTCGGGATTCTTAATTGTTTTATTACAATGATATTTAAGCCATTATTGTATATAAAAAATATAATAATTTATTGTTTTATGCATTCACTGCATTTACTTTTGTTTTTTTTTCCCGGTTCCTACTCTGCTAATGTTTATTCTTGTGTTACCTTACCTTTTTTTGCAATAGGAACTAAATCGTGAGGAAGCAGCTGGTTTTGGTGGTCCTAATGCTGAACGATATGTCCTTGACTTCAGAGGTGCCATCGTTGAACGACAAGCAGTTGTTTCTCGGGAAAGATTGAGTCTGAGCCACTGCCTTGTGCTATCAGCACTCGTTGTGCGAATGAGTAAGCGAGACTTCAAACTTGTTAAGCAATATCATCTACTGGATTGATTAACCCAATCTTTGTAAACCTTCATTGCAAGTGGATGCAGTTTACTTTTCATACAATAAAATTTATCTGTTGTCATGCTGTATCTTTAAGGGATATTTCTGTCAGAGTTCCATACTGAATTGAATCTAGTTGCACTTGATATTGATCGACCCAATTGTGTCTTGTTCTCGGATTAGGGGATTTGACCATTGGGTAAATTGAGCTCAACTCCACTTGTTTATCACATTATTATGATTTATTTGGATTATTTTTCTTGCATTGTCTCAGACTTGCTATGTGGGAAACATTGGCCCGCTATATTTCCCATTTTGAATGCAAATCTTGTTTGTAGGTTCTTCCTCAATCAGCATATCCTAACCCATGTGGCATGAGTTTTGTATAGGCTTGTTCATGTGGCATGTGTTTGGTAAGGTAGTTGCTTAATAGGAATCTTAGTTTTATAGTAAAGTAAATCAGGTGGTGGTGTTTTGCTCCTTTATGATCTTAGTGCAATCTTGTATGGAGCACAATGTTTATTATAATAGGTTAATGACCCAACTTCTATGACTTATATATAGTTTTGAACTTATATTTTATAGATTACACTTTTGACTGGTTTTATTTGGAATATCTCCAATGTTTATAGGTTTTGAGCTATGTCTTGAATTCTGAATGGTTCATGTGAACTTCACCAAATTTACGTTAGAAGCCTTAATCAAACTCTGTCTCTCTCTCTCTCTCTCTTAGCTTCATATTTGTAAATATTAAATTTCGTAATGAATTTTCACGACAATGGAGTAGGTTCTAACTAGTTGTTTGATATCTAGTTTAATAACCTACTGGTACAGTGGTAGGATTGGTCTTATGCTCTTATGCAACCTGGGTGATTAGAGTTTTAGTCGCAAAAACAACATTTTTGTTTGTAGGGGTAAGACCAAGGTTCGTCTTATCGGTCCGTACCAGTGTACCAACTAGTCATCGATACGGTACGTATCGAGGTGTATTGATGTATTGAAAATAGATCCAAAAATTTCTTAAAAAAAATTGGATTAGGGTTTTTAAGTTAAAAATAAATATAAGTTTAGTATAGTTTTAGCAAAAATAATTTAGATTAGGAAAGAATAGTGACATACATTTTTTTCGGGCTTTGTGGAATAACTTTGTAGGATGTTCTGAACTTTTCTTCTATTAATATTGAATTATCTATAAATAAATGATTTGAATTGTGATATTATTTTTGAAGCAATTTAAACTTTAAGATTCAAATGAATTAAGTAATCAATCGATGGATATATTTGATTCTATCACCAAAAAGAATGACGGGACTCCATGGGCGGTGGATCGGGGTCCTCGATCTTAAATATCTGTATACCGATTTGATATGTTTTTGTCGGAGTTAATCTTGAAAATGATCTCACGACATAGTATATTGATACACAGTATACCATTGGTGCATCAATGTGGTGATGGTCGTAGTCTGATCGTCGTGAACCATATATTTCCGATGCTGCTCCTGAGGCAAGGACGATTATAACATGTATTGGTACGGAGCATGGAGAATGTTAGAACATTTTTTTCGCCACTGATCTGTTGTTTCGTATCATAAGATTGATTATCGTACAACGATAATACAACGATTGTGAATACGTTGAGCTTCGCTATGTGTCTACTTCGTGTAGGCTCTATTGCATCTGCTCAAAATCTTTCATTGCCTTTCCCTTCCCCTTTCATGTATAAACTTGACCAGTATCTCGTCGAGCTTCATGATTTGAATCTTGGGTGACATGTGTAAAATATTGCTCTTTGGTCCATGCACTATCTTCAAATTGTATAAATGGGATCATTGACTCCGACGTTGCCACCATCATCGATCGAGGCACTGCTGTCCACGTCGTTGCCATGTCTCTCGACCGAGTGGGTTGTTGAATATGATTGATAATATGTCTCATTGCCCAACTTGATTCTTTCCAACGGTGTGGTTGATGCTACTGCCTTCCCCTTTGCTGTTGCACGCTTGACGGACGATTATGGCGAAGGAAAGGGGTTAAAAATCCTTTCCTATGGTTTAAATGGTCAAATTGACCATTTAAAATAGGACAATATGAGCCTTTGATCGGTAATAGTCGGATTTCAACCGTTATTGATTGATGCAGACCTCGTATTTCCCGATACGGGGTCATGTAACGGGTATTGTCCGGCAGAGGGTGGTCCGCATATCGGTCCCCTATCGGATCAGTACATATCGCTCGTACCAAGCGGTTCTACTTGGTATGGTGAACCTTGGGTAATACTGCATACTTTGGCACTCAAAACTTTGCATTGATGGGGCCTCATGCATTGGTTCACCCTTTTTTTCAATGACCTGTCGTACTAGTTTGGCACCTAAATATTGAGTTGTATTGCCTAATGACACTATAAAAAAAATTAAAAAGGTGGTGTACCAAGAAATACTGAGATATTTGGTTTGATATCAGTGATAAGTAAATATTGTGCAGTATATATCGATCCAATTGGTATTTTAAACCATGATTTTGGATCAATATCATGCTTCGTTGCTTTCGTGTAAGAAATACAATTTACATGTTATCTAATCGATTTCTTTTGTCAAGGTGGTCACTGATAAGATGATATTTGTGATTTATGCTTGGATTTAGAATTAGAATTTGTAGTAGGCTTGGTCATATCTCTTGTTTTAGGTTGTGACATTTGTGCTTTTGTATACTCTTCAACTCACAACAAAGCTTTGACACTATTGGATTTTCTTTTGTGCTACTGCTACGGTGTGATTTTCATTTTTATTTTATGAAATAATATATTGAAGCAGTGTTGTGTGCCACAGTTCATTGTTACAATTGTGCTTATGTTATAGGTTTTGACAGGTTTTACTTTGAAGAATGGGACATGCTAGTGCACAACCTTAACTTTTCATTATCTTTGTCACATGCTATTAATTTATTGAAGAATATGGAACAATGATTTTCGTATGAGTTAGTTGAATTGTTCCATGCTGGTAATTATAGATTGTTGTTTTTTGGTTGGCCAATATTTTTGAGGGTGTGTATACCCAGATTGATTATGATCTTTTAAATATGTGCGGCACGTCATTGAGGATCAAGCTGGTCAGTTCTACTTCTGTTTACTCGGATCTCAAGGATGGATGCACTGGATATGAAATTCATATTTAATCAGAAACACGGTGACACCAAAAATAGTAATACATGGTTCTGTCATAAAAAAAAATTGGATTCTATTTTGAGTCTCCAAATGATTATTCTCAGGACATTCTCTTTTTAAGTGATATTCTCAACAGGTGCATGTGCTTCATTTGCTAGCTTCTGTAATTTTTTTGTCACCTGCTATTCTCTGTTGACATCTGTTGTCTCTTGTTGATGTACTTTACAGTCTACTGCTTCGGCTATGTGAGGCTTTGCTACTGGAGTGCTATTTGTTCTGTTAATGAAAGAATGAATTCTTGCTGCCACTAGGACAGTTCTGACTTAATTTCCAAGCAGATATGAAATAATTCGTTTGGTCAAAATTTCAACAATTGATATATAAATCTTTCCTGTAAACCCAATAAGCAGAAACTGCACTTTTCATCTTAATGTGAAGTGCATAATTTTTTCATATCAATTTTTACTTAATGCAGCTCCGAAGGATGTAAAAGATGTGTTTGTGACTCTAAAAGATTGTGCTGCTGACGCTAATAGCCGTAGCACCATACATCTTCAGGTCCAAACTTGACACTGTGCTTTTAATGCCTAACTCTGAAATGAAAATTTTTCTTCTTTTCCTCCATTGGTCGAATATATTTCTCTTCAATCAAGCATGCCATTCTCATCATATATCGTTTTCCTCTTGCAGATTGCATTCAGTCTTCTGTTTACTCTTGTTATTACCTTTATCTCTGATGCTCTTAGCACTGTTCCTGACAAGCCCTCGGTGTTGTCTAATGACCCATCATTTAAACATGAATTTCATGATCTGGTAAGCTAAAGAAATTATAGCTTTTCATACTGTTTATGCTCTGACTGTATACACTTCTAATAATTTAGGTGATGGCTACTGTTAATGATCCAAACGTCGATGGTTTCATAGATGGTGTTAGATTTGCTTGGGCTGTACATCTGATGATAGAACAAGAGCGAAGTACTTCAAGAGAGGTGTCAGGTGCTTTGTCCAGGGATTTGGCTAGCACATACTTGTGCTTGGAACATGTTTGCTCGCACAATGTGTTCAAATTTTTTCTTTCAGGAGTTCTTCAAACTGCTGCCTATCAGGTTCGTATAATAACTAATGAATTGGACACAGCATGTGGTAAGATTTGGAACACTCCATGGTCGACATTTCTGTTTTTTAATACTCCAGGTTTGTAATAACTAATTGTACTGTTATCCAGAATTCTATTTTTCATTCCTTTTTGTTGACACCATACCTCTCCATATTTGATTCACAGACATATTTGTTTAAGTGTTCATCATCAAACTTTTACTCAGTAGTATCAAATTACCATTGGGTTCTTCATGTGCTATGAAACGCCATGGAATCTCACTTCTGCTTTGCTTATTGGATCTTGCATTAAACTTTTGGCACTGTTGTGTCACTTTTGTTTAAGTTGTGCTTTACAGCCATCTATACCTGTTTCCATTCTTCTCCTTGTGCAACTTCTTATCTCGCCAAACAGCTTTTCTTGTGCATTCTTTATGGTCATCTGTTTTGAGGCTGAATTTTGCTGCACATGAGATGGTATCTTTTTTTTTTTAATCTAATATTGATTTCCTCAAAACCATTGATTGTATGTTTTGTTCTTGGTGTTAACTAATCTTACTTTTGATTAGACTTTTGTAATATATAGTTAATTATTTTGAGCTAAGAATAGTTTGTGCCAGTTCATTGCAAGCACTTTACATTGTTATACATTCTTCTGATCCTTGTATCTGGAGTCTGCTGAACTTTTAGTTTGTTTGGTACAGAATGATGACGAGGATATGGTCTATATGTACAATGGCTATTTGCATAAGATGATGATGTGCTTTCTCTCTCATCCACTTTCTCGAGACAAGGTTAGTAGGAACATATAATTTCTTTTTGTTTGTAAGTATGAACTTTTACAATCTGTAGGTTGACATATCAAGATTTGCCATCATTGTTTTTCATTTTGGAAATATTAGTTTTGGATATTTCACAAATAACCATAACCTATGTTACAAAAGTAGATGTAGGTGTTATATGGAAAAAGAAACCCAGGGTTTAAAAAGTTAAAACAATTTATTTTGTCTTCAGCTGTATATCTTTAACATTGAATGTAGACTTTGATATGTTAAAGTAGCAGGCCTGAGTACAAATATCTATAATAATGGGAGACAAACTAGTATGGTTCTTTCCACCATGCAGGTTGGGATTTTGGAAAATTTTTAAATATACTTGAGACATATTTTTTCCTCAAGGATGTCTTTTCTTTGAAAAAATAAAAGCATTTATGTTTGCATTATTGAATTTACCATGAGTTGTGTAAGAAAGTCAGTCAGCTGATTGACCCAGAATTGTAGATCGAGAATAAAAGCATTTATGTTTAGCTTATTGAATTTTTGAGCTTCATGATGTTGAATGTTTGACTTATTCTGGAAAAGGACCCTGTCACAATATATAAACTAGCAGAAATTTCAAACACATGCATTTTAAACTTTGATTAGCCATGGAAGGAAAAGAGAGCTCTCTCATAATCAACCTTTAAAAATGCGTCAAAATCCTTTTGAAGCATAAAATTGGAACAGAAGAACTAATGGAAAATATCTAAAGAATGTTGTTGCTGAAGATGAATTTGAAGAGCTGAAGCAAGCTGTATTTGTGATTAACTGGCCAAATTCCATAGTACTGTGAAGTAGTAGTTTTTTAAATTCTCTAGGAGCTTGAGTGCAACTATTTTATATGATCTGTCGGAGGTACTAAAAAAGGAGAAACATAATATTAAAGATGCACACCATTGTGGTTGTCTGGGTACACTGCCATGGTGCTGTCACAATTAAGAGTGTTTCATCTATGACACATAATAATCATATTTTTTTTGAACTTCAGTGGTTCATGTTTTGTTCTAGTTTGATTGACATGAGACTTGAGAACAGTATATTCTTCAGATGTTTTGAATAATTATGTAGCCTTCAACCAGAAGGAATTTCTTTACTGAAATTTAGTGAACCCAAAAATTGCAATTTATGGTTGCTTAAGAAGATGATCCTGTTTTTTCTGATAAAATTAGGTTAGTGTTGGTACTTGTTTGTATTGCCACATGAGGTGGTACACATGGAGGCACCATGGCATCTTGTTGAGCAACACAATATGGTACTTGGCATCTGATTCCTGTTAAATAGATGCACTGATTGTGATGATTTCTCCAGTAATTCATACGTCGAATGTCATCAATGAGGAGATAAACTTATTGCATTTTATCATCCACAGATCTTTCTGATGGGCTGTGCTTTTGATTCATGTCATCATTGAACTTTACTTTTTCTTGTTATTTGTCTTGTGATGGACATGTTTGGTTGCCATAATCGAGTTAGTTATCAAAATGGTACACTCTTTCTCTTTTTTTTTTTTGAATTCAAACAACGATGTCCATTTATGTAAGATTATGACTTTGATGTCAAGCTCAATCATTTATTCTTTCATAGGTGAAAGAAATGAAGGAGAAAGCTATGAGTGCCCTTAGTCCATATGTGTCATCTGAACTGGGTGACAACATAGGTGACTCTTTTGATAACAAGCAAGTTGCTCGGATGAGTTGTCAGCCATTTGTATCTCTATTATATTTGGTTAGTGAAATTTATCAGGTAAACTGTGTTTTTCATACTTTGATTTCAGTTATTAAATATTCCTTTCTATTATTCTCAAAGTTTGACTTGATGTTATTAAATGGCTTATTTCTGTGTTTCTCTGCTGATAGCTGTTGCTATAAATGAATGAAGTTGACTGATTTTCAAGTTTCTGCTTTGTTTTTGCAACTTATAAAGTTTTACCACTGGTAATATTATTTAAAAGTTTTAGAGAATCACAAGTTAAGAATGTAGTGTTGGATCAGCTATTGGGACCAACAATAGGTATGAATTACCAGCCACAGTTCACATTGCTACATTCAGGTTTGTTAGATGTTAAAGGATTTCTTGTGTTGATTAGATATTTGAGGGTTCTGCGTATTGTATTGTTGTGAATTGTCATAGAGAAAGGAGAGAAGTGCTGTTACACAATTTGCATTTTTATAGTTGATTGTATCTCAGTTATCAAGCTGATAAAATTGAACATTTAGAATCACAACTTAATGATATTCTCATTCTGAACTTCCATCTTCTTTTAGCTTAAAAGATCAAAGTAACCAAATATTTCGTGGTTTTATTATACAATAAAACAAACAACAACAACAACACATTTATTGCATAGAACTAGCAGCAGCAACAACTTTAACAAACGAAAAGTGCAGCAGCAATGACAAGAACAAGCTATATGACCAACTATTTGGATTTTTGGAGTCACAGGCATGGATGTTTTAGCAAGGTTGAACTCTGTTGAGCTGATCTACTATGTCGGCTGTTTGAGTCTCTTTTCGATTGCTGCTTGCTTTAACATCATTCTTATATAATTTCTGTTATCTTAATGATCTTTGCATTCCTTTTATGGATTTGTACTTGCAATTTGAATATTTGAAAATGACAGTAACACGTACTAGGTTTACTATAATATTTTGGCTGATGCCTGGGATGGACTTTTACAATAAATTTTTGCCGATGCCTTTGATGGACTTTCCAAATATTCCATGGAATAGTTGTGAAAAAAACCCAAGTTATAATTGACTGTTCACCAATCTAGTCAGGGACCTTTCATAAACTCTAAAGATGTAGATAAGTTAATTTTTCCTGGAAGACTTAGATCCCTTTTGGCTGGCATCACAACTTTGATGTCTTCATGCTTTTATTCATCACATCTTCTGCACTTCAACATTCTGATGTTTCCTGCTTGCTTCTCTCCTCTCTATATTTCTTTTCTCTCTCTGCATCCTTTCTTCTGTTTCCTCTTCCTTCTAGTATTTTTTACTTCATAGCTTGAAGAAATAAGTTGATATGCTCTGGTTTAGTTTGCCTCTGAAAATAACAAAAATGAAAATTTTTGTTGACATTGGGCATTTTGTGGCAGCTAATATAACTAGATCCATTTTAATTTCTCGTTATTGTTTTTGTTTTGCATAGTGCAATTAAGATACAACCGTGAATGCATAGTTAATATATGGTCTTGTGTTTTTTTAAAGTTGTTTCATCTACTTTTTTGTGAATGCTAATGCAGTTTCTCTGGAACTTCTCTTTTCCAGAAAGAACCAGAATTGTTATATGGGAATGAAGAGCTGTGGACATTTATACACTTTGCTGGAGAGGATCATACTAATATAGACACTCTTGTGGCCTTTTTGACACTGCTCAGTACTTTGGTATGCTGGAACTGATTTCTCAACTCTTGCTTATATCTTTTAACTTCAAATTTACATTTCTGTTTGTGTACCCAGGCTTCTACAGAGGAAGGTGCTTCAAAAGTATTTGAGCTCCTCCAGGGTAAAATGTTCCGATCAATTGGGTGGAGTACCTTGTTTGATTGCTTGTCCATATATGACAATACGTTCAAGCAATCTCTCCAAACTTCTGGAAACCTGCTGCCTGATTTTCAGGAGGGTGATGCACAAGCTCTTGTTGCATATTTAAATGTTTTAAAAAAGGTTTGGAAATTTGGGTGCTCTTCTTATTCCATACTTTTTCACCTTCTGGAGTGTCTATGGCAGTAAGCCTACATGCTATAAAATGGATACTATGGTATTAGTTTTGTCCAGTCTTTTACTTGTGCTCGGAAACACAATAATGATTACTGCAATCCCTTTTTAATAGCCAAGGACCTAGCTCTAGCAAACTTCATGAGTTTGATTGGATTGCAAGGAACACCTCTAGGAAGCCCTATAGGAACACAGGAACATCAAGAAAATGACAACTCTCTTGGACAGGAAGAAGTTCTTCATGTTTTTGGTGGATTATAAGAAAGACAAGGTATTAAGTCTAGTAGACTCTCAAATTTAGGCAAATGACAAATGCTTGTAAATCCTTAGGATACAATGATATGAGCTGAGATGGTGGATGTGATGCCTGCATTCACAATAGCATATTCCTGTCTCTAAAGGGACTAAATGGCTTCCTTCGTCCAAGGAATAAATACTTCCCAAGACTTGTCTTTACTTGTCTTCCCTTTCTTTTAAGTGGCAACTTCATTATTTTGAGGTTAATTCAACAAATAACCATTGCTTATAAAATTTGATTTTCTTGTTTTAGTGATATTGTATATCTATTATTTTGAGAGGCTTTTGTTAGGGTTTGGGTTGGGTCAATGTATTCAACCTTGTGTAAGCAAAGAGGCTATTTTTGTGATATTGATCCCATTCACCCATGCTGCAAAGGAGTTCTATTGTGGTGCAAGACTTGACTTCGTTCAACAACTCTGGTTATGCAACTTGAATAAGAGAGAAATTTGGATCAAAAGATTTGCATAACAAAGATAAAAAAGTTGAAAATTAAAAGGTTTACAAGAAAAAGCATGAAGGATAGAATGAGGCTCGGATTTTGCAGTTACACGATGTATATTGTTTGCAGTGTTCTAACAAACTAATAGTTACTTTTATGGATTTATTATTTACCGTTGTTATCTTTTATACAGTTTTATTCGTATGTTTTGGTTTCATTTTCTTTGAGTAGTCATATATCATGAAATAATTAGGTAAAATAATTATTAGCAGATCTTTTTCTCAAAAATTTACATTTTTTCAATTTTTCTTACTTTATGGTTAATTCTTTTTTGCCTATCTGAATTTAATCAATCGATTGGTTTGGGATGCAATGTTCTTGATTATGATCTTGTTACTAATCTCGTGAACTTGTTTTGAAGTACTGGAGAAGTGTTACTGGTCTGACATGGCATGACATTCATTTTAAAGTGTTTATAATTCATAGCATAAAATTTAAAACACTAAATGCTTACATCATTGGAGTGATTGTAAATCGTCGTACATATTCTGGATATGCCTAAAGAAGAATGGGAAACATATCAATGAGTCAAAAGAGTCAATTATTAATGGTGAGGAAGATAATTGAAGGCATGATTTGAGACAAGGTTTGACGTACCGAAGTGTACCGCTAGGTATGGGTGGTACATACTAGTCTGATAGAGGACTGGTACGGGTTGTACATCCGTACACCCTAGTGTCCTGTGTGTCGGTATATTCGGTACAATTTAGTGTGTACTGTACCGACAACGGGTCGGTACATTGGTACGGACCGGTAATGCGAACCATGATTTGAGAGACTACTGGAAATGAGTGTTTGAATTCTGTTGACATTGCCCTTAATCGAACTTGATGTGACGATGGGTTCTGTGCGATTGAACAGTGTTACAGCAGTGCTACAGTGCTATGATAAAGAAGAAAATATATAAAACTGTTCGGTACACCCTGGTGTAACGCTTGGTACACCGGTACTGTACCGAGCCAACCTCGAAACACCGGTATGGTATGGTACGGTATTGCATACCTTGCTTTAAATTGCACATTCTTCAATCTGAAAATATTTGAGCTTCACTTAAGTTTGCCTTTTGACAATGAGCTGTTATAAATTGCTGTAGGTAGTTGAAAATGGAAATCCTTCTGAACGGAAGGGATGGTTTCCAGACATTGAGCCCTTATTTAAACTCCTTGGTTATGAAAACGTGCCACCTTATTTAAAGGTTATAAGCTTTTAACTATCTTATTTCTATAGCTTGCACGAGTTGTACATATATAAGATTACTGAAAGTTCTATGTACAGGGGGCTCTGCGAAGTGCTATTGCAGCTTTCATCAAGGTGTCTCCAACCCTTAAGGATACTATCTGGAACTACCTTGAGCAATATGACCTGCCTGTTGTCGTTAGTCCTTCTGTTGGCTCTGGTGGGCAGCTTATGTCAACACAGGTACCTACGTAGTTGTATCTAGCCTTCTTGAAAACATGATGGATCTGTTGGACAACATGAAGAGTAAGAGTACT
Organism: Musa acuminata AAA Group; assembly: GCF_036884655.1. NCBI lineage: Eukaryota > Viridiplantae > Streptophyta > Magnoliopsida > Zingiberales > Musaceae > Musa > Musa acuminata. The sequence continues at coordinate 7,711,465 of NC_088333.1, forward strand.
TTTAAGCTGCATATTTGTCTATGAATGGAACGTGGTCTTATATGCTGTTTGTCAAACATTTATGAATAATTTAAGTAGCTTGGCTATTATGGATCTTATCTTTACACTATGTTGATCACTGATATTTCTTTAGTTGATGGATTTTAGTTCTATTCAACCACTTTGTGCTACTAATTATTGCCATTAGATATGCAGTGGTGTTTCTTGCTTTTAGTTCAGCACTAAAACTTCAAAAGAGCTAAATTACCAATCCAGTGAAGATAAAAAGTTGATTTAATTAGTTTCATACTTTGAATACCATCGATTTCCTACTAACTTGGAGATGTTTAAATAGACATGATCGAGAAAGATGTAAACACATGTAAAAAGATGGGTCTAATGAGTCAACATGATTTTTATGACTAAAACTCTCTTGACATGGAGTAAGTACATACCTTTACAGTCAAAACAGTCTTGGTGGTTGAGAATTAATATTCGAGCTTAGCAAAGCTCTGTTCTACTAAAACTGTGATGACTTGGAGTAGATGATTGGTGGTTGAGAATTAATATTGAATCTTAGCAAAGCACTGATCTATCATATAGACATTATGTGATGGATTCTGCCATTTTAGCCATGTATATAATAGATTTTGATATGATTATTATGTAATATACTACTGTGTATTGGAGAGTTTTTCAATTGGGATTGGATCTGTTGTGCCATGCCTTTACAGTATTGCCTTGCCCTGTTATGTCACTAACCGGAAGGATAAGCTTGTTGGATGAAGAGGTGGATGTGAGGTATATCAAATCAGGATTGAAACCATTGTTTGTGTGCCCATACCAGTTGTCGGGCTGGATTTGTACCTTACCTTGTCAATCTGGCCGGTATCAATTTTGGTTCCAATAGCGTCTAGACCTACTCATAAGGATTTTTTTTGCTGCAATGATGATTCAATACTATGTTTTTAAGACTTGTAATGAACCATTTGTCAAGAACACGTACGTAAAAGAACTTCTAACAATCAATGAAGTAATTACATGATGCATATTATAAATGTATAGTTTAAAAATTTGTAAATGCATGGAATTAAAGCTATACATGCCATATGATTCAATACTATGTTTTTAAGAGTTATAATGAACCGTTTGTCAAGAACACATATGTAAAAGAACTTCTAACAATCGATGAAGTCAGTACATGATGCGTATTATGAATGTATAGTTGAAAAATTTGTAAATGCATGGAATTAAAGCTATACATGTCATTCCTTGTTAATTGTTACTCCACCAAAAGGATTGCCCTGATGGAGCTCGAGGTAGGTCCAGGTCAGTAACATGAGTAGGCCGGAGATCAGTATCATACTTCTGAATAACTCATGCATGATGATGCTTCTATGATATTTAATATTAATATACTGTGTGCCATTATTGAATTAAGTTAGCAATGGTCATGGCATCTTGGTGACTAAGTGTATATTGGGTCTTACCTGGATCTAGGTAAAATCCGAGCAGATTTGCTTTTGACTCCATCCTAAATCTGCATAGATCCAGTCTCAATTGAACAATAAATCAGATTCTTTATATTAAATTTGAGCATGAGATCATGAGCAAAACCATAAGAATCCACAGAAACCTGCTTCATTTGATGCAGCTGAGAGCAAGTTTAGCTTTGGAATATCCTTGCTTTGAAGAAAACAGGCCTTGTTTCCGGAGATTGAAACTTAGTTTGCTTTAAATTGAAGATTAATTTGAGAAATAAGGAGATTTGAGAGTGAGATTACTGGATATTTAGAGTTCAAAAAGAAAGAAAGAGGTCGAGGGAGCTGCTATGAGGTTTGAATCAGCAACTGGGTGGTGGTATGCTTACTGCCCAACACACCAGTGTACTGGTTAAAACTGACAGTATGCTTAGTATCAACGGAGACCATGTGAAATTCCATGTAGCGCTTTGTGGTCAGACCGATGAAAGACCAATTGCTATGGACCAGTTTGATCGAAATTCTCATCTGTGTATCTAACATCCTTTAATATTAATTATCTTGCCAACAAGCTATAGTTTTTGCAAGATATAGATTGTCTTTTCTTATTGGTCGCACAGCTCATTCTCAATTTTGCATGGTGATGTATTAGATCTCGGTTGAGTATGAGCTGGTATGAATTAAATAATTGCCCATCCTTTTTGGGGATAACAAGCAATAGTTGTATTATGATAAACTGTTTCAGCATTTGTGGTTCTCTTTTGTTGTACGCCATGCTAGTGATGGTTTAATTTATTCTTATGGGTGGCTCTGCTGAATGCGAATTGCTTTGGCATCAATCTGTCAAAAGAGAGCATTATGTCTTGAAATATTGGAACCTATCTTAGTTCTAAAAAGCTGGGTTAAGAAGAATAGGATAGTTTTCTTTCGGCTTTCATTAAACTGTTTTTACATGATAGTCTCTATGTATCTTATCTATATTCATCTAGTGGCCTTGTGTCAATTCCTGCAATTTTGGAAATGTTCCTGCAATGTTTGATGTGTGCCCTCCTTATAGATGAGAAAAATAACTGTTCAATGTATATATCTTCAAATGGAGGCTAAATTTAATGGTTGTCCATGATTGTTGGTAATGCTTAAGCGATTTATGCTGGTGGTTTTATTTTTATGTTGCTCGACATGTTTAAGCGAACTCCACCTACATCTTAGACTATCCTAATAAGATCTTGACACTGTCAAAACTGGCCTGAGTACTTGTTGGCACCTTTGGCTTGCGATGTCCTGGCAGTTGCCAATACCTTTTCGGTGCTATACGTGTCGATTTATGCTGATGGACATGACAATCATTGCTTTTGATAAATATAGTTCTGTGACAAATTAATTTGCTTAACATGTTATGTTCTACAGGTGCCATGGGTCATTGCTCATTGTTTTTGTCATCCCTTTCTCAAATATGTTTATTATGCAATCAAAGAAGCAACTGAAAATGTACTTGTTGAAGTTTGACATTCTTTTTTGGGCCTATTTTGTCTATTGTCCTGTTGTTTGTTTCCTTGTGGAAGGTTATTCGTCTGGAGTTGGCCATGTTTTTGTTTATTTTTACATAAAATATAATTCTAATTCTTAGGATTTCTTTTTTAACCACATTATTTATCTGCATTTATCTTATTATTTAGTTGATAATTTGATATGTTCCTCTTGTGTCCTTGAGGAACTGGTGTACTAATATAAAATTATATTGATGCTGTCATTCTGATGAAGATCTAGCTTGCTACCACCAGTTCATTTTTCTAGCTTGTCATCACCTGTTATGCTATCAATACCAGTTCATTTCTCTACTGCCATTATTTAGTCCTTCTAGATCTTGCTATCAATCTGTATCAATATCAGTTCATTTTTCTGAGCTCAACCAGAGGTCTTGTTTCTGCTATTGTTATTGGCATTCAACTAGCAACTTGATACCTGCTCATTCTAAATTGGACATCTAAAGACGATCAAGTACTAATATAGCCGCTCCACAATCATCTATCATCATCTAATAGATGATCGACTTTTGGGTGTCTGATTGCATTTTTTGCTTGGGCTTTGAGAAAAGACACTCGAGTCTTACAAGAGGAAGCCAGGAACCTCTTCCAACTTCCAAAGGAGTTTTTTGTTAGAACATCTCGTTCTTGTGTGCCAAGACGTTGAAGTTCCTTATAAGAGGAGACTAGAAGCCTCTTCCAATTTCTAGGACTTTCAGTTGAACTTCTCGTTCTTGATACTCACTATTGCCAATACTATCAACCACGTTGTTTCCACCATAACCATCATTTTCATCAGATGTACCATAGCCTTATCATAAGTTGCAGCATGCTTGTCGTGATCAGCATTATAGCTGTCACCTGTCACTGCTATTCATCACCACACTACCAAACACTGTTGCTATGGTCACGACTATCACCACCACCACCACTATGACCATGTCACTATCAAAACCACCATTATCACTACTGTTTCCTCATTTGCTTATCAACTATTATCGGAAGCCATTACTTCTGTCATCGTCACTATACTGCCAACTCTATCACAGCCACCATAACCATCAGGGCAACAAGTCTTATCAACTGTCATCGTCACTATGCTGCCAACTCTATTGCCACTGGGCACTGGTACTAGCACCACCTCCACCTGTGCCACCAATATCAGCTTCCCCCACTTTTACCACTGCTTCTCGACTACCATCTACCACTACTTCAACCAGCTGTCATCACAATTGATTATCAATGGCCATTGACTTGTTGCCCTGATGGTTATGGTGGCTGTGATAGAGTTGGCAGTATAGTGACGATGACAGAAGTAATGGCTTCCGATAATAGTTGATTATCAATGGCCATTGACATCATCACTACCACCAGAGTTATGACCATCACCACACCCATAATCAATATGTCCCACCACAGTTATTACCACCACTACTGTCGTCATTACTATTGCTATGACTGATATTCTGCCGCTATGTATGGCAGCAAGTTGTGTATCTATAAATTTTGCTTGAACGTGAACCTACTTCTGATTGTGTAGGTACCTGAACTCAAATCTAAATCCAACATGGTTACCTATCTTATTTAAACCCATTCCAAATCCAAATAAATGGTATTTAAACTCAGTTAAGTTGGCTTGGGTATGTTTGGTTATCTAAAAGAAATCTGACATGCAACCTTCTCTATGTAGAATAAGTCAGGTAACATCCGTTATGGTGTGCCCATTACCTGAACCCAACTAACAGCCTAGGTACCAAATTTGTACCTGACTTGGGATGCCTAGTTTTCTCCCCAAACCTGTCTTAATCCTGATTTAAGGTTATTTGAAACTTGTTTAAGCGAATTGGATAGACTCTGGTATCCAAAAAGACCTGATCGGGTGCGAATTGGATAGATTTTGGTATCCAAAAAGTACCTCTGATTACTATCTCTATCCACCGTCACAATGCCATCACTAGCCACCACCACTACCAATCACCACCACTGTCATTGCCACTACAAGCACTGGTTGCTGTCATGACCACCATCATGCAACAGATGCGACCGCACATCTTTGGCTACCCGCTATGACTGTCATCATTTCCATTAACAGTATCACTTCACTGTTGTTGTTGGTACTGTTATTACCAACATTTGTCAAGAAATTGCATTGTTAACATTTATTTAGTTAGAAATGCATTTTAAAAGTAGTTTTTAGAAATGCATTTGTATTGGAAATGTATAGTGTTACTTTTCATGTTTTTTAGTTTCATTTGGGTTATACTTCTCATCATTATATCAAAATTTGATTGTGTTGAAGCAGTTTCATTTTGTCATTAATTGTTTTGACCATTGTATGATTATGAATGTTGAAAGATGAATTATTTCTTTTTCATTTGGGATGTTTTAGTATGTTTCTTGTCTTGGTAAAGATAGGTTATATGAATATGTGATTCTGCCAATTTGCTGTATCTTGTATCGGTTTGATTATAACTTTTTTTTCTTTTATTTGCTTATTATTTTTTCTAGCAGGTTTATGACATGCGATTTGAGCTAAATGAGGTTGAGTCAAGGAGGGAAAGATATCCATCAACAATATCTTTTCTTAACTTGTTAAATGCTCTTATTGCCGAAGAGAAGGATGTAAGGGATAGAGGCCGAAGGTCCTAACCTGTTGCCACCTGAAAAATATTTGTACCTTTTGTTATATAGTGTCATATGAGGTAGCTTACAATATCTGGTTTGGCAGGTTTGTTGGAATCTTCAAGTTTGTTTGTGATCATGTTTTTGGGCCTTTTCCTCAGAGGGCATATATTGATCCTAATGAGAAGTGGCAACTAGTTGTTGCTTGCCTGCAGCATTTCCAAATGTGAGTTTCAGACTTGTAATCAAAATATGACCTTTTTGCTGAGTTCACTTAGTGCATGAAGCTTCACTTTACACTTTATTTCTATATGCTGCTCGTTGTACTGTTTCCTCGGGGTGTTACCTGAGAGATTACAATCATGTGAATGTGATTTTGTTCCACTGGAGAGCCAATGTAGTTGTTTGTTTTCTTCACTTTACTTCTATTCCATTCTTTGTGGGGTCGTGATAATCCTATTTCCCACATGCTTGATAGATTTTTGTGCTGGGAAAATTGTGAAAGTTTTTATGAGTTTGAAAACTATTATTTTGCAGGGTTTTAAAAATGTATGATATAAGGGATGAGGATGTTGAAACGGCTGTTGACATGTCTCAATCTTCAGATGTGATGCATACCTCCTCACTTGAGACTCAGCTTCCAGCGTTGGAACTCCTGAAAGTACAGTGTTCTTTTGAGCCCTTGTTTATTTTACAATGGATAAAGTGTTTCTGGCTGCTATAATTTTTTGTTCCATTGCTGCCTTTATTTTTTATTATATTTATTATCAAACCTATTCTTTGGCATTATAATTTACATGCACTGTCTATGTAAAAGTTGTCGTCAGCAGTTCATTCAGTATTCTCCTGTAAGTTTCATTTTATTTATTTATAATATTTTGGTAGATGGTCTTATACTAACAACCATTTGCAAAATATGGTACAATCAAAACTTTACATAAGGGGATCCTTTGCAGCCATTTTGGCATATTAGGTTGCATGTCCACACCATCTTGACATGTAAACCATGGTTGGAAGTACTAGCTAAGCAATATGATGCTTAGCCGTGCACCCTGACTATCCTTTTTGTTGTGTATGTATATTTGAAAAAATTATTGACAGTAATAACAAGCCATAGAATCTCAACTCCCAACTATCTGAGGTCAAGTAGTTGGATCTTTTCCTGCTATCGAGCTCCGTATGAAACAATATCCATAGTTAAACTAAGAACAGTCAATCTGTTTCATTGGATTTTATCCATAGTTATTGTATCATTAATCTTAATCAACTCATCTCTTCTGACGAGGACATCTATTTCTTATTTGAACAGATATCCATTTTAAACATTTTATCCTTTATTGTGTTTTCAGGATCATGGTTCTTTTTAGTAGCCTCATGTATCCATTGTAACACGTTCATCTGGGCTTCATTAACTTTTTTGTATGTGTTTTCTAACTGCCTATTATTCTGGTCCGTAAAACATGGTTATTTTTATGATTGTCATAACTTTTCATTGTGTGGGGCGGTGATTGTCGGTGAAAAACTGGGGTACTTTAATTTCAACAATAGGCTGTAATATATGGGACTGGCTACTTGGATTTTTTCATGTCATTGAGCTTTGTGTTATGCAATATGTAAAGTAAATCGAGAGCATTTAAATTTCTTTTTATTGTTTCTAGTAAAATTTTCACTTGCCTCCCTCTACTTCACACGACTAATCCTAATAGGCACACATTGTCTAACCACAAGTCCATATACTTTAGAACTGAAGTACTTCAATTACTTTACAATGAGTAACATTGTAAGTTATCCCTCTTTTGTCATTCTAATGTGTATGACACTTTTGTTTTGAAAACTATTAAGTATTCTGCTCTAGTTGTAACTGATTCTGATTTATTGATAAAGTTAGTTTTCATTTTACTTAATATTTTAACTAGAAGTTCTACTTGAAGGTTTATGGAGAGTGTCACAGTTTGCCAGATATTTTAAATGTAAATGTTTTTTCAGGATTTCATGAGTGGTAAAATTGTTTTTCGTAATATTATGAGCATCATTTTGTTGGGTGTGGACACGATTATCTGTGAGAGGACTAGTCAAACATATGGTCAACTGTTGGAGAATGCTGTAAAACTTTCTCTGGAAATCCTTATTCTTGTTGTGGAAAAGGATGTATTTCTTGCTGATTTCTGGCGCCCTCTGTACCAGGTTGTCATCTTTAGCCTGTCTGGCATTTTTCTTCCTTTTGTTTTCAGATTTCATTTGCTATGTTCATCAGATACTTTCTTGGTTCAATAGCCCTTGGACATTATATTGTCTCAAGATCAAGACCAAATTATTGCGTTGCTGGAGTATGTCCGATATGATTTTCTACCTCAAATTCAGCAGTGTTCAATAAAAATCATGAGTATTTTGAGGTATTATCCAGCTGATTTCCAGATTTTGGAGCTCTTGTATTCTTCTTTAGCTTTCATTTACAAAGAAATTGGGTTACTTCTCTTTGTTGGTCTAATGGAAGATTTATTTCTCTATCTTATTCTTGACAGTTCAAGAATGGTTGGACTTGTTCAGTTGATGTTAAAATCAAATGCTGCTAAACATCTGATTGAAGATTATGCAACCTGTCTGGAATCACGTTTTGATGAGTGCCAGAGTATAGAGAACACGAAAGATGATCCTGGTGTCCTTATTCTGCAGGTTCTCATATATATATATATATATATATATATATATATATATATATATATATATATAATAAAGTCAATATATGAAAGATTATAAATTTGTTTTTTAAGATTATTATATAATGTTCTAATTTTCCTCCTAATTTTTTCAGCTTCTTATCGATAACATAAGTCGCTCTGCTCCAAATATTACACATCTGCTTCTTAGGTTTGATGTCGACAGTCCTGTGGAGAGGACTGTCTTGCAGCCAAAAGTCCATTACAGGTTCAATGCCTGTCTGGATAGAAGTTACTTATGTTTGATAGCCATCTATTAATCACTAATCTGAGGCTCATTGCAGTTGTTTGAAGGTTATTCTTGATAATTTGGAAAACCTTTTGAAGCCAGATATAAATGGCTTACTGCATGAATTTGGTTTTCAGGTTTGATGACCCTTTTTTCTTCTGTTTGTGTGAAAGAATTACTGTTGAAGTTAATCAATACCTTAACCAGATTTAGGAAATTCTTCTATTTAATTTGCAGCTTCTGTATGAATTGTGCCTGGATCCACTAACAGGTGGTCCTACAATGGATCTTTTGAGTACAAAGAAGTATCAATTCTTCTCCAAGGTGTCTCTAATTTGTCAATTTAGATGACTCTAGAGTTAATTTTTATTTATTTCTTCTGTCACTTGTTTGTGTATTTCATCTTACAGCACTTGGAAACAATTTGTGTGTCTCCACTGCCCAAAAGAAGTCATAATCAGTCTCTTCGCACAAGCATGCTCCATGAGGTACCTGTTTTTCATTTGCCTTTACTTTACTTTTATAGTTTTGTTCTGCAAATTCATTATGAAGATTTATGTGCTGGGACACTTGCAGAAATAATCACAAAATTGTCTGTTATTATTTTGTTGGAGTTTCTTGGGCCTTGTAGTATGACTGGGTATTTGCTTTTAACAAAATTTCTTATCCAGAATTGCTGATCTTATGTTTTACAACTTCACAAATACCATCAGAAGATTTGTTGGCTAAAAGTAGAGGTACCATAGTTAAGGTTTACATGGGTACCATGGTTAAGTTATATCCTATTTACATAGGTATCATAGTTTAGTTGAATCCTATATGCTTTGAGCATTATAATATGGAGGAAGTATCATCAACCCAATTTTTGGCAGGGGTTAAGCATACTTTATTTAATAGTAGCAGAAGGTGGTTAAGATTCTCATATATTTAAAGTTAAATGAACTGTTAGACAGAAAGTGTTACGGCGAAGATGTAGTTTGTTAAATTTAATTTTAGATTATATATAAACTACTGTTTGTACTTTGTACTTCAAAATCTGTTTAGCCCTTTTTCTGTTTTGTTATTTGACACAAAAGAAAGTTTTAATCATTAGAAATGGTTAGCATAATAAATTTATGATTGAAGGAAAAGGAGTTTAGTGAATATTGTATTGGTTGTATTGATGCTTTGCCTTGACATGTATTTTGTCTTTTTGTAGAGAGCATGGCTGTTAAAGCTATTAGCACTGGAGTTGCATGCAGCTGATATGTCTGTATCAACACACCGAGAGGCTTGCCTTTCAATTCTCTCTCTCAGTTTTTCTCAGTTTGCTGGTGATAACTACAAAGGTCCAGATTTACCACAAACTTCTGACGTCGATTCCATTGATATGCATAGAACCATGAAGAAGAACAAGGTATAAACTTGACTCTATTTGTCCTTTTATTAAATTGATATCAATTATACCATTGAAGTTAGTAGGTATAGTATTGCTTGCCAATGTCTTTGCAATTACCATCAAAGTTAGTGCAGCTGATATGCCTTTTCATTTCTGCTTTCCAACTTGGTAATGCTTCAATTTTAATTGGTCACTGCTATCTTCTCCCTATTTCTTTTTTCTATTCCTATCGTTCCTTCCTTGCAGTATGATCATGTTGGACAAGTTCTCATGCTGATTGACAAGTCTGTTTGGATAGCGAGTCATCAAGAATTATGATTAGAAACTAATGGTATCACATGATTGGAACATTAAAGTTTAGGGACCCATTGTAGTTTTCCCAAAAAAAAACTGAATGAATGATAATGTAACTTATTGTTTTACATGAATACTGTTTCCTGCAATGTCAACGGGGCCTTGGTGGAGCCAAAAATGGGGGACTGTTAGAAAGCATCTTCCATTACTAACCTACATACAAATGGTAGCTGATCTGTCTATGTTCATATCAGTATATATAAAAAAAGATATTTGACCGTTTAGTACAAGTTGCTAGTCAATTCTACAAGAGTTTGATTATTTGTTAGAAATCAGGCCTCTTTAATATGGTTTGCAAATTAGTTGATCTTGCATCACTATCTTGCTTCTAAGCTAATTGAATAATTGTTGTTTGGCTATTACTTATGTGTGGTCTATGAACTACTTGTGGTGGTTATTAAAAGGTTACCTCAATTCCTGCAACAGGTCCACTAATAGAGTTATAGCACAGGATCTCTGGGCATAATGTGTTTATTTATTAGTTCTGCCAGGCATTTTCTTCCATTGAGTGTCCACTCTTTAGGTGTTCATTCACTTGAGCGACATAAAGAGTATATCGCAGCTTAATTGTATTGGACTGCGAGCTTCCTTAATTGAGAATGCAATTGCTCTTTTTTCAGTTGATTTAAATGGTCTGGTTTCTCTTTGCTCGGACCCCATCTCAATTGCTCTCACTTGCCTTTGCTGGCACCTAGAACCTATATATCTTCATAGTTGCAAAGAATTGCAAACTTCAGGAAAACTTCTACTGTTATGTCGGATCTACATGACAAACTTGATGGTCTTAACCTTTGATAGTCATCACCTTAAGACTGCTTAGAGTTCCTTTCAAGATCTGAACAGAGGGTAACTTGAGAATCCTCGATAAACTGATTACATATGCTAAATTGTTGGTTCTTTAACTTGATTGATTTGAAAAAAGGACTCTTAGGATTCCCTCGATAGGAAAGGATAGCCATTAAAGTCAAGAATGAGGCCCTGCTCACATAGGTGAAGCATGTTGGACAAAGTTCCCAAATAGTCTGGTTAAAGTATGGGGATCAGAGTTCCAATTTTTTTCAGATGGTCGAAGAAGGAAATTGATCTGTCTTATATTAATCTTTTCCCTTTTCCTTTCTTTTTCTTCTCAGGAGAATCCTTGTGGTTATTAACTCACTGTTGTGTGAAAAAAGTGTATTTGCTAATTATTTGTTTACTCTTTCAAGTAAACAAGTTCAATGCTAGTTCATATTACTTGCTTATACATTTCAGGTGCTAGAATTGCTTGATGTTGTGCAATTTCGGTCTCCTGATATTGCTATCCAATGCCCTCAGCTCCTTCCCACCTTTAGCATTGATGTGCAGGTTCTATCATTGGTGTCTCCTTGTTTTTTTAGCTGATTCCTTCGAATGACTTAGTATCCTTTTTCAGGTTAATGATATATTGAAGAATTCTGCAACCTCCGAAATGGGTGGTGTATATTATTTTTCAGACAGAGGAGATCGATTATTAGACTTGGATGCACTGCATGAAAAACTTTGGCAGGTTTTAATTTCTTGTTTTTTCTTAGTGCATTTTTATATCTTTCCTATGTCAATATTACTGCCGACCAGTATAGTCGGGATGTCACAGCTTGTTGTTATATATGTCATTTGAGTATTGTACTGTCTATTATATGGTACACAGATTTGGTTTCTGTACTAACTAGATGAACTCTAATGTTATCTAGAGGCATATAATTAGTGATGGTATTCAATTTTTTTGGTCAGATATGTACCCAGGTCGGCTCCCATTTTAATGAGGTTGAGATGAGTGAGTTAAGAACATCAATTCAGCAGTTTCTAAGATGGGCCTGGAGGTATAACAAAAATCTTGAAGAACAAGCAGCCCAACTCCATATGCTGACAGGCTGGTCTCATATTGTAGAGGTTGATTTTTGGTCTATTACCCATTTCCTGAGTATATTCAAGCATTCCTTTCATCTTGTTAAACCTTGAGATATTCCCCACTTCTTTCAGGTCTCTGTATCTAAAAGAATGCCTCTTCTTGAATATCGTTCCCAGATATTGTTTGAGTGAGTAACAATGTATATACTTGTGAAATACACTCTTGAAGATAACTAATAACTTAGTATTCCTCTTAAAGGTTGCTTGGTGCTTCACTGAGTGCTGCAGCATCTCCTGATTGTACTTTAAGAATGGCAGTAATATTAAGCAATGTAAGATCCTTGTGGTATTAATTTGGTTGTCTGCTTTACATATTGTATCTCTCTCTGAGATTCTTAATTCTGTTTACTGTCTCTGTTTTTCTAAGGTTGCACTTACCTGTATGGCTAAGTTAAGAGATGAAAGATTTTTGTGTCCTGGTGGTGTCGATTCGGATAGTGTCACTTGCCTAGACATTATCTCAGTAAAACAATTGTCCAATGGTGCTTGCCACTCTATATTGTATAAGCTTATGATGGCTATTCTGAAAAACGAATCTTCTGAAACCTTGAGACGGCGGTATTTCTACTAACTTGCTGTAAGTTCTTGAAATAACTAACTGGATTTTATATCTATCTAAACATGCTGCCTCTACCAAATTTTTTTCCATAGGCAATATGCATTACTACTCAGTTACTTTCAGTACTGTCGTAGTATCCTTAACCCAGATGTCCCTGCATCAGTCTTGAGGTACCTGCTTCATGAAGAACATGATGAAGATGATGAACTAAATCTTCAGAAGGTTCCTTTCCGGAATTGTTCTTTGTTGCATTTATAAGAAATCTCTGTACGACTCATCATGATATTTTGATATAAAAATGACAGATCGGCAAGGAACAGGCTGAATTGGAAAGGGCCAATTTTTCCATAATGAAGAAAGAGGCTCAAGCAATCATTGATCTGGTAGGTCCTTTACTGATGTTCTAGTTATCTGGTTTTTAGTTCAAATATTATTGTAGTTCTACTTTTTGCACATTATACTATTTTTCCATTTTAGTATTAAGCAATTAAAGTTAATTATTCATTTTTTTATTGATCTTGAGGCCTGAATGGCTGACATATTATTTTGCATTTTGTAAGCTTGATATTTCTTTTATAGAAACAAATTTTGTCCATATGGCACACAATTTTGTATTTTGCCTGCCAATAAATTGGAAGCACAAGTAGGAAGTCTTGTTTGGTGGTTTTTGTTTGATTAATTAATCAAACAAATTATAAACTTTACAAGTTCTGAACGATTGCACAACAAAGGGTCCAAATGGTCCACTACAGATCGAATTCCCCATAAGTGTTCACATGACACAACCTTTGGTTGCAAGCCTAGGATAACCATCAAATAAAAAAAAAAGGGGGCTACTAAACCTACTGTCAGCCTTTTATATGCTGTGCAAAGCATAAACAAAATCGATATACACGAATATACATAAGCATTACGTCGAAGCCCTTGTTGATGCTATAATTTTTTGCCTTTGCTGAGTCTTTAATTTCTGCTTCAACTGCAATGCGTCTCTTGGCTCCCAACTGCTGTTGTTGAGTAGTCGAACTTTTAATCCGTCATGTTGTTTCAACTCGCCAATGACTTTGACTTTAGTGTGGGGTTGGTCGAGTTTTGTGGATCCTTCAGATGAAGGAAACGACCATCCGCCAGTCTCCTAAGTGCCTTATGCTGCTTGAACTGGGTGGATGCCTGTTGTAGCTTTAATGAGCATCGCCTCGTAAACTTTTGAGGTTTTTTGGATCCTTCCTCCATAAAATTTGCTCATTGACTCTTCTTTCACTTACTTGTCACTTCTAAGTAGGTTAGCATCACTTCCACTTTCGATTGACATTCTGTTGGGAAATGAAGCGGATAATCTACTCTCAATAGCACTGATTACCATTGGTGAGGATTTGACAACAACTATCGTCTTCCATTTGGTTTCTCCAAAGGGTTTTTGAACATGTGCAGAGCTCCTCTGTTGGATATATAAGAGAATTTGGGTACTCAGTTTCGCTCATTCTCCTAAGAGTTGAGAAGATAAATGTTACTTGACTTCGCTCGCCTCCTCAAGGGTTGTACTCTATGCATCGAGTTGGTTACTAGCCTTTGCTCGTTCTTTGTTCAAACTTTTGGAGCACTCGAAGTGCTTGCATTCCTTGCGTTGAGTTAGCTACTGTGATTCACCTTCTCAATGCCACCGAACTTCTGGAATGCAGGAAGTTTTCACCCCATCTTAGAGTACGTCTAATAGTTTTGGTCGCCTCTGGGATTGTACCGTCTTCTCCATCATCTCTGCTGCCTACTCTATTGAGTAGCAAAGGTACAGCATCGCGTATTGCCTGCTTCGTCCCTTGGTCGTGTACTTTTGCATTGACCCGAAGCCTTCCACTTTCAGCTATCTTGATGAGAAGCTCGTTGACACCGGTCTTATGAAGTTCCTTGGCCTCTGCCTTTCAGCCTTGTCTCAGTACTTGGAGTTTGCCTTCGTATTCTCCACCCCTTTGGCCCATTTCATGACCAAGCGCTCTTCCTCTATAAGAGCAAGGGATCGATGACTTCACGGAAGTCCCGCTTTTGTGGTACCATGGCTGCCATGCATATGTCCCTATTATCCGTCGCCTCACATCTGCATCCATTTTTTCATGATCGGTAGATCTACCTCTGTGGTACTTTGACACTCCTCCTAGTCCACCTCCATTCTAACCGATGCTTGGTTTTGGGTAGCTAAGTCCCTCTGGACTCGTCGTTGCTTCCTTGCCCCTTTCGACCCCTTGCTTCAACATCTCTGTGTTCTCTAAGCAGTTTCCCTTGGTTGATGGAAAGACAGACTGCAACTCCTATGCATGGCCTCTTCTATCATGTTGCCGGGTTTGTATCGATTTTATTCTCCTTAGTTTCCTTGGTAGTAATGTTCGTTTACTCGGCCTTGTCCTTTGATTTATCGGGCTCTCTTAAGCGAATATGCAGTCCAACTCTCCAGTTGCTCTGATCATACCTCTGTATGATCAAGTCCCTACTATGGGACTTATTGGTATTTGCATTCGGTATACTCCCTCGGTGGTACACAACCCTCATATGCTAATGACCAAGGCTTTTATCTGATGCAAAATTTGATGCACTCACGGAAGACTTGCCTCTGCGATACCATAACATTCACTCCTTGAATCCATAGCCTTTCTTGTCGTCGTGTTGTTCACCGAAGTGAAGTTCCCAATAGCTCCCGATCATACCTCCGTATGATCTAGTCTCTCGCAGGACAAGATTCGTGTGTATTCCACTGTCACGAACTGTTCCACCATGATCCGCTGCACCATGTCGCCTCCCAGTGACATCTCTATTGCATTCTGATCCTTGTGGGATGAACTCGGATTGTGTTCCCTCCATGTGTGGCCTCTGCCAACACATCGTAGGGCCTCTTCTACCTTCGATTGTGTTCGTTTCTTAGCAATCGATCTTCATCCACCCGCTCTTGGGTTACACCTAGACGAAGCATCGCTCTAGGATAATCTGTCGCATAGTAGCTCCCGAAGTCCACCGACTTCGCTGAAATTAGTGCACCATTGTCTGGATCCTGGGCCTCTGCCCCTACCAGCACAATTTGTGCTGTGCACCGCTTCTTTCTTGGCAACTTGAATTGCAACACTATGACATATTCTTCAAGAGTACCCACCTCAGCGTCCTCTTGCCCCATGCCAAGGTCTTCTGAACCCAACTTCGCCTCCGCAAGTTGAGTCGCTTTAGTTCCTCCGTCAAATGCTTCTCTGAGATAAGGTACATGTGCCTCGAAGCTCCCTTCGTCTTTGGCACCATGCAGGATGAGTTCGCTCCATCAGAATGAGGGATCCATGGAACGACATGATCCCGCTCTTGCCTCTGGAAGAGTTCATGTCCTAGACCTCTGTTCAAGGAAAGCTTTGTGCCTCCGTTCCATGTTCCATCTTCTATGCCAACTCTCTTCATTCGGCTTGGGCCCTTCACCAAATTACACCCAAGTTGCTCCGCTCCTCGATTTGCATTGAGTTGATGGTGGCCCTCGTGCCTACCATTTCACGAGTCAGCCCTTTATTGAGTCTGATCTTCATTTCGGCTCTAAGTGTGCTTTCATTTGTATTGCCTTAGGTCGCTCCCCTACTTGATCTCGCAATGCATCTCCCAATGCATTATCTCGTGCGAGATCATGTGATGATTCCTCGCCACTCGCTCGGTCCATTGAGCTTTGTGGGGTTGTTGTCTTGAGGTACTCCTCAACATGTGTGGCCCGTTACACATGATTCTCCCTCTGTAGAACCGGGATTTATCCCTCCTGAATATATGTCCCGTTGGAGCAACTTCTCTCTTCGCTTCCTTCTCTTTGAAAGTTTCGGAGACCACCACCCCCTTGAACTACTCCGCCTTGCTGAACAAATTTTGCATTGTTCTGCCTCCTGCAAACGCACTTGCTATATTACGACTCTATGTCAATACAGGCTCCGCTGCACCCGTTAAGGCCTAATAATATGCTGAACTCGCTGCACACTTCAGCCTCCTACGAACATATATTTCTCATGCCGAAAAGAAAGTTTCAATGCTACATGACGTCGAGTTTCAGTCGCCTTGGGATGGCCATGAACATTCCATCGTCCGTATACAAGCCCTTGCATGACTATCGAATTTTTCGAGTTAGCAATCCCCTTACCCCTGTGAGCTTTGCACAACTCTTTCGGTCATTGAACAACTCATTTCACCTTGTAAGGTCTCATCCTTTACCAAGCGCATCGCTTGCCTTGAGCACCATAAAGTATGGTTGCCAACGTCGAGCCGTAGCTCGAGCTTAGCCATCCCAACCTTTGTGCACTACGCATTCTTCCAAGCTTGCCTGTCCTCGTGGTGCCTTTTGCGTGAAGGGTTGGTCATTCCTCTGAATGTCAATCTCAGATGTCCGCTCCTTTGAGCGACTCCTTTTCCTTACATCTCCATGCCCGTTTTCCCCCAAACAGTCGCGCATGCTGGTTGCCCTTAAAACAACCTCGCTAGGTCTCCCACGTTTGTATGCCAAGTGTTTCTATGGGTGCTTGTCTGGCTCTGATACCATATGTCACGCACTTAGCTGGTTTTTCCTAAGTCGTGCGGCACCCTTACGTGTCCGTCCGTAATGGTCAGCCTCCCCGAAACCTCATATGGTCCCTTAGGACCTACGAAAGAGAAAACGGACGTCTCACTCGGGATCCACAAGCAATCATTTCAGTAAACACTTCATAGCCAATGCAAATTACAAACAGACTTTATAAGCTCCGAACGATTGCACAACAAAGAGTCCAAATGGTTTACTATAGATTGAAACCCCCAAAAGTGCTCACATGACACAACATTTGTTTGCAAGCCTAGGACGACCGCCAAAACCAAAGAAAATGGTGTTGTTAAGCCTATTGTTAGCCCTTTATATGTTGTGCAAAGTATAAACAAAACCAAAAGACAAGAACATACATAAGCATTACATCGAACACCCAGTTTATAATTTTGTCTGTGACAAGTCGGTACGCCTTGTCGTGGTAGGTGAAGGTATTTTTAAGATTTTAGGGTATATCGTCGATACGCCTTGGCATATCGACGATACATACCATGCCGATCAAAGCTCAGTATGTCGGTACGGATCGATATTCAAAACCCTACTTGATATAACCCTTTATCAGTTAGTATTTTTTATTTTAGCAGCCATTTACATTTTTTTAATGCTGTATTCTTGCTTGGTGGTGGCTCTAAGTTAGAACTTCTAACATTCAATCTTTCTACAAAGGACTTAGTATAGTGCTAAAAAGCATTAATACGTCTTGAGTATGATACTTGTAGAATACTTCTTACAGACTATCTGGCAGTTCCTTGGAGTGTTGGATTTTAATAGAAGTATTGTTTAAAAAATCAGATGCTTTCTGGATAGTTAGGGGATCCTTCTTGCCTTACTGGGAGAATTTTATTTTCTTGATATTTTTGATAAAAATATTTTCATAAATGCTGCTGCTTATGATCTCTCCATTATATTCTTATTTTCATAAATATTTTCATATTTTTTAGTGATGCTTAGTTTCTATCCAATGGAACAGAAGGTTGGAATCAATATGACTTGGATGTAGTACCAGATATACATAAGCAATAGAAGCAAACCACTACAACCTCATGTCTAATTGAGGTTAATTAGTTCTTGATGAAAGGACATCTAGTTTATGCTTTTAATCGTTGTTTCTGTTTTCAAAATAAATCTTTTTTTTTATTTATACACTACTTAGGACTTTATTTCAAAAGCAATTGATGCATAAAAAGTGTAAGAAAAATCAAGCTAAATGATTATGATTATAGAAGTTTTTTGATCCATTTACGTTAAAGTGGACTTATCATGCACATGATAACCATATTTGCTATGTTTCTATTGTTAAATATGATTATAGTAGTGTCATAATGTTTATTAAATAATTTTTAAAAATCTGATTTGTGAAACAAAATGCAGAATGCCAGGTATATTTGTCTCTGCATTGTTGCTTGATTTCTTTCACGTTTTTTAAGTCATTTCATATCTTGAGTTGTTTGTGGTCTCTTTTTTGGGCATAATCTATTATAAAGTGTTGTTATCTCTCCATTATATTCTTATTTGCCCACTTTTTTTGCTTTTCCTAGGTGACGAAGGATGCCATGCAAGGCAGTGAAGTTGGAAAGGCATTGTCATTTTATGTCTTAGATGCATTTCTTAGTATCGATCATGAAATGTTTTTCTTAAACCAACTTCAAAGTAGAGGAATCCTGAAGTCTTGCCTAATGGACATTAGTAATTTCTCTTGTAAGGTCTGTATTCTTTCGTAAAGCCTTGTGTTCCATCCTATTCTGTAAGATTAATTACACTTGTGCTGTCATGCATGTTATCTTGTGGATTAATAGTTGTAGATTTGTCACTGGCATTTTAGTTGCTAATACATTCATGAAAACTGCTACTGTGTATATATACACCTTTTAATGCTGAGAAAATGATGTAGAAAAAGTGAATGTGATATAACACCTCTTTCTAGATTTTACAGTCAAAAAATAAGTCTGCTTGCTTTGCTGGTTACTATTTATCTATATAAGATTTTTTGGATCTTGAATAATATGTATTATTCAAGATCAAACTTGTCTTGACTATATAAGAAAATGATGTGGAAAAAAATATATATTAACCTTTTATTGCTGAGAAAATGATGTGGCAAATGTGAATATGATATAAAATCTATTTCTAGGTTTTACACAGTAAAAAAGAAATCTGCTTGCTTGCTTTCCTGGTTGATATTTATCTATATAAGACTTTTTTGGATCTTGAATACTATGTATTATTCAAGATCGAACTTGTCGTCCTGGACGAAATCTATGCGGCTGCTACATACATGCATGTGTAGCTTGTATGCTTAGAAACTTGTTTCTTTGTTACAAGGTGCTTGTTAAAATCATAAGGTTAATTTAATTTGAGATTATGTTCATCACCATTGGAGTATGAGCTTTAACTCATACATAAACATGAACAGGTTAATTTTATTGTTAACAAAATTCATTTACTATTCATCATCTCATGCAGGACACTTGGTGCTCATTGGAGTCTATGCAGCGGATAAGCACCCTCGAGGCTCAATTGTCTTTATTGTTGAGAGTCAGCCACAATTATGGCAAGCATGGTGCTCAGATTCTGTTATCTATGTGTACCTTAGAGCATCTTGGGTCTTCAGGGGCTGTGTTCTTGCAAATAAAGGTAGTTTTAATTAATCATATTGGCATTATGTGTGGTATATGTTTCATTATTTCAGTGCCAATTATAGGGAAGTTCAAGATGGGTTGGCCCTGCTGCTGGAAAAGATCTAGCTGGGGAGTCTGATAAACAAAGATTGCTTGTAACTCCAATACTTAGATTGGTTTCTAGCCTGACATCACTTGTGGAATCATCAGATTACCTCGAGGTACAATCTCTTTACGCAATACTTCAATTCTATATTTAAAACATGGTGATGATTGTCAACATGTAGTGATGAATAAATCACCTAATGTACGAATGGATTTAACCAGGATCCAATGCCTTCATAACATTAGTTCTCACATTATGATAGTCCTGCTGTAGTATGACCTTGGATATCCTTAAAATTGAAAGACAATAATCACGACTCAAGAGTACTGTATTAAACATTGTTGTTGTACAAAATTTTTGATATGTGATATCTGTATCAGATTTTAACCAGTTACTGACCTATTAGATATGTCCAAACACATCCTTGATTCTTGTATTAATTATCATTCTTATTAATCACTCTGGAGTATGTTCTGTTTCTCTTTTATGTTGTATTTTTAATGGTTGACAACATGAAAGGTGATCGCTTTTTCGTTCTTGAAGGTAATGCCTTTGACTTATCTAATTAAGAAAGTATAGTAGGCTTATAATGATATTTGTCATTGCATATCACTTCCATCTATTCGGATGCAAGTGCTATTGACATATGTGCATAGGGATATATTATAAATGGAGATATTTGCTCCTCCTATGTTATGAGCTAATAAGGATGCCTTTGATACTAGCACTTGTCCTTATCTAGAAATACATATTCCTTATAATCTAACTAATAGTTTACATGTTTCTTGCAACAGGAAGAAGCTTCTATTTTTGACCCATATTAGTTTCCATCTATCTATTTTTAGCTCAATGTCCTCAAATACTGAGGAATACATGTGCTGTATCTATTTTTTGGTTGCTTTCCGGTTCCAGTTTCTAGTCAAACCCAAGTAATTTGTTATTGTGTACATTTTTTGTGAGTCTCTAGGTTAATTTAGTGTAGATCATTTTACCCAAATGCTAAGTACACTATAACAGTTAGATCCATGCTATGGTTGTATGGAGGCAAAAAATATTTTACAGAAAAAATATTGACCTTAAATTGCTTGAATTCTGATGAAATTACAAGCTGAATGGACTGATTTCACGTCTGCCCATTATCTTTGTGTTGCTTGAATGTGGGTATTGTGATTCATGTTAATTGCATCTGTGTTCTCCATGTCGGTGAAAGCTTTTCCCCTTCATTTTTGAAATTTCATTCATTGTTCCCTGTTCTGTTAACTGTTTAAATGGAACCACCGAACTTTCATGCAGCTCTTAGCTAAAAACTATTGTTATTGAATGTGTCTTGGCATGAGGTCCACTGAGGCTTAAATTTCAAGGCTTGGCATGTGTGTGTTGTAGGGGGGGGGGTGGGGGGGGTGGGGGGGCATGAGGTCCACTGAGCCTTGGCATGAGGTCCACTGAAATTTCAAGCCTTAAATTTCAAGGCTTGGCATGAGGTCCACTGAGGCTTAAATTTCAAGTCCATCTGTGAAGGAAATCAGTAGCTTTATATCATAAAGGAAGACATTCATGTTTGCTTTCTTCTATTCTAGTATCCGATGTTGTCTTCTTTTAATTCCATTTGTTCTATTTTTGTTTCTTTATTTCTCTCTAAAATTGGTGCTGAGATCCATCTTCTCAGTATTTTATTCTTGTCTTTTTTAGTTTCTCTGGCATGTGAGATGCCTTCACCTGTTCTCGTCATTTTTTTCCCCTTTTACCATTGACTAATGTTGATTACTTTTCTTCTTCTTTCTTTTTCACTGGCATGTGAGCTGCCTTCACCTTTTCTCCTTGTAATTTTTTTCACCTTTTGCTGGTGACTAATGTTGATTCCTTTTATTGTTATTTCTCTTCAACTTCCCCTTTTGCTGCCCTTGTTATCTGTTAATTTGTTTATGGTGAATGTTCATTGAAAAGTATGAAAAATTATATTTATTGAGATTGGAACCTTGCATAAAGTCCAGCATGCTGGAGAAAGCTTGAGAAGTATTTGCTATATGAAAGATGAAAAATAAATCTAATGAATTTACTGCCTGATTTTAGTGAAGTTGATGCTGAAGATGATAGAGGCAGCCAACTTGGTTGGTCCCTGAGGTAAAAGTCACAAATCCAACTTGGCTAAAAACCACAACAAATGTTTTGAAGTCCGATTGAAACTTAAGAGCGGATAAAGTAAATGATGATACTCTACCAAGATGTCCTGGTTGACACTTATTCACTTCATCTTTAAGTTTGTTTTTACATAGGCTCTGATACTAAAGCATACATTGTTTGCCTAAGGTGCATGTCTCACATGATCACCCATGATTTTATATATCTGGCTAACCTGGTGCACCTATGATTTTATATGAACCTGTAACCTCTCATGCTCAAGGATGTGCAGCATCAGTTTGCGTCAGTGCTTCCAAGGATCTTGTTAATCAAATGCAGCTTGGAAAATTTTACTAATTTTGGCTGTGATGTGTGTACTTAAAGCAAGAATTAACAAGGATCTTGTTAATTCTTGCTTTAAGTTCCCCCTAATGTTCTTGTTTGAGGAATTTCTGATGCCAGTGATGTGTGTACTCAATGTTGTTATTTCTGTCTTTTTTAGATGAGTGGTGCAGTGAGATCATCCATTCTTATGACATTACCATGTGATCTTATTTGCATATGCCATGGTAGGACCACTATTCACTATTTAAAATGAAGGTTAAACTGGATTAGACTTTGAAGATTTAATTACATTGTATAGCTGTCTGTCCTGTTCTGCACAACAGAAATCTGCAATGCCTTTTGTGTTTATACAGGTTAAGAATAAAATTGTGCGTGAGGTTTTAGATTTTGTCAAGGGATACCAGTCAATTTTTGATCAAATATTGAGGGAAGATGTATTAGTAGCTGAGGAGTTGACTTTGGAGCGGATCAACCTAGTTGTCTCTATACTCAGCAAGGTATCCTGATCAAATTTGTTTCATTACTATGTCTAAAATTTTCCAAGAAAAAAGAATACATTTGTTAATGTGAAACGCAACTTGTATCTTGTAGGTATGGCCATATGTAGAAAATGATGAGCATGGTTTTGTTCAAGGACTTTTTGCCATGATGCGTGTTCTTTTTAGTTTTGATTCTGTGTCTTCTAGTTTTGTCAAACCATCGGATCCTCTCGAGGTATGCTTCAGTTTTCTAATGCTTATCTGAAATAATGTAATGATAATCTTGTTCTGATTTCTGGAGCACATAAACAATTGAGCAGAGTCAAAGGAAGACAGAGTCTCTAATTTTTCAGCTATGCTTTAGCCTGAGCTCTTACCTGTATTCTCTCATGAAGAGAAAACTAATGAGGTTTTCGGTGAGTAGTTATTTTGTTTATCTAAATATATTTATATGTTGTGCATTCTAATTTAAGTTTTTGCTTCATGACTTCTTTGCATTGCCCCTTTATGTTTCTCATTTATGCCAATTTAAACTTGCCAATTTATGTTCCTCATTTCATTTATGATACTAGCTGAAAGCCTTTAATACGCTTTCTGAAATATCTGGCCATTCGAAATAGTCTAACTTTCATGTTTCTTGATTAATTTGTTTATTTTCATCTCTTATCTGAATTGTGGACATATCATTCTGAATTTGAGTCCGGCTACTTTTCTGGAGGTGTTTTGTTAAATGCATAGGAGTTGTAGTAATGTTGGCCTTTTAATTTTAATGTTGGTGTCCTTGAAATTTTTGAGTTTGGATCTTATTGAAGCTTGTTGGTGTTTTTAATCTTGTTGGTTTGTATAGTTTTTATACAGCATAACAGGTAAGTACATGGTGCTCCTATAAATTAGAAGTTTTATGTTACTCATCTTGTTTTCTCTATTTGGGATAAATTTTTACTTGTAGGATGTTTCTGTGTGTAAAGAGAAAGACTTGACCCTGTTAGACTTCCCATTGGTGGGTGCCTTGTTCAAAGCTGTTTTTGAATTAATAAATGAGTAGTCACCATTGTTTGATTGTTCCCATATGTAGCCAAGTTGATTTTGATGTTAATAAATGAGTATTTGTTAGTTGCCAACATGTGAAGTTTAGCTTTGGAGTTTGACATCTGTGTTGCTGAGTTGCTGTGGTTGACGTGAAACCCATAACGTGCAGTACTTTTTATCTCTTTGTATCCCTTGGCATTTTACTATTTTGGTCTACCAATCCTTGTGACAGGTTATGGATCGCCCCAGAGAATTTGGTGATCCTGGTACACAGCAGCAACCAACATTATATTTACTATTGGGTCTTCTCAATTTAGTAACAACTTCTCTTGAGAGGGCTGGGGAAGAAAAGTTCTTGCTGCTTAATAAGGTAAAATTGCTTGATGATCTAGTCACCTTTGTTTCTCTGTTTTGTTACCTACACTTGCATTGGATCGAAGGCTAAAGTATAAGAAAGTAACTATGTTGGTGATTGTGGAAAGTTATGTCTAATTTCTTCTATGTTTTCTAGATTCAAGATATTAATGAATTATCAAGACAGGAGGTTGATGAAATTATCAGTTTATGCATGAAACAGGATTGCATCTCTCCTTATGATAATATACGAAAAAGGTAAGGAATGTTCCTTTTAATTTATGTGGTTCTTTATCCTGTTAAAAGTGCTAACATGGTAGATTGTGTTTAAATTCATTACATGTTGCTTGCAGAATTCATCCTGTGACTTTAAAAGTCTATCATAGAAGTGTATATTTTTAACCTTTATAGTTGCTTTAATTTATTGTTTCAGGCTTTCAGCAACGTAGA
This sequence comes from Musa acuminata AAA Group, assembly GCF_036884655.1. Lineage (NCBI taxonomy): Eukaryota > Viridiplantae > Streptophyta > Magnoliopsida > Zingiberales > Musaceae > Musa > Musa acuminata. The sequence continues at coordinate 7,736,299 of NC_088333.1, forward strand.
ATTGACTTTCAGAAATTTGAAATTATATATATATATATTTATTTATTTATTGTTGAATATACATGACTATATGGAACTCTGCAGAAGTTATTTTGAATAATATTTTAAATATATAGATGTGCTTTGAAAGGAAAACAAAGATATTTTTTATTTGTTCTCCTATGTACTGATCCAGTGATCAATCATGCATGAGCAGTTTTATCAACAAACCAATTTGATTTCTTTTTCATAGCATCTGATTTTTTTATTTATCTGATACAGGCGATACATTGCGATGATAGAGATGTGCCGCATGGCAGGCAATAGGGATCAATTGATCACCCTTTTGCTACAACTTGCTGAGCTAGTCCTCAACATCCTTCTTTTTCACCTTCAGGATGAGTATGAACTTCTTTGCTAGCTCTTGGCATCCTTTCATTTTAGAAGTGATGGAAGGCTTTGGTAATTGAGTATCCCTATTGGAGAAGGGTACAGCTAACCTCCAATAAGGACAACTATATGAGATTATGGCATGTTTCCCCTTCTACTAGTTCTTGGTCCAACATGCTGAAGAAACTACCACCTCCATATACTTAGGTTTAGATACTCTTTTTCCCTTTATTGATGATGAAATATCTCTCTCCCTCATGAGTGGGTAGGGGTCTGATACCATTTTGCATAAGCTGCACATTTTTCCCTCCATTACGATGGATGATCCACTCTGTCAGCTGTGGGTTTAGATTGGCTTAATTATACTCTGTACCTTGTGAACATGGTTGACCTCAAGAGGCCTTGTTGCATAGATTGTGTTTCTTAAGATCATTGAATGTTTGTTTTCTTCACCGTGCTAATTTGGTTTTGGTTGTCTGTCAGCAAAAGTGATTTGCAAGACTTGTCCTCTTTGAGTGGGAGTCTGCATCCAGTTGTAGAAAGACTGGAGCAATTAAAAAAGGTATGTGCTTCGAGTATCTTTGTTCTGCATGGTGTGATTAATTAGAAAAATCATTACTACCTTATTCACTCCATTATCTGAACAGGATAAAATCGGACGTGATTTGAAGTTCTTCCACAGAACTGTGCGTATTCTCAAGGAGATGTTCTCTTCTGCCTAATGTTCTTTTCTCGTGTAAAGCAACCTTATCATCCCTACTTTCTGCTGCCTTTTTATTGTGAAGGTGTCCGAAATTAATAGTGATTCCAAAAAAAAGGGCGGAATAAGAAGTTGTAAATTTGCACTTTCTGCTGGTTTTATTATGAAAGTGACACTGAGCAACTTTTCTGAACTTGATTGATCAAAGCTGGCAGCTGGTGGCAAAGTGCTAGATTTTTCTGTATAAGAACAAATTTTGTCCCATCAACATCGAAGTCCCATGTCAAATACAAAATGCCTTTTTGTACGCGGCGCATCTTGAAAGGGTTGTTCCTTTTTCCTTGAAGAGATAAGCGTCTGCCAACCTCTTGCATCCCTGTAAAAGCAAGCTTATCCAGCTCCTTTTCCTTGCATTCTCTCGTGGTTAAGATTTAAAGCGTTTCTATTTTAATCTTTTTTTTTCTCCTATATATTTAATATTTCGGAATAAAAAAGTGACAAAGAGACAAAAACGAAGATAATACAATTGTTGTGCTACCGGAGGAGTCAGGAACCGGTTGAATGTACCAACTATCAAAGAAAATCATAATTTATATTTTCTTAAAATTCTACACGGAACCCTTATACCAATCTGACCTTATTTAATTAGATAAGCTCAAAATTGGTTTAACCATCAGCCTAATTAAGTAAAATAAAAAAATTAAAAATGATTGAAATAAAAAAAAAATAAATTAAAAATTGACTTTTCTTGAATTTATCATGACTTGATTGATCGAATCTAAATCTAATTAAGTAATCAAAATACAATCATGATCAAGTTCGATCAAAATATTTAATTAAAATAAATCAAATTAATCAATTTTATAATTAAGGATATGAGTTAGAAAATTTTAATTTCAAAAGGGTAAAACTATAATTTTATCTTAGGATGTATCATGAAAATATCGAAATTATGAAGGGCATAACTATCAAAGTGAAATTGAAGGACGCAGATTGAAATTTTCATATTATGTAATGGGCAAAAGTATCATTTTTCTTTAAAAACCTTAATTGTCACTACCTTTCTATGACCATTGCATAACGCATGGACCATTGCCTAAGCGAATCACTATAGTCGTCATCATCTGCGATCACTACTTGAGCGAGGCATTGCAATCGCCACCATCATGCATAATCATTGCCTGCACACAACCTCCCCACCCGCATGCGGCTACACATGCTCGTTGCTCGACGATCCCCACGCTTACCGCAGCATAGTTGTGCACACACACTTCGCCCAACGACTTCATCGGTGCAATCATCGTCTAGTAACACCGATCGCGATCAACCGATGTCGTCATAGTGGCTTTGCTGCGATCATCGTAGCCGTCACAACCATCATGGATACCGACGCTGCTACAATCGCAACACGTAATGATGTTGCTACAGTCGTCGCATGCAATGGCGCTGCTATAACCGTCGCACGTAGTGGTGCTACACGACCGCCATAAAGCTATTGCACCCCAAAATGTTTGCACTGGGTACATAGTCACTGCTTACGATTAGGCTAGCAATCACCGGAGGTCGTCACCCTTAATAATACTATCGTCGATAGTAAATTATTGAAAGTGGTCCATCAATCAAGCATGAGGAATCTTACATCGCCCGCGCAAGCAAGCAATGAGATTGATCGGAGAGAAAAACAGATTGACAATACAAAAAAATCGTTCATACATCATACATAAAATTATGTTAATATTTTTTCGTAAATGCACCATCGTTCTGAAATCTATAGAACTAAATTCACTTTTTCCTCTTTTTTCTATCATTCATTCAGGACTACTACAGATTAATTTAGTAACAAAGGGAGATGAGAGAAAATACATAGTTTGTTAATAAAACTTAAAAGTTCCCATTTACCGTTTATATAAGTTATATGAAGTAGGCACTTGTAATCGAAAGATATATAGATGCTGGATTAATTTTCTTATTCATGATGAGGAAGAATCTAGTGATACTAAAAATAAAAATAAAAACAATGTTGTCGTAACAAGATATCGGTGCCGAATACATCAAAATACAGCTTCCTAAGAATTAAGATGCTCCAAAATTGATTTTAAGCAACTCAACATCGCCTCCATACGAAAAGAAGTTACAACTGAAATATTGAGTTGACTAACATCCTTGCATTTGTTGTTTCTTATTCTACAGCGATAAATGAGAAAATATATTTATATTAGGAAAATAAGAGGAAAAAAAAGAAAAGAAAAAGGGTCATTCTCTCTAAACTAAATCTCTTCTATTGCATTAATGTCTCATCATCACCAAGATCGAAGATAGGTAAGAATGAATTTACATTATTTTTTGGCCAAAGTTGCTATTTGGTAAGCTCAAGTTCATCTAATTTCCTTGTTTGTCATTTATTTTATGCAAACTAATTTAAACATTTATACAAAAAAAATAGACTCATTTAAATATGTTATACAAGAAATAATACTAAAAATATTAATATATCACCCTAATAGTTTCAAAAAGTTTAGATAGATTTAATCAAAATTCAAAGAGTTACACTCGAGTTAGTAAAAACCAAGGTATGCAATACCATATCGTACCGGTATTTCGAGGTTGGCTTGGTACGATACAGTACCGGTGTATCGAGCGGTACACTAGGCCGTACCGAGCAGTACACCCTAGTGTACTGAATAATTTTATATATTTTCTTCATTACTGTAGCACTATAGCACACCTACAGTATAGTACTGTAGCACTATAGCAATGCTATAGTATAATACTGTTGCACTATAGCGATACCGAGCGATCCGCGTACCGATATGCAGTCGGACCGGGATTAGACACGACAACAACGAATACTCTGTCGTAATTCTACCATACTATTAACACGACAACAACGAATAAATCGATTGTGGTACGCTATCTCATGGAAATATTAAATTAACTTTTACGATTAGACAAGGAATTGGTTTAAGAACCTTAATAGGATTAAAAATTATTGTCTTAGTTAAAGTGTTGGAGAAATAATTGAGAAGCAAGAGAGATCAAAGGAGTGAATAAGGTAGAGTTCGGTTGGAATTAAGCTTCTTCCCTTCTCTAATACACCATGAAAAGGTGATATACATCGAAGGCCGTGTAGGTGAATGAATCAACTATCACTGATGATTATACTTGCCCATAAAACAAAGAAGAAAAAAGTTGACCAAGTATGTGCTAAGAGAGGACACTCTTTAACCTTAATTCATGAAAAGTCAGTCCTTTGAAACCTTAGCATCAAAGAGTTTAGAGATATCTTCTATAACTTTTTGCTCGTCAGGTGTTTCCACCTAAGAAAAATTCCATCCAAGCATGTGGCTTCTTATCAAAATCTCAACGCCATAGGAAGGGCGACCAAGATCAACTCAGTTAGCAACATCATATAGAGAATGAAACTACTCGAGAGAGAGAGAGAGAGAGAAGATGATGTTAGAAAGATGTATCAATATTTTTTGACAAGGTAAATTGAATTTGGGACCAAATTCCAAATGGGGGAGAAAATATAATCATCTCAATTTTCCTCCCAAATTAAAAAAAATCATAAATGATACACACCACACTATCATTATTTTCTATATTTTCACATTATAATATAGAATGTATATTATCATTTGGTATTTATTTCCTATTCCTAAATACCATGATAAGAAATTATTTTTATTTTATTTATATTTAAAATAAAATAAATATGGAATAAAACTCCTCACATTAATAATGATTCTTCGTCATCTCGTACAAAAGTCTTCTCTTGTTTCATCGATGAAAAGGGAGGAACCAGTAAAGGTCATCGTCGCCTTTAGGAGATGGTCGATTGATTTTCGAATATGATAAAAGAGTCAAAAGAGGTCATCGTCTTTAGATGATTATAAGCATTATATTAGAACGGAGGAGTCAACATCGATCATCGCCTTTAGGATATTGTTAGTTTTTTACTTTTTCTTTTAGTTCAAGTTTCAATATAATTTGATTGACCTTTTAATTTTTAAATGTGTTATAACTTTTTATTAATTATTTTTTTCAAAAAAGGTTTTGCATGTTTATAGATTTCATTATTGTTAATGTTAATTAATTTATTTTGACCTTTATATCATATTTTAATAATTTACAATTCATATTTAATAATGATCATATCTTCATGTAATGAATTAAATTATTTGGATATTTTAATTTTAAAAATCAGATTTATTTGGTTCAAATGCAACCCAATCAATTGGCTCTCATATGTGCTCGGGCCTAATGTGAGAGAATTTGGGATGGGTTGGATTCAAACTATTTGATCTTGAAATGGGTTGGATTCAAATTAGTTGGATTCAAACTAAGACCAATTGATCTTGAATATAATCTTAGGCCTTGGTAGCTCGATACCCCTCTATCTCTTAGTTTAGCAAATTTAAAGGATCTTACTTGTTTTTGCGGTGATAAATTTTGATAAGTTTATAGAGATTAATTAATTTTTATATTTATTCATTCATTAAGATAGAGGTTAATATTAAAATGTGTCTTTCTAATATGATTTTTACCACAAGTATGAGGTATATGTTGAGCAATCCAAGTTAAAAAGTACTCCTTGTGAATATATATATATATTCACAAGTTTATATATATATATATATATATATATATATATATATATATATGATAATTTATAAGAATTTTTTTCCTCTATCAAAGACAGATATGCTAATATTGGTACGATGATTGGTTTTGAGGATTAATAAATTATTAGACGTAATGATTAAACGATTCTTTTAGTTACTATTATGAGAAATTTGTCCTATCTTAATGAGTGAGTGAGTGAGGGATATCATCCAACTTTTTATGTTATACAATTTGATTCTCTTAGCATATGTGACATATCCAGAGGGCTAAAGCCTCTTGACTGCTTGGGGAGTACACTATAGTCAAACAATGATAATGAGAATGTTATGTGCATGATAATAACTTTATATGTTTCAACTAAGCTATCGTGATTAAAGTTTATACTATCCTAAGATTACTCATTTATTTTAAATAAAGTTTGATTGATGGAGATTTATATTTTTGAAACTTAATCTGTCCTAAGAATCACAGTTGAAATAATGTTTTTGATGTTAATCTGCAAAGCAGCTTTGTTAAAGTGATAGATCGAAGAATCGAGTGGAAAAGGACTTTTTCTACGCTTTCTTCTTTTCTCATGGCGAATTGGTCAGAGCTGACGGTAGAACTGTTGGGTATGATTTATGATGAACTCTCGATATTTGATTACATACGTTCCAAAGCCGTCTGTAAACAATGGAACTTGGTCTGCAAGTTGGAGCACCATCGTCCTCCGAAGCCACAAGCTCCATGGCTCATGCTGCCTGGCGACAATAATTCCACAGCCAAGTTCTTCTCTATCGTCGAGAAGAAGATTTATAACATTCCATGCCCGGAACCTATGATCCGTACAAGGATCTACATCGGTTCTCGTCATGGATGGCTGACCACTGTGGATAGACTTTGCAACATGTACCTTCTGAATCCACTCACCGGGGCTCAAATCCCACTCCCTTGTGTGACGACCTTACCTTTCGTCAATACTGTTCATGATTCCCAAGGACAAATCGTCAGATTCATCGTGGGACAAGAACGAAACAAGTTATCTCTTTGGAGTATGCATGCGCTCTTCTTCGGCAAGGCCGTACTCTCTGCAGCTCCTGACGCAGACAATGACTTCACCATCATGATGATCTATGGCCTGTGGAAAAATCTAGCCTTTGCTCGAGCTGGGAATAAGGCTTGGACGTCTATAAGCTCACCTTATTGTTACACCGATATAATACATCACAATGCCAGATTCTACACTATCAATTATCAACGTATAGTTGAGGCATGGGAGCTCGATGAACTCGCCATTAGGCATAGCATCATCAACTCAGACTTGCCTTCGCATATTTTCCTTGGGTGCATATGCACATATTACTTGGTCGAATCCCTAAATACTAATTTGATGTTGGTATATAAGTTCCAAAACGAGTGGAGCCCTACTGATAACCCTAAGAACATTATGTGCATGGTGTTTTACCTGGACGAGCTGACTCTTAAGTGGACAAGGGTGAAGAGCTTACATGAGCAAACGTTGTTCTTGGACAAAAATCAATCGATGTGCCTCTCTACGGTAGACTTTCCGGAGTTCAAACAAAATTGCATCTATTATACTGATGACATGTTGGAGTTATGTGGATCTTATAAGTATACGAAACGTCATATCGGAATATTCTACTTGGAAGATGAGATGATAGGACTAATAGATCATCTTGGACATCACTTGAATTGGCCTCCTTCTCTTTGGTTGACTCCGAGTCTATCTTGAGTTGGATATCGTTCAAATCTTATTATATCAATTTGTCAAATTTTTTTTCTTTTTTTGTCTAGTGGAGATTGATTACTTGACAAAAAATAATATCATATGTAGAAATGTACTTGGCACAAAGCAACTTATAAAGCTTCCAAAACTAATTAAAGGATGCTCCAATTTGAATTTTTCTAAAATTGTATTTGGCATGATATTTCTTGGTTTTAGATTTAATAGTATTAGAATGGTGTTATTTTGGTTTTTTTTTTCTTGGAAAATTTTGTATGAATTAATTATAGGTAGTTTAGGCAATTCAAATTCTTGTAAGTTGTATAATTTATTGAATCATTGTTGTCTAAAATAGTGTGTTTAGAATATATACTAACTTTTATTATGTTAGAATTATAAAATGATTGTCATTATTTTAAATCCTGATAACTAAGATCAATTTGATCCATTTATATCATAATATTTTGTTTTTCTCTTCTTGATTTAATCAATAAAACGAAGGGTGGTTTCTATATAAAAAAAAATCCTAGAGCTCGCATTTTGCTTGAGGGAGCCTAATGTCAACGATACAAGCCTAACAACATGATTGGAAATGCTACATGAGTAAGTTGTAGTCTTTCGAGTAACAAATGTGGAACTACACTAAGAACACGATAGTATCGGAGTATATAATCACAAGTGACAAGGAAGCGATGATGATTGTTAGAGTAAAGACATAGCAGTAACGATAGTTGATAGTTGGTAATTTTATGTTATTTCTAGTTGTGTCAGCAAAAAGGGGACAATTGTCTGCATCATGCCAATTAGTGTGTGAAGTCGTTGAGCAAGTTCAGAAAAGACTTGGTATTAGTAATGGATGCTGAATTCTTGAATAGATATTAGACAATAGAGTTATTGAAAAGTCAACGTTGACCAGACCAGGTGTATCATTCTTGTTGACAAAAGGGTGACAAGCCCATGGTTAATCACCATGTCAAAGGTAAGGAAAGAAGCTTAAATCCTCATTAGAAATGATCACCAATGGCACTTATTGAAGTTGACTTGACTTCTCTCTGTCAGCACATTTAAAAGTCAAAAGCCTCTTGAAAATGCTAAAGCATCTACTCTACTTGAGAGCAAACTTCTTCCAACCTCAAACATCCTGCAAAACTGTGCCAAGGTATGCTCAGCAAGACCCTTAAATAGCTGGGGATCATTCCATGGTAGTAAAGAAGTAACTTAATTAGTTGATCAATCCATCTTTCCATATACTCAAACCGAACTGCGTTAACAGAGTCGTATTACCATACCATATGTGCACGTTGATCATTCCATGATGGTAACAAGGTGGCCCCTTGGCCATCACTTCCAAACCTGGTGGGGCTCCGCCTGTAGCCACCGCACAAGGGAAGGAGTGGTGCCTCGCCCACGCCCTCGAGGCCAACCTTGAGCGATGGAGGGCACCAGGCGTCCCCGTTCTCGTGAACAAACAAGAGACTAACAAATGCTTATACAACATCCGTCGAGGATGTACAGATCCAAAGGAGAAAATGAAAACTCTGGATTTGTTCTGTTCCAACAAATCCTCTACAGGCTCGGATTGGTGCTCTTCCGAGTAATTAATGGTAAGTAGTAAAAGCAAATCAATGCATACTTGCAAACATTTTGGAGAATAGAGTGAATATTGGACGTATTGGGATCTAATACAGGTAAGCTTATGATGAAGATACAAAAAGTGGAGATGGTGCTCTATCTCCGATCAAATCCCACGACTATCCACACGAGAATTAACCTTTTGAAGCATCATTCGTGATTACTTGGCTACTTGTTCTAATACAGGAACGTTGTTCCACCTTTCTTCCAATCCACTGTTCTGCAAGGGAGGCAATGAGAAGAAGCTCACGGTGGAACTCCCACTCCTAATCTCTTTCAAGGCCCGCAATGCTGCAATCGTGCTCTTCATGTACAAGCTCTTCATGTACTCGATCTCCTCCAACTCCAGAACCCCTCCGGCCAGTGAGGATCTGGGTTCTGCTGGCTTCTGTTCTCCCTTCTCCCTAACACAGTCTTCCTCGGAAGTTGAGGATTTGTTCTTGGGAAAGAGTTGGTCCAGCATGGCCTCACACTCCTTCACAAGCTTGTACAACAGATCCGTGGTGAAGAAGGGTTGCTGCAGCACCTTGTGGATAAAGGACTGTCGCATAAGTGCTCCTGTCCTCTTGTCATACTTCTTCAGGATCTTCACCAGCCCTGAACACAGAAACACAATCAGATTTGGAGGAGCTGGGGTGCGAAAGATGGCGTGAAATTTTTTGTGCGACAATGAGAAGGTACAAGGCAATTTGTCGACAAAGCTTTTACTTATTGTGTTAACAAACGAGCATCGTTATATTTCATCATCCTCTTTTGTACCTGTGCAATTATTATTTATCCATTTAGAAAAGAAAATCTATTTCTGTATCCTTCAAGATAGTATGGATTTTTCTGTTTGAAAGTATTGTTGCTGATCTCGGTAATTCATTCATCTTGGAAAGATGTCACAGGTCTAAATCCTACTGTAGCACTGACGTTCTCGGAGACATCGATGGCATAATTAGTAGCATATGTTATAAAACTCAGGAAACTAGTTAATAATTGAGTACTATAGCACTAATGAATAACTCATGATTCTTAGTCCCATGCTTTGCCGACTTTGGCAAACGTGAGGCAGTCATTCTAAAGTTTAGGATTCGATGTCAAAGGTGGCATGACTGACTGTACCCACTGATCCGAACCAAAGTAGTTCGTTTTTCAGCTTAAATGGATTTATTGACAAGAGAAATTCAATTAATAAATTGTTGTGTTTAGGTTTTGAACCTAAAAAATCAAGTCAAGCAAGTGGTTTTCTGGTTATTGTGTGATCACTGTCACGTTTGGATCTTGCAAATAGGTCAAATCATTTCAGTATTAGGATATTCTCGGGTCGTGGAAATCGGACTAATACATTGGTAGTGGATTAGTTGTCGACCCAAGGAGAATAGTTACTAGATGAATTAGGCAGGTGAAAATAAGGTGTCAAATACCGATCGAATCTTGACAGACATTTACCAATTCAAACCAAGAACCGATATGGACGATACGGCTCAGTACTAGTTTTTTTAGTAATACAAAGTGATACAGATCAATGAGTCACCGAGTCTACTGGGTACTGCAGTAAAAAATTCAACATCGGATCAAGATTTTAGACCTCGGATAGAAACAGGGTTACAGTCTTGGTTCTAGAAATACGCACATCCACACGACACAATGACACCGCTACAATGTGTTTTAAATAATATTCAACTAAGTTTTCAGTACACTCCAAGACGCCATTTCCGTTGAACCAAGCAACACCATCACCCTGGCCTGGTCAATCTAATCTGACATATATTATTTCATATAAGTCATATAAGTCAAGTCTTAAGTGAAAACCATTTATTTCATACTAGACTAAGTGTGAGGAGTGGCAACAAGTAGATGGAAGTCATTCTCTTAATCTCTAGTGTCACAATTAAATGTTCATAAATAACAAATAAAATTGAACTGAAAGTTTACCATGATCTACATTAACTCTGTAATAAAGAATTATTTCTAATCAGCAAAACTAGGAATTTTCTGAAAAGAAGCTATAGAATTTGCTTAGTGGGAGAGAGACTATCTAAAGCAACGTACCCGTATAGTTAAGCGCACTGTAGTTCTCGAGGAGGACCATCTCCCCATGGAAATCTACAATTTCCTTGCTCACTTTCATCAACTCCTTGGAATTATTCGAGATTGCTTCCGCAACTCGATCCTGCAGGTCCTGCAAAGTGACATATTTTATGAAGATCGAATTTAGGAAAATGCACCGCAATTCCCAACAGAAGCATGAAATGCCACTATAAAGAAAAACAAGAAGAACCTGAGCTCTACTTGGATACGAATCGAACAAGAGAAAAGAAGATAAAACCAATTTGTCCCTCTTTACCCCTCCTTGTTTGGATCAAGAGCAGTGACTACCAAAGGCTAACTTCAAATATTTTCTCTACTACTTGAACCGATCCACAAGATTTCGGGAGACTCTCGAGATATGTAACCAAAGAACAGTTGTTAAACGTCATGCTCTTCTGAATAACCGCTCAAAAATAAATACGGGATCTACAAAGCCATCCACCTAATCGTCCTCAAGAATTTCGATTCGGGATCGAACTTTGGCACCCAAAAGAATCCTTTTTCTCAATCATTTAGTTGTCTTATTATCTATTGATCCTATTTTTCGAATGCCGGGAACGAAGGAAAGCAAGAGGGATTACCTTCTGGCGGATGATGTACTCCTCCTCCTTCTCAACAAAGAAATAGTTGAACTTGTCAAGCTCCGATTCGAGGAGCCTCATGAAATCCTCCTCCTCCTCCCGCATCGCAGAGTCTTCCGGCGCCGAGGAGGCGGCGCGGTCGTCATCGGCCACCCTCGGTCGCTTGGCCAGCCTCTCCCCTCCTCCACCGGCTGCGATGAGCTTGAGGCGCCGCTTGAGATCTTTGTAGGAGAGGAACTTGTCCCTCCACTCCGGCAGAGTCTCGTCGATCTGGTTACTAAGACTCTTCCCAAATTTCATCTTCAAGAACCCACCTTTTCCAGTCTACGTATGATCAGACGACAACGGAGGTATCAGAGGAAGGAAAAAGATCAACGAAAGAGAGAAAGATAGAGGGAAGAAGCCGGGGCCAGCGGATGATATAAAGGGGAGGGAGAGGGAGAAGGGTAAAGGGGGGGAATTGGAATATGCGGAGACAGGAGAGAGGGAATATGCGAGGAAGAAGAGGATATCTCAGGTTTTATTCCCCCTCTCTCGGTGCTGCTCTCGGTAGCCGACGATGCGACGGTGTCGGAGGTCGATGCGTTCGCATCTGACTGCTACAACGGCCGTATCGGACGTGCCTCAAACCGTTAGAATCATACTGCTATAAAGGCTGTAACGGCTGCGATAATTACATTATTATTTGAAATTTAATGATATTTTTATTGGAATGATTCGAGAACGAATCATCGACCCGATCAAATTGACATAAATCGAGGGAGCAAAATATGAACTGATTTTTTATTTTGTATTTATCTTCTATATTTTTTTATATTTTGGAATGAAAATGTTTATGACATCAAGTGATATTAGACACAATCTGTACCTATTTTCCAGTAATTAACATATTCAATAAATTACATTTAATGACATCTTATTCGGAGTCGTTGTCGAAAGATAGCCGTCGACTTTCCCACACGGTAGGAACGTTGCACGACTATTGGCGCGGGGACCTTTGTGGTGTTACGCAAAGGTTGAGTAACTGTAGGGTTCAGGACAGGAGTCAGGAAATTGGCCAGATACTGGGACTCCTCGTCAGCTCCCTCCCGGAGAACCACGGGAGCTGCGCTGGATGTACCAACTACGGAATGATGTTGCCTGTTTTGATAGGACAGGAGAGCCGTACTTGCTATCAAAATCGACCTGACTCTGAGGGAATCTAAGCTGGATATTCCTTGCTCGAGGAATCTGACGGCCATCTTAATGCAGATTCTTGAGGCGTCCACGAGAACATCGATTTGAGCTTGTGCTTGGAGATCACACGAAGAAGTACTACCAATCGATTAATCCCAATAAATCACTCAAAGTAAACATTAAGCGCATGCATTATGTGTCTGAGATTAGTCTAATCAATTTATTATTACTGCTTAACAATATTTTTGGCATTATTCTAAAAAAATTCTCGATCAAATCCCAGCAAAAGTTACTCATCTAAAACTTTCTTTCGCGATCTAGTGAAAAGACAAGCTAAATTTTGTCTAGAAATCCAATTATGGGTTTTCTTAGTTAATGTAATATTTTATTATAAGAATATAATTATTTATTATTACCTTTTTTTAATGTCAAACCATACAAGCTGTTGAGAAAATTTTATTTAAATTTTTGGCATATATAAATGCATTTATCTTATTATTTTTAAAAGTTAAAACCGATAATTAAACATGAAATAGTGGGGATAACATCATAACCCTAAATAGACAAAACCTTTGTATGTGTGGATACATTTGCAAAGGTAAAGCAAATGATGTATGCTAATCATATTAAAAACATCTACAAGAAAGAGAGAGAGAGAGAGCAAAGGACTCTCCAGCATGTCTTTGTTTAAGAGAGTCGACAGCAATGGTATGGATAAGAACAGCAGGATGTCTTTTATTAGTCAAGAGATGGATACAAAAATAATTGATGGATGTCACTTGTGCTATTCGAGAGGAGAAGGAAAAGCCAAATTATAATTAAATATTTGGAGCATATTCCATCCATGGATGCTTCATTCTCCCACTCCATTCCTATCCGATGATGTCATGGCATGTTGTATGTATTGAAAAACAAGCATTCTTTCTCTTTCTTATAATCAAACATTCAACTTTGATCAAGTCAGAAGGCTGTCTCAATCACAAACTATATCCAAAACATCATATAAAATGCTAAATAGATAACCTAAATACAAAATGACATAAATACAATATAAAAGTATACAAATAATATGATATTCAATAACCATATAATGTTTTAATTCATAATGTATAACGGGTTTGACAATCATCTTGAAAATTATTTTTTTCTTATAATCGAAAGAAAAACACCTACAAGTTTTGATTATTTGTTAGTTAAGTGTTTAGTTCATGCAACATGAACATATACTATCCATCTTAAACTTGATTTGAAGCTTCACCCCTCATACACTCTATTTAGATCTACAAATGCCATTACAAGATTTGGTATCCCTCTCCATGTTCTTATGAACAAGTGTAGATATTAGTATGATTTTTCAAATAATAATAATAAATAATGGATAAGGAGCATAGATGAATTTGTGCTAGTTAACGTAAAAACTTATCAAATCATCCTAAAATCTTAGGAAAAGTTTGTTTTTGTTTTGTTTGAATTACCTATCAAATGGCCCACTATCAATGTTATGTGGGCATAGAGAGAGGCCTCCATCAAATAATTGATAGACAAAAACATCAATATGGACCATCATAATGGGCTAAATATTAAATCCAACTAACAACATGAACAATCAATTTGATGTTATATATATAATGGAAGATATAGAAAGAAACTATAATTTTACTTGGTGTGTGGTGACAGACTAAATTAATGAAGATTTTGACTCCTGATAGTAAAATTTTGAGATTAAAATGTCATCTTTACCATTTATCATTGATACAAAAAGAGGAAATACAAAGAAACTTCTAAGGGGCACATTTTCTTTGACAAGTAAATCATATTGTTCAACAGAAGCATTCAATGCACAAATCATATGCAACTAACATCTCTTTGGACTATTAAAGTCATTCATTTAGTCTCCCAAGAACTCAAAATTCTAGCTGGTGGTGCTTTCCTCCGGTGCCTCTGATGCCTATTTTTGTTAACCTAAACTTTCCAAGTATGTATACATGTATGATTGCAAGCAACTCCATACACTCACGAAGCCTCAAAACATCTTACCATAGGGCATTACTTTAGATGGGAGGTGAAACACTTTAAATTAGTTCCTCAATAATGTGGCACATTTACTGAGCTCAGCTGCCTGTGGAGTCCCCATTGTCATCATCTCATCCACCCCAGCTTTTATTGATGTACTTGGAGTAGGGGACCTTCCACTACATCCTTCTTTTCTCATTACACATATCTTGACTTTTCTGTGATCTAAACTGCTTATCTTTTAGCTGTCTCTTACATTTCATCTCCTGGGGCTTCACATCAGCTTATTCATGCCAAAAGAATAACCACAAGCAAAGCAAGTATCTTAATTATAGAATTCATGTTTGATCAGTTTATTTGGCAGAAGATATCAGATGTTTTTGCTAGTCATTAAATTGTGCATTTGCGGACCAGAATTAAGGAAATATATGATTAAGATTGTTTTTGCTGTCGTGATCAACTCATCAGGTCGATGTGACCCTTGCATGAAATAGTGACTAATAAATGCTGGCAAAAAATGATGGAATGAACTGCAGGTGAGCATGTATAACTATCAAAATAACTTGGCTCTACTACTGTACCAAGACTCCTAACAATGGCATTTTCTTTTTACCTTCATCATGAGCACTGAAATGAGGCAAAAAAGATAGTAAGAAACAGTGAGAGAATCAAAAGAGTAGTATATGAGAGAGATTTGCATGCATGAAAATGTTTAGTGTTTGCTGGAGTCATTTGATGTGTAATAACTTCCCCACAAGGAAATGATGCGGTGCATGTCTGAGTTACTATTTAGTTTCAGGGAGTAAACCTATCATAATATTTTTGTGTTGCAAGTCTACTGATGCTTGTAAATTATGACTGTATAGATACCCAATTTATCTTATTGTCATCAAAAGAATCCTGTTGATTCCAGCCTCATGACAGCTTTTCCTTAATATAAAGCTTCAATAGTCCACACTTTAACCTTAGTCTTATGTCTGAGTGTTCACTATCTTTTCATTGCATAATACAAGCACACCAAGACTTGGAAGGGGAACCTCCTCCTTTCTTGGGTCCCTGCAATGCAAGCATGCAGCAAGCTGTCATAAATGCCTCTCTTCTCTTGATATCTTCCTCCATGCAGCCATGAAAGTAGATGGATAGATGCAGCTGTCACAAAAGGTTCTATGTTTGTTTGCAGAGTATTCTCCAAACACAGCACAAGAAAGCAACCATTTGAGCTTTGTTATAACTATTAACGGAAAGTTGGCTGATATTACAACTTTCTTACTCGACCTGCATCGCTTTCAAATAGCATGACACAATCGTATGCATTCAGATTAGGAAACAAACACATATAAAAGCTTAATAAGCGCTCATAATGGTGCAGCCAGCAATCCTTTTCACCATTCATCTTTTACGTGTTGAGGGAGACTGATGACAAGGTGGATCGGCACTTGTAATAGCAATCCAAGCACAGCAGCCAAGCAAACAGTATCGACCTACTGAATTATCCTTCTCTGCCATGGTGGCTAGAGGAAGAAGCTGTCTTCATCTGCGGTCGCTGCATGTGAGGGAGAGGTTGTGCGGTTCCTGCTGAGGAGTTCTTCTATCATCTGCAGTGCCAGCATCTCTTCTTCGTCCATCCCTCCGACCGCCTCCTGCGACGATGTCCCTGTCCCGGCGAGCGGCGTCGGCCCCATCATGGCTTCCCCGGCCGCTTGCTGGGCATGGTGGCTGCTCGCATTGCCGAGCTCCACGGTCATGACCCAGTTGGAGCCGTCGCGGGTGCCGGCGCGCTTCTGCCACACTCCGATGTGGGACTTCTCGTTGTCCAGCCGGAGGCAGGTGAGGGAGGGGGAGGGGGCGGTCTTGCAGCACTTCCGAAGCTTGGCGCTCAGGACCTCCGACAGGGCCTTGGAGGACGCGCGGGCGGCGGCGTCCCCCTCGGGGCTCCGGGGCATGGGGAAGTTAGTCTTGGCGTTGCGCCCGCTCATGAGCACCGCGGCCTCGTCGTAGGCCCGAGCGGCCTCCTCCGCCGTCTCGAAGGTGCCGAGCCACACCCTTCGCTTACTGTACACCATCATACGCACAACCACAGTAAGAAAGAAGGAAGACGATGCCTACATTGTCGTCTGGACCGCAACACATGCAGTCCCACTGTTATTACAAATGATAGAGAGGGAAAGAATGGCGAGCATTCAATAAGTTCGCCACTGACATGCATGCAGACAGCGTGCAGAGCGCAGAGTACTACTTACAGGAGAGGATGTCTAATCTCAGACACCCAGGAACCCCAGTGGCGCTGCCTGACACCTCGGAACTTCTTCGACTGTACCATATCGTTGTTAAGTATCAATTCTGGCAGCCGGACAGAGAATGCAGGAAGAGAGAGAGAGAGAGAGGATGAGAGCAGTGGATTAAAGATGCGTCTCAGTTTCACTGACGACAAAGTACAGAAGGTGCAGGCTTCGAACTAGAATGGACAGGTAAATATATAGAGAGAGTGGAGTACCAGAGTTAAGTTGGGGAGGGTGGAGAAGGGAGAGAAAGGATGGCGGAGGAGCTGTCGGTGAAACGTGGCCATCGGCCCGTAACCACCCACAGTACACTGGTAATAAACTCCTCCACCTACACTCATCAATAACTCATTTAATTCTTCTTGCCTGTGTGTGGGTGTGTTGTCTTCCTGAGCTGATCATGACGAGGCCAGTAGCTAATCTGGTTGATGATGATAACATGGCCTACGCACTCTACCTTGTAAAAACCTTGCTTCCCCAGGGTTGATCTCTTCGTTGCTGATCCAAATATAACTTTTCCTCGTGAGTCATATCATGTTCGATCAATTAATTGTCTGGTTGAATTATAGCTTCACTTATATCACTAGTTTCTTACTCTTACGTTATTGTTCTTGTACTGTTCAGTACCAGTAACTCCAATCTACCCACTCAGAAATCCAAGTCCCGGGTTTTGGAAGTTTGTGCATCTGCATTCAATCTCTGCCTTCTGGTGTGTTATCCAATTCGACCATCAACGATGAAAGGGCTTAACATGATCAGTGCATCCAGGCATCAACTACTTTGCTGCACACCAACACCGAACACACTGCACACGCACCTTGTTGATCTGGGAACTCAAACTGTTGGTCTCCGAGAGGATGGCTGCCTAACACCGCTGTTGGTGCTCCCAGCAGTCATGAACTGGACCACCATGAGACCTGTGAGAACG
This sequence comes from Musa acuminata AAA Group, assembly GCF_036884655.1. Taxonomy (NCBI): domain Eukaryota; kingdom Viridiplantae; phylum Streptophyta; class Magnoliopsida; order Zingiberales; family Musaceae; genus Musa; species Musa acuminata. Next base: position 7,754,402 of record NC_088333.1, read on the forward strand.
AAGACTTTTCTCGAGCACCCGAGTACTTAACTGTTGACGATTAAATGATATGCCATGAGTCATGTATGGAATTCATCGACGGAAACAACCTGTAAGTAAATGATATACCTTTTACGTGTCTCTCACACTAAAAGCTACATGGATAAACCACATGCATGCACAGAAACTGATAGGAAAGAAGCCAGTGGACCAAATGTTACATGCCTGGCAGTCATACACAGTAGCAGTGGATCTCAATTAATGGAGGAGCCACGGAAAGGAGACTAAGATACATGCGGACATTTACCACTTCATAACCATAATGGCAGTATAAAAAATTCAGATTTTTTTCTTAGAAAATTATTGATATTTTTACATGAATTTGAACTAACGCAACAGAAGTTGATTGAGCCCAATTGAGGCCCGAAAGCATAGTCTTCTCGTGGGCTCAGTCGCTATATATATAGGCATCTGGAATCTTCCACAGGAGACTTGGGCGGTCGTCAAATACCCACCAATCTCGTTTGGCTCGCTCCCGCCCTTCGCCCTACCCTTCCCACCTTCTCCTCCTCCTCTTTCTCCGCTCTGTTTCACTGCCGAAGACGCGATGCTCGGATTGGCTCGAGGGCAGGCGGCAGTGATGGTGGTGGTGATGCGGATGCAAGCGCAGGTATGGTTGATTGGTGACGTTGGGAGTAGTCGATCGATGATGAGGGTTACACTTACTAGAGTCGGATGTGCAGATTTGCTGTTGCTGCAGGCTTCGAGATGGCTTCTGAGAAACATGAGCAGGCGGAGTTGCCATCGAGATCGGCATCGAGTTCGGTGTCTTGTCGCGTGATATGACACCTCGGTACGTAATTTCTTGCTTGCTTCGTTGAACTCGGTGCTTTTGTTCCTGGATTTGGTCAATTCTTGAGATGGGTATTAGGAACCAATGTGTGAATCCGTTGTATCTGGCTTCGGGAACGGCAAAAGGAACACACACATAAACCAAGAATGAAAACAAAAGGCATCATTATGAAAGGACGGAGACAACATGTTCGCAGTAAAGCAGACCTAGTGCTGTCATGGCCAATAGCAGAAGAGAACTGTGAGAGGACAACTAGGTTAGAGGAACATAGATGATACAAAGGGGATCAACAGATTTGCATATTGCCACTGGCTGATTTGGTAAAATTATTGTATTCATGACCCTCCATGCTTCTAATTCAGCCTCGTTATTTTGCAGCATAAGCATACAAAGAACAAACATATTAAAAAGCTCAAAACAAAAAGGCAACGTCGGTTGTTTTATCAGTAAACAACAATAAAAATGGTGAAAATATTGAGTCAGTAAATCAGGAAATCCAGTAAAGAATGTTGAAGAAGTACGAGCAAGAGGGAAGGGAACGATTAGTAGATCACTGGTTAAAAGGTAATCGAACTTTCATCAAGAAATTGATTCGTAGAATTAAATCTTTTTCCTACTTGAGTACACAAATACTCTTTGGGAGGTTGCAATTTGTTTTGTTGCATTGCTTATTGAATATGTTGATGATTTCTGCAAATTTACGTATTAGTCTTAAGCATCAACAATGGGAAGAGGAAGAATGCTTTCATGTATTTCACATAGAGAAGGATTATAGCATCAATAATGTATTTCACAGTATATCTTTGATAATGTGAAGTGCATGTTTAGCAGGCAGTATGTTATATCAGTGACTTTCAGGCATAAATGGTGGTAAGCTGAGCATTTTTTTATTGCATTGAATCGTGTCTAGTTTCATTGATACAAGCCTTTAATTCTAAAGTCTTAACCACTACTGGGAATATCAATTACAACCACCTGGAACTCAGGTATCCTAAAATCTGGGTCCATTTCTGGACTTATAGAATCATTGGTATTGGACTAACATTCTACATTGTTGAGTTATATAGCCATTGCTTCTTTGCATGTTAGCAGTTGTAGAATCATCAGATTACTAGGAACTGATATTTACATACAGGGCGAGTTTAAGAGGGAAGAGTGTTACAGGGATTCTTATATTCCCATCAGATGATTATAGTAAAATAGAAAAGAACGTTTGCGGTACATTTGTTGAACAAGATGTAGGAAGTATTCAGAAAATATTATAAGTTTCTGAGGCATTTAGCAACCTCAGGTAAACTACATATGGATGCTAAAGACCTTGATTTAGGCTTAATTTCCTGACCTTATAAACTTAATAACCTTTTCTTGCCTCTGATCATCTCTTAGCAAGTATCCATCTTTCACTATTTAGGCGACGTTTGGGTTAGACTCTTATGTTAGCTTAAATGGTGGTCGAGACTCTTGGAACCTGCAGATTAATTGGGCATGGACTTTATGTCGAGCCCAGTGGACTTACTGGATCAAATTGATTGGCCTACTAAACTTAATGGTGGCTTCGCTTATCTCAGTCTTGACCTCCCTTGTGTCGTACCAACCAATTAGGAACTTTATTCAAAATAATGTGATTTTTTTTCTTTTATGAATCAAAGATTGACCAGACCAATCCAGTCGATTATGTTGTCAATCTTTGAAAGTGCTGTTTATTTTGTTGCTCACTATTCCTGAGAGACATGTATGCATTGAGTCTGATAGTTGTTTTCTGGAAAATTTTCCAAGTAAAAAGGAAAATTAAAAAAATATATTTCCTACCTGTGACACGAGGCCAACGCTAGGAATGACAACAGGTTGAATACTCATGAATTCGGATTTGATTCAGATGCTGAGTTATTTTATCTGAATCTGTTTTGGATTTGATCAAAGGGCATTGGTAATTAAGTTGGTCGAGTAGATACTAGTAAAAAAGAATGTCAGTATCATTTTAACATTTAAATGATAATGAGTAGATCAAGTTCAACATCAGACACTCGTAAACTATGTGCTGAAGCCTCCTCGGGCTCCAAAAGAAGTTCCATAGCGGAAACATTGAGCTAATTCATGTAAATTAGTTCGCCACCACGGCTTTCTCGCCATTTACAAGTGAAGAGGATGAACTAAGATTCCGTTGTGAGTGACAAGGTGTTCATTATGGATCTCAAGGAGATCCCTTGAGCAAGTTTCTCTCGTGTCACATGCAAGACGTGTGCCAACGTGCATCCCAACACAATTGATGTGCCTACTTGCATCCTTTAGGTGACATTTGTCAGAACTTTGGCACAAAGTCAACGACAACATTAAGGAGGCGTAGTGGATTTTCATGTCAGTAGCAATAGAAGAAGAAGTAGCAATTCCTTATCTATTTAGTTTAGAATTCGTGCATGCCTGCATTAATCATCAGGCTGTGTTGGAAGTAGATCGCGAATCACAAATCGCATTCGACCCCATAATTTATGTAGTTATGTGGCCACACACAAGATTTTCACCAATAATCCCCACAAATCCTCGATATAGCAACTGTTGGTGTGTCGGCAAGTTTCCTATCATAATTGAGTTGAGGGGTGCTTTTTTAAAAGTGATGGTGTTGGTGGTGGTGTGTCAAAGAGGCCTCGCTGTCTATCTGAAAGGTACAGATCATGATAGTTGGATACGGCGTAATAACTGCACGGCTGGAGTTGATTCGTCTCCGCTGAATTGGGCAACATATCAGAACCCACGCGTACATCAGATCCCTGCTACTTGCCGCGTTAAGCCCCTCGGCGTCTTCGTTACCTTGGTGAGCATTCCGTGTTCCTTCACCCTCGACGGCAACTCTTTAGGACAATGGTCTTTTCATCAGACAGTTAGATGAGTTAGGGTGTGCCTCAACTAAGGATATTTTGGATCCACAATAATGCCCTCCCAGCGTGAGAGGAACCTTTCTTTCAGTCAGTCACTGGCCCTGACTGCTTTGATGATCTTGATGGGCCATCTCCATCTACCAAGAGAGCAACATGTGACTACATCTTGAAGTGCGCCGCTGCGTCTCCTCTGCAGTAGGCCCATTGAACTCTTTGTTGGCTCTAACTTTGATAAATATATGGTATCATCTATTCTCGAAGAGCAAGCAAGTGGTGGCAAACTTCAAGCCATGGAATGGGTAGGCTGCCGACTGCTTGCTTGGATTCATCTTCCGGTGGGCGAGGGCGGGTTCAACATTGACCTTCATCTTTGTACATATCCTTGGTTTTCTTTTGTTAGGAAACTCCAGGGAACGATACCTCGGTTGCAGGGAGGTGGTCCCGGGCCTAAATGGTGTGTTCCCAAATTATATATTGTTGGGTGAAATCGGTGTTTTGTGCCGCCGTCTTCATATTCCCATACTAATTGCCTTAAATAGTGGGGCCCTTACGCCGTGCTTAATTTAGAAGTAAGTGATTACAGATTGCGACAGTGAATTAATACTTATTTGATTTGATAATTAAGTTTTGTTATAGTACATTGGTCCATCCAAATATTAAGATCCTCTACATATACTCCTGATAATATAATCTCATTCTTATTCCAATAAGATCTCATTCCCAACTTTCTTCAAGACTCGATTAAATTTTTTAGATATATTATCACTTTAAAAACCTCAGTCTTCTAACTAATGTGTATATCAAACAATATAGATATAGGAAAATATAAATTTTAAATACGTGATTTTGATACAAGTAGTATAATAAAAGAATCAAGCGTGTAAAATGGCTTGTTCATTTTGATTCGAAGAGTATGCGAACCAAATATTTCAAGGTTTTTAGTTTCTAGTTCTACTTCCAGTGAAGTTGTGATTCTAGTATGCTTTGGTTCCAATGCCTAACCAATCACCAACTGAAGAATTAGTGTAGAGTGTGTATCTTGTCTTTGTGATTTCATTTAATTGGTTATCCCCACTTGAAAGAGACCAAAGGTTGATAGTCTCCCACGTTCTCTCCCATGGTTGGGCAGAATCTTATGACATTTGCTGAGTAAATAAGTCACATCAGTGCATCCTCTTATGACATTTGCTGAGTAAATAAGTCACATCAGTGCATCCTTTCTTCCGTGGACCACCGATAGAGGAGGTAGGAGACAATGGCACATGAACAAAGCCATCCTTTCTAATATATAATTAGCATGCTAATGTTTCTAAAGCCGTGCTTTTTTGCCTTGTATGGTCGTGCGACATTATCTAATTACTGTGATTCCACTTATAATGGCAGGCCCAACCCGTCGTCAGTCATCATCTCCCATCTATCGACGGCTGCGATATCGGGACCCGATGAACGAAGGGTCGAGATGTGATCTTATCCAGCAGCGCCGAAGACTAGACCGCCAGGAAACGCAACAGGTCACGAGGTAAACGATAATGTGGGTCGTTACTTCTGCCGTCATTCATGCGTTTGCGAATGCCTGTGGCCATGTGAGACCTTTCTTCTCCCCCCGGCAATTTTCCTCTCCACCCACACGGTTGTATATTTTGGGCTGATGCCATCCATGCATCTCCCGCTCACCTCAACGCGTCTCATTCCAACCTTTCTATTTATATATTCGAGAAAGAATCTAACTTACATTCTACCAATGGTAATTTTGATCCCAAATGGCAGGGATCAAAATCTCCAATAATTTTGTTTAATCTAGAAGTTGCGATGGTTGAAAACTTGGGGTCAAATCGGGCAACCTAGGATCCAAGCAGCGGCCTGTTCGTGCGGTGGACCTTTTGATCCTAACTTCCTAACCGTCCATCATGTGATCCACACTTTTTATTTTTATTTTTTTTGTTTTCCTGTCACATGTTGTGCAGACAGGCTGTTTATGATTTCTTTTGGCGTCTAAATTGCTGGATATCCGATCTTAGTATAATGCTATGGATTCTTGATGGAAATAATTTGACTTAGGAAGATGAATAGGATTTGGAAGATCAAATCGAGTTATTGTTGGATCGTACATTTTAATGTCCCCAGGGTTAACTGGGTGGTCTTTTATGGTTGAGAGGGGTGAACATGATATTTGTGTGTGCGGCAGGGACATATATGAAAAAATGCTCATCGTTTCTCACCATTAAATTTCATAGTTGCCTCTTCCCACGGGCTCTTTAGCTCCCTCCTCCTCGCGCTTCTTCCGGATCTACTACTCGCTTTCTTTCTATATATTACACCTTGTCCCAGTGCCCAGTCAGCCGAGACTGCGATCCCTCTTTCTCCATTTCTCTCCCCCTCTCCGCCTCCGATCGACCACTCGCTCCGCCGGATCCCAGCGCCGATCCTTCCTCGGGTAAGTGCGGTGGAATCATCATCATGATTGCTTTAAGCATCTTTTTCTGGTCTTGATCCTTCCACGTTATCATGAATCTGTGAGGAAGTGCGAATTCGCATGGACTCCGAGGACTCTCGGCCTTTGTCTTTTCTTCGATTCTTCAGTTGGAATCGGATACTGGAGGAAACAAACCCATGATGATTTTGCACTTGATCTCGTACTCGTACGATGACTTCGGATCGGCCACTGATTTGGTTCGCTTTTTTTGTTAGGGAACAGCGCGTCTGGAATAAGGGATTGTCAGCAGATTTGGTCGTAGGTGGTTCCATTCTTGAAGGTGACATCTTTTACTTTCAATTCTGCCATCTCCATCGGCTCGGATTGGAGTTTGGATTTTCTTGCTCTGACATTTTTCCCCTTTTTTTAATATATGGGGGATTTTTTGGATAAGCAGGTAAGGATGGCCCAGATTTTGTTACACGGAACGCTCCATGCTACGATTTTTGATGCGGAATCGCTCACGAATCCGCAGAGAGGTTCAGGCGGTTTCCTCCGAATGGTAAGTCCTCGTGTTGTGATGAGCGCTTATTCTTTTGTGCGTCATCTTGTTCTCATGATGTTTTACTTGCCCTGCCTTGCTAGTAGGTTTCTGCACTCTTATGTGAGATCTCTGTTCAAGATTGTTATTTTGTCTTGCAGATATCGTCTTGCAATTGCTGCTGATTGTAGAGTTTTGCAGCAATTAGATTCCAATGTTACAATTCTTTTTGTTTTTCCTTTTTACTAGTGCCAAGGGAAACGATTGTATGTGTTGTATTACATGTTCACCAAAAAAATAAACTAATTTATGGAAAAACTGGAAAAACCTATTTGAAGACGAGAGAAACAGATATGATTTCTTAGGTTTTGGTGATTATTCAAAGCTTCCTTTGGAAGTGCTATTGATGCTTGTATAATGTGTTCGAGGCTATTTGGGGGAGCTATCTTTTTCCAAGAAACTTGAGTGCAAGAATTTTACATGGCATTTGTAATTTTGGATTTGGCCTCTGTACGTCATGTTTAGCCACTCCTCCGGGTGTTGGACACATTATAAAAGGGCGAACTGGGAGAAAGCAACCAGTGGAACTGACAAATCATAAGTTTCTGCTTGTTTGCTTGCTTGCTTTCTAACTTGCTGCATATTATCTGACATATTTAAGGGTCCATAAACTGTATACAGAATGATGATTTTCTTTGTTATTTAAAGTTATTCAATGTGAGAATTGTCATTTTACATCTTTTATTTTCCTAGTATCTGTTTTTGTCTCCTCAAAAAGGTGGTAGTGATAGTCATACTACTTTCAAAGCATAACAGAGCTCTGCTAGTAAACACATGTTTGGAGGTATGCTGAATGGAAAAATCAAACAATTATACTTGCACCTGGAGTTTACTTGAATTAACAAATAATCATTAAGAGTTGTTCTCAGCATTGATTTCCACTTTAAGTAAATTAGTATCCTCTGCTTAAAGAAAGTCAGAAGCTTATTCTCATCGAAGTAGTTTGTTATCAGTTGTGCTATTTTCTTGTAAGTCTCTTTCATCAAATGGGTCAAAAGATCAACAAGGAAAATTTTTCATGCATTGAACACACTCGTGCTTTCAAAATGACAATTCCTGCAATCATTATGGATGCTAGGACAAGTTTTCCTTTTGGGCCTGCAGCTCTGAATGCTTCTATCAAGTAGTTTATTATTTTAAGAAACTTTGACATTCGTTTTCTCTGCAGAGGTTTTAGAGACACATTCTTTGTTCAAGTCTTTGCAGCTTCTATCAAGTAGTTTATTATTTTAAGAAACTTTGACATTCATTTTCTCTGCAGAGGTTTTAGAGACACATTCTTCATTCAAGTCTTTCAACTTCGAGTGTTTAAATTAATTCATGATACCTAAAACCAAAGGTTTTAAATTCCAATATGATATTGGTCTCGTCAATTTAGCAGATCAGGTTGATGCCAAAAATGCTGAGCTGTGTACTGATTTGTACCATTCTGATATGTTGAAAAGAACTATAAAATAAAATGTTATACTAAGAGATACATAGCTGTATGGTCTATTAATAATGCCTTGTCAGACTCGTAAATGCTCATTTTATATAATACCTAAAACTACCTATTTTCTTCCCCTTTAGTTGTGTTTTCTCTTGGTTGCTGAAAATTATTCCATCCACTGCTTATTTTGATTAGCTATTACAAATAAGCATAGGGATAAATTTGTTGATTTGCCTATTAATCTAAATATTTCTTTTTTTCTTCTAATTCTTGTCTTCGACTTGAAATTCTTCTAACAGGTTGTTGAAGGTATTGAAGATACCATTGGTCTTGGGAAGGGCACCACCAAACATTATGCCACTATTGATTTGGAGAAGGCTCGAGTTGGTCGGACCAGAATGCTTTCGGATGAACCGGTCAATCCACGTTGGTATGAGTCTTTTCACATATACTGTGCCCATATGGCAGCGAATGTCATCTTCACTATTAAATTTGACAATCCTATCGGGGCAACACTGATTGGAAGAGCTTATCTGCCTGTCATGGAGATCCTTGATGGTGATGAAGTGGATAGATGGCTTGAAATATGTGACGAAGACCGGAATCCTGTTGGAGATGCTAAGATCCATGTCAAGCTGCAATACTTTGATGTTTTAAAAGACCGTAACTGGGCGAGGGGTGTACGAAGTACAAAATATCCTGGAGTCCCTTATACATTTTTCTCTCAGAGACAGGGTTGTAAAGTAACACTCTACCAAGATGCGCATGTCCCTGACGACTTCATTCCTCGAATTCCTCTTGCTGATGGGAAATATTACGAGCCCCATAGGTGCTGGGAGGACATTTTTGATGCAATTAGTAATGCACAACATCTGATATACATTACTGGGTGGTCTGTGTACACAGAGATTACATTACTTAGAGACAACAAGAGGCCAAAACCAGGTGGTGATGTCACACTGGGAGAGCTCCTTAAGAGGAAGGCTAGTGAAGGTGTTCGAGTGCTTATGCTTGTTTGGGATGACAGAACCTCGGTAGGTTTGCTGAAGAAAGATGGTCTGATGGCAACCCATGATGAGGAGACTGAAAATTATTTTCATGACACAGATGTGCACTGTGTTTTGTGCCCTCGAAATCCTGATGATGGTGGAAGCTTTGTTCAAGATCTTCAAATTGCCACCATGTTCACTCATCATCAGAAGATTGTTGTTGTCGACCATGAGATGCCTAACAAGGCTTCTCAGCGGCGGAGGATTGTGAGTTTTGTTGGGGGCTTAGACCTTTGCGATGGGAGATATGACACACAGTTTCATTCTCTGTTCAGGACATTGGACACAGCTCATCATGATGACTTCCATCAGCCAAATTTTGGAGAGGCTTCCATAACAAAGGGTGGACCAAGAGAGCCTTGGCATGATATTCATTCACGGCTTGAAGGGCCTATTGCTTGGGATGTTTTGTTCAATTTTGAGCAGAGATGGAGAAAGCAGGGAGGAAAAGATGTTCTTGTACAGCTCCGCGATCTCTCTGACATCATCATTCCGCCTTCTCCTGTCATGTTCCTAGAGGACAAAGAGACTTGGAATGTTCAGCTTTTCAGATCCATTGATGGAGGTGCTGCTTTTGGCTTTCCTGAGACCCCGGAGGATGCCGCTAGAGCTGGGCTTGTTAGTGGAAAGGATAACATCATTGATAGAAGCATTCAAGATGCGTACATAAATGCCATCCGTAGGGCAAAGAACTTTATCTATATTGAAAATCAGTACTTCCTTGGTAGCTCTTATGCATGGAAAGCTGATGACATCAAGCCTGAGGAAATTGGTGCATTGCATCTGATCCCTAAGGAGCTATCCTTGAAGATTGTTAGTAAGATTGAGGCTGGGGAGCGCTTTACTGTCTATGTCGTCGTGCCAATGTGGCCAGAGGGTGTGCCAGAAAGTGCGTCAGTTCAAGCAATCTTAGATTGGCAGCGGAGGACAATGGAGATGATGTATACTGATGTCATACAAGCTCTCCAGGCAAAAGGAATCGAAGCCAATCCAAAGGACTATCTGACTTTCTTCTGTTTAGGGAATCGAGAGGTAAAGAAGAGTGGAGAATATGAACCTGAGGAGCAGCCAGAACAAGACACCAACTACAGCAAAGCTCAGGAGGCCAGGCGGTTCATGATCTATGTACATACAAAGATGATGATTGGTATTCTTCTCTCAACACTCGTCTATACTTCCTCTTGTGTATTCAAAGGTTTCTCTTGCATAACATACTCTAGGTACTTTTGTCCAGAGTCATCTCTATGCTGCTTTTCGGGTCCTTTTGCCTTCAAGTGTCACAGTCTTATCTATTTCCCATTATCCGAAAAAATTCAGGACTCTTGCTTAATTATATGTAAGATGATAAAAATATAAGCTAAATGGGCGGGAAAATCTGTGAACTTCAATTTTGAGACTAAGAAAGTGAGGTTTCATGAAGCAGCATGTTTTTTGAATTATCATCGCTTGTTACTTGCAAGCAGAAACAAGTAAAATGATTTCATTTTGTAGCAATTGAATTTCTCTACCAGCTCAGTCTGATTTTGCAAAACAAAGTGAGGTTTCATGAATTAGCATGTTTTCTGAATTATCTTCATTCATTACTTGCAAACAGAAACAGGTAAAATAATATCATTTTGTAACAATTGAATTTCTCTACAAGCCCAGTCTGATTTTTGCAAAAGAAATTGAGGTTTCATGAAGTAGCATGTTCTCTGAATTATCATCATTTATTACTTGCAAATGGAAACTAGGTGTGCCTACCTGCAGATGTTCAATGTAATGTATCTTAGTTCTAATCTTCCTTGAACCCTGTCATCTTTTGCTTTTACCTCACCTAATAAACTGCAAATCACATACAACTTTATCTGTGCCCCACTAATGATAAAGAAGGCTGAAAGATGTACACAATTTTAGCAACTGATTTGAAATTAACAATTTGTTCTCTGTTGCAACTGGGTTGCAGAAGTTCACAGGTTTGTTATTTTCGACTTATTCATCATGCAATGCTGTGTTCACTCTTTGAAATACTTCAACTGATTCTAGATCACTTCATTTCTAAAAAATGATTTTTTTTTTTTAATTCAGATAAGTTGTTCATTCTCTTGAACCTATGCCATGTTATATTTCTAGTTAGGCATTTCCGGGTTTCAGAAGCAAGTCTTCCAATGACAATCTGTCTTGGTTCTGGTTTCAAAAGCTGCGACTACTTGGGTTGATGTTGATAAAATCCTAATTACTGCAAGCTTTTGATTTCAGTTGATGACGAGTATATCATAATCGGGTCAGCCAACATCAACCAGAGGTCAATGGATGGAAGCAGGGACTCTGAGATTGCCATGGGAGCATACCAACCGTATCATTTGTCAACTAGGGAGCCGGCACGGGGGCAAATCCACGGTTTTCGATTGGCCCTTTGGTATGAACACCTTGGCATGCTTGATGATGCCTTCCTACAGCCGGAGAGCTCGGAGTGCGTGCAGAAGGTTAACAGGATCGCCGACAAGTACTGGGATCTATATTCGAGCGACGATTTAGAACATGACCTCCCAGGACATCTACTTAGCTATCCTATCGGAGTCTCCGCTGAAGGAGAAGTCACAGAGTTGCCCGGCATGCAGTTCTTCCCTGACACCAAGGCCCGAGTCCTCGGAGCTAAGTCCGACTACCTTCCACCCATCCTCACAACATAACTGCTCGCCGTTTCTTTAATAATAGCAGTTGCGGTGAGTGAGAGAAATAATAGCATGCACTTTCTTGGAGCTGCTTTAATTTCCAGCTAATCTTGTGTTAGATTTGGGTTTTTGCTAGACACACAATATGCTTATTACTCTACCTGTAATCTAGTGTTGTGATGGACGCATCATGGTCGCTTAAAGCTGGCACACCACTTCCTGTACTCCATTTATTTGAGTTTTAATATCACTACTTGTTTGCTGATAGAATAAATGGCACGGTTTCACGGTATAACCGATCATTAGTGTTTCTCTTTGCCTTGTGTATGTTCAGCAACACTTTTCATATGAAGACCAATGTGAAGCCCAAATTATATGTTCTGGTTGAAATTTACAGCACAATGGTATTAGTGGCAGTTCTCTGTAGGAATGCTATGCCAAGCTACAAACAAACATAAAGCAGTTACCGGCTGCTCAATAGGGTGACTGGATTCACATGGTCACGGGGTATAGCAGTAAGTGATGACTGAAAGCTACGAGGCTTCGAGGATCCATCAGTGTGTGATCGATGACCACCACAATCTTAACGTTCTTTGGTGATTGTTGCAGGTAAACTCTAGCTGACACCCGTCTTAAGTCTTTCTTTCTCATGTTCTTCCCTGTTTCATCGGAGGCTTCCACTGCTCGCCCTCCTCCAACGGCAACTCCACCCTCTTGTCGTCTCTCTGTCGATGAAAGACTGAGCCATTTGAGACTAAACGCCACTTCATCACGCAAAAGCGACAAGAAATTTGATTGAATCCTCCAGTTCAGGCCTCCTGCTCTTGTTAGGACTAATTATGGATTATCCTCGGCAACTATACCAGCACTACTAATGCAAATGCATAGCAACACCCTTCAGTAACTACGTCGGCATTGACACATATCAATAGTGACACCACTCTACATTTTTGTCGGCGTCGCTCGATATTTACATTGACGATCATTTCGTCGCTCGGTAACTACATCGACGTTAATACAAATGCAAAGCGATACTGCTCGACAACTGTGTCGACGTCGATATAGATGCAAACGATACCACTCAGCAACTACATCAGTCGTAATTACCAAACGACACCACTTTGCATATACGTCGGCATCTACATTTGCGCGCTAATACAGATGTCGAGCAATCCTTTTGTTGCTTGACAATTACATCGACGTCAATGCAAATGCAGAACGATGAAAGACCGCGCAACAACTGTGTCGATGTCGACGTAATTGGAATACGATTATCATCTATCGTCGTCGTTCTCCTCATCCACAACAACCACTCGCGACTCCAACATCGTCGTCCATCACCATCGACGTTCACCATCAACTGAAATATTAAAAAAATTTATTTTCGTATTTTTATTGATAAAACTGATATCAGAATAAATAAATCTACATATTAATTTTTTAAAATATAAAAATAAAATATTAAAGATAACTCACTAAAGATGATATATTATTAACCCCATCTTCTTACCCATTCGTTTCTTGTGCTCTCCATGATTGCTAGTTCCTGACGGGTTGACAATTCCTCCTCTTCAAAGCACAATGTTCTCCTAGATGTGAACAATGAAGTTGAATAATGACATCACTGATTGAGGAGGAAGTTGCGTTAGTGTGTCCGACTTGAAGTCCTCAACTACTGGGAAGTTTTTGCCTCTCCTGCAAAATTTGAGTGGATAAGAAGAAGAGTACGAAATGGCAGCGTTGTCGCCATCTTTTCCCGAAGCCGCCAACGCTCTCCCTCTCTCTCTGGTCTTCCCACTTGTCAATCAGACCCTGTCGTTTCTCCGAGTATAAAGCACTCTGTCTTGACACCAGCTTCACATGTCACGGTCTCCCACGCAGCCAAGTCCTTCTCCTCCTTGTGCTTTCTTCGTCTTCTCCCATGACCTCTCATGGGGTGGCCCTGGCCACTGCCGTGGCCGTCTCCGGTACCGTCATCCTCATCGCCCTCTGCCGCCAGAAGCCCTTCTCCGTCTCCGCTGGAGCCGGCGCCGCAGCCGCCGATAGGAACTCGACTCCCCCTTGGCACCACCTGCGGTCCTGCATCTCCTTCTCCGGTACGCCGTCAGCCTTCACGTCTCCTTCTCCGTTTGCTTCTGCCGCTTTGGTTTCTCTAAGCCAGTTGACACTGTGCCGATATACGCAGGGAAGACGGGAAACAGAACGAAGAAGCAGCAGCGGCAGAAGAAGAGAGTCCAGTTCGCAGCGGAAGTGGCGGAGTTCAGCTGCAGTGAGCCCCCGGCGGCGGAAGAAGAAAACCAGGAGCAAGAGGCGGCGGAGGAGGAGCGGCCGCGGGCGCCGCGAGGGATGCCGGCGAACAGGGTGGCCCTGTACAACGGCATCCTCCAAGATCGGCTCATGCAGCGGATGGCCTGCTGTTACTGATCCCTCGATCGCGTCTGTAACCCCTTCCACGTTCAAACTCTCTCTCTCTCTCTCTCTCTCTCTCTCTCTCTCACCTTGTAATTAGCCATCAAGCTTCTCGTGAGGAAGAAGAAATTGAACTGGATTGCTCATGCTGTCTGTGGTTGGCGTGCTGCGGATAATTTATACTGTTCATCGTTGCCATCAAAAACTCCCCCATGCATGAGTTGATCCTATCCCCGACGTCAGAAGCTATCATTTCCCATTTCTTTCTTGGTCCTCTGAGCACTGCCCTTCATGCTTTTGCACAACTCCAATTTGCTCTCCCCTGGCACCTCTTGAAGATTCGTGCAATGCAACCCATACTTGGATCACAATCCCCGAGGAGACGGGGTTAAAAGAGGAGGTCGACCGAGCTCTTACTGCCCGACACCGACGACCACCATCTCATAACCTGGCATCATCATCATGATCATCTTCTAACATGGGTTCTTCTTCACTCGGTCACCGGTCTCCATCTTCTAAATTGAACGAGTGGCTTCACCTGCATCGAATCGGCAGGAATCAGCAGCCCATCTGCTCCTGCGGGCGGTTGGCACGTCCGGACAAAACAACGGAGGCCAAGCGGATCCATCAGCCCCACCGCCCGCAAGTGAGCTCTACCTGTGTGCCTCTGTCAGCCACAAGATGAAGCAACCCAATCACAGCACGACATATCATGTTTCCGATGAATTAAAACGACATAGTATGTCACCGATCCAAATCCAACTCTGTGGTCCATCAATATCTCATGCGTAGCAATACGAGATAGGGCTCACAGAAGACACAAGAATGCATGTACCAACATACCAAAATGGTTGCAGATCCAGTGGAGTCGAAGATCCCAGTTAAGTTGGAGACGAGATGATCGATTCATTCTGCCATCACTGTGGCGTCTCCAAGCTGCAGAAGAGAGATCGGATTAGGCTACAGAGAGGGGACTAATTAAATCAAATCAGACAAAGCAGGCAGGCCCCACCTTGGACTGCATTGTTACCGATTGCAGTCGGCACAAACGACAGATGAGCAGAGGTCTCTTGTGTACGCAGTTAGTTCCTGGCGAGGCCAATGCCAAAATAAATCTTATCAACATGAATCACTGTTCCATGCACGGACACATCAAGTACACACTTGTTAGATGCAGAAATAGCAAGTGTGGAGTTTTGTTTGCATACCTGGTGTGGTGAGTGACTGCTACATTGACTTTACCAAAGAAAGATATTTGGAACAAAGCTTCATCATTTCTTCCCCAGGATAAAAGTACAGTAGAAATACATCTTGAAGGTCGCAGCTTGTACTACTGGAGGATAAGAATAATCCCTGAGCGACGGATCATTGAGAACCTTGATGGATAATGACAACAAGTTCTTTTCTTCCTTTCTCACCACCTAAATGAGCAAGCCCCAAGGTGAAGAAATCGATGAGGACAAGGACAGCATGCGTTCTTGGTGACAAAACAGATGAAATTTATGATGAATCATCCCATTGCATCAACACATCTGTCTAGATAACCAGAAGAACTCTCTGGAACTAGAGAATTCGTGGTTGTGGAGATGCTGAAACATCTGTTGTACAAATGTCCAAAGGCTATGCATTCCAATCTGCAAATTGGCGCATCAACATCATAGAAAGTTCCAGGAAGATCCTGACACGCTGAGTTGTATTAGTTCCAGTCAATGGCAGCCAGGTCTTCATGCAATTGTAGTTTTCGTCTTCCGGGAATCAGAAACAAGTGGAAATGTTCCACTTGTGCATCATAGACAACCTAAGTCAATGGTAAATGTCATCAGAAACAAGTGAAGAAAGATGCCAAAGCAATGTCCACCAGTGATGCCAACATATAACATAAGGATTCCAAGACCACCTTCAAAACACCTCTCTACATGTAATGAACTGAATGAATACAAAAATAGCTACAAATAATTTACAGTTTCTAGTTTTGAGCTAAAATCCTACCGAGAGGAATGAGATCTTAATGGTGATCCTTGTTTCTAATATAGATAGAGCAAGCAAAGTGTATGGATCAAGGGTGGCAGGTGGATCAAGAACCAATTTGACCAGCTAGTTGATTGAACCAGACAACAAAAATGTCGATATCTTTCAAAGGATGATGATCATATGGATTAAACAAAACCAGACATGCACCAGTTGTGAAGCAATAGCATTAGTGATAGGGAAATCTACACAACTAACATCACAGTGTAGAAAAGCTGATGGCATGAAACCCCTTCCATGCCAAAAATATGGAAAAAAAAATGCAATTAGTGCTGGCCGACATACATCAATGCTCAGTTTCTCACTTCTATCTTCCTTTATGGATTGCCCCTTAATCATTATGAACCTACATGTAAATTGATTCTATGGAACTTAGGTTTAGAATCAAATGCCAAGTAGGGAGAAATTCTTAACAAATTACACCTCAGATGTGTCCTCCCAACTATTGGAAATGGATCTCAATCCTATGCAATCACTTCTTAATTGGATATCTTCAGGTCAATGTGCCTGATTCCTTTCCAATCCAGAGCACAAGAAAAAGATTCCATAGTCTTTATCAGCTAATCGAGGTAGGGTGTTAGTGTTCACCTACGATTCCACACAACCAGGGCCTCCCATTGCATACAGATAGATGTGCATCTCATATATCTACAACATACAAATACGAGGGATCAAGTCTTTAGATTATGCATTCATGCATGGTGTCAAATTTCCAAAGTACTCCCCAATATTTGTGTGTATCGAACAATAGCCAAGATATATAAAATGTCCATCTCATAGGCAAAACAACAAACACATTTAGCGCATGCCAGTCATGGAAGCAGTGGATATGCATACAACGTAACACCAAAAAGAGCGGATATCACGGATTGCCAATACTAATTAGTAATGAAGAAGACAAAAGGCAACAGAGAAATCCCTTGCGAGAGTCTCAAATTGCGTTCCAAAAGCCTTACCCACCACAGAATCCATCCCCGCTTCCGAGTAAATTCTTCATACAGGTTCCCTGAAAGCCAACAGGATGCTAGCGACAATCAAGAAAGTTTCTTCTTGGCATGTATCTTGGTGTCTACAGATATCAGGAGAATAACAAGCAACTGCATATACGACCGAGCAACAGCCAGATGATAGATACGAATCATGGAATGTAATGCCAAGCCTGGAATGCAGAGGAGAGAGAGAGTCTACTTCCTCCCCCCGTCACGCCGTGATCTGAAAGCCCAAACCATCATATCTATTTCCGGCCCGGTTAAGTTGGGCCCACGTGACTGTGAGTTTAATATACTCGTCTCAAATTGGGATCGACACGTGTTGCAGCTCCGCCTGCATCTCCAAACGCTGGCTTGTTCTTCAGAGAAGCATCCGCTCTGCCGATCTCGCTGCTCGGGAGAAGCCCGGTGGTGAATGCATGAAGAAACCCTAGCCAGACCTGAACAAGGATGTGACTACCGACGAGCAGGAAAAGTGAGGACAACGGGCACCTTACCGGACGCTTGACGCTGAGGAAGCTACGGACGTTAGGCTTGCTCCCATTGCCCTCGGAACCTGCAGCCGCGGCTACCGATGTCGGGCTCTCTGCAGTCTCTCGCGCTTCCATAGAAACAGATATCCCCAGCAATTTAAAGGCTCAAATCTAAATCGCCAAGAAATCCCTGTTCCGTTGCATGTCTTTTTCTCTCCACTACGACATACAACAGAGGACTCACCATCAAAAGCTATCTCGTCTTCAAAATAAATATCAACTCTCGGCTTGAGCAAAATATCTGCTACATAATACTCGTAAAGGATCCCAGTCCTGCAATACTACAGAAAATAAACTTCCCAGTTTCAAATGAATCAGTGTTCCTGTTTGCGAGAAGCTATCAACAAATCTTAGATACCTTCCCATGACACCACTGAAGTAAGTGCAGTTGAAGCATTCCAGAGACTGGTATTGTGTTGCAGATAACTAACCAATGATGTATTATGATCTGTTACTAAATATTTTTAGTGAATTTTCTGTAAGAATGAATGTTTTGATGATATGAATGATGATTTCTGGTTCTAAATATTTAAGAAGTAAAAGAGATCCTATTTCAATAATCCCCACAACTTTTGAAGCATACATCTACTCTGGAAACAAAGAACATAAACACCAGTGGCAAACTGGTTCTGTAGGTTTTTCAGCTCACACTTAAAAGAGATGAAAAGAAAATGGAGAATACAAACAATGCAAGGTTCCACCTTAGCTTCTTCACATATAAGAATATTGTTTGAACAGATGAATCATAATTAATTTTGTACAGCAGCAATTTATATATTAGAGGCAGTACCTACCTAGGCACAATGGAGCAGGTTCACGGACCAGAAACAGCTGCTTTGTGAGTGGAAGGCAGGCTGCACTCAAAGTGGACTACCCTTGCTATCTGCAATTTTATGAATATCTTGGAGATATTGATGATGAAGCATTTCATGGAAGAAAATTGAGCATATGAATTAAAGAAGAAAACAATGACGATGTTTAAACTAAGCCTCCAGCATTTTAATCATGATTTATTATTTTGGATAAGACATCTTGCAACAGTGTTTTTCCCATAAAATTGCCAAGGGTTAGTCACTGAATGAAGACAGTTTCAGAAACTCTCAGAGAAAAATTCAGAACACTTTTCTTGTTATTAGTTCTTTAAATAACATCTACATGTATTAATAACCTCATAAACATTATCCTAAACTAAAATGAACACAGGGAAATATCTATAGCTAAATTGTCAGAATGGTTCCAGTTCAAAGGATGATTTAATTGCTGACTCAGATAAAACACATCACATAGGAATCTCCTCATGTTACTTCTAGCAGACAAGAGCAGGTTATGTGTTGTAATATATGTCCTTAAGAAGCCCAACTTTGTCTTTTGACAATTTTGTGACTCTAGGAGCACAAATTAAATGTAATGTGGGACAAATATATCATGCTTTCCTACAATGAAAAAAAAATATTCAACCATGTAAAACAACCACATCTTGTTATCAATAATACGATTTCCTGTCTATCTACTTAAACAAGAAGCCCTGGCAAACTGTGTTAGTTTTCCTTTATAAATACTTGCAGAAAAGGAAGAGGTAGAGGCAACAGATAAACACAAAACAAAATGAACGCGATGAAAAGTGAGAGGAGGCTGCAATGCAGTCCATTCAAAACAAGTCGTTGTAGCTGATGCATATATTATAAAAAACCTATTCTTTAAACAGAATTATACTACCACTCAGACCTGAAAAGAACTCTATCTCCAACTATTGCTTGCAGGTGTATACAAGGTAGGAAGTTAATAATGAAAATGGCAAGCACAACCATAGAAAGAGAAGAAGAAGTTCTCTGATTATAAAAATCTCGAAGAAATGGCACCCTCATTTACCTAGGCCCAGATAGGCGAACAGCAGATAGAAATGCATCGCTGTTGCAGTCTGATGGCCCTGAACCTGAACATGTTCCCTCTTCACTAATAGCCTTGAACGCATTAGCATAAAGCCGGAAGCCCAGCTGCGATGATGTTGGAGGTTGAGGGACATCTTGTAGTCCTTCTAGCATTTGGACTACTTTAGTCATTGATGGTCTTAAATACAAGTCCTCCTGAATGCACCACAAGGCAACTTTAATTGCAGTCTCCATTCTCCCATCCATGTCATTATATATCAAGTCGGCATCAAAAATTTCCTTTAACTTGCCTTCCTCCATCTTTTTGAAAGCATATGAAGGAAAGTGGGATTTCTCAGAAGTCTCTGCAGGATCAAAGTTCTTCCTGCCACCAATTATCTCAAGCAAGACCATACCATAACTGTACACATCACTTTTCTCCGATATGGCATAGTTTGTAATCCATTCTGGTGCAAGGTATCCCCTCGTGCCTCTCAATGTTGTGAATACATGGCTTTGTTCTCTTGTCATAAGCTTTGCTAGTCCAAAATCTGATACCTTTGCGTGGTAATTGTCATCTAGAAGCACATTTTCAGGCTTAATATCACAATGAACTATCTTTGATTCACAGTCTTCATGGAGATACGCTAACCCCTTTGCCGTGCCCAAAGCTATATTATACCTCTTATCCCAATCCAGTGAAAAATCTCTTTGATTCTTTTTAAATATCCATCTATCTAAAGATCCTTTTGCCATATATTCATATGCCAGAAGCCTGTGTGCGCCTTCTGCACAGAAACCCCGAAGTTTGACCAAATGAATGTGGTGGATGCTGCCTATTATGCTCACCTCAGAGCGGAACTCTTTCTTCCCCTGGCCAATGCTTTCCAATTTCTTCACTGCGATTCTTGTGCCATCGGGAAGCTTTCCTAGATAGACGGAGCCAAACCCTCCTTCGCCGAGCTTGACAGAGAAGTCATCTGTAGCCATTTGAAGCTCTCTGTAGCTGAACCTGACCGGCATCCCAGATAGTCCCTCCAAGAAATTATCTTCTTCTGAGGACCCCTGTGATGGTTCTGGTATTTTCTTCCTCCGATGAATCCTGCAAGCAAGATAGACGAGAGCTGCTATCACTGCAACAGTCATGAACGAGATGATTAGGACAATCATCAAGGTCTTGCTGCCACTGCTTCCTTGTCCATTTGATCCTTTGCCACCATCTGCATTGCTGGTCACTTTGATATAAGTGTAACTGGCTGTGTTGCTCTGTATCTGCTTGAAGCTCCCAATCTGATCAAAAAGAAAACAACTGCCGGATTTCTCATCATAGAATAAGGCAGCACACGAGCAGTTATCCAGGCATGCATCTTTGCACCCTGTCACGTTTGACTTTGCACTGGGTGAGACAAAACTAGTGGCGAAATACCCAACTCCATCATCAACTTTGGCAAGCTTGAATGAAGTGCTCGGGTCACAAGAAGAAACATTACCGGGATTACAGTTCGAGTCCAAGCTGAGAACGCTTGGGCACTGACAGCGGATGCCCGGGTAACATATGAAGTATGGATGGCAGGCCTCAGGTGTATCACACGAGTCTTCCGGGATCTTGACCGACGAAGGGTTTCTTTGGCCGCTGCTGGGGAGGATCGAGAATGTGATGGAGCCAGAGGTGTCTAAAACAGCCATTCGCGTGACATTCTCACTGGTATCAGCTGAATCCACGATGAATTGCCAAATTCTAGATTGATTCTGATCATAGAAGTTCCATGAGTTGGATTCGAGCACCGCGGAGCGTATGTCCCCGCCGACCTGGTTATCGATCTTCCTAGCGTCACGCTGCATGGACCAGTAGAGCTGGGGTGACGCGAATTCCGCGAAGAGCTTCGCATCCTCCGAGTCGATTCGGAGATGATACCTCAAGCCACTGTCACTGGGGTCGCTCACCAGCAACATTCCCTTGGTGAAGCTCTGGCCAGAAAGGAGGGTGTCCGTCGGATGATCGAAGCTCTGCCAAAGGGGCGACGCGCTGCTGCTACCGTCGCCGCCGCCGAGGAGTACCAAGTTGCCCGAGTCCAGCAGCTCCATCCGCGTCGCTCCCTGGCCAGAGGTGTTCGTTGACCATATCACATCGCCACCGGACTTGAGGTAGGCGCTGCCGTCCTTGTCGAACACGAACTCGTCAGAGTGGGACACCGGCGCGTCCCGGTTGGCAGTCCAGACGATGGTGCCGCTCCCCTGGTGGATCACCGAGACCAGGAAGGACGTGGTGTCGCTACTGTTGTAGGTGGTGAAGCCGAAAGCGAAGCCGGAGCTGTTGGACAAGAGGAAGAGCCCATTGTTGTCGATCCACTCCATTTCGGAGCCCTGGAATCCGGGGCTGAGCTGGGTCGTCTGGATGCTGCCGACGCACGGACTCAGGAAAAAGAAGAAGGGCGCGATCAGGGGAAGTACAAGCGCCTTCATCCTCGCTATCCAGAGTCGAAAGGGAATCGAGGTCAGCGGCACAACCCAATGAAACACCTAAAAGGCGAAACCTCTACACCTTGTCAGGACCAAGATGGAGAGACCAAGCTAACAAAGGGGAATTCTTCTTTAAGCAGATCGAAACGCCAGGCCTGCATAATTCTCGAAGACAAAGGCACTAAGAAACAGATCAGTCATAGCAAGGCAAGAGAAGGACCATAAGAAAGCCGAAATCCATCCATTTTACCTCAGAATTCTCAGGGGAGTTCTCTTGTAAGTACAAGAGAGGCAGAAACTGAGAGAGAAGAAGACGAGGAGGACGGTGTAGATCTTGGCGATGGTTTGGGGGATTCAAGAAGGTGACGGGGACGGATGTAGTTGCAGTGTTCGGAGGGGGACAGGGGAAGAAGATGAATCCCGACGACGTTAGCAAAGCGCAGCACCCTTCTGCTACGCATTTATTGCGGACGCAGACGGACGTGAGGAAGGGTCCAAGCTCGGGCTCTTCTCCCTCACCAACCTGCAGTCCGGTCTTCCTCGCCCGGCTTCCCTTCACACACCGCACACACGGTTACTCACAACCCCCACCCACCACGTCCGCATCGTCGTCGCCGCCACGTGGATCCTCCTCGGCACCAGCACCGCCACAACTTGCATTAAATTGGACAACTATATGGGTCCACGTGAACGCTCCCGTTCGGTGCCTCATAAAAAAACGACCGATGCTTATTCGAGAGCAGGCTACCAACTAGCTCTCTTGGGGCCCACCCGGATCAACAGATTGACGAAGTAGCGACAGCATGACGGTTGGGTTCTTATGTTACCTCACGCTGACGAACCCGCGTGTGTGAGGTGGAGAGAACAATGGGACCCACCGATGTGCCAAAATGGATAATCACATGGGCACACGTGCGCGCCTCCCCGAACGCCTACCCCACATCCTCGTCCTCCCAACGAAACCGAGTGTACTAGCTCCTCCGGGGCCCACTCACGTCAACAGTTTCGTGGGACCCAGGGGTTTATTACCCATCTTTCAACCCACGAGAGTCTTCAAAATTAAAATCAGTAGTGCTTTTCGTGAAACTTCAAATTTCAAAACAATTGAATTAAAATCAAAATCAACTAATTTGATCAGTGGTGTCAAAAATGTATATTATTAATTAATTATCTTTTCTATAGGTCTTAATAGTCTTTCATATATATATATATATATATATATATATATATATATATATAAGTGTGAAGATTTCATGTAATATTTTTTTCTCCTTCTAAAATTTTATTTCGTAAATTTTTTTAACTCCTTCTATTTAGATATTTATAAATATTTTATATTTAAAATTTTATAAAAATATAATTTTTCAAAAATGCTTAGTTTGTTAGTTGTTAAATAAAGTAAAAACATGGATGAGAAGATCGTATAGGATGATTGATTCCAATTTAAATCAATTTCTTCTCGCTATCATTACGTGTGAATATTTTCTTACGAAACAGAAAGAGATTAGTGCTATATTGTTTACTATTTACTTACTTTTCGATCAATAGTAGTATATGCTCACCCAACAGGTAATTGGCTCGACCAAATCAAAGCAATCAATGTGGATACATCTCTCTATACCATTTTATATCTTGTCTATGTCCTTTTTTTCCTACTTACTTCAACTTGCTCCCAATACTTTGCTTTTGTTTAGTTCACTCGATTAAATGTTCAACACATCCTCACCTAAGCCAATCATTTTATCTCTGGACATGGCTATTTTCATTCACATGAGGAAGTAAAATCGACCAAAATGAAAATTAAGTCTATTATACTTCGATTGTTATGTCTCTACTAAATCAAAATATAAAAAAATTGTACCAAAACATAGAAAATCTTCCTTATATGGTGGCATGTTAGGAAAATTTGGTTAAAGAACATATGCTCGACACTTTGTTGAACAATAAATACAGGTTTCTGAAGATATAGAATACATTATTTTATACTCATCATTTATCACAGAATTCAACACAACGTAGCTACCGATGCAGCTGCCACCATTACATTTAATAAAGCATGCATGGCTTCGCCGGTAGGTCGTAAAAACACATTAGCGGTCACTCTTCTCGCCGTATCATAATAATATTAAAAATAAACATCGATTACTTATCGTGAGATATTTGAATCGATTATTATACTATTACAAAAGGGATAGGTTTCGTAAAAATTATATACAACGGTTTAAGTCATTGTCTATCCATCTATCCGTATGGGTAAAAGTCCAAGATAAATTATTTAAAACTATCTCTCCCCATTGCCCATATGAATAAAATATCATAAGGAAGACGTTAGGACGATTATATATTATCCTCTTTAAAATCATGTATAAAAGTTAATCTCTAATGTTATATAGGAAGACACTCTTTTCAAGAAAAACTTATATGCATGAAAAAATCTCGTTCACTAGTATAGGTAGTACATTAGGAGCTCGACACTTCATTTTCAAAACTATCTCGAACATTCTTATATATTTGGGTTTGGACCACATCGGATTGACTCAGACGTTAATGACGATTATATATATATATATACATTAAAAAAAATATATATATCTATTAAATAAACATAATATTTTTTATAAACTTAATAAATCTTAAATTAAATTTTACGAGTTATAGTTATAAGATACTTTTTACTAAATATTTTTGTGACATTCATATCCCAATAATAATATTTTTGGATGTAAATATAAGATTACGTCAATTAACCACCCATATTTATACAAGTTAATTTGTTTTTTTATTACGATAAATATAGCATATATACGAGTAAATATAAATCATAAAATAGAAAATAAATATAAACATAGAAAATAGTAGATCCATATATAAATATTTTCACCAAAACAAAACGAAACCAAAGAATGATTAATGCACGTAGTCTTAGTTTAATCAATTGGGAAGTTAATTTCGTAAACTCTAATAGATATTCTACAGTAACATAAAATATAAGAGAAACTAATATATATAATATATAATTATTAGCTGATTGGTGCATCGGTGACTGCTGAGAGAACAGTCACGTTGGCATTAATAGTGATTGATTTGTTTATGCCTTTGGTTGGAACGTCGTGGAGATCAAAATAGCTTTCTTTGCAGTAGTTGAGGTTTCATGGCCCATTCAAATAAGCTACATTGCCACTTGTCTTGCCTTCCAATGGTACATTCTACTCGATCAAATCTCTATGTGATGCGCTTTACCACTAATCTAAGCAAAACGTTGGGAAAGCAAATAAAATTCCTTCGGCACGGAGACAACAAGTCAACACAATCCCATTCAATGATCCCAAAAAGATAACTATCTTATGTTGATTCCAGCCATCAATCAAGCAATCGTAAACAAATCCTAGCCATCGATCACCAAAAGCATCATCACAAAATTCCACCATTGTGATCGCCCCCCCCCCACCACGAAGCTATCAACGTGCCACTCGAAGTAGGTCGTACGATGCCGCGTATTTAATGGAGTCATAGCAATCCACTGGATCAAATCGATCGATGGTCTACTCTTTCGACGTCCCACCCAAACCATTCCGATTGATGGCCAAAACGGCTGCCCCAATCCTCACGTCACTTTTGATGCTGACAGCCGTGCAAAAGGTGTCATTTCGAAGCTATCGATTTGAATCAGTCGGGGGGGGGGGGGAGAAGACATGCACGTCTCCTACCGAGATGGCCTAATGGCCTCAGAATTCCATAGGCCCAGTCTATCGCAGCCCGTATATTTCTGGGCTGTGATGAGTCGACCCGATCACGGCCGAGTTAGACTCGACCCATTGGACCGATCGAAATTGACATCAATATAATTTTAAATTATATATTGATGTCGGCAGGCATTAATCTGAGATTTCCTTTTTTTTTTTTTTTTTTGGGAAATTGTTCGTAACGCGAGGCGAGTTTGGGTTCGGCCGCGAGTTCGATCCGGTTCGACTCAGCTTGAAACGACGAGTCGGCCACGAGGGACCAGCTCCCCCCTTGGGTACCACCGGAGGAAAGCCGAGAGCAGCCAAGAGAGGACGGAGCGACGAACGGAAGCGAAGGGCTTGTTTCCATCGCTCCGTCGGTGGATCGCAAGCCAACCGGCTCGATCGATCGCCGCGGCGGAGATTAGGGGGGTCGCGTGGACAGAGAGGGCGTCCTAGGGCTCGATCGCGGGCGGCGATGGAGAGGAGAGAAGAAGAAGATGATGAGGAGCAGCAGCACCAGCAGCAGGAGGCGCGAGCCGGCGCTGGAGGGAAGATGACTCGGCGACCGTTCCGGCTGAGGGCGCCGCAAACGCCGTACGATCGCCCGCCGGCTGCTGGGGGGAAGGAGCGGCGGGAGGGGGACGGCTGGGTCTCCAAGATCCTCGTTCGGCCTGCTTCTACGATAATCCCTTCCCTCTTCTCCCCCTCCCCGTCCGCCGCCTCCAATCAAGACTACCCCCCGCTCTCCGAATCCTTCCCCGGTGTGATTCCTCTCTTCCTTCCTCCATTAATTCTTTTTTAGGCTTCTTGGTTGCGCTGCATGTCTCTGCGCGATGCCTTGGCGTTCCACATTGTCTTCTTGCGATCTAGGGTTTTAGGGCCCTATATTATCCTCGCTCTTTTTTGCTTTATGCATTAGGCGTTTATGCAAAGCTACCAACTAAAAGAGAAGATTCTGCCGGCAAGCTTGTTCACGATTTAGGGGTTTGGCCTCCTTGTATTATTAAATGCCTTGGCTGTTTTCACGATGACACAAACGACAATATTCTTATAGGTTCGTTTGGTGCTTGTTATAAGCCACTGTTGCCGTGAGGTATCATTTAGTAATTGTATTAGGTATTCCACTCAATTTGTAGAACTCTGAACTATGGGATATCAACCTTTTTTATCTGTATTTTTTTATTACTGAACATTTACACAACATGAAAGGGACATAAGAAAACTTGGATAAATTTATATCTGGAGCAACTTTCTTTACCTGGGCTTCTCTCTCTTTTTTAATTAATTTCTTTTTGTTTGCAAATTTGATTTCTTCGACATCTGGTGATTCCTTCCTTGTCTTCTGAAACAATGTTAATTGGAAAAATTATATCGTGGATTCTGTGCATTTTGGATTTGATTAGTTTGTAACATAAATGGAAATTTTAATTCTCAGCGTTGTACATTCAAAGGCCTTAATTAAGTGATTCCTTTGAGTTTCAAATGTTCCACAGGAACCAGGCAAGATGATGCTGATAGGGTTTCCTCTCCTGATGTAAGGTTCTTTCTCCTTCTCCTTTTTATCTTCTTTATGTACATGCTTTTGCAAGAAAAATACTATTTAGCTATTCTGATTTTGATTGTATATGCTAGTTAAAAAAAAAAAAAAATAGAGCTATATTAACTCAAAAGACAGGAGGTCAGCACTCAAAAAATGTAAAAAGCGGAGACAAATTCCCCTGTCTAAACAAAAAAGGCGTGATTAGACCTAGCGCTTGCAGCTAGCCAATTCGCACATCTGTTGCCCTCCCTAAGTCGCACAGTTCTTCGCTGTGCTTACCAATCACGTCGAAGTCTTGAAAAGTAGATAACATATTTGCAAGTTATGGATGCATATTGGCCTTAATATGGTAAATATTAAAGAGTCAAGATTCGTTAAAAATGAAAATAACTAATGAATAATTGAAATTAAGAAAGTTCAAAAGAAAACAATAGGTGGTTTTTGTAAGATATTTTTTTAGATTATTTTGAAGCCTATTTTGAGAATCTTGTGCCAATAAGAAATTACAATTAAGTTACTGAAGAGGTCTTATGGCCGATGAGTATATAAATGACCATATGATAAATCAAAAGGCATAAGAGCAACATTGTATACAGGCAGAAAAAAAAGTTAAAAGGCACGTAGGAAAAGAGATAATTAGTATCATTATTAATAGGATAAAACTGGTTTACCATCAGCCAAAACAATAATCGTTGCTTGTAGATAATTGGTTTCCAATCTATCATGCATTTAGATGCAGGACCAAATTATCAGAGTCCAGAACTCATATTTAAGTAATATTTAATAGTAATGTTTGTAACTACTGGATCTTTGTGTTCTGCATTATGTGGAAGTTGAGCCTTTCTTTACCCTTACAAGAGCAGCATGCTGTTAGAAGCTCTTTTTCCATACTCGCAATTTTGTTTTTTCGATTTTATACCGTCTTACTTTGGGTGCAAACGTACAGAACCAAGTACTACAGGCAAAGGATCGAGGTGTTTTTGATGAAAAATCCCAGCCTTTTGGTGATCCAGAGGTCCATCAGCTTTCAGGCGATGAAGCCAGAAATGTGTGTGATAGTGGTGGGATTGCTGAAGTTGAACAATGGCTTAAGCAGAAAACATTTTCTAGGCAAGTAAATACAGTACTTCACAACTGTGATTCATTGTGTTGTTGGTTCCAGAAGTGAAAAACAATTGTTCGTATATTTTTTCAGCAAGCTACATAGTGAAAACTAAGAAGTGAACCATGGCCTTAGTTGTGTGATGTGTCTCCACACTCCAATAAGGATCAATTTTATTATAGTTAACCAAACAACATTTCCTTATGTTTTAGCCAAGGTTTCACGCACCATATCGATCAATATTTACTGGTTCCAGGTAATATTTTTATTATTGTCCAATGCTGGACAAACTGTTTTATTCTTTTCGGATTTAATTGACCAATACAGGTTAGTATACCACTCGATACACCAATAGCATTCTGATCAGGTATATTACCAAAATCGGTATTAGTTTAAGATTATAGACTTTGGTTTTATTCAAAGATAGGTTGTAAGAGATCTCAGGAACACAAGCTTGGTTACAATGCGATTCGTTTAGGAGATACCAGAGCATCAACAACAACAGCATCATAAGTCCCGCCAGTTTTAGACCAGGTCCAAGTGTAGCCCTGCAAAGCTGTTGAGGCCCATACAGCATCTAATAAGGTCACATGACCCTGTTTTGAACAGGAAAAAGTTAACTATTGCCAAGCAGACAGGCGTTCAGTCCTAGCTGAACAAGGGAAGAAGGCTTGGCTCCAATTCTTTCCGCTTATACCGTGAGCTGATCAGGGGGGCTGTTAGCTTACCAACCTTTTCTGATCCAGAAAGGTACCTGACCCCTATCTGTAGCGGGAAAAGGTGATGAAAGATGCTCCCATCCATGTAGGGCTGTTGGCCAGCCCAGCTTACCAAAAAGGGCCACTTGGCAAGGTTTGAACATGGAGGAATTAGGTAATAGGTACCATAGTGATATGGGTTCTATGAGCCTATGAACAATGGATGTAGACCATAAACACTCTACCATAACTAGAGAAGCTCCATTTAGGGGTTCTTCTATAGTCGTCCTTTTTCCTGTATAAATGTCTCATGTGGAAGGTGCAAGTCAGTAGTTGTAGTAGTTTGCATTTGATGCTTATCTTATGGTAATCTAAAAGATTCTTTTTGTGTTGAATTGATTATATGTACTGTGCCAGTGTGCCCTAAATTTGGTTTTCTCCCAATTAATAAACACTTGTTGCTGCCTTATTGTGGAGCAAACATGTTTTATAGCAGCTGGGTGGATGTAATTGTTATTCTAATGCTTAGAATGTTAATTCCTTATCTGAAGGTTGCCTTATTTAGTCTGCATCAGAATTTTCAGATCAGATGTGAGAATACAGCAAGCATCAGATCTTGTATTACAGTATTGGAAACACTCATCTAGAGCAGTCTGTTCACTTTTTAAAAATCCTGCCACCAGAAAATCTATTACCAGACAGAATTTGTTGTCTCATGTATTCTAATTAATCTTAACTTGGAATCTATGATCAGTACCTGGTTGGCAATTGTTGGTGCATACAATATAGTCAAGGTGATTAGCATGTTAAACCTCTTGTTCCTGTGCAGAGAGCAGTCCAACTGTTTAATGAAGTTACTGTTGTCAAGGACTAGAGATCTTTCCCATGATGATCGACCAGCTGCAGGTTTTGTTACAAAAACTGATGGCACATTGAACCTAAAGGCTCCAAGGAAATCTGCACAGTCTGCTGTGCTGCCTGAGCAGCGGATAACACCAAAGCCTCGGGAAGCTTCTGAAATGAGAGTAGTAAGATATCAAACCGTACAGTAATGTTAGCCATTTGATGGTATTGCAGAATTTATTTCCACATTCAGATTACTGATGATTGTTCTGATGGTTTACTCATTTGCTTTCATTGAATAGGCACATGATGTTGGTTCTTCACCAGTTGAAATTGCCAAAGCCTACATGGAAGCTCTAGCAAATGAATCTAACCACAACTCTCATGATGGAAGATTAGAGCTTGAGAAAGCAACGTTTGACAATTGTGCGTCTGCATCAGACATGTCCTACTCATCAGATGTAAAGTTGCCTATATGTTGGCCAGGAGCATTTGTGGAGAGCAGTTATCGTTATCGTACTCCTCAAACTCGTAGGACAAAGGTTGAGCCATACAAATTTCAAAGGACTCCTTACTATGGTTCAATTTTCTCAAGATCGAAGGTCTCTGACTTCTAAATCTCTCTATGTATATAAGTATGTGTCAAATTCACCAGTATAGGTTTCTAAGGTATATATCTCCAATTCTGACTTCTTTTAACAGTTTCAAGCTGGTGATCAGAGTCCACAAATTGTTCCATTGTCTAGGTGGAAAAGATCTACTACTTTTGGTGGTGTAATGGTAATATGCTATTTCTGACCCAAATAGAGATAATTATTTGAGATTTACCTCCTTTTGGATAGAAAATATATCTAAACAAAGATATTCTTTTCCTATGCTTTGTTTACTGGTAGTTAAACTGCTATATCTTTCCTGCACCTACAAACAAAAAGAAACCAAAATATCGAATTGTCATTTGGCAGAAGATATATTAGTTAAGGAAGCCAAAGGGATATGGACCCTCTTCAGAGCCAAGTTATCTATGTATATATCTCATGAATTTGAACAGTACATGTTGATCTATTCTTTATCACTAGGTTTGATGTGTCAATTTAAGGGTGTGGGCTCCCTGTAACTGTAACTGCAACAACAAGAATCTGGTGTTGAACAGTCTGGCTTCAATATGAATTTTGAAACATTTAAGAGCAAATATTGTAAAGAACCTTGAACTATAAAAAGTGATGGTTAAATTTTCTAAGAAGAGAAATTAGATAGGTAAAAACACCATGATTTTTTATAAATAAGTAAAAGCTACATTGTTCAGAATTTTATTGCATGGAAATTTCTTCACCGGATGGATCACTTGGTGTTTTGCTATTAGGTTTGGCTCTTCTTTTCTGGATGCACATATATTATTCTCGTTGGGAAAATACATGGAAGTATGGAACAACAGTAAAACAACTTTTTTCCCATGGACTTGATGCTATATCTCAAATTACCAAAATATGTTGACCACTCAATATCTCTAATTTTTCAAACTATTTGAACTAGTATTTTGAAAGAGAGGTCGAACATCAAGGAACTTCAAAGCGCACCCAGAAGCTAGCCAGCTGTATCTTTGTGGAGGCATCACAAAAACATAAGTATATTGATCCCTTATTATGTGTTTGGAATGAGCACCACAAAGAGTTTCCACACACACATGAATTTTGTTATCGGAGCATCGAGAATGAGTTTTTGTTGCACTGGAAGCTAAAATGAACTTGCTAACTGCAGGATTGCCATAAAACTCATGTTTCAGATTCATGTATTGCACTTTCAAATTTTCTTATTTTCCTTTTTTTTTGTTTTCTAAATTGTGATGGATATTTGATGATTCATTTCCGACAGTCTGTTCATTTGTCAGGTTCCTGAGAAGTATAATGAATCAACTCCTTCCAAAGAATTTGGTACTTCAAATCTTGCTAATTTTTGCTTAATGTCGTCAGCAACTTCAAATGATAAGAACTTGCCATCCCCTTTGGGGATGACATCTGAGAAAGATTCATTGGCATCTAGCTTGAACTTCCAGACTGCTGAAGGTTCCAAATACAATATTGGTCCTTCATCTGTTCATCCAAAATCCAGTCAAATGGCTCGGAAAATATTAGAGCACCTTGATAGAACAGTTCCTCCGCCCAAAGATAAAATGGTACAGTTGAAGCTGGAAAAAACAGGGACCAAAGATTTCTTGAACACTGCTTGTTTAGCTATGGATGGGCGTGAGAAGAGACCTGATGTGAGTATCATTGCTGACAAGCCAAACTCACTCAGTATGGATACTGCTGCTGCAGAAGAGGTATCATTTCTTTCCTTTGTTCAATTCTTGATTTGTTGAATTTGTTTTTCTGCCTAAGCTTCAACAGATTATATGAGTTTAACTGTTTGGTATTTTAAAAGTCTATGCTGAATCACTTGTTTGTGATATTAACGTTTTAACAGAATACATTAAATTAACTCAGAAGTTTTTATCTCTCCTGATATAAACATGAGAAGCCTAAGAAATCTGCAATGAGTCGGTGATTGGTTACTTGATGTTGTCTGTCACATTTGACAATCAGCAGGAAATGGTTTACAGGTGAGGTAGGCCCATGACTTCTTGTGAAAATTTTCAAGGATAGTACGGGAAAAAAGTGTCTTATTTGCTTTTGTGAAATATTATCTGTGAATAAAAAATGATGGTAAACTCTGGCAAGTTTCCTTTCCTATAATCTGAAATATTAGAATTAAAGTTCAAGATGGATATTCGCGCTCCACAGTTCATTGAAATAGATTTTTTAGGATTGAGTCAGTTCTTAATCTTGA
Organism: Musa acuminata AAA Group; assembly: GCF_036884655.1. Taxonomy (NCBI): domain Eukaryota; kingdom Viridiplantae; phylum Streptophyta; class Magnoliopsida; order Zingiberales; family Musaceae; genus Musa; species Musa acuminata. Next base: position 7,787,271 of record NC_088333.1, read on the forward strand.
AATTTAAGTTGAGGTTTCTGCATGCAGCAATCTCCCATGGAAGTTTCTACTGAATATTTAGATGCATTTTGACTAATTCTAAAAGTCATCCTTTTAGAAGCTCCAGAATTTAGAACTGTTGGGTGCACTTGCCTCATGCAGGGTGCTTGTTTTTCACATTCGTATATATTAACAAATCCCCAATCTCCAAGCTCTGGTTGTGTCGGCAGGGACTTGACTGCCTAACCTTGGCCATGTACTGCTTGTTATATCTGATGACTGCATATGCAGGATGTGACAACATATGCAGTCTGCTCATAAGTGGCAGGATGTCGATATCATGATTGTTTTTTGCTGCATTTTTATGTTTTATTTCTCCTACCTATATCATGCTATGTATGTGGGATCTATCAATCTTCAGTAGGACCATGGTTTTACCTATAATATGTGTTTCTGAAGAATAAGATTTCTTTGCAGATATTTTATTGTTAACCACGAAGCTAGAGAGTGTTGCTGTTGCTTTTTACAACATCGCTTCATGAATCTGACTTCAGGCTTTCTTATGATGCTACAACAATTCATCTAAAGAAGCGGTCAAATTAGTTTTTTGGAAATTCTCATCTTAGTTTCATTCTATGTACTACAAAAACTGGACGTATCACTTACTGCAGGTCCTTTTGTTCATCTATAGAAATCATAACTGTTCCATTACAGTTCTTCATCCTTTTCACTAGTGTTGGTATAGTGCCTGTAAATATTTTTTATATGCCCAATACTCACTCTATTTTCCAAAATGTTTGAACGATGCACTGATTTGCTTTTACTTCTACTGGATTGGAAATGAATTATTTTATCTTGTATTATTTTTAGTGAATTATGTTATCGCGAAGAGTCGGATGTAGCTGATGCAAGTACTAGTATGTCAGAATGTTTTCAAACCTGTATAAGACATTTGTTGGCGTACTGACATTTACTAATTTATCATTTTCAACTTGTAGGCTACAACCAGGCTAATAATGGACAATAATCATGATGAGAGACCATCCATTAGTCCGAATAGCACCAATCAGAGCATATTGAGGTTAGTAAAAAATACAGTGTAGTGCTTGCCATGTTCTTCTGTTTGTAGTTTGTATATAGGACCTAATTTCCTACTATACTATACTTGCAGGGCCATGGAGAAAACTTCTGAAGGCTTCGCGTTCACATTTCCTGTTTCCACTCCGATAAATGCTCCTTCCCAAGCACCACCAACGCCTACCATGACCTCATCGCCAGCAGTTTGCAGAATGCTTAGCAACACTGAAGATACCATTCCATCATTTACCTTTAGCTCACCTAGAGCAGACAACGGCCTTGTTTTCTCCTTCGGATCCATTTCAAGCCGGACTTTGACGGACACTACCACCCTGCAATTTAAGTTTGGATCTGAAAAGCAGCGAAACTTATCTTTCAGTTCTACCAGCAAAGATACCTTTGGGCTTTGGGTTGGTAGTTGATGGTTTTCTCTTCGAGTAGGTATTATGGTTAGGATAGGTTGTCGATATCCATACAGCATGTTGTAACTACAGTTAATTGGTTCTAAGCGGACCATGGAGTCTGCTTCGTCGAGCTACAAATTGAGAAAACATCATGTCCCTTTTTTCTCAAAAGACTGTTAAAGATGATGTTTTCCAAAGTTGGAACACAAATTGTTGTGGTACGTATGAACTGTGAGTTGGTGATTAGGTTTCTTTCTAATTATGAATATTAGTCTAATGACTCTAATTGAAGTCTATTATTGCTAATTTTGCTATGTTTGGACTCAATTAGGGTCCTTATTCCAGTAATCATATATTATCATAGTTTATTAAATCGATATGTTTTCATAGAAAAAAGTACCCCAAAGTAACTATTGATTGATAAGGCAGGCTTAGGAGAACTGTCATCAATATTAGTGTGTCCATTATGACTACATCAATCAGATGGAGGAATAATTCATCTGAAGCAACACTAAGTTTGATGTCTTAAAATGTATGTAGGAAGGTTTCAATTAAGATTTATCATCGAAGAGATTCTCAAAATTCAACCATGAATGTTCAAACATTATAAACATTCCAATAGGACCTTATTCACCAAAAACAAAAACACCAATTGAGTACCAATCAGTGATGCCTATGAGCGAGCATGCATTGCTCATTTATCACTCGTTTGAAGCAATATTTAGCTTGTGAGTATCTCAATATTGTAAAATATAATAATATTTCAATGGAGGCTAAAAATTTTTACCTACAAGTCTTGCAACAAGCAAAGGTTAATGTAGTCCAAAAGAAAACCAATCAACAAGAATAATATAGGCAGGTTTTGCATATAGTGTCATATCTGTTTTTATTTTAAATATAATATAAATTATATTATTTCTTATCATGGCAATGGCACTTAAAATTAAGAAAATAGATACAGAGGTCTATACATTGTACATTAGAATATGAAAAATTAAGAAATAATGATAGTGAAAAAATTGTGTGTCCCATTTATATTTTTTTATTTGAAAAAATTAAGATGATTAAATTTTCTTCTCTATTTGGAATTGGATATTACTATTTATAATCTCATTTTAAATTTTTTTAATAAGTCTAAATTATTCTTTTATAAATGAATGAAAATATCCTTTATCTTCTTCTTCTTCTTCTTCGTCTTCGTATCAGGATTGGTGTGAGCGTAGGATGACAATCGATAACAACATTAGTAGTGAGAGCGAGGTTGTGGAAAAAAAAGAAGATAAAATCAATAGTAGTACTAGGGATATAAATAATAAAAATAATAATTTTTAAGGGATTATGAATAGAAATGAGGATTATTAATAGTAAAAAGGGGCTATGAATCCTTATACTACAAAAAAGGAGCTAGCTCGTGGGCCCCATGCATTGCTTACACGATTAATTTCCTCCTGTGTCTCCAATAGGCCATTATGGGCTCGAGAACTCCAACCCAGCCCAGTTCATATAGGCCACATTGTTGGGCCTTCATGGGCTCTATTGGCTTTGGGCTAGGGTCCTCTGCACCGAGCCTCTTTGTTCGACGGGAACAGTCACACAATTGACTATCACGAATCTCTTAATTTTCTCTAGTAGCAGAATTCTGGGCCTTCTTTCTCTCTCTAGAACGATACATTCTGGGCTCGTTTCCTCGTTGATTGCTTGTACCCATGCATTCTTGCTGGTTTCCTAGGTTCGTTCGGGAGTAGATATATTCCTGTGGGAAATGCATCCTTTTTACTCTTCTTCTTCGGTCATATCACAGTGGCCTTAGATTGCGCCGTCGGACATGAAAAGGATTGTGGGGGTGGTGAGGCATGGCCGGTGTTGGCGAACGAATATGTCATGGCTGATGAGTCAGCACGGCTTGGTTCATGGGTCGATGTCGGGAGTTTCCTGTCGACTGAGCTAGTTGTCGAAGCCAACTAGATCCTCGAGTCGGGGGTGAGTTGGTCGATGGCTCGTCATGGGAGCGTCGGTCCGCGACTCCTGAGGTTGGGCTACCTTCCTGCAAAAATGACATTCGTTGGGTGATCCCTGACTTTAGCCCCTCCGACGAGCAAGTCAGTTGTCTCCTTTTTTTTTTATCCTCTTTTTTGGAGGCCGGGATAGAGATCTTTATACTGGCATGAGAGGATCGATTATACGTGGATTGATATGGTGGACACAGCATGACATTAGTACGAATTTTGGCTTGGTGTGCGGGGCATTGTCATCCCGGGATTGTCGGGACCAGGCGTGTCGAACAGTGTCTTGGGAGTACGAGTTATGATGTGACGTGTGATATCAATTGTGACATATCTGTGGGGCAAAACATGTCTTATCAACCGAAACCTTCGACGCCCTCAATCTCCTTCGTAGTGCGAGGCTACTCGTCTCGAGGGGCCACTATACCTTCTTCGTCTGTTTTTTTTTTTTTTTTTGTTCCAACTTCAATTCTAGTAATATAATAAAAATATTTAATTTCATTCAAAATAATAATAAATAATTAGATTATTCTTTCGATTGATCCTACTTTCAGACTCAATTTATTTGTGTCTTGTCAATGTCAGATTCCTTAGTTCCAATTATTTTTAATTTTATGCACTTATATATTATATTAATATAATTTTATAATTATTATTCTATGCCCTCTTTATAACTTTTCCTTTTTTTAAAGAAAATAATTAAATTCTAAATATTTTTTAATAATATAGCATTGAAATTTAATTTTCATAATATTTTCTAATAATAAAATATTTTAGAAACTATGAATCGTAAACCATATACTTTTTTTAATTAAACTCTTAAAATAGGCTAGACGAAATTATATGTAAATCATAATGCGTACACAATACTCCTAAATTATACATGAAATATGAACTAAAAATTACATATAAAATTCCTAAAATATATTTGTACGACTGAATTCTTTTTTCTTTTTTCCTCTCTACGTTTTGTTTTCTTCTTAACCTTTTCCCTTTAACCGTGTCACAATTTTTTTTTCCTTTACATGCTTCTTTTATTTTTTTCCTTGTTTCTTCATATATATATATATATATATATATATATATATATATATATATATATATATATATATATATATATATATATATATATATCATCCCTTGTCTTCCTTTTTCGTTCCTTTCCTCTTGCTTGCCCGCAACCCGTCGCTGTGTCCCATCAAGCAACGGCACGAGGCCGTTCTGCGACGCCATTGCAGCAAGCCGTGGGGATTGCTGAAGCGGCTACGGAACTACTCTTTCTTCTTCCTTCGGATGGATGTGTACATTTGTATCCAATCCGTCTTCAGACAGGAATAAGACTCGCACGGCAAACAGGTTCGGCCGCTAAGCATGTGCGTGTTCCATGCATGTGTAACTGTGGCTTCGGACTCTCTCTCTCTCTCTCTCTCTCTCTTCGACTGCTCCATCAACTAGAAAGTAAAATTAAAGAGTTGCAAGCTTGAAGAGAAAGCAAGTAAAGAACACCAAAGCTACAGCCGCTCTTCATGCATGCATGGTTTTATCCTTCAGCTTTTCTTCTTTCACCAACTTGAACCCCCAAAGGCACTGTCAACACATTCCAAACCTCTCCTCTCTTTGCATTCTAGTCTCTGATGTGCAGTAAACAAAAGACGCGCTTTCTATGTATACACATATATCACAACAGGCAGGCATGAAATAAGATGGTAATCGGATTTAATACAGTTGCATCGAGGAGCAGAAGCCAACATGATAGGCAAAGCAAAAGCAACCCTCTGTGCATGTGTGTCTTCACCGAATGCTTTACAGTGATGCATGTCTACAGGCTACCGAGTAGAAAGGAGAAGAGGCGCAGCAGATGCCTTCGACCAGCCCATGGTAATCGGTGGAGGAAATGACAAAGCGAATAAAGCCAACCCATGTGAGTCAGCCATGGCCACTTCCGATCGTGGTAACTTGTTCCATCTGCTCCCCTCATGTGGACGCTTATGGCTTCGTTTCCTGCTCACACCCTGCAAGCACTATAAAAGGACAGGTGACAGCTGAGGTAGAGATCACAGGTCGCATGTTGACAAACCTGTGTGCAGAATCCAGTTATAAGATGAGATCGGTCCCGCGTCACGTTCCTTTCCCCTCCTTCTTCTTCTTCCTTATCCTCCTCCTGGTTGTGGTGAGTGCTGCAGCTGGTGGAGGGGAATGGAAGCTCCTGCAACACAGCATCGGGGTGTCTGCGATGCACATGCAGCTCTTGCACAACGACCGTGTTGTCGTCTTCGACCGCACCGACTTCGGCCCCTCCAACCTCTCTCTCCCGGACGGCAGGTGCCGCAACGACCCCAACGACAAGGCTCTCCCCGTCGACTGCACCGCCCACTCCGCCGAGTACGACGTGGTCGCCAACGCCTTCCGACCGCTCATGGTCTTGACCGACACCTGGTGCTCCTCCGGCTCCGTCGCCTCCGACGGCACCCTGGTCCAGACCGGCGGGTTCAACGATGGCGAGCGTGCCGCACGTACCTTCCGCCCTTGCGACGACGGCAGCTGCGACTGGGCCGAGACCGCCCAGGCGCTTGCCGTCCGCCGGTGGTACGCCACCAACCAAGTCCTCCCTGACGGCCGCGCGGTGGTCGTCGGAGGCCGACGCCAGTTCAACTACGAGTTCTACCCCAAACCCGATCCTTCCGACATGAGCACCATCGCATTACGCTTTCTCCAAGACACAAGAGACGACGTGGAGGACAACCTCTACCCTTTCGTCCACCTCAGCATCGACGGCAACCTCTTCATCTTCGCCAACAACCGCGCGATCCTGCTCGACTACTCCAAGAACACGGTGGTGAGGACATACCCAAAAATGCCAAGTGGAGAGCCCAGGAACTACCCGAGCTCCGGCTCGTCGGTGCTGCTGCCGCTGAAGCCGTCGCCGACAGAGGCCGAAGTGCTAATCTGCGGCGGTGCACCGGCGGGGTCGTACTCCCAGGCGTTGCAGAAGAAACGCTTCCTCCGAGCGCTGGACTCATGCGGGAGGATCAAGATCACAGACGCGGCCCCGTCGTGGAACATGGAGGCGATGCCCGTGCCCAGGGTGATGGGCGACATGGTGCTGCTCCCCGACGGCGACGTCCTCCTAATCAACGGCGCGGCCGCCGGGACCGCGGGGTGGGAGCTCGGCCACGATCCGGTCCTGACCCCCGTCGTCTACCGCCCAGATGGCGCAGCTGGCACCCGCTTCGACGTCCAGAGCGGCTCCACGACGCCGCGCCTCTACCACTCGACCGCGGTACTGCTGCGCGACGGCCGGGTGCTTGTCGGCGGCAGCAATCCCCACGTCAAGTACAACTTCTCCGGAGTGGAGTACCCCACGGAGCTCAGCATGGAGGCATTCTCTCCGTCCTACCTGAACTCAGAGAACTCGAGATTACGTCCACAGATCCTCACGCCGCCATCTCCAATCCAGTTGACCTATGGTGGACGATTCAGCTTGCAGTTCTCGGTGGGAGTGGTGAGCGAGGGTGGCATCAGAGTGACGATGGTTGCACCATCCTTCGCGACGCACTCGTTCTCGATGAACCAGAGGCTGCTAGTGCTGGAGACCGAGGGTGGCACGTCTGAGGTGGTGGCGGTGGCGCCGGCGTCGGCCATTCTGGCGCCACCTGGCTACTATATGGTGTACGTCGTGAACGGAGGGGTCCCGAGCGAGGGCATCTGGGCCCATATACAGTAGTGGCATTCGCAACAGTAGACGCGGCAATCAATACACAGCAACAATTGACGGGTACAAATTGGGAGGTAACCACGTGAGCATTGAAGGCTATGGAGGACACAACGACAGTCCTCTTTCAGCCGCAACACAGGCACTTCTCTCATCTGAATGGGTACGGGGTGAAAATAATGCGGTACGCTGTCTCACAGGAATATTAAATCTAATTTTGCGATTAGATAAGGAATTAGTTTAAGAATTTTAATAGGATTAGATATCATTATTTTAGTTAAAGTCGACCTACTGGTTTAACCCTGTGATGCATAAAGTGTTAAAGAAATACATAGAAATACAAAAGAGATCAATGGACTGAATAAGGTATAGTTTTGCTAAGATCCAATCTTAGTTCTCAACCACCACTCACCTACTCTTTTGAAGATTTAGCACTGAATTACAAGCAAAAAAAAAGGAAAAAAAAAACACCACATATCTAATGGATACAACTAGTAGGTTGAATAGAACTACAATCCATCAATTAAAAAAATATCAGTGATCAACGTGGTGTAAAGATAAGATCCATAATAACCAAGCTGCTGATTGTTCATAAATTTTTGATGAACAGCAAATAAGACCACCTCCCATTCATAAACACAAATGAGCAGCTAAAAAACACTCTTGCTCTTCATGTCGTCCAACAATCCATCAAGTTCTCAAGAAGAAGGCTATATACAGATACCTGTGTCCACGACATATGCTGCTGCCCATTGGAGCCAACAGAAAGATTAACGACCACAGACAGGTCATATATTGCTCCAGTAGTGAGTATGAGAATTAAGTGTGACGGCATGAACATAGTGCTCATAACTGGAGAATGACCTATTATTGATGCCCAAATATTCCTCTGGAAAGAACAGAAACAAAGGCACTAGAAACAAAAACGAATATTTCTATCTGTATTTCATCACCTTGTGCGGAATCAGAAGTCCTAGTCCATGATGCAGCAAGAATGATACGTAACATGCCAACATTGCATGCACCGATGACCATGATAATAACTGCCAGAAATAGAAAAGACGAGCATCACGTTATCCAGGACATGGACAAATATCTCAAGAAAATATAGATCTTGACTGAAAATATTCATCAGATGTTATATTCAAGCAGGGGGTTAGCCTAAGCATCAATCTTCAGACAGTCACATCACAAATAGGGGCCAGATCGGTAATTGGCAATTACAATTCTTTGCAGATGATTTCAGAATCACACTTAGATGGGTATAAAAAAATTAATTGTTTGTTGTGTATGTGATCAGGATTGAAGTCATAACAATGGGTCTATTCGAGATGTGAACCTGTATGATGAAACTTTGCAGACTCTATATCATTAATATAGCAAATGGCTCGTGCTATTTTAAAAAGTCATAGGAACTTCGGCATCCAACATACTGTTTTCTCTTTTTCTTGTTTCATGTGGCCCCTTGCTTAATTCACCAAGAGACCTGCACAACCATCCACTTCGTGGGGATGCTTGATGCTGGTCTCGGGCTACAATGACAACCACCACAACAACAACTTCGTATGTGGAAAGCCTTCTTGACATATATAATAATTGCCGAAGTTGGTTCACTGGTTAGACTTCTATAAATGTATATTGCAACAACCTTCATTAGTTCTAGAAAGTATAAGCACCCTTGTTGACACACACAGTAGCTTGAAGGCATTTTTTTGGGAGGGGGTTTAATGCTTTCTGTGAAATTAGACTGAGGCAGAGTTGCAGAGATGGTCAGTGCTTTGGACTGGAATGGGTTTCTAGTTCTCTTACAGGAACTCATGTTCATATCAATTGATGCTAGAGTGCAGTAACTCAAAATGGGTTCCCCTTTGTACCTTCCCTCCCCTTCGGCCAGCACTACCCATGTGCATGTGTTGGAATTATTCCCATACTAATATTGTCAAAAGTTGAATGGAAGGTAACAGCCATGAGCAATGATTCATTAAGTCCCCATGAGCAGGATATGGCATAGCAGGTACATGATGTGACAGGCCCATGCCAATAATGTGTGACAGCAAGGAAATTTTCTAATCTTCAATTTCATTTTACTGAATAAGTAAAAGCATAAATGTTGGATTTATTTAGATAAAAATTCAACAACTAAAACATACTGATGTGTACCTGTAACTAAAGAATAACATCAATAAACGGATCAACACAGAGATCAGAAAATTCACCAGAAATACTAGCCTGACGAAATTGGGCATTAACCTCTGAGAGAAATCCTTCCCCTCTAAGTTGTCCTTCTTGTTCTCTCTTCTTTAGTTCCTGATTAATATTTTAAAGGAAACCTTCAACGTTTGCATTATTTCATGACAAGATTAATGTTCTTGATACAAAGCATCTTTTTTCCTGGTTTATCATTTTCTGTCAATGCATGGCAATTTAGAATCTTAGATAATGTTACATAAAATAATTTGCCTCATAAATCATCATGAATACTAGCTTAGCAATAATTCCTCTACATACATTAGAAAAGCAAAGGAGATCGCCTGACAGAAAAAGAAAAATATATCACAAGGACATATGTTGTCACAAGCAAAGAAAAGATATATACAGACTGCAAATAAGTACAGATACACATTAACATGATAGCAAAAGAAAAGAAGAAATACATACATATGGATATATCTAACTATGTAACAGAGGTGCACATTCTTATAGCATTTCATTGAGGTAGCATCATGAGACAAGACTAGCAAACAACATCAAAAAAGTAACAACCCAAAGAAAATTTATTGGTGACATTAGTAAAGAAAACCACTGAAAACTTTCTATATATATTTTGCAATGCAAGATATAAAGGTTGAGATAAATAATGAATGCACACGAGGCTTCTATAGAAGATACCAAATCATGGTACATAAGAAATATACTGTTGGTACGATGTATCAATGTATTATGAGCATAATTTAATTAGAAACTGATATGTTGAGTCAGATATATAAATCTAAATTCACATACTAGAGATAACTAAAGTTTCTAATCCTCATCAATAGGAATCGATATCAGGATATATTGGCCCATAACTGATGCATATTAGCTTACTTGGCTCACTAAGAGGACGCCAAACTAGTTTACATCTTGTTTCTATTTTCTTTGGCTGCCACTGAATATTTGTAACTCATAAGCCAAGTCCAGCTAAGTGTATATTTAGTTTGATAGCATTCGTGACACTTTTATATAGTTGATAAAAGTGATAGCAATTTGGATCCTGTCCTAATGAGATTCTAGCTAACACTCAATCAACAGGATTGTTATGTCAATTATAGTATTGTACACCAAAAACAGAGCCAGAACCCACTAAAAAGTACCATGCTAACCTTTTTGTTTTTTTTTACTATGCCTTCAAAAAATTAACCCTATTCCTAAAAATCATGGTAATGCCTCCTCAATTTCACCATATTAACCAAGGATAATCAAACCAATAAACAAATTTCGCTATAAGTTAGCTTTCTTGATCATTCATCTTGGTACTTAAGTCACCATTAGTCATCTTGCCAAAGATGTGAGAATGTAGAAAATGTTACATTCTCACATCTTGGAAACTTTGCCTCTTGTAGTAACGGCCACAAGAGATCTGATTCATTTATAAAAAGATGAGGGATCATAATACCTAACACAAATATCATGGAAACTTTCTGATGCAGTTTTGTGTCACTAATCTCAGGCCTCCGATAAATCTTTTTTACTTAGTAGTTAGTGCTATTCTCAATAAATAGATAATCACAAATAGTAAAAAAATTAACCAACAAACAACCTTCAGTGGTCCCCTTGCATGTGCACTTCATGACTGGTTTATCACTAAAGGAGTTCCCACATTTCCCACTTGCATGAGGAATATCATGTCAAGCAACAACCACGGGAGGAGGACGATACAGAGAGGACATATGCATTTAAAATCATTTTATGAAATGATGCTTTCAGTCATGAACATATAACAGACATTATAACATCCTAATAGGGCCTTATTCAGTAAAAACAAAACAACAACAATAATACCCTTCAATGGTCCCTTCACATGTGGGCCGTCATGGCTAGTTCATCATTGAAGGATTTTAAATTTTTTTTTTGTTGCATGTCTCCAGTCAATGGTTAGCACTTCTAAAGTGTAAACTTCTCTGTTTGGAACTCAAATAGAGTGCATCTTCTTTCTCATGACACAGAACGCAAGGAACTTCCCACCTATATGATGCATATCATATTGAACAACAGCCATGGGAGAATGATGATGGAAGTGAATATTGAGAATTGAAAGTAATAAGAGTAAAGAGAAAGAATGAAATATATATAAATTTATATTCTTGCTTTACAAACAATTTGTTTAGATATTAACTGTAAAAATTAATAGTAAATAATTTACATATAACTTGGAAATGTTATCATTCTAAAGATTCTCTCGTCATACGTTTACATATGATAAGAGAATCTTTCTGAATTTACCTTTAATAATAAATGACAACATATTCAAGTTATAAATAAATAAATTACTATTATTTTTAAGTTAATATTCAATCAATTATTTGATAAACAAGAACATAAATCTATATATAATTCAATCTTTTTCTCTACTTCTATTACTTTCAATTTTTAATGTTCATTTGCAACATCCTTGTCTCATGGTTGCTCAATATGATATGGCATCATACAAGTGGGAAAACCTCATGTCATGAGAAAGAACCATTGAAGGTCATATGAAAAAAAAAGTGAGAATCCTTTAGTGACAAACTAGTCACGAAGGCCCACATGCAAAAGAACTATCGAAGGATATTATTGTTATTGTTTTTATTAAATAAGATCCTATTAGTATTTCTACAATGTCTGTTGTATGTTCATGACCGAAAACATCATGTTACAATATATGATTTTAAATATATGTCCTTTCTCTATAGCCCCTTTCAGTTTTTTACCAAATTTTAAATACACAAATACCTTTTTTATACATCCTGATCTGTTTAATACGTGTATATTTATTGATAGTATAACAAGAAAAACACTGATATGTAAAGCTTTAACACTCACAGTTCTCCAATAAAATGCTCCATGTTAGTGAAGGCAACAATAGGAGGGGACGGTGTGATTTCCCTAGTCGTTGGTGACGATCTCCACTCGGTGTGTTAATCTCGATTGCCAAAGTAACTAGCAATTGAAAAGACAACTGAATTCAGCAAACTTATTGTGTCAACCATCACAATGCAGAAGAAAAACTAACTGTATAAAAATTAGCAACTTAATTTTAATCTGAATGCCCAATACACTAATAGCATATGCTTTATGCTATTACATTGTAACATGACAGGGATCATCCGGATGCTTTAGCATTGGCGTTTACTGTTAAATTTGGTATGACTGCTCATTTATTATTTATTAACATGAAAAAGGAAGTCTCAGAATCAAATTTGTTAGGGCTTTAAAATAGAACAAGATATGTTCTTGTAAGACATGTACATTGTAACTTACAAAGATCCCCATTTCAGGCTTCACTACTCATGCATACCTTAGATCATCATAAACCACAATAGCATTTCCAAACTTTTCCAATAAATGCAGTTGCTGAGATTCAAAGCTAGATGTGGCAGTATTACTAATCTATGAAACAAGTAGTTGGGTTGGAGAATGAAGAAGCCTAATCATCTCTATGGCACAGATTTCTCCTATATATAATTTGATTCTATTTAAGCTGACTCGGTAAAATAATATGATTGCACCAACAGATGGGTAATGGATAATAGCAAGTGGAGCCTAGCGTTGTGCTACATTTGGCACACAAGTGCTAGGGTCAGGTTTAGGATAAGTATCATCACACATTTAGTAAATGTACACGACCATATCAATTCATTTCAACAAGAAAGATCGATAACTGTGCTCTATATTTAGTTATTAAAATTAATACTCTGCATTATAATAATTGTAGTTATACATATCATACGGGCACAAGATAAAACTGAACTACGTGTATGGGGAATCTAAAGAACCTGTTCGAGCCATTGAAGAAGTGCAGTTTTAAATGCATAACACCGTTACCACTTGAGACTGTGGATTGATCATGTGCGCCTATTCGAACCATGAAAGCTACCTGTTCATCAGAATTGTTAAGAATAAATACAGTGTCAGTGTCTTTAAGACTTGCTATAAACAAACACTTGAAGGGAAAAAAAAAGAAAAGAAAGAGCCTTCGAAGCATGGGCTACTGACAGCTTTGATGACCTTCATGCTGAATTTCCTGTACCTTTATGTTTTGGCATTAACAAAGACAAGTTACTCCATTATTCTGAAGTCATCATTCCTGAAGTCAATAATTTCATTACGCAGAGTTCCTTATAATATCTTTTATATTCTTGAACCTAACTTTATGAGGTGTATCTCAAAAAACAATTTTAGGTGGATCACCCTATATTCCCTTTCCTAGAGGAATTTATCAGATAATCACAAAAAGAGTAGTTACGCCAACATCAGATGATCATCAAATCACCCAAGATGGTGATTTGCAAATAATTTAGAATTTCTGGAAATAAGCCTGACCAATTTTATTGTTGATCTTACCAAAATCTCAACACTGTCCTGTTCCCTTTCCAAACTAACAGATGGCATCCTGCACTTCAGCATTTACCTGGCTCTTGAGTAATTGTTTGAAGCTGGATGAGGATTATAGGAAAGACAAGAAATATACTGCCAAGGAGATATCAAAAATTTATTCAATCCAGCATTAGCCACAAGATTGAGGATTACAGGACAAAAAAAAGCTATTAACAATCAGGATTGATGATATAATCAAACCAAGAAAGCCTTTGGGAACTGCAAACAGGCACTGATAAATTGCAAACAGACAACAGAGCTAGAAAATTTAACAATATATCACTTTGAGGTTGCTCCATATCTGAAATATCAAGGCAATACAAATACTGTTGAGTAGGATGACAAGCTATCGTTGGCACCTAGTAGAATAGCTCTTCATTAAACAAAAAGTGAGGACTTTACGAATTTTGGCTATTATGCAATGTTCAGTTATTCTGCTCCACAACTAGCAAATTATTTTGCATGATTCCCTCACCAATGGTGGGGAATTCAGGAGATAGTTTCCACTCCCCATCCACCAAGAACTTGATCTCATACCTTAAATCCAAAATAAAGATTGTTAGCATGCCACACACATTGGCTTACAGAAAATGGAAGACCAAAGATTGTATACCTCCCAGGTCTAAGTTTGAGGGTAGCTGAAAATCTGGCATAGTCACCAGTATACTCTGGTGACATCTCCTCTCCTTGAGTCCAACCATCAAAGGAACCCATAACATGGACACTCTGATTTGAAGAAATCAAGTGAAAGGAATCATCCTCTATATTAACTGGGTAAATAGAGAAATAGATCAATTCAAATGGATTAACGAACTGAAGTATGCAGCATATAGTTTTCACCCTCAATATGAATCAGGTTATTAATATAGCATTTTTAACAATATATCATTAATAAATGTGTAACCACTATAAGACAATATAAATAAATATGTGAAATTATGACATCATAATTGAGAGAATCTAAAGAACCTTTACAGCTGTGAAAAAGAATGTTCACAAAAAGTAATCTTTTGATTTGCTTTCATGAGTGCTAAATGCTTGCTCATTACATATCTTAGTATTTTTAAGGAAAGCAATATTAAAATCAAATGCCAATGACTCTTTAAATACTCAAATAATGAACTATATTTTTTAGCATAGAAACATAAAGGCGCGTGGTAAATTAAAGAATATGCCACATAATCCAAATCATTATAGGATGATGGGATATTGTTGTTTAAGAATCTACCTCAGCCATCCCAACCCAGAATAAAGAAACCTCAAACTTCCAAGTGTCCACATCCTTTATCTGCTCCTTAACTTTTTCGTGGATCGCTATTTGTGCAAAAGAAAAGTTATGGTTAAAATGTACACAAAATGATGAGAAAGAGAAGCAATAAAAAGAACCCATACCGACCAGCTCTGTGCGAACATAGATATGGGTTGATCGCATATTTAACTGGGTCCCTTAACATTGAGCCTTTTTATTGCTTATTATTTCTTCAAAAAAAGGGGCTTAAATGTTTTACAGTGACCCAAGTGCCTCTAGAAAATAATAGTGGGTAAAACTCATTTGAAATTGAGAGTTTGTTGTTTTTTATATTCTCAGAATTCAAATTCTTCCTTACATTTAAGGAGATCTATAGACTTGTTATTTGACCTGAATATAGGAGATGATATTGGGTTTTATAAGTGGAACCAGCTAAGGAGAATTAGATAGATGGTATTTCATGGTCAGATGAACAGTTGAGAAATTTTCCATTATGATTCAGGACTATGAAATTTAAAATACTAATGAACTAGTATTAAGAATAAATGTCCATGCGCATATGGATGAGGTTACCTTCTAATCTGGCAAGGAGATGGGATTGAATGTATCTCCCATTTATCTTCCTCGAATCAGGCTGAACCCCACTATTAGCTATCTCTTCTGCTAAGCTAACCAAAGTCTGATAAAGCAAGTGTAAATCATAATCATCAAGAGATTCTGCACGAGAAAGTGCTCTTTATTATATAGATAGATAATGATATGGTTATATGAGGTTAATACAAAATTGTGATGAAACACTTGAGTTATACTTGAAACCAAAAATTGCACTCATCAGGTTCCAAGTTGACTCAATCTTTTACCTGACATTTGCTGAATTCATCTGATGCTCATTTTGGTATCATTTAACTCAGCAATTTACTGGCTAATTTGGTCCACAAACTTCATTGAATTTGAAAACTCTATGTTTTATTTTATGTACTAGGAAAACCAATACTTTCAGCTCCAGTGTAAGACTGTAAGCAAAGGGTTTACAATTGAAAATCGCACTGTTTATATAATTTATGATTTATGATAGGGCTCTGTATCAAGTTAGTTGAGTCCTATGTGTTATATATATATATGTGTGTGTATATATATATATATATACACACATATATATACATATATATACACACATATATATACATACATATATATATATATATACATATATATATATTGGAAAGCAACATATGTACTAGCCTGAAGTTCAAGCTCCAAGACAGCAAGTTCATTTTTGAACTTGGCTATTGCATCCTCTTCCATAAGCAACTGCAGCATCAGACACAAAAGGGTCATAAGTGATTGAAACATACCCAAGGTCTCCATGACTATTACTGAAATCATGAAAACATAGAAAATATAATATCAGTAAATACATATTATACTGTTTCAACAACTTAAACCAATCCATTATAATTATCTTGGCAGTCAGAGAAATATCAAATTTTGAGAACCATCATCATCAATATCAAACCATAAATCCTAACCGTTTAGAGACAAGCTACATGGATCTTTTCTTATAATTATGCTCAGTAAAGTGTCCATGGCAACATAAATATTCAAACTAAGTGCCATCAAGATCACTTTGTCACCCCACTCGTCCCCACAGTAGTCCAAGATATACTAGCTGCTGACATGCTTTATATCTAAACAAACTGTAACCAAAAGAAGGTACTTAACTAACCAAGAGCAATACAGCTGTGCTCCAATGAGCATCATCCAAAAACCAATAATAAAGCCTTTGAAAGTCCTTTTCAACAAATGTGAACCGTATAATGAAGAACCAACTAAAAAACATCAAAAATCCCCTTTCAACAATTGCAAATCTGTAGAGCCACATTCAATATTATTAACGGTATCCATAGTTCAGATATAAATTAACCATCAAAATTGAAGATTTCTCATTAAATAGATACTTTGGCATTAAACTGGAATAATGGACTATTAGGATAAAGTTGATATATGCATCAAATTTTATGCTTGAATTTTGAATCTTGGATTCTAAGGCTTTATATTGTTGCTGTGTTATACAACAAGAACAGAACAAATAATTCGTTAAGACCTGTCTTTTGAGAAATCTGTTGTATTGATTAGCTTCGCTGAGTTTCTTCAAAAGCTTTTTTCTTTCAGTGTCAACCAGCAGTGCCTTCAACTGTCAGTCAATAGCATAATTTGTCATAACCACTTAAAATATGCCATGTGCATAAAAATTCATATATTTTATGAAGCAAGCTAATAGCAGAGAAGTTACAATTACATACATATAATGAGGGTAGATAACAAAATAGTAATGGGTGGTGGTACAATTTTTATAGTATGTATACTTGTTGGTTAAAAAAGAATTACATCATCACTGCAATCAAGTAAATAGCAGTTGCTACTTGAGATGAAGAGATTGCAATTTGCAAGTGGTTCAATAAATTAGACATAATATAATCAATTACAAACCTAGTGAATTGTTAATGCTTAAAATTGGATATTAGTTGATAATACATTATGCAGGGTACTCTTCCATTCACCAATTATGGAACAACTGCTGAAATACTAAGTCAAAAGTGAACTGTGACGGAAACAGGAGGGCTGATTGAGGTAAGGGAAGACCAGCATTAAAGACTCGAAGAGCTCCTTCCCCTCTGTTAGGTAAGTTCTACTGCTTTTCTTTTTCTTCTTTTAAACTGCACTAAAGAGTCCATAACATGGGGGAAAAAATAAATTTAATTAAAAACACAGAAAAATTGAAAAATTATGTTCAACTTATTAAATCAGTAACAAATAAGTGATTTATATGTGAAAATTGTGCCAAAATTCATGGAAAGATAATGGTTAAGCTTTAGAGTCAAGGCATAAAGGAGGCACATATTTTATCCTTTATATTATTATAAAAAGTTGAGATCATTGACATATGGATTTGAAAATAGCTTATACATAGGACTACCTAATTATTATAAAGTAAACATGCCTCAGAGAACCAACTATCCACTTATGTATGAGTCCAGTATGTAAGAATTAAGATTGTGTTTGATTTGTTTCCTGGTCATGTTAGTATTCATTATTAAAGGAATCATCCATTAGGGTTTTAAATTAGATAGAGTCTTGAACCTTGACCAGCATGGAGACTAGCCTTGCATTTAGTTGCCTGAAAGAGGGAAGATAATGTAGCTAACGAGAAGAGTAGAAAACATCAATTAGACATTTATTCTCATTAAAAGGAAAGATGATATACAGATTAAATACCTCATCAGACTTCAACTTTTGTGGCAAGACCTCCTCAGAAGAATCAGTTGGCACAGTGTCATCAATATCACTTATGTTTTCCACCTCTGATAATGAGGAAGGCTCCTCACCCAAGCTTATGGAAAAGGCCCTTGAAGATTTACGTCCATAAAAGCATGATTTTGCAGGGTATATCATACTAAAATATGCATGACATTCTCGATAACAAGCAGAACGCTGACGTGAATATGCCAGTCTTCTTGGGACTGTCCATAATCTATCTGATGGATTACATAGAACTGTGTGATTTTGCACCAGCTCCAACTTTCTTCAGTGCAACAAATATACACACCAAGCCAATAAAAATGGAATCAGTAGAATGATTCAATGAAATTGATAACCATTCTAAAAACCAAAATTAATAAAGTAAACTATGTCAAATATTACTGAATCGATTTAGACTGATTTAGTTTACTATTATGAAGCACTATAAAGTAGATGCATGCTGTCCATTTTTACATTTTTAATGAAAGAATAGAGTGTTCAAACACTGACTTTAATTACTTGCATAAAAGAAGATAGAAAAAAATATGACTTCTATAAGCTAGTTATTTCAGTAAAAGATACTTCACCTTATAAAGTTTGTCTTTAAGCACTCCATGACAAGGGACCTACACAACCAATAGGAAGCAACATTTAACTTTCAAAAGTAAAAGCTTGTTCAAGTGATCTATTGAAGGCCAATGTTAATTACAAGCTATTTATTAATATAGGCACTAAAGTAATTGTACACCATTTATGTATGTCTATGCAAGGGTATATAAATTACTGCTATTATGTCAAAAGATAAAACAGTGCGAGTTAATATCCTTCAGAAAGAATTGCAGCCACAGTATACATGACCAAATATCAATAATATAGAACCTGAAGTCAGCTAGCATATCTCATTTAGAAAAAATAAAGTCATATGCCATCTATAACATTAGAGGATTGAAATTTCAATTCTCAAGACCTATATCAATTAAATGTTTGCATTTCAATTATATATAACATATCTTCAGATGTAAATATGTATAAACATACATGCAGATTTCCTGTACATTCCGAGTATCTGCACCTCTGTGAATTCTTGTATGCAAGTGAAATGAGGCAGAGTGAGATTAAGCCAACCTGATTTGGTGACAATATAAAACAACCAACCTAACAATAAGAAGACAACAAGTCATAATGCTACATTGATTTGAGGGCACAGCCATCAACCTGTTGGTATAACATTCAAATTGCTAAATTGGTTTTCATTGTTTTGTTAACCAAAGTGATTAACAGCAATTATACTTTACACAGGAAAGTCCCAATGAAAAAGGTACAAAGCCAAATTCATAATTATATCAACATAAATATGTATTAAACACATATTTATACATGCACATGTTTATATTTCCATGTATACATTTCATTATGATATTTACCGAATGACTCACAACTGACGCTTTTTGCCCATCTACTATTACCTCGAATCCTTCTCTAGTTACTTCCTATTTTGCATCTTCCTCATCATTTGAAGCATTTATTATGAGAACCATGTTAAGTAACTAAATACAAAGGCTATCACATGCCTTAGTTTGACATATTTCTGAAATTTGTCAATAGTTAGTTCGTGTACTCACATCAATTAATTATATTATTTCAGTGGTTCAACACATTCAACTTTAAGATGGCTTAGTTATTTCTCGAAGTTCCAGAAGGATTCATGGCAAACTAATGGAGAACGTGTAGTAAACGGAGCAAACCCCGTTTCCCTCGCGTTTTATAAAGTTTTAACAGAAAGCTGTTGTGGGTGGACTGACGTGGCCTGCTCCGGGTAAAAATACTAATATATTTTTTCCCTTTTCTTATTCACCTTCTTTTCTTTTTTTCCTTTTTTCCTTCCTCGTCTGCTCATCTCCTCCGCTCCCCTCCCACAACAACCACGTCGTCGGCCACCAGAACCCATCGCTCCCTCTTCCTCCCTTCACCGTCAGCTCCTATCGCCGGGCCCTTCCCCTTCCACCACCTCAACCTCTGCTAGCCCTCATGTTCTCACCCTCCACTATTGCTGCCGCCACCTCCTCCATGGCATCTACACCGGCCGTCGCCCGATCGATCTTTCCATCTCGAATCTAGAGATGCAAGAAGGAGGTTGATAGGGGAGGAGGCGACAGCGGTGATAGAAGGAGGTGCGGGGAAGACGTGGTGAAGAAAAAAGGAAAACCACATTGCAATTGTCAGGTAATTTAAGATCGGGGCTTACCGGAGAAGGCAAGAGTGAGAGAGACTGTCTGCAACGCGGTGCGATCAGAAGAAGACTGCTCGTCGCTGGAGAAGAGTCACCCGAGCAGAGGAGAAGGGTGTCGTGTTATCGAGATGGGGTTCGGTTGTTAAAGAAAGTACAGTTCGTCGTGGACCGTCCGATCGATGCGCAATTCTCAGATCTTAAGATTGGCATATTCGTAAATACTTGAATAAATTTTTCTATCGACATTAATCCAATAACTATTAGTATAGCGGTCGAAGGCATTCGGATTTAGTATGTGGTTAAGATTGATCACCATCAAATTAAGACCATGAGAGAAGACCTCCCACGCCACGTACAAATCATGAATACAATTCATGCGGAATAAGATAAAACACATCCCAACCGTCACAAAACAATAAAAAATGCTGATCATCCCATGCTCCGTACCGATCATGAATACAATTCCTGTGACATGATGAGAACCAGGAAACCTGGGCAAGTGAATTGAAGTGAAATCCAAACCCAAACAACATATGGGATTAGGATCGACAAGGTGATAATACCACATCGAACTGATGTAAAAACATATGCGCAAACAACAGACACAAGCCACATTGATAAATTTGTCCAAATTTATCAACATACAAGAAACAGGTTAAAGCATAAATTGACATCCAACATACAAGAAACGAAGGTGATTCAAGCGAAGTAAGCTGGCAATAATATTATTCAAGTAGTAGATGGTCTATCCATCACTAGTGTTACATTTACGGACTAGAATGCTCTTTGATTGGCCGAAGGAAGATTTGCAAACAGCTTACACTTCCGTTACGTAGCACTAGACTTGTGACTAAGATTAACTAACTGAAGAAAACTGTGCTGAAAGTTGCAAGGGCCACGAAGCATCGAGTATAAAACCTTTCAGATCAGAGGCCAAAGAACCCGAGCTCGCTGGCTCTCTCCTTCTCAAAGGTCTCAAAGTATTGATATATGATCGTAACAGCAAGCAGGATTCCGGTTCCAGAACCAATTGCGCCCATAAAATCTGCTAGAACAGTCAATGCACCAATGCACATGCCACCAAAAGCTGCTGCAGTTGGGATGTACCTGTTCAGTTCCTTCTGCAAATTTGATTCTCGATGGCCGGGCATTACCATTTGTTGTTCCTGTGTAAAACCAAGGTCAGGAACCAAGTTAGAACTCCAGAGACATGACATTAGACTTCAAAATTTTATACCACTTCCAATTCTGAATTCTCATCTATGTACAGTTGCTTAGATGGCTATAATGGCAGTAGCATCCATTTGTTGCTTAGATGTTGAGTGATTAGAGATCAAGTTTCACCAATGAGTTTGAGTAATGGTATTCTAGAGACAGCTGCTCAAGTAATTAAAGCTCTACATAGAACAGGAGCAAAAACCAAAGAAACCTGATGTAGCTATCTTTTGGCAGTGAGAAAGGACAAAAATCAAAAGCATGGTCTGGTTGGTTCATATCCCCAAGTTAAATAGAAAAACGAAAGTCAATTTGGAAAAAGTGGCAAGTTCCAAAACATAAAAGGACGATGAGAGTGATTGGATGAGCTTTTAGGCAGCAACAAAATTGAGTTTTATGGAGTATTGTTATCTAATGGATGACACTGCTACACAAAGCATCATGTTCAGAGAATTGTACTTGTTCAAGGGATAATGTTGGAAGAAGTTTATTGAGTATCAAGTGCAATTAATGACGAATATAGAAGCCCAAGTTAAGACAAGCATGATATTTGACAGATTGCACCAAAACTGAGCAACCACATGCAAGGGAATCAATAAATTGGCTACCCATCTCCATATCTGTTTAAAACAACAAAAGAAAGTGTACAATCCTGGACTGTCCAGAGCAGACCCTGAAACAGTTTAGCTGCGGATCAGAAAATCAAACTAGATTGGACAAATTGATCCCTGATTGGAAGAAGCAACAGTGTGTTAGGACACAACTCCACATGGAAATGGACCTGGCCACAACGTCAATGACAATGAGACATGACAATGAGCAGGCAACAGCAGTACTAAGGATAGCCCATATTGAGGTCTCTTCAGTCTAAATTCTGGTCCAACCATCCATGTCACGTTACCATGACTCCTTCTATGACCCGTCCATCGATATTTTAAGAAGTTATCACAGAACCTTTTGCAAGGTATATACCTATTATGAGCTCTACTATATATTTGTGTATTTAATTCATTGAAACTTGACGCTTGCCGAGATCATTCTGTCAATCCTCGTTACTTTTTTAACAGCAGTTGTGAACAATAATTCTTTGATGCAGTTTTAGGCTATTTAAATATTGATTTGATACCAGTTAACCCAACGAACTGGTATGAAATCACAAAACCAGATGATAAATCTACTTCGTGCAGTGTGTTACCACTGAGTAAAATAATAAAACCCATAATAGAAGTAGTGTACAGTGTGTTACCAATGTGTAAAACAATAAAAAAACCATACTAGAAGTATTAATACAGGCCTCGAGCCATATGTTTTGATACTAGTACTTAGACAAACTGAAAAATACTGGTTGGTACGTAGTGGTCCAATTAGCATTTATGTACTTGGTTTCAGGTTCTTCAGCAGCTAGCTCATAAAGGATGTCAGGCAGTAAATGAATGTAATCGAAACATGAAGTTGTAATTCTACCTTAAGCTGTTTGGCCACATCCCTTGCAGATGATCCAGAGACTTCTATCCAAGTTTTGGAGAAAAGTGCACAAGCTGAGAGCATGAAAACTATATAGAAAAGTGCATGGAATGGATTTGCTGCCATATCCGCCAAGCTGCATGATGCGATATGATTCAAAAATAAAGATCAAAAACATATTGCACAATATCAGATTGTGAGGAGGGGGGGGGAGGGGAGAGAGAGAGAGAGAGAGATTTAACCACCTTGATGGTGCTGTAATATAGTAAGCTATACCCCCTACAGGGATGGATTGACCAGAATACTCGGATTCCTTCCATTTACCCAGAAGATTTACAAGGAAATTTCCACTGTACCTCCTGTACAACAACTTTAGTTGACATCGAACAGGTTAGATTGAATAATGAGATATCCTACAGCTATATTATGAGAAGGTATACCTGGGAGATGAAGTACAGGTTGGAGACAAGAGCTGACTGCAAAATTATGGGCATATTAGAGGTGTAAAACAACTTGATAGGGTAAGAGCCTTGCTGTCCACGGGCATTCTTTGACCTCACAGGCAACACAACACGAAACCCTTGGAAATATATAACTATGAGAAAGACCAGAACTGTAGCAAGCAAGTTGGTCACATTTGGAAGATTTTGTCGGTAGAAAGCCTCACGAAGAGCACGAACTTTATCTGTACGAGTTATCAGTAGGTGGAATAAGGCGATCACAGCACCTTCAAATTCGGCACCACGCCCACTGTTGATGGTTGTTGGGCTAAATGCCTTCCAAATGATATTTTCACTGCAGAATGAGAAAATAAATAACAGGACCAGTAAATGAAGGTAACAAGGGAAAAGGTTCATGAACTTACCAGATATTGGTAGCAATGAACAAAGAAATACCAGATCCTAGACCATATCCTTTCTGGAGAAGTTCATCCAAACAGATGACAATGATGCCTGCGAAGAAAAGCTGAAGTATAATAAGAATAGCATTCCCAGTTCCTAGTTGACTGACACTGCCATACATCCCAGATAGAACATATGCAACTGCCTCTCCAATAGCAATTAGAATGCCGAGTAATTTTTGTGCACCATTTCTGGAAAAGAAAACAAAATTCATTATGGCAAGCATTTTTCTATGCACCACTTGGCTATCTTCAACTGCATTAATAATAATCTTGGAAAAGAACAGGATTTCTTACTTATAAAAGCAGCTGTAACCAATGCATCCTCTTATAGGATAGTCTAACACAGAAAGTTATGTCAAATTTGGTGATTACACATTCAATATTTATTATGCAATGTTGAAGCAAAGTACTTGAGTGTTCATCTAAAAGTAACACAACACAATCTACAAGGTTTCACCACTATTCTATGCAAATCCAAGTTGCAAAAGTTTCTAATAAGAGAAAATATTTACATAAGGAACACTTACAAAAGAGCACGATCCTCTCGTACACTGTTGTCGACTTCAATGATCTTGGAACCAACCAGAAGCTGCATCACCAATCCTGAAGTCACAATTGGAGTAATTCCAAGCTCCATAACAGTTCCACGATTTGATGCGAGAATAACACGCATCCAGTAAAAGGGATCCGCTCCCGTGGTTGAGTGTATGCCATAAAGTGGAAGTTGGCTGCAGACCAGAAATATAAAGAGCGAGATAACAGTGTAGATAACCTTTTCCCTGAATGGAATCTTACGATCAGCACTCTGAACTTCAGGCAAGAAAGCCAAAAATGGTCTAACTAGATGAAGCACTCTGAATCCTCCTGCCATTCTCCTGCAGCCTGACAACAGCAACTGATTACTGCATATCAGAATAAACAAAAGTGCAACACACAACACCCAAGACAACCATATTTCTTTTTTGCAATACAAAACCACTAATCAGAATATGGAGATAGAACATTGGTGGCACAAAATAGGAGAAAAGAATAAAATATGATTAAATAAGAAAGGACAGGATTCACCTCAGCAGATAAATAACTAAATCAAATTACAAGTGAGAAAAACATTCACAATTGCCTACTGTATCAGATATTTTGCCATCTGCAACTATGCTGTCTGTTCTCTTTCGGTACAAATGAGACAAACGACCAGAACATCTAGAAAATTGCTTCACTGACACCAACTTCTCTGCACCACCATTTGGCTAAGGTGTAGCAAACGGAATTCACGGATATATGTTTCAGTTCAAACACCATGCCCACTAACCAGTTTGTCCATGTTGTAACCAGCCTCTATTGTTTACTAGTAGTAGTCTGCATATGTTGGATTCATCCATGAAACACAGCATTCATTTATGAGCACAGATCTGTCTGCATATATACAATCCTTGGCGCATATATAGAAGTGCATCGGGAAGGGTTAATATGAGTAAAGAAAAAACATAAAACATGCAAGATTCAGCAAGTGCCAGGAAAAATAGTTCTCCGAGCAAACTCGAGATGATCTCAGTCCACCAACCTATGAATCAAAGCCAACCAACACGAACATGCCAATGATTGTACACTTTCAGCAGGACTCAGCTGAAATTAGCTGACGTTCAGCTGGATCAATCAATCCAGCAGCCGACTTAACAGATCGACAATCCAATTCCGCAAAAATTAGCTAGGGTTGATCAGATCAGCCGAAACCTAACCAGAACGAGACTCATGACCATGTAGCGTGAACAGGCCTTGCGATTCTCGTCCCCTGATAAGGATGGAGAAATACATCTCCCCATCAGCCTATTACTAACTAAACCTTCGCAGCAGCCATCTTATCATACCGGCGACACCATAGATGGCCGTCAACCGACGAGATCGAGGAAGGACGAGAAGAGGGGGGTCGTGATTCCCCGGACATGGTTGCCAGGGTCGTTGCCCTTGAAACCACGTGCCGGATCGCAATTTCCGATTCGAGGGGTTTTTCGTCTCGGATCGCACGAATGCGATCGTCTGGAGCGAGATCGGTGAGAGATTGGTGACTACCTTGAAAATAAAGAGAGGAAAAAAAAGGCTGCCGGCTGCGATGCGCGATCAGGAGAAAGGGAGAGGCGGGGGGCGGGGGGCGGGCTCGTAGCCGCGTTCGGGAGAGGAGATGGAGGCGCCGGAGGAAGACTGGATGGTCGCAGAGGGAAGCTGCAGAATTTTTAGGGTTTGGGCGTTTAAAAGAGAGCAGTTTAATACGGACCGTCCGATGATATGTTGCTCTAATCAAACGGTGACAACATAGCGGCATACGTGGCCAACGGGTTATCTTGAAATAATGGGGTTCATTTTTTATAACAAAAAACATTTTTCTCAAACAATCTGATTCTAATAAATTCCATAAAGTCAAATATACAAAACAATTCGCAGGGTAGCCAAAAATATTATATAATATAAATCAATAACAATTTATCAAAAACGAAGAGATCTAAAATCCACCAACAAAAACATCCAATATGAATTTAATAAGACAATCAATTCCCATGGATCGAGGGATTCATAGCCTCAATCGACGTCCTGTGCGTCGGTTGCTTCTCTTCTTTGATGGATTTGATGTGCCCAAGCCACACCGAAGAAACACAAATCAATAAACAAAAACAGGATCAATGAACAGCAGATGAATCTAAAGCCTAACTAAACAACTCTGCACAGACTGAGAAGTCAGATAATATGGTTTCTTGCAGGTTGGGCTACCTAATCTGTGTGGAATTTTGATATATTATCAGTACACTCGCTAATAAGCTGATCATTTCCACTGGAATCACATAAATTAGCTTAGTAAATCATGGAGAGTTTTTTTCCTTCACACAACAAAATCCTCTTCTTAGACACTGGCAATGGTACCAACCATCAGCACAAAAATAACTGCGA
Organism: Musa acuminata AAA Group; assembly: GCF_036884655.1. Classification (NCBI taxonomy): domain Eukaryota; kingdom Viridiplantae; phylum Streptophyta; class Magnoliopsida; order Zingiberales; family Musaceae; genus Musa; species Musa acuminata. The sequence goes on from NC_088333.1 coordinate 7,814,360, forward strand.
CTATACAAGTGTGGGGTGGTTTACACAGGATTGGGGAAGTTGGCTCTTGATTGGTTCCTTCTGTTTAGCCTAGGTTTTGAAGGGTATACACACATTATATATATTTAAGGAAACAAGACAACTTTTAAACTAAATAAATAGATGAAAGCAGAGTATCTGTGCGCATGGAAAAAGATCCACAAGTTTTCGAATTTAACATTCCTCAATGACTAATTAATCAGATGCTATAATATGACTCCAGAGACTTTACGATGTCCGTTTAACATATTTGGATAATAAGACTTGTAACTGAGAGTTATGACAGAATCTCACATATAAAAAGTCTCTCCTTTTATTGTGCGTATAAAAACTAGGAAAAAATTTATGTACACAGGGACTTTGATACCAAAAGATGTCATAGAATTGGCAACAAGGATGCTGGCATCATATGAGATTTTCAATTCCACGCAAACAAAGTATGATGATGCACAAGGAGATGATGACAACTTCTAATATCACATCATAATCCTGTAGCCTCTCCATTATCCAGTGAAAGATCCTCTGGCCCTACAACAACATTCAACAAGATTGAGTGATGATTGATGATTTATAAGAATGTCAAAACTAGTCCCAGAGAAACCGGTAGAAGAGAAGTCATTCAAGTTCTTCCATAACAGAGTTTTGCATCCATTATCAGTAAAATATTAAAAGCAACAACAACGATAAAAGTCATTCATCCATATGCATAAGCGTTATCATATAGACTTATATAATGTAATCCAACAATGAAATAAATAAATGGATGTAATATGAAGTATGAACACTTCAATTCTGATGTAGTGGACTACAAATTTAAAAAGTTGAAAAATCTCCATAATCCTTAACATTATCCATTTTAAGTGCTAGTAATATGATACAGTCTCTTAAGAATCTTCTTATATAGAGGAAATCGAGGTTTCTCCTGGCTACTTATTCCATTCACATAATTTATTTGTTTTTTTAATCTCCTGTCCATAAAAAAATATGCTGTTATATCCAATCGGTATAGGTCAGAGTTTTTTCAAGAGCATATGTCTATTGTCTTAGCATTAATGTCACCAGTGTCTCACAAACTGCCTCATAAAATTCTTGATTTCTGTCCGCTAATTTAGTTTCAAATACAGCATGTTGCTCTCAGAAGCATGCTTCATCCTCCTTTCCAAGTTAAGGAGCATGCATCAGACTCCATCCCAATATTACAGAGTTCCACAAACTAGAAAATTGCATTTACCCACTTAAGGAATTTTTAAGAAGTATGTAGGAGGAGTTGACCAAACATGTTTCTGTCCTGCCTTCTTATTCTGCGCTCATGCTACTTTCATAAGGAGCAAATAGGAACATCAATGTCTGTACTATCTGCATAAATGATGAGAATGAACCCCCTAGAATTTAATCTCACAATGCCATCTTAAATGTGAATATCTTATTGTTCAAAGAGAAGAAAAAAGAAACTAGTCATCATTGGTTGAGCATTGATAGTTAAATTATCTACATGTGAGTCCTCGGGGAAGTGTAATGTCAATTGCCAATAATCTGTGGCCATATTGACGTGTCTACTGAACGCACATAGAACAATAGCAAAGTAGAGAAATTCACGTCCGACAAGAATCAATTGTCACAAATAGAATCGTGCGACCAAAAAAATCAAATACAGTGGAATATGATTGGAAGCATTTCCATGACCAAATTTAATAGATAAAAGCAGCAGCCATCAATTCAGGCACAGAAAGGAACCACAATTATATAGGTTCTGATAAACTTTAGGGATATGAACAACAGGTACTTAAGAACTTCATAAAAAGCTGTTCTATTGAAAATTAAGGAAGAGAATCATCATAATGTGAACAAAAAGTACTATGCTATAAACATTATAGTAAAAGATATCCAGACAATATGGAATGACGTAATTCCCAAAAAGACCTAGTTGTTTGCAGAAGAAAAGAATCCAAACCTCAAATAAGTAACTCTGATTAAAAGCAAGGTTCCTGTCAGCATGTTCAATGGAATAACGCAACATGTCCACTATGGCCAACTCAGTGTCAACCTCACTTGTGCCTGCATTAATGGTTTCCATTTAATTGCACAAAATCAAGTGCACACGTTATTTGTGTAGGAACAGTACATATCAGTTTGTGTCACCTGGGATGTCAAAGATTTGTTTAATCGTAGGAATTCCCAACAGCTCGCCCAAACGAGTACGGATAATAGCACGCTCACTAAGTGACAATTCATCTCCATGGGTGACCACAACAGCTGGCTTGTTATCTGCAAAATTATACACTTTAGAACTCTTACAAATTCGTATTGAGGTTACAGGTACAAATAACATCTGAAATCCATACCTTTAAATGACAAGAATGGATAATTGAATGTTTCAAAAAGAATTTCATTGTACTGGTCATCCTTCGCATCCATCGATTTCAAAACAGACAATCCATCAACAACAAATATGACAAAGTTCACTATCCTCCTCTTGCACGGGCTCAATAGGCCTTGTCGTCTCATAGACTTTATGTTCTTCCTCGTTACAAAATCATCTGAATCCCTGTCACAAGGAAGAAAGACATCCTAAAACTAGTATAAGAGCCATCTGCAGGTTTGTCAAAGTCACGGATTACAGAACAAAATGCAGAATCAAGAGGAACAAAACTTGTATTCATGGCGGTTATCATCAATTTCACAGTTCATTTGAGATTTTGGAATCTAAATTGGATCTTCCTAGACAATGAACTTCTTTTGGAGCATTCCTAGAGAATACATCCGAACTACTTCTAAAAAATGACAACTTTATAGTAGGAATTAGAATGACAAGTATAATCGATACAGAAGATGCATTCAAAAACCACAATGTCACCTGATCACCATCTCTCCATGGCTGACACCACGGGTCATCCAACGTTGGAGCAATCGAAAGTTGTGCGGTAGGTTTGTGGATAAACTACGAGTATCATAAACGCAAAGCGACTTTGATTTCCTCGGAATCATGTATTCCTGCAGGAAGCAGGTCCCTCCAGTCGCTGACAAATTATCTGCAAGCATACAAGAATTCCAATCGTGAGTAAACTACCGATGAGCTTGTACACTTTGCATCGTGAATCATATGGAGACAATGGAGAAATTGGGAAAAGAAGGGTGCTCACGGGACACCTGTGCCCTGTCGGGCGCCGAAAAATCATCGTCAAAGACCCTTGTAATCCTATTGACGAGGGTACTCTTTCCGGAGCCCCTCGGCCCAACCAGGAGAAGGGTTATGGCGTCGGGGACTTCGTAGTCGCCGGCCGTCGTGCCGCCGACCTCTTCGATCCAGTCTCCGGGCTTATGCCTAACGGAGATCAAAACCAACCAACCAATTAGTGCACATAATTCACCGAGTACGAGAGAAAAAAGGCAAACAAACATGCCTCAAGATAAGATCTTTGGCGTCTCGGAGGACACCGGCGCGCTCGTCGGAGTTGCGATAAGACCGCAGGACGTCGAAGTAAGCCTTGCACCATCGCCGATTGTCCCCGGCGGCGGATTCCTCTTCCGAGGTGTCGGTGATGGATTCCGTGATCCCGGAGGAGACGGAGAGTGGTGAATCGTCCGGATGGTAGTCAGAGATCGAGGACGAGGTGGAGGAAGTCTCGCCCTCGTCTGCCAGTTCTGCGGCAAGATCGAGATCAAGAAAAAACACGAATCGATCACGGAGGGTATGGTGAAGGACAAAGAAGTGAGATAGAAGTATACCAGGAGGAAGATGATCGGAGGGACGACTTCCGCCGCCCATGACTGCGACCGAGTTCTCGTCGGCTTGACCCAGAGCGAACGCCGGGTAAGAGACGCCACCTCTTATAAAGGTACGGATGCTAAAAACTATATCCGTTAAGCTATTGAATTAGAAAAGAATCATTCAACCATGTGAATACAACGAATTGGATCGTACGTGGATTCGACTGTTAATTCAATTGGAAGAAGAATCACCTATACGTGCCAACAATTTCTCCCAAAACGTTTCTCTCATCCTATGTGGCTATCTTGCATAAGGCCTATATGTCAGATCCGTGGGGCCCATGTGACAGGATCCGTCAGAGGACAAATATGATGAGAAAGCTCTTGATATAACACAGCGTATATACATGAGCAGTTAAAATCAATAAATAACATAAATATTTTTTGTATCTTGATAGTGAAGGTTGATTTAGTTTGATTTTAGATATCAAATCGGTCAAACAGTTAGAGATAAGTATATACTAAACAAATCTTTTCTTACATTTAATGCATATATATATATATATATATATATATATATATATATATATATATAAGTGTTTCGATCTTTTCTATTACAAGTGTTCCGATCCTTCCTATTGCAAGCTTTCTAATCTTTTTTATTGCAAGTGTCCTGATCTTTTTTTACTATAATTTTATCTCTACATTTACTTTGAATATGATGAACTTTAAATTGTTCTAGCCTTGCATTTGATATATCTCATGTTTAGACGTAACGATTCGAATCTGTGTAACTTCTGAGATTCTAACCTTTTGATACCGAGCTGCCTATAAATCTTTGTTGAAAAGTCTGATTTGTTCAAAATTGATTTCATTGGAAACTAGACTCGTAGTTCTTTCTTTTGATATATGGATTGAAAGATTTGGAGTCCAAACACCTGCCTAGTTATCTGTTGAATCTGACCTTATGAATTCTACCAAACAGAGATTTTGTTCTCCGACCCTTGTTTACCAAATTATTTGTAACTCTCTGTTGGATAGTTCAATTCATATGAAGCTTACTTTATCTGAAAGTAGATTGAAATATCCTTCCAATGATATATTTCTGAGTAAATTAGAGCACGATTGATAGTTTGAATCATTTATTCAATGTGCCTCTTGAATTCTGCCAAAAATCGAGCTTTGGTCGATTTCGCATATTCTGGTTTCATTTCTTTGGAAATTGATATCCTTTAGCTTTCTTATTCAATTGAGCTTTATATTATTACTTTGAATTTTTGTATGCTCTTGTCCTTAAAATTATTTGTATTCTTGAAAACTATTGTGTAACATTTATGCTATATCGTATTGACTTATATAGGCATATGTATATCCCATTGTTCCTCATTTACTTTCAATATATGCCTATTCCAGTTTCATTCCTTTATACATTGAATTCATCTAACATTCTTATTTGAATTGAGTTATATGTGATTGCTTGGAATCCTTGAATGCTCTTGCTTTCATTTCCTTTTAAATCTAAATACAATTGTGAAAGATTATTACTTACTTCGTATTGACTCGTAAAGGCACATGTACGTTTGTTATTCCACGTGTGCTTCCGATATATGCTATTTATTATTTATACTGCCCTTTTGTACTCTGGTGTTTGTGGGATATGTGAACCTTTACCAAAAATAGTAAAGGGAGTTATGCATATAGCCTTCGATGCTCTACCAGTCCCCTCTGACTTCACCTAGCCGTGGGTGGATGGAGCTCTTAGACGTGGGAGACTTCTGTTTGGTGGTCATTCAGAAATAGATGAATCACATTCTGTCTGTGGTCCCACTACACCTTCTATATGTTTAATATGATATCCAGAGCTTTGGTTATGTTTTTCTATACATGCTTTGGGTAAGAATGATATGAATGCAATGTTAAATTCGATGTTTGAGCTTCTGTTTCATATTTGTCCTTTGATATACTCCGAAATGGTTCATATGTCATTGATATGCTTTGAAATGTTTCACATATCATTGATATGTTCCGAAATATTTCATTTGTTATTGATATGCTCCGAAACATTTCATACCCCATTGATATGCTCCGAAATGTTTCATCTATTATTGTTATGCTTCGAAATGTTCTATATCATTGATATGCTCCGGAACATTTTATACGCCATTGATATGCTCCGAAATACTTCATCTGCCACTGTCTCGAATTATTATTCACAATATCCTTTTGTACTCTGGTGTTTGTGGGATTATTTGGATCTTTGCCAGAAATGGTAAAGGGTATGTGCTTAGAGTTTGCGATGCTCTAGATTATGTTTGGTGGTCATTCAGAAATGGATGGACCATATTATGTTTGGAATCTCACTTCACCCTCTATCTGTTTCATCTGTTATTGTTACGCTTCGAAATGTTCCATATGTCATTGATATGCTCTGGAATATTTCATATGCTAATGATATGCTCTAATTACTTTATGCTCCATTTGCTATGAATCGATATGTTCTGAAATGTCCTATTAACCATTGATATGCTCCGGTACATCTCGTACGCTATTGATATGCTCCAATTACTCTATGCTCCATTTGCTATGAACTGATATGTTCTGAAATGTCCTATTTGCAATTGATATACTCTGGAACATCTCGTACGCTGTTGATATACTCCAATTACTCTATGCTCCATTTGTTATGAACCAAATATGTTATGAATGAAATGACATTTGCGATTCTGTATCTAATGAGATGATATCCTTGAATCTCTTGGATTCTGTCTTGCATTGTGATATCTTGTTTGTTTGAAACTATCCTTTCTCGTACTAGATATGCTTTGTCACTTGTTGAGTTGTTTTTAGCTCACTCTGTTATTATATAAATCTTTCAGGTCAGTTTGTCACTCTTTGAGATGTTTGAATTGGGCTGAGGCAATGGAGAGCTATTCAGAATTATGGCAAGTCTTGTTGGTTATTATGTTATTGTTGTATAAGCATATTTTTATCTAATGAAATATTATCGATAAATTGAAATAGATATACCTTATAAAAGTGTTAGACGATCTCTCTTATTTGAAATTATATATATATATATATATAGTTCTCCATCCAACTCAACAAGCTAAATTATGTGATGCAACCAAATCAAATGGTGGATCAATAAGAAAACTATCTTTCAAGGATGCAAAATTCCAATGATAAGTATAGTTTCTTCCTCCATCTGCACCAGCCATGGCAGCAGTTTGAGATGGAAGAGTGCACGAGTTTGGAACTTTTCGATACAGAATCCTAACCATCTTTTGCCAGAAACACCACCATGTTTCTCTTCTTCTCTTCCCTTTGTGGCCTTTGGATTCAAGTTTCAGCCATTGGAATGAAACATGAACTGTAGCCTTTTATTCTAAGAAAGGAGAGAAAGAAAGAAGAGGCAAACAAAAAAGAAAAAACATCATTACATTGTATCTGTACTTCCAAACTCTCACAAGACTGAGTAGTTGTGCAACAAGAGAACTCAAATCTTGAACTCAAATGTAAATAATATCATCTTGCTCATCAGAATCATGGCCATCACACTCTCCAGTCCTTTTCGAGGAGCTGCTTTGCTTAACTCTGTGAAATGAAAACACAAGTCACCAATTTGTGATTCAGTGGAAGTCTTTAAAATCATCTTATGTGATCTTCTAGTAAACATCAATCTATTTGCGCCCCAAAATTCTTGGATCAGTGAAAATAAGTGAGGAGAGTTAGAAGACCAGGAAAGGAAGGGAATGAGGTGTTCATTCTCCATGAGCACTAATTCAATCTCAATTGAATAATTTAATTATTCTTAGTCAAACAGTGAAAGAAATTTCAAAAAGAAAAATAAAGCTCTCTACAAAAGTGTGTGACATTAAATTATAAATATAACATCAAAAAGATAATATTTACCTCAAGAAAATAAGAAGAAACAATTCTATTTATAGAACACCATGTAGCTCTATAAAGCATCGAGCATTCTTAACATTATTCTCGATGAACATATTTAATCTCACATCGGTTTGGATTAAAGTAACCAATATTTAACAAAGAACTGAGGATAATTTCCTTTTCATAGATATCTTTTAAGGTCTATTTCAAATGAACAAAATTATAGAACAGATAATTCATCATAGTTTGAAAAGGCTTGCACCGATGATGATCAATCAGTCTGACATGCAATATTATTTATGTTCATCGACAGCTAAATTGAAAATTAGTGTGGGCTATCATAGATGTTGAATGTTATTGTGTTGTACCATTCGTAGGGGATGGAGCCGCTAATGTTGCTAGAGCTTGAGGCGACAATGCGGTTTTAACATCATCATCTGCACACAGAAAACGAAAAAGTAAATAGCAAGTTGGTGCTGCATGTCATGAATAAGATGTAATAGTAATCCTATATTATGTATACAGATATAGCTAATATTCATCACCAATCGAGGCTTAATACATGAGTCCAAACAGTCAGATATCGTCGAAATGAGCTGATAGAATTTGTCATGTTGGTAGCAAATCATAGCAAGAACATTCTCCTAATATTTTCCTTAACAGCATGCAACTATGACCGAAACGAGATAAATATGGTACAATACAAATATATTATCTTTTTATTGCATTTGATACTATTCACCAAAATCAAACATTTATCGATCAATATTAAAGAGGCCTCACTCGATATGGCCTCCTTCTTGGAAAGAGTTTTTTTTGTTTTTTTGGATTTTAGAATTTTGAAAACAATTATTCTCGAGAAAACTAGTCTCATCGGATCAATTTGTTGAGGCTAAAAGAGTGAAATAGCAAATCTCAGAGAGAGAGAGAGAGAGAGAGAGAGAGAGAGAGAGAGAGAGAGAGAGAGAGAGAGAGCTAATTCGTATAAATTATATGGAAATTGACGATTCATTTGATGCGTAAGAGAAATTTCATGAAAAAGCTTCATTTCAGCCATTGTATTCTCAAATGAGGTTATGATTCAATGGAGATGAGTGAGAGAGAGAGAGAGAGAGAGAGAGAGAGAGAGAGAGAGAGATGGATCACCGTCAATGTACTTGCTGCAGTAGTTCGCGGCAACGCTGATGCCGCATCTGATGGTGAGGTCGAATATCTGCTCTTGCGTGACGTTGAAGCTGTGCAGGAGTTCCTCGTTGAAGAAGAGGGAACACATACAGATGGAGTTGTGCTCGAACAAGTACGCCATGGGCGAACAGCACGCAGAGGAGGCGACCGGTTGTTGTAAATTCTCCTGGCATGCTATCAGGTTCTCCAGGCAGGGGAGGATGATGGTCACGTCCCCATCGACGATCCCATCCTCACCGCAGACCGCGGCAGGGGCGCACCACCAGAGGATGATAGCACCCAAGGCGATGAGATTTCGGGCGGCCATGGCGCAGTATCGCAAGGAGGACGAGGGCGGGCGGCCATTTGATGGGCGAGTGTGCGTGGGGAGGATAGAGGAGTCGATGAAGGATTCCTATTCTGGGACGTCGAGCTCAGGCTGGTCGTCTTCTTCGCCGTCTATTGCGGATTTGGGGGTGCTGCAGATGTTCCCTTGGTCGTTGCCACGTGTTTTATATATATATATATATATATATATATTCCCACTCGAACAAACGCATACAAGATGATACGTGGAAGATTCAAAATGACGATCTCCATCGTCCTTGGCAATCAAGTGGACGTGACATGGGCGTGAACCAAAGAAAGACTTGTTCTTTCTCCTTTCATTATCTATACGCTTCATTTTGACGTGAATTTTTAGGTTGGACTAAAAAAAAATCATTTATCTTAAGAGATAATATATTAATCATATGCAAATTGTTTGAAAGAAGGTCTTCATAATAATATTTCTAGACGATTATGTTTGGTCAAATTTATTTATATCATTTCATTTTTCTGAGATTTTTTTTAATTGTTTTTATATAATGTTATTTTTTGAATTCATTTGACATTAAAGAAAAAGAGAGAGGGCGATGCTTCTTAAATAAACGCGACAATTGGAATTACATAAAATGACATTATAAATGTGAAATGTTCTACCTCGGGATTTCCATTTGAGGGATTGCCAATCCTGTACACGTGTCAAGTCCGGTCTACGGCCAAGCAAGGCTGCAAGTCTAACCTAATTCTCCGGTCACCAAATCTGGAATCCCTCCGCTGTTCAACTCCTCCTCTATTCCTCGCACGCCCCTACATTTCCTCTCCGCTGTCCCCCTCACCACCCCGAGACTTGTCCGAAACGCCACGCTTCTCTCCGTTGCTGTGGTCTGGCCGCCGTCCGCAGCTCCCGAGTGTGCAGGAGAGAGAGGGGGAGATGGTGTTCAAGGGGCGCTTCTTCTCCTCCTCTAAGAAGTCGGACTCCTCCTCCAGCCCCGACGGATCCAATAGCCCCGGCGGCTCCACCTTCGGTTCCCCCTCCACCGCCCGATCCGACAAGAAAAAGTCCAAATCCAACGCCGCCCCCGCCGCCGCTTCCCCCCGCCATACCCTCATCAAGGACGCCGTCGAGAAGCATCACCTGCAGCACCAGCAAAAGAAGAAGGATAAGGATGCGAAAGATTCCAAGGGGAAGGATACCGCCCATGCTTCCTCCCCCAAGCCCTCCCCTGCGGCCGCCACTGCCGCTGCCGACAGCGGCTCGTCGCCCGCCAAGCTCCGTAAAGGGGCGGCGGTGGGCAAGGATGGGGCTGGGCCGGCGGCAGCCCTCTCCCCCATCCTGGTATCCTCGCTCGGTCTCAACCGGATAAAAACTAGATCCGGGCCTTTGCCGCAGGAAGGCCTCCGTGGAGAGCACAGGATGTCGGGCCTCGGGAGTAGCAACTTGTCGAGAACCCCTGGCTCTGCCTCAGCATATGTTTCGTCCACTTCGATGGCTAGAACAGGGGTTGACAGTGGTGGTGCGAAGAAGGACGGTAAGACCCTAGACAAGGTGCCCGAGTCGTGTACCAGTTCTTGGGCTGATCACGGTGGGGGTGGTGCCAAGCAGTGGTTCACAGCCAGCATGGATGCACCATTCGGGTGGCAGGGTAAATAATTTTAACCTTCTGCTTTTCAGATGGATACGTCTATGTAGCATTGAAATTATTGTTGACATGACCTTTTTGGGTGTTAGTGTTAATATCTTAGTTATCCAATCTATGAACAATGGATGTATATTGGTTATCATCATAAATTTACCATGTTCCAATCTTTCGCCTACAATTGTAAATAAATATGCAAATTTGTTCAGATATGCTCGCATGTGATATTATTTCGGCTAATTCCAATAAGAATACTTGATCGTAGTCATGAGGTCGAATATTTTCATCACTGCCAATAGACCTAATTATTTTTCCCTTGCAGGAAAAGCTGATCTACCATGGAATAAATATGAGGATTTAAGTAATAATACTACATTTGCTTCGGAAGCAGAGGTTGGACATCAGTTACATAAAGCACAATTAGTATTCATGTCTTGCCATGTATCACTTCATTTAAGATTTTTGATTGAGGTGTGAATAATGGTTTTAATTGTTTGCTCTTACAGTCACCATATGATGCTTGTGAAACTCCTAAGGAGTCTGAATCTCCTCGCTTTAAAGAAATAATGCAGGCTACTAGTGTGCCCAGGAAGAAGTTTCCTGGAGATGTTAAAAGTTACTCACATGAGCTGAGCTCCAAAGGAGTACGACCATTTCCATTTTGGAAGCCTAGAAGTGCATACAATTTGAAGGTGATTACAGTCTTCATTGAAGCTCTTTTTTGAGAAATTCCTTCCTAAATGTTCTATTCATATAAGCTTGGAATTTTTTGGATAGGATGGTTATGTACTTCTAATGTGCTGTACAGGAAGTCTTGAAAGTTATTCAGGTGAAATTCGAGAAAGCAAAGGATGAGGTAAACTCGGATCTGGCTATTTTTGCTGGTGATTTGGTTAGTATAATGGAGAAAAATCTAGAAAGCCATCCTGAGTGGAAAGAAATCTTAGAAGATTTGTTGATACTTGCTCGGAGCTGTTGTGTTATGTCACCCGGGGAATTCTGGCTTCAGTGTGAAGGCTTAGTTCAGGATTTGGATGATCGTCGCCAGGAGCTTCCCTCAGGAATGCTAAAGAAGCTTCATACACACATGCTCTTTATCCTTACTAGATGCACTAGATTACTTCAATTTCACAAGGAAAGTGGTTTTGCTGAGGATGAGATATCTATGGATCCAGGATCCAAGAAATTGCATTCTGCTGAGGTAGCATCAGTACCAGCAAAAGATAGTAAACATATGTTTATGAAGGCTGAAAAGAACTCTGTGGAAACAGTTGTTTCAAGGAGGTCCTATAGTCAAGAACAATACAACTTAAAATGGAAAAGAAGCCAGGAGATAAAGCCTGTCGATTTCTTCTCACAGCTTGACGTTGCAAAGGATGATTCCCCTTCTTCCAGAGAACGCATGGCTTCTTGGAAACCTCTACCATCACCTGCACCAAAGGACAAAAAAAAGTCTATACCCCTTGTTGATGAATCACCCAATGGGAAGGTCGAATGCTCACAACTGAGAGCGACTTTAGATAAAGGCTTGATCACCACTGATCCTCCTAAGCAAATTAGTTCTGTTCATGCCTCTGTGAATCAATCTGTTCCTTCCAAGCATCAGCACAATGTTTCATGGGGCTTTTGGTCAGATCAGCAGAGTATTTCTGAAGAAGGATCAATTATGTGCCGTATCTGTGAGGAGTATGTTCCTACTTCGTTTGTGGAGGAACACTCAAAAGTTTGTGCTGTTGCAGATAGATGTGACCAAAAAGGTTTTAGTGTTGACGAGCGTCTCATCAGAATAGCTGAGACTCTAGAGAAGATGGTAGAGTCCTATAAACAGAAAGATCTTCCTAATGTTCTTGGAAGCCCGGATGTAGCAAATATCTCTAGGACAAGTTTGATTGAAGAATCAGATATTCCATTTCCAAAGTTAAGTGATTGGTCCTGGCGAGGTTCGGCTGATATGCTTGACTCTCTTCATGAGACTGAAAATACTCTTCTTTTCGATGACCTAAAAAATCTGTCATCAATGACTTGCAAGACTCGTTTTGGTTCAAAGTCTGATCAAGGAATGACTACCTCATCAGCAGGCAGCATGACTCCCCGATCACCTATAATGACACCAAGGGCTAGCCATATTGACATGCTTTTGACAGGGAAGAATGCTACTTCTGAGTGTGAGGATCTCCCGCAGGTGGTTTTTATCTAATGAATGCAATATGTTCATTCTTTTAAACATTTGCACTGGTACCCATTCTTCATGTCTGCTTTCTAACAATTAGCTTAATTGACAAATTATGTTTTTCAGGTTTATTATTTTTACTTGTATTATGAATCTAAACACTCACATATAAATGTACATGCATTTATGTTATACATGTATTATTTTGCCCGTCTTTGTTAGCAAATCAGGATTCTTTTTCTGAATCTTTTTGAAATTTGCTTTTGTTGCCTATGATGCATGCAAGCTGTGCCTACTATTTGCATGTGGTCTGATGTATTTGTTATTATTCACTCATCTGATCATCTTATTCTAGGAAAGGGAGGATTTTCAGAAATTTCTAATTGGCAACTTATCCATTATTATGACACATAATATCTCCTAATGATGCTTAATTTGGATGTATAAGCTTATTTTATTTGCTGTTGAAGTATATATTGCTATTACTTTTTACTGCTTTAACAGTTTTACTTTCCATTTACTTGTAGTATTTCTCTGAATTCGGTCATGTTTTCATATCTCAATCTTAACTAGGAACTGAATTTGTCTATTTCTGTTGTTTTGTAAATTAAGGTATGGCCTGATATTATTGGAAAATTAGTATGAAAAGTTGTAGATTTCATTGTTAGTTTGTGTAAACATGGCAGTCCCTTTTTAAGTCACTTCAAGTAGTGAATCGATTGATCCAATTTTAAAGCATTGATAATTTGAGGAATACAAACTCATTCATTCAATTGTAAAAGCATGATGCTGTTGTTGGATTCTCCAACTGCATTTGTTTGCAGCTACAGATTGTTTATGACTAAGCATGTCATTCATCAGGGGTGCTCAATTTTCTCTGAATGATGCAGATGATTGAACTTGCTGATATTGCTCGATGCATAGCAAATACTCTGGTGGATGAAGAAAAATCCTTGAACTATTTAGTTTCATGTTTGGAAGATCTACAAGAAGTTATGAACCGTCGGAAGCTTGAAGCACTTACAGTGCAGACATTTGGAACCCGTATAGAGAAGCTCCATCGGTAGGTAGATCTATTGATTGTCATAAGAGTGTCAACTTTTTTGTTTTCTCATTTTTTTCTCAGAAGTTTAATTGCATGCATGCATGCATTCAAGAAAGATTAATATGCTCTGGAATTTGGATGTATTTTCAATTCCGCCAAGGCATTCTGTATTCTCTTGTTCTCTCACCTCTTATGATCATGACTGCTCTTTACCTTTTGCTATGTGCCATCCTATAGTGAGAAGTACTTGCAGCTTTGCGATACAGTAACTTCGCTTGACATGGAAAAGGTTGAGGCAACAAGTGCGATGATGGATGAAGAAGATGATGTAGTTCACAGCTTGCAAGCAAGTCCTGTTCACCCTACCACTAAGGATCGAACATCTATAGATGATTTTGAAATTATTAAGCCCATCAGCCGTGGGGCATATGGTCGGGTTTTCTTGGCCAAGAAACGAACTACAGGAGATCTCTTTGCAATAAAGGTACTGAGTGATGCCTGAAGTTGTCAGGTTTATTTTTCCTGAGGTCAGCTCTAATGATTGTGTACTATCACGAGTTTTTTTTGGTTGCTTCTTATGTTGATCTTGTATCTATGGAATTTTGTTGTTATCATGTCTTATACAGACCTTTCCTATATCCATCTTGGGCCTTTCTATTTTTTGAAGTGGTTACACTGACTGCATCAATATCAAGCCTGAGATACTTACCCTGAGACAGCACCAGATGATGATTGCTTTGGAATTTCCTTAAATCTAATCCTTGAAACGACAGGTTAATTTAGAATATCAAGTACTGAGTGACATGTAGAAATTGAGAAAAATGAATATCTTGAAATCCTTGAGGGTTTTGGTTGGTAGTGACTATGCATAACCAAATATATTAAAACGATGGCGTGTTTTCTCATTGATGTAATTACACAATTTGCTTTTTGCTGCAACCTTTAATGCGTGATCTTTTTCGTTTGGGTTTTCTAACTAAGAAAATTCATTCCACGGGTGTTGGACTTTTTACTTCCTATATTTTTATCCATGCTTGTTATTGCTTACCATCATTCAGTTTTTATTATTACACTCATTGAGTGTGTTTGACCAGACCTGTTGATCCCATGGGGCACCTTCATACAGTTAATCATTACATATAGAGTTTCCATGTTGATAGACATTTGTCTGGGCATAGTGGGAATGCATACCACTACTTAATTGCAGCTTGTCCTTTTCAATTGTATCTACATGGCTTAGTTTATGTGCAGGGTCATGTGGTTTATATATGTTTCATGAATTCATGACCTATCACAGTATGCAGAGTACATTATGTGCTATCATGAGCCACTTTATCTTAACAGACATGTACTTTTAAGTTTTAACCAAGGTTATAATCTTAAATGTTAAATAATTATAAATGTAGCTTAATCATATTAAAAAGCTTAATTTCCATGTTACCCCTCAATTTACAATGTGGTACAACTACAAGCCATAAACAGCAAGAAGCTATAATGTGTGGTATAGACAAAAAGGTAAGTATATAGTTCATCTTTTAGTTGAAAATCTGGATGCACAAAGGTTATTTTGGACTTTTTTTTTCCTGGAAATAAAATTATATACCTTCACGAACTCCAGACGTACTTCAGGAATGTATGCTTAAGAAATTTAGAACAATGTACCATTTCTTTAGTGAGGATGTGCATGCTAAATGGTTATTTTCCATTCATACACACATGCCTTTTCAAATTATTATAAGAGGGAGAATTCTTAATTGAAGTGATCAGAGCCAATAGATCTGGAATCATCGAAAATTGTGGGTGTTTGTTATGAAGATATATTCTTTTCACTGCTGAGTTTCTGCTAATGTGAACGAATGGTCATCAAGACTAGTCTACAAAATTTCTGTTCTTGATGCATCTTTGTACTTAACCAAGAGTAATATGCTTTGTCTCCTTTTAGTTCCGTTGTGCTTCAATTTTCCTTTTTTGTTGCGGTTGTTCCCTAATTCAATACAATGCTTATTGCTTGGCCATAGAGTGATGAATCGTGATCGAGGAGTCTCATATATCCTTTTGTCATTCTATCATATGCATTGTGCATATTGTAATTTTGCCTCAAGTAAACAATACTTTTCATCATATCCTGAGGTGATATTTAATATACTTCCATAGCTGATTCATGTTCTGAAATTCTCTCTCTTCTATCTCATTTGTAACTCCTATCGTTATTATTGTAATTTTCCAGATTCAATTTTGGTTTTGAGATGTACTTTGGTCTATACTTTTTAATTTTTTTCGGATGGTTACATTCTTGTTATTCACAAGTCCTGTTGTGTATATTTTCTTAGTTTGTTATGGTGAAAATTTCCATCCAATTTTTTTCAGGTTCTAAAAAAGGCAGATATGATCCGCAAAAATGCTGTTGAGAGTATCTTGGCTGAACGTAACATTCTTATTACAGTTCGCAATCCTTTTGTGGTGAACAATTTTTCTGAAGTTTATATCCTTATACTGAAGTTATCTAGAAGTTTATATCCTTATGCTGAAGTTCTCTAACTTTTATCTCACTGGAATGCTTGTTGTGCAAGGTTCGGTTTTTTTATTCTTTTACTTCTCGGGAGAATTTATATCTTGTGATGGAATACTTGAATGGGGGAGATTTGTATTCATTACTGAGGAATTTAGGTTGCTTGGATGAAGATGTTGCTCGAATTTACATCGCCGAAGTTGTATGTTATTCTTTGAGAACTATTTCCTGCATCTGCATTTTTTTTTTTGTCCTACTGTAACTGGAGAATAATTTTGCAGGTCCTTGCACTGGAATACCTACATTCATTGCGTGTAGTGCATCGTGATCTGAAGCCAGACAATCTGTTGATTGCTCATGATGGTCACATTAAGGTATTGAAGCTACATACTTTGCATGTATTTTTAGTAGTTCTGTGGTGACTTTTCCCCATATACTTTGAAGTATTTCACTAAATAATAACATTTTGAAATGACAGTGATCCAATCTTTTCTTGCATGGGTCATGGGTCTGTGGTTTAAGGACTGGTCAATCTATGATTGATCTACGACCGCATTCGGTCAAAGAGTTCATAGCTAGTCTGGAGAGCTCCTGTCTGGTGGTCAATGGTAGGCAAGCAATATTTGCATGAGGGGTGAAAAAGAACTATTGTGGTTGTGGTGGACTTAGTGTTCGATTTTGAGAAAGATGGTTTGGCAGCTTAAGGCCACCCAATCACTGGTGGAGGCAGACTGGAGTGCAGGCTAGGAATCATGACAAACTAAGTATGAAAGGAAATAAAATCCTTTCTGGATGTGAACAGTATATAGTATATAATATACATTGCATCCACTTTGAAGATTTTTTAACCCACAAAAATAGCTAACCAAACAATTCGGTTTTTCAATTGGTTCAGTCACCTGCCCTGATTTTGATTAATTATGATTGTTTAAAGGATCAGGTATAATAATCACTGAACCATGTATAAGCTCTGAAGCTAGTTGGTCAATATTGACATGCTTGACTCAATTGGGTCTTGAAGCACTGCAAGAAAGTGTAGCCTAATGTAGACTGAATTGCAATAAACTTTTGTCTCTTTGCCCAAGGTTTTTAATTTCGAATAATACCTCCCATACCGGGCGGTATGTACCGGTCTGCTAGCAGACCGTACACGGATCGCTCGTTACTGGGCGGTACCATCGATTGGGAATTGAGGGAGAAGAAAGAAGAGGAAGAAGGGGAAGAAAGAATAGGGAGAAGAAGAGAAGAACCTGGAGATCGGGGTTGCTCTCCCTCCTCATCTGTTGGTGACTTCTCATCTGCGCGGGAGAAGAGTCCTCGGTGACGTTGCCCTACGTTTGGAGAAGAGAGGCGACGTCGCAGATTTTTTTTTTATACTTATATATATATATATATATATATATATATATATATATATAGGCAATGTCGCCTCGTGTGGGGAGAAGAGAGGCGACGTCGCAGAAAAAAAGATTATATATATATGTATGTATATGTATGTATGTATTTATATGTGTGTATGTGTGTGTGTGTGCGTGTATGTACCGAGCGGTATACCGAAATATATTGTTCGGTTTATAGTACTGTACCGTACCGAGCGAATCTTGAAACTTCGGTACGGTACGAAATTTCAATCTTTGTCTTTGCCTATAGCAAGAAGTGCAATCTTGTATTGGACCCTTGTTGGTCCCAAGTCGAACTGGAATGTATTGCTTGTGTTGGTGTACCAAGTATTGGTACATCGGTATAGAGGAAGAAAAAGGAGAAGAGGAAAGAAGAAGCGGAAGCGATGAAGGGAGTGGAAGCGAAAGAGGAAGGGGAAAGAGGAAGAAGGAAGAGGATTGCATGAAAGGTGGTAAGTAGCACATGGTGAGTCAGACAATGGTGGTCAGGCAAAAGACAGTGGTTGAGCGAAGGCAGCAATTGGGAGGAAGAGAAGGACAAGACAGTGTATGTATGTATGTATGTGTGTGTGTGTGTTAGCTGATATTTGTGTTATGCTATGTTAGCTTCACAATTATTGACAGTTTAAAGATTTTTTCCAATATCTGAACATTATCTGATTTTTAACTTATGAATGCATTCCTTGTGTTAAACTTTGCTTTCTCCATCTGCTTCAAGATTCATCCCATGTCTGATAACTATGAAGATTGGTCCAGGTTATATAGCCAAAATTAATTTAAAAATGTGTCTCCTGCCACTGCTTTTCTGGTGAAATTTGGCTTTACATGGCATGCAATATTATCGCTGATGAAGAAAATTGTTGCTAGGTTCTTTTACTTGAAAATTAAGTAATATATTGGTGGTATTCTCTGATGACTCCCACCAACCTAGCTGAAAGCCTGAAACCAGTCAAGTATTAGTGAATGGCTTTCAGGTTTTGCATGTACACATTATAGGTGACGTAGGACAGTCTAGCTGATTTGTAGCTGCAAATATTGTTGATTCAGTCAATGCATGGTGGATGTGGAATTATAGTTGAGTCTAATAGAGCGATCAGTTCAAGGAAAGGTGGGCAAGCTTTTCATTTCAGAATTCTTGGTGGCCAAGCTTCCATTTCAGAAAATTCCAGTATATTCCTTCCATCTAATCTTCTATATGTGGCTATCAGATCCCTCACTTTTGGCCTAGTGCTTAAAAGGTCACTTGTATTTCTATCCCATGCATTCATTGAGTTTGCTTCAATCTTTTTATTATAATCTTAGTGCAAATGCGTCTGAATTGAAACAACTGAGACCTGGTTCAGCCTCATTCTTTGGTGTCTTTAATTGCACCACATCATCTTTAATTTGCACAAATTAGTTATATAGTTGTTAAATTACCTGTGCACTCCTGGGGACAAACCTATCAATTCCAGGAGTAAGGCTAGGCACATAGGTCTTGGCACAAGTGTCAAATTAATGCAGTCAAGTCACTGTTCCAATTTAACTAATGCATTTTTGTTATAAAAGCTTCATATTAATTTTAGAAAAATAGCATTTGATTGTTCCTCGACTCTAATGGCTGTGATATTAACATTTTAAAATACTCAGTAGATATGTTATGGTTTGTCGAGTGATTAAACTGAAAAACAAACATGAAAAAACTAGCATATAGCGTTGTTATCTCATAGTGGCACATGTTTATATTGCATGCATATGCAATTATATGTGGAGATATGCTTACTTGTTTATGTGCATATATGGTAGTCAAGGTGAGGATATCTAAGTTTCTGTGGCATGCATACCGCCTAGGCACTAGCTCATGTGTCATCTGTGTCGAGATTCTGCTTATCGATTTATTTAAACTTTACTAAACTTTGCACCTGTGGTATACATGATCATGTTCTCGTATTGGATTATGTATCTTTATCATTTAAAAGATTAGATCAAACTTTTTATCATATTTATTTCTCACTTTCTCTACATACACATTGATACCTGCACATGCATTTATGAATATTGGTATATGTATTGCTCTCTCAATAATTGTAATTGTTGGAACATAAGGTTCTTTATATTACAAAATATACATATTACTGAACATGCTTCAAACCTTATTCTTCGTGATACTGTTCTCATTGTTCTTATCTTTTTTGGTCCTGGCAGTTGACCGACTTTGGTCTTTCCAAGGTTGGTCTCATTAACAGTACGGATGATCTATCTGGCCCTGCTGTTAGTGGAACATCATTATTTGGAGAAGAAGAACCCCAGATATCTTCATCTGAGCAATTGAATCAGCGAGAATGTCGGAAGAAACGGTCTGCTGTTGGTACACCCGATTATTTAGCACCAGAGATACTTCTAGGAACAGGACATGGTCTGTAGTCTGTACAAGCTATGCAATATTTGGTGACATTCATACTATTTGGTTGTTTCTGGTCACTAAAAATATCACATCTGCAGGTGCAAGTGCTGATTGGTGGTCAGTTGGTGTCATTCTCTTTGAGCTTATTGTTGGAATTCCACCCTTCAATGCTGAACATCCTCAGGTTCTATAAAATCGAGATACTTTGTATCCTTATTTTAGCTCATTCAGATGCGACAAGGGGGAAAAAAATAATGAGCCTGACTATTAAAGCATTTTATGACTACATATACCCTGAAAAGAAATATCATCATAAGATGGTCTTGATAAATTCACATGCCTCGTACACAGATGCAAAACTAATTACTAAAATTCACAGAATTGTTGCTTTCCTGACTGCATGAAGAAGCTCTCACTTATTCTTTTAATGTGGATTGGGCTTTCCAAGGTAACTAACTATTTGTGTTTGTTTATCAGTGAACTTGGGTGGGTTCGATAGCTAAATTGTTACAAGTGGTGCATAAACAGAGTGATCTGCTGATCCCCTGTTTAATTTTGCCACAGTCTACCAGTGTACATGTGCCAGGAGAAACTTTTAGGGATTTAAAAAGTACAAATATTAATTCAGCTGTTCCTAGGGGTGATTGTTTGATTAACAAAAGTAGGAAAGTGTTAGTACTAGGTATTACTTCATCAATAGCACTAACTACCATAATAATAATATATGCAAGCTCTTGTGGTCCTAAGGCATCCCACATTTTTTATGTTGTCCTTAAGGTCTGTCTTCCACAGTATCGCGGATGCAAGGATAGAACTCTGAAACCATTGAGTGGTGATTTTTAACATGAATGTAGTCTGTGCAACAACTGCATGAAGTTGCCATTTATAATGATGGGATCTGTTTCTAGGATGCAAATATGTGATCAGAACATTTCATCTAAGATGCAAATATATGATCAGAACATTTCATCTAAAACTAGGAATTGCTAAAAGAGATAAACTAATCGGGTCAATGCATGATCCAGTTTATTGATCAGCCTTTTTTTTTGTTAAATTATTTGCATTTTGATGTACATTACATAGCTGGAAAAATAATTCTTTACTGATATTTTTTAAATATTATTAAATTTAAAATGTCTGTCTCCCTATAGGTTTTGCTGAATATTTTTTAAAGATTATTAAATTTAAATTAATTAAGTTTTTTGCCTGTTATTTGCTTTCATATCTGAAGAAGGAAATGATGACCCATTTGGATTTACATAATTAAGATTTTTAAAAGGAGAAAGCCTCCTGAATAGACCTGAAACTCTGTTGAAGTATGCTATCAGAACTGAACCATCAATCACCTCAATTGGCATATGATATGATCAGTTTTCATCTTCTTCAATCTTTTATTGATATAGTACACTATAAATAGCAACACTTATCTCTTTGTATTTGATGAACTGATTATGGAATAACAACGTTGAATTCCCTTCTGCATCTTAAAAGCCTGGGTTACACTTAATTAGTTTTGATACATTTTCTTCTTCATTGCATTTTTTATTTGTTAATTACCAATTTCTCTCTGATGGTTGATTATATTTGTAGAAAATTTTTGACAATATTCTGAATCGTAAAATACCTTGGCCTGGAGTACCTGAAGAAATGAGCTTTGACGCCCAAGATCTTATTGACAAGTAAGGGATAATTCTTTTTTGTGCTTTTCAATGTGCATGCTGTTGTATTTACCTAGTGCATTGGATCAAGCAAAAATTTAGTTGACTTGCATATGACAATTGTTGTTTTAGTTGCATAGTTTCTCTTTTTGAAATTGCTTAGTTTTTGCATTTAATAATCTTGTATTGTCTTTGATGCCTTTTACATGTGGCTTCTTTTTCAGTGTGTATTTCATTTTTGTTGCCCTGACTGCCTGACTTACATGTGCCCATCATATCTAGGCCACAAAGCTTCTTAATTTGCTTTGTCTTTCTCATATACTCTAAAGATGCTCATGGGATTTTTCCTTGTTCCCAGAGTATGTTTAATGATCAAGAATAGTAATTGTTAAAAAAATATTTCAGTTATCATATCTTTAGATCTCATTGTTATTTGACATCACAAGGTCATTCATAAGTAATGCTTTTAACTTTTTAAATAGATTAGGTATAGAAATTCATGAGTTGATACTATATTAATAAAACTTTTATTGCCAAAATTCCAAAACTTTAGCAAGAAATCATGCGAAATCATTTATTGTCCTTGTATGATATATTCATTAACTGGTGAAGTCTCTGAAGCTCTATTGTTTCACATTGTTTATGAGTCCAAGTCAACTGGAATCATGTAGCTTCAGAATAGTCAGTGTACTGCCTTTTATATATAGTGGTTCACCTGATAAAAGTCTTTCATTTTGTTCTTGATCTTTATTAAATTGTTTTTACTAGATCAGTAAGTAGGGAAATAAGATTTCCAGATCTCTACAAAAGAGTTTTTACTGGATTTGGTAAATTAGGAAACTAGGACTGACTAGCCCCTTTGGAGAGGTTTTATTAGTTTGGTAAGGTGGAATCAAGGTTTTAGAATCTCGGTCAATGCCAATACTAGTTGATGGTTGGGTTGGCATGATGCTGGATAGCTTGACATACTGACCCCAATTGTAGGTCGATGCCACCGGACTAGAGAGAGAGGGAGAGAAGAGGGGAGAAAGTGGAGGAGGAGGTGGTGGAGGATAAGAGGACGAGGAGGAGGTGGAGGCAGAGGAAGAAAAGGCAGAAGAGGAGGAGGAGCCTTATCAATAGGAGGTGAAGACAGTGATTTGGATGAGGAGGAGATGGTGGCAACATGAAGGGGTGGACATGGCAGCTGTGACATCGTGGGAAGCAGGTGACAGCAAAACAGGGAAAGAAAGAAAGCATAGAGAGAGCATATGAGAGGTCAGTTGTTAAAGAAAAATATAAAGAAGTCGGTAGCAGCACCAGACAGCTATTTATCATCTGGTAAGCCTAGCTATCTAATGACTAGCTGTCTTGTGAAATAGAGCGGGCTGCAAAATTTATTTTTTTCACTTTATTTATTTTGTACAGAAATATTCAAGCAAATCAATGAATTCTACATCAAGCAAAGCACAATGACTACTCACATAATCTTCACCACAATATGGACCTTACACCACCACCATTGCTAATCAAACATTAGATTAAGCCTTAACAGAGGCATTTAACTATGAAAATATTGTATCATAATTATGTCATAGTTTAGTGAGAACACAATATAGTTAGCAAACTATGAAGCATGGATACAGACATTGACATAAACACAAAAATATGTGGACATGCTAACACCGCAGGTCATGTAAAAGTAGGACAGATCTCTCCATGGTCGAGGCACTAATGCATGTATATTTTTATATGTTGTCATTTCATACTTTGAGAAAGATAAACAATATAAATGAATCAGCACAACAACCATTAACATATGTAGGATATGTTGACAAAAGTACTTAAACATAAGTTTATTAGATCAAGGGGTAAATTAGAAGTCCAGAATACATACACCCATGGTTTGTAATACCATACCATACCGCTCGGTATGGGCAGTACATATCGGTTCGATAGAAGATCGATACGGGCGGTACATCAGTACACCTTAGTGTATCATGTGTCGGTATGCTCGGTACAGCTTGGTACGTACCGTACTGACGACTGATCGATGTATCGGTACGATACGGTATTTAGAACCTTGCATACACCTGCTTATATTCAACACGCCCTGAAGCCTTTTGTATATGATTTAGGTGTACCTGCATATATGTATACACATAAACAAATGCTGATGGTATCAATCCTTATATAATTTAAACTTTCGGACAAGTATTGGTGTCCGATAGAGATAGGCATTTGAAGTGCCCATGTTTCATTCATGGTGAACCATCTCTAAGTTCCCACAGTGGAAATCTGAATAAACAAATTTGAATTAGTGTTGCATGGACATATTTGCAAGAAAATGAGATGGTTAATAAAAAAAGAAAACATTACTAGATACACCAGACTGCCCTATTTTAAGTGGTCTGCGACCCAGTTGATGGTTGGACTGGTAAATACCAGCCAAACCATACTGAACCGGATGTAGTTAAAAAGTAAAAACCTTTGCTTTGACACTATTAAAAATTAAAATCACCCAAAAAGGATAACCGAGCATTACTTTTTTCTGTCCTTTTATTTTCTCCGTTTGTTTATCAGTGAACTCTTTTCTGAAGCAGATATGACTGAATTCTTCCATACAAACAAGATCCCAGATTAAAAAATCAGTATCCATTGTTGATATCATATTTTGTCAGATAACTCTAAGTTTGCTGAAAATAGTTTCTGTAACTAGCTTTATTAGGTCCTATCTGATCTTGGCCTTTTTTCTCTTGAGTTACTAGATTAACAGTTGGTATCTATTGCATTATAGTATAAACTTATTGTAAGAATCCTGCTGTTATTCCATCTGATAAAAATTACAGCAAACATTAAATTCTATGGAACCCTTATGGATCCTAAAGAAACTCCACCCAGATATTGTGGGTCTCTTCAAACTGGTCCTGCACCGTATGCACCCAAACCCAGGATATACTTTTTTGTTACCCAAACTAGTTTCTTTCTGCAATTGATACATGGACAAGAATATATTTTTAAACAGTTGAATTAGTGGATTGCTATATCAAACTAGTTAAAAGATCCCGTTGATCTTCTTTTGCTGGTAGAACAACGTCTACCATGTATAGCAGGTCTCTTCTGACTGGCCTTGCATTATATACACTGAACCTACTGTTCCAAACTAAATTGAACGGACAATATAAACATGGACAAGACAAGCTGTAGACTGCTAAGGGTTTGATTGCTAGCTGTTTTGCATTTTCATATCAGACAAGATTTGTGTCAGTATAAAGGTACTGTACTATTCTGATTTTTCATTGTCTGGTCTTGGAGTCTTGATCTTTGCACACGAATATGATATTATGTTGATTTTCTGCTGTTGCCAACTTCCTTGCAGATTATTGACCGAAGATCCTCATCAAAGACTTGGAGCGAAAGGTGCATCAGAAGTATGTTGTCTTTATGTAGCCACTATAATTTATGGCTGCATGTCTTTAGTTTATGCATACCAAGCTCCATCTTCTTGATGTTTACTCAAATATAATTTTCTAGGTCAAGCAACATGTGTTTTTCAAAGATATTAATTGGGACACACTTGCAAGGCAGAAGGTGATGCCAATTATTGTCTTCCTATTTGCCTTTCTATATACTAAAATGAGTCTGCTAATGCTGCTACTTTTGCAGGCTGCATTTGTTCCTTCATCTGATAATGCACTTGATACGAGTTACTTCACCAGTCGTTATTCTTGGAACCCATCAGACGAACAGATATATGAAGCCAGTGAATTTGAAGATTCAAGTGATAATGGAAGCATAAGTGGAAACAGTAGTTGTTTAAGCAACCACCATGATGAAATAGTATGAAATTGTGCTTGTGGTTTTATTTTTTTATTTGGTGAATTTATTCAAGAAAATAATGGTTTTATTTTCTTTTTGCTGACTAGTCAATGTTTCTACTAATGTTTACCAATTATGCTTTTGTATTGGAATATTCAAATTTTCTATTGCAAAGAATGTTGATCTTTTTTGTTTTAATCATGACAAACAGGTTGATGAGTGTGGAGGCCTTGCTGAGTTTGATTCTGGCTCATCTGTCAATTATTCATTTAGTAACTTTTCTTTCAAGGTAACTTCAGCTCAATCATATTAATTTCTTCTATTGTTGATTACTTTCAGTCAAAGTTTCTGACACTACAAGTAACTTAGGCAGTCTTGGGCATAAGATTATTTACTCCAAAGATAGTCGAAAACAATAGAATTAAGACAGCAATTCTATAGATTCATTCAAAGAAGATATTGTGAGATGATGTGCTACAATCATGCAGCAGCGGTAGAGGAACTGCAAATAGTAGTTGCGGATAGGCATATGTTGAACATCTGTTAAAAAGATTAGGTTAATTAACTTGATGAGTGAAACCCCAAAAAGTTTGAAGTAAAGAGAGAAGAATAAAGCATGCACATTGCACTACAACAAAATTTGTTTATCTTTAATATTTTTGGTCTAGTGCAATTATCTGAAAGCTTCTACAGGTTTCCCCTTTTGTTGCCCTTAAAGAAAAGAAAAACAAGTTTTTCCATTGTTAACTGTGGATACAAAAAAGGATGCTACATTTAGAAGTCCATATGTAGGCTTCAAGAATTTGAATGGGGGTTTACATGTTTTAAACGTGTTAAAAGTTTATATGTAGTGTTTGGGCCTGTCCTATTGTCTCAAGCCTCAAGAAGTGGTCATGCAACTTATCACTTTATTGTAGTCTCACAACAGGTGATGAGTTCAAATTTGGTACTCTTAATACTTCCCTTTCCCTCTGATCTTTAACCCGGGTCTTTTTCTGGATTCTGTTAACCTTCGACTTATGTCACTTATCATACAATTTGATTCACATGCCAAGCCCATTGATCCTTCATCTGGTCTGCATGTGATCAGGGATGTTAGATCATATGTCTAATTGTGGCCTTCTCTCACTTTGGCTATTAGGAAAGTGATCACCCAACTTTCTGTTTTATCAAAATGAGTAAGACAGCATTCAATTTGTAGAATATGTATGGTTGTTAATTGTGGTGGATGGATTCTGCGGATGAGATGCCCCAAGCATTATTTCTTAGTTGTGCTTTACAATTTGCTTTACTTATGACTTTTTCTCAGGTATGGTTAGAGATGAATATTCCAGGTTGGCACTAACCTAGAATCACATGACATCCTTCAAATATTATACTTTGCAACATTTACTTTTTTAATTGTTTTAATTTAAGAATTCAAGACAATATTTGTAAAGTGCTAGAATTAGTCAGCCTAAGGTAAAGATTCAAGTTCATAATTCTTGTACTAGAAGCATCATTTTATAGATGATATGCTAACTGCTATATAGAGAGGTATCTTAAATGCAAATGTGTTGTGAGCCTTCAATTCCTGGAGTACTCTCATCACATTTGGCTTTCAACAATAATTGCTGTCCAATATATTGTGTACTGTCTTGCTGTTGTGTTGTGTTTTGCTGTCTCCGGGTTCCCTACACAGGGGTTTAGCGAAGTACTTTTTGAAAACCTGGTCTGGACATTACTTATGTTTGAGATATATTTGTATCAATCTTGACTTCTAAAGCACCATAGCAGTTATACCTGTTTGCTCTCCTGGAGTTATGGCATGCTTGAAGAGCTTAAGAAACTTGTCAGTTTGCCATATGCCATTAGAAGTAAAAGGGATTCATTCTCTCTTAAAACTGTCCAGTAAATATTTCCTCAATATTCAAGCTCTTTTGATGCCCTCAGAACCCTAAACTGTAATGAAAAAAGAAAAAAAATGTGATTATTGTTGTACAGCATGTGCTTCATAATTGTTGCTTAAAAAACCAGGCATTAAAATTGCCCTTCTATGGTGAAAGCTCTTCAAGTATCAAGAATTTCTTGAAAATTACTACAAAATTTGCTGCTGCAACATCCAAGTGCATCATTATGTAGCAGATGACACCAGTTTTAGTAGGTAATCAATAGTATCTTGTTGGAAACAAGGGAATGGCAACAGCCATGTTGACTTGGTAGTCATGATTAATTTGTTGGTTTGGACTTTTATCAGAGTCAGGACATTGCGTTGGCAAATGAATACATCCGTTTAGCTTCCACAAAGTTAAAGTGTAATTTACATAAATATGCTTCTTATAAATCTGCATCAGAGAGATTTGGCATTAAGGTTTAGTTAGGATAATAAAATAAGCTAAATTTCATACCATTCCAAGAAGAGCCATTCCTGTATTTAGATATATTCTTTTTGACTTGTTTTCTGCATTTTCCGTTAACTTGATCCTGAACTCTCTTGTCTTTGTTGATTAGAACCTGTCACAGCTTGCATCGATCAACTATGATTTGCTCAGCAAGGGTTGGAAGGAGGATCCACAGCCAAAATCTGAAACTTAAGTTGTATTGCTTTTGCAAGTTGTTTCATTCGAACAATCTCATAAAAATCTTCGTGTCTCATGTACATCTTGTAAATGTAAGTGAAAAACAGCACATAAAAATTCAGATTTGTTTCATTACTGCTTGTTTATTCTTGATCTTGTTTTCTACTCTTCCAGAGACATAGGCTCAGGACAACTACAGGCTGGTGTTCTTCACCTTGTAGACCACTGCTCCAATGGCTGCCTACAATTTTAGTGGAGTGATCAGTCCTTTCTGATTCTGTATCATTCATTCTCCATGAATGGCTTTGCCCATGAAATTGCCTATGGCATGGAACAACAATTCAAGCTGGGAAATTGCAAATATTCCCTTTGACTGGTGATGCCCCGGCAACTAGTGACAATGGTCTGGCAGTCTTGTGCCTAATCTACTTGTACGTGAGTGTTAATTTGCCTGTATGCCAAGAGAGAGGAGTTTTCTGTTGAACAAGAAAGGAAGAAGAGTGAAGGCTGTGAAGGCTGGTCCTTGTGGCTTATAGCAGTTATTCTGTGTGGATGCATGTCCCAATTTGTATTTGCTAATTTATTCATGTTTGCATTCTCTGCATCGATGCATGTTATGTTATGAGCTGTGTCTTTAGATAGAGTTGATCTTTTGCTTATGCACCTGAGTGTGCTGTGTGCCTGGTGCACGATTTGGTTTCTTTGCACGTGAGGGAGTGCTTCATGTTCATGTTTCAACTATCACCTGCTTTTGTCAGTTACGTCCATGATTTTTCTTCCTTTATTTCCCTTGTGTGGTGCAGTGAAATTTTTGCGCAAGGTTCTGTCAACGGACCATCTCTGTGCTGATAAAATTATCTTTATGAGATAGAGATTTGTTTCCATTGTCACATGAACTTTGGTCTCCATTTTAACATGCTATAAATTATCTTTTCTCCCTTCACTTTGGCCACGAGGTGAATCATTCATCTCCCAAGTGTTTGTTGGGTTGCTGGCATATAAGAATTTTGTGTGTGTGTTTCCAAATAAAGATCGTAGTTGAAATTACATGAACTCTGTTCTGCATGAAATTTTGTGAGGATGTATGGTCTTATAAATTTGTCTAAAATCGAGTCAATCATGTAGGAATATATAGCTGTATGTTTTGTCAGGTTTGATAGATTAATCTCACTTCCGAGTATCTACTGCTGTATGGAAGTTGCAGGAATGGCAAAAAATTCTCGACATCTGGTTCGCCAACCATTTCATAAAGCTAACGGCAGAAGGACAAGCTTGTGGTATGTAGTCTTTGATATCCAAAATGTGGATGTGCCGTTGTCAAACGCTTAATGATTAATGTAGGATTAATCTATCTATCTTCTTTGTACTTTAATATTTTTGTACAATTTATTCTCTGTTTCTACTTCATTCGTATAAAGATACGTCAATAGATAAAGAGGTTTGCTGCAGTAAAATTCTATTGCTTGTGATTATGCTCTGAAACTGATTTGCAACCTCATCCCATCTTTATCCCTACTTAACCATCTTGACATCTAAATAATAATTATGTTTTAATTTAATCCTCTTCACGTAGTTGACTGATCATAATTAGTGGAATACTAACAAATTAGCATACAAAACCTTTTCTATAGATAGTCCTCGCCACGGTTCCAGAATTGTCAGATTCCAATTTTCCAAAACCAAGAACTGAGGTTCGAACAATTAATTTTTTTTATTTTAATTTAAAATAGATAAAATTTTATTGTTTTATTTTTAAAATTTAAAAAAGAGATCCATAATTATAATGAATGTAATGACATAAAAAAAAAAAAAATTTCAAAAAAATAAAATTATAAAATTACGAAAGTCGAAGGAGGGAAGCGAGATGGTCGACGTGCCCCGCTTGAAGCCAAGGAGGACATGCGGAAGTCTTGAGGCGTATGCGCAGTGGCGTCAGGCGAGTGGGTTAGCGGTGTGGACTGAGACATTGCAGTCCTGGCGGAGGAAGGCGTCGTCGGCGTCGCAGAACCATCGGCGCGAAGGCGGAGGCAGCCGTCGCAGGCGCGCACCATCTTGGCGCCCACGGCGCTGGCCGGGTGCTGCTTCTCGGTGTAGCTCATCGCCGGGGTAGAAGCCAATGCTCCAAGTAGAGCGCTCGCCGGCGGCGTGGCGGGCGTAGAAGTTGCCGAAGTGGTTTATGTTCGTAGGAAGCCGGAAATCCATCATGCGGAGTGTGGGTCCCAGATATTCGCTATCAGTGTCGTGTCAATCTAATCGTGGCGGGATTAAGAGACTCCCTGGGGCCCACCGTAGGCTCTATCTCGAACGGGATTGGCCGGAGGCCGAGAAGCCCGTCCATCCGCTTCCCTGGAATGCCATTGATCCGGTGGTCTGTCGGCGGGACGTCACGCCGTGGCCCGCCAAAGGCGGAAGAACCGGGACAAGGCGACCGTCGCCGTCGCTGTTCTGCTGTCGGCGGAGACAGGTACCCAATTCATCGACGCCCACCAGGCCTCGGCTAACCTCTCCACCGTAGTCTCAGCGTCACGCGCTGCTTCCAGAGGGGAGGGAGGGAGGAAGGAGACCGGTTCGCGAGCTTCGGCTTATTTTTAAGTAGGGCCCACTCAAGAAACCTAATAAGAAGACGAAACGTGTCACTCAGCATTCATCGCTGGTCGAACACTTCGTAGGGGACTCGATTTCCTATCAGAAAAATCTGTGATCGATTACCAGCTGACAGGGAGTGTATCGTTTGTAGTACCAAAACGGAGTTGAAATATGGTACGTTACAGAACTAAGCAAGAAAAATGAAGTTCATATTTCCAATCCTCAAATTGCCTCAAAACAAAAAACATTCCAATACCTGAAGTTTGCATTGGTTGAATACGTTTTCCTATGTACTATATCGATCTATCTTATCTTGGCATGAGTGCATGTCCTTATATTTGACCCACTTAAAATATGCTGCAATGAAGTTTGGTGGCATATGCCTACATTTACGCTATGATCTGATGGGATTTTGAAGTGCAACTCGTGGAAGACAGGATGTGGTACTCTTCTTCTTCTTCTTCTTCTTCGAGACTTTCATGTGCAGTGAGAGGGACTTGACATTGCTGCACTCTCCATTTCTCTCTGGTGATTCTAAGAGCCATGGCTGTGTTGATTTCTTAATGGCTAGAAATTTTTTGTGACATTATTTTCTTTCCTGCATTTAAATTCTACCTTCATAATTTCAAATAGTTTCTACGGTGTCTCTTTTAATAATGATTAAGTTTGATGGAAAGAACATTATTTAAATAAAATAAATAAATATATAATATTAGTCAAGTAATGATATACTAAGCCTACTTATTAAAGATTAAAGATTCAATATATTTAAAGAAGGTGTTAAATATCTTGATAATTTATCGTATGATCTTCGATTTGAATTTTACTTTCGCTTTATATTTTTATAAAAAAAATTATAAAATCTATATCAAGAATCTCATTTGTTCCAAGAAAATTCTTCACATTAATAATATTTTAAACTTTAAAATCATTCCAAATATATATATATATATATATATATATTTATTTATTTATTAGTAAAGGATAAATGATGAATAATTTCATAATCATGTGATGATTAGACAAGATATTATTTTATAAATTTATCAAATGAGGTTGAAAATAATCACCCTATATATATATATATATATATAAATAGTTCCATTATTATGTTACTGGAAATATATTTTATTGACATGCTTTAAGCAGCAGTTGTTTACACTTATATAATATTCTTATAATAATAAAAATTAGGCATTGCTCTCCTCCTTCTCTACTAATTTCCTAATATATAACCCCTCTCTTTCTCTCTACCCCTCACTTTCCCTTTCGTCCCACTGCGTCACACTTAATTCCATCCCATTAGCAGACAGACTATTCTTCCTCCGATCCCTTTCTGTCTCCTCCTCCCTCTCCCTCTCCGACCACAACCCCACAGAGTCGCTCACCCCCCGTAGTCCAATGAGCACAGAAGAAGATCCGCGGACCCACCCCCTCCCTCCGTACCCTGAGGTAGTACTCCATGAACCCTAATTGACCCCCTATCCTACTGCTCCTGCTCTTCCCTCTGATCTTTGTCGATCTCTTGCTTCCCTCCCCCAGATGATTCTGACCGCGGTCTCGGCGTTCGGTGAGGATAACGGGACGAGCGAGTCGGCCATCTCCGAGTACATCGAGTCCTCCCACAGTGGCCAGCTGCCGCCGTCCCATCCTTCGCTGCTGGCTGCCCACCTCGCCCGGATGACGGAGACCGGCGAGCTGATTTTGGTCGACGGCGGATACCTGCGGTCCTGCCCGGACACGGAGCCGCCGCCCATCAAGCGCGGCCGCGGGCGGCCGCCCAAGGCTAAGATCCCCGTCCCGGCCGACGCCGCTCCGAGGCGGCGCGGCCGTCCGCCGAAGCCCGCAGACCCCCTTGCTCCCGCCAAGATCCCCCGCCCCCGCGGTCGCCCCCGCAAGAACGCCCCTTCTGACGCTGCCCCCAGGCAGGCTGGTCTGGCCAAGAGGCCGAGGGGCAGGCCACCTAAAGTTAGGTCGCAGTTCAGGGAAGTCGGGTTTGTCTGAGCTGTGGGGGTAGTAGGAGGATGCTAATTATTCAGACAAGTTGGCATTTTGATTGTGGAAGCAAGTTGATGGGAGTGGGGTTGGATTGTGGTTTTCTTGTATGTTGCACAAGACTATGAGGTGAGTGTTTAATTAATTCCACTGCTTGATGTTCCGATGCCTTCCTTCTTCTTAAAAGAACTAACTTTTATTGTGCTGACTTCTTTTGATTGAGAAAGGGAAGATTCTTGCTAATTGAATGTAGTGCTTCTATGCTAACGTGTTCTCCTGAATACGTTGATGCATTCAAATGAATTTACACTATGTTTAGGAAACTATCAAGGTTTGTACAATAAGCTGCTTGTTACCATTGAACTTATTCTGAATGTTATGTCAATTATTTGAGCACTTTGAGTGGTATGAACTGGAATATGATCATATAAGGTAGCAAATCCACTTGAGCAATTGTAGTTTGCTCTGTTGTTGCCATTTAAAGCTTTATTGCTTTTTCTGACTTGCTACTTTTGGAGCTTAATCATTCAAATATGTATTGTTGTTCTTGATAACAGACTTAGGATGAGATTTTGGACCGTGCCGGATTTAACAAAGGATTCATATGTGAATTGCAACTTAGTGGCATCAAGAGAAAATTTTAAGGTATGGTTGGCGCAGATGGATGAAGCTCCAGAAGCTAAAACTTATGTTGTCTTAGGCCTTACATTTAACTTATAGGATAGTTGGAAGAAGATATTACTTATAATACTAAAGAGGACCGATCAGAATGGAGAGGGACATTTAGATAGTTTTGTGATATCAAATTCTTTGTATGGGTGAGAACCAAAAAAAGAAAACAAAAAAATCAAAGATAGCGTGATCAGAACATAGTGTCAGAAGACGAGGATGTTGAGGTACATGTGGAGTTATCAAAGCAAACAGAGTAGAAAGAAAATGTAATTTAAAATATTGTGATAGTAACAACTAAGGAGGACTTGTGCCAAAGATCATTTGAGGTGGTTCATGAATACTCAAAATAGATCTACAAACATGCTAATTAGGCAAGGTGTACTTTTCCACATTAGCAGGAAGACAAGAAACAACTGCTGCAAATGATAAAAATAGCATTTCACTTCCCTAAAGTTATGTAGTGATGTCTCTCTTAAGTGAGCTTATTGGCTCAAAAAGTAGGAATGATAATGAGATACTTGTGAATTTTGTCATGCCCATTCCCGAACTTGAGATTTACTATCCAAGTATCTGAATCCATCCCAAACCCACTAGCACACATTAATCTGGTTAATATGTATCTTAATTTGGCTTATGCAAGTTGGATAGGCATCTGATCTGTTGCCATATAGGAATGATGATAGATTGGGATCCGCGGTGCTCAAAACCCATCTTAAAATCGCCTCGGACACCTATTCTCCTACATAAATCTGTGTCGTACCTGATTAACGAGTATCATGATCTGGATTAAGCAGGTTCAGTAGGAATGTAGCTGAGGAACCTCCCTATTCCAAAACTCGGAAAACTAACATATTGCTTATTATTGTTGTTGTTAACTCATCATCAGATTGGATAATTAGTTAAGACAAATTGCTGGTGTCATGCTTTTTGCGGTAAAAATGAGGATTGAAGAGGAATGTAATAAATGTGCATGAATTGGTCTTATTACCTTGACAATGTGTCTTACCTGGCATTTTTTAGAATCCTCATTTACCAACATGATCTCTGACAAATGTTTGATAGAACAACAAGAAGCAGCAGTGTTGTCCCAATTATTTGTGTTTCTGCATGCAATCAATTTTTACTCTGCTCAGGTCAGTTTTTAGTTGGGTGGCTGCCAGTAATGAAATGCCTTGTGCATTACAAAGAAATACGGATAGAGGATGCAGAGGTAGCTTATTCCGTAAAGACTTCGACCTTGATAAAGGTATCTCATCTTTGTCCTCTTGATCTCTAAA
The DNA here is from genome assembly GCF_036884655.1 of Musa acuminata AAA Group. Classification (NCBI taxonomy): domain Eukaryota; kingdom Viridiplantae; phylum Streptophyta; class Magnoliopsida; order Zingiberales; family Musaceae; genus Musa; species Musa acuminata. The sequence goes on from NC_088333.1 coordinate 7,849,153, forward strand.
AAACAAAAAAAGGAATATGATCTTTTGAGCTGAGATTTGTTAGATACTATTTTTTTTTCCTCTTGATAACTTGAAAGGATAGAGAAGGAGAATCCGATGGTGGTGGATATTAATTAGTATACGTAATTTTATCTCATTTGAAGCTGTGCATGCCTCAACATCTTAATAATGGTATTTTATTCTTGTTCATTATGCTTCTCTACAAGGTAGATGCTAACATAATAGAGTTCCATATGCAAATTCATTTTGTCGATATAATTGAAGTTTTATTCATTTTTCAAACCTAATTTGGATGAGTAAGTCAACCTAAGATCTAAGAGTCTCTCCGAATGCAATGTCTTTGTTTCAAATAAGAAAAAACATTTATAGAGGATCAAAAGCCAATACTATTTTAAATTTAAGAAAAATATTAATTTTTATATAAAATATTATAATTATAATATTATTATTATCAAGGTTCGTCCATACCATTCTGTATAGATAGTATGTATTGATCTAACAGGGGATCGGTACATGCTCCATCATACCATACTCGACACATTGGTATGGTTTGATATATGCTCCATCATACCATACTCGACACATTGGTATGGTTTGATATATATCGTATCGATCAAAACATCGACATCCCGAAAATTCAAATCTTAGTACCTTTTTTTCTCATATGTTTCACCTTTTTTTCTCATATGTTTCATCTCAAATTTAATAGAGACTGCCAATTTAGGTAGATTGAGTAGGTAAAATTGTCACAAACAAATAATCTCAATCTATTGTCATCCCCATCCACATCCAAATCTCAATAATTTCTCGTCAACGGTTCGGAAGCTTTCCGAAGGCTTGATGGGAAGAAAGCGACGGAATAAAGTGAATGCCATCTTGTCACATCAAATCATGTTTAAAATGCCTCGATAGCAATCTCAAATAACATCACCTTCCAAGCGTCGCGGTCCATTATTTCTTCTTAACGGGTCGCAAGTTACGAGCAAGGGTATCTATCGTCATCGGATCTGAATCTAATCGGATCTATCCACAACCCGTAATATCGTATCCTCGCCCGTTTTCTAACCCCGTTTGATCACCCGTCTCATCGATGGCACGAAACAGGGCTGCGGGCGACCCGAGCCGTTGGGTGACGTCGACGCGTGCCTCTGTGTCAATTTGGCAGCACGTCATTGGGCTGCGCAAAGGGCCTGCATTCCGCGTGGTCCAGCCGACGGTGGCCCGTCTGCTCCGTCCACGTGTTGGGCCCTCCTCCGGAGGAGGACCTCAATAACCCTTTCTTTTCCAATACCACTTTTCCTACCCGTCAGTTTCTACCCAATCTTCTACCTGCCTTATGATAAGGAAGTTCTAAGGTTGGTTCATATAATAACATTGTGTAGAAACGGGTACCGAACTGCAAGGTACCGTAAGTTTTCTCTTTGTTTTCCTATCACCTCGCCCTCTCTTCCCCTAAAAAAGGCCAAACAACCCAAATTGAAATCCGGTCGAGCGGCGCAACTCGTCCTCACGGAAAGAGAGGAAAGCAAGAACCCTAAGCGTCTCGATTCGGTGAATGTTAACTCTGTTCTTCGAATTCCTGTGCCTCTGCATGATATCGTTCTTGATCGCTAAATCCCAACATTTACGTGTTTGGGGATCCTTCTGTGCCAATGAGTTCATCTGATAGCCGACTTTTCGTGCTGGGATTTAATTTCTTTGGGGATTTATTGTCTTATGCAAACCCTTCATTTTTCCTGATTTGGGGGGCGTAAAGAATGGTGAAAGTTATCATTTTGATGTCGATCTGTTGCTCATGATTCGGCAGAGAGGAAATACTTTACTAGAGATCGAGCAGAATGTCTCCGGTGGAGTCGTCGCGCGAGGAGAACGTGTACATGGCCAAGCTGGCGGAGCAGGCAGAGCGGTACGAGGAGATGGTGGAGTTCATGGAGAAGGTGGTGAAGACGATCAGCGGGGAGGAGCTCACCGTGGAGGAGCGCAACCTCCTCTCGGTGGCCTACAAAAACGTGATCGGAGCTCGCCGCGCGTCCTGGCGGATCGTCTCATCCATCGAGCAGAAGGAGGAGAGCCGCGGGAACGAGGAGCATGTCGCGCTCATCAAAGAGTACCGCGGCAGGATCGAGGCCGAGCTCAGCAAGATCTGTGATGGGATCCTGAAGCTGCTTGATTCTCACCTCGTCCCCTCTGCGAGCGCCGCCGAGTCCAAGGTGTTTTACCTTAAGATGAAGGGTGACTACCACAGGTTAGATTAAGCATAGTCCTCTGAGAAATTGAATAGATTTCTTCACCAGTTGAAGATACTTGATTATTTCATCTTTTAATCTTGGTAATTATGGAATTGTTCTGGATCTGTGCTTAGGTACCTTGCAGAGTTCAAGACTGGAGCTGAGAGGAAAGAAGCAGCTGAGAGCACTCTGGTGGCTTATAAATCTGCGCAGGTATGTGCTATTTTTCTGTAAGCCTTTTGCTGATTTTTCCATCTTTATCATATGTCTTCTGAAGTAACCCAGCGCAATGCTAAGAAAACGTTACTCTCTTTTGAGGATCTAACTTTTAGACAAAACAGAGGTATGTGAAGTGACTTATTCATCATGGATTTGGGAGAGCAAAAAAATAAAAAGAAACAACCCTGGTATGGTTGAAAGTGAGGTTTCTCAGCATGGTAAGTTTGCTTCTTTGCAACCCTGGTGACCAGATTAGAGGTCACAGAAACAGTTTCTGTTTGTAGGAGAAAGACTGAGAGCTTGGCAGGAGTTTTGTGCACTAGGCTATCCTTTTTTCTAAGATGCCATATATATATATGTGGGCTTATACTCATAACTGTTGACATTAATGTTTGTGTAATGCATTCTTTCTACTGGAACTTTTATTTTATTCTCTTTCTAAGGTACTATTGTAAATTTTGGTTCAAAATATGACGTTTGACAAAACTTATTACAGGATATTGCTTTAGCTGAATTGGCTCCGACTCATCCGATAAGGCTTGGGCTGGCACTTAACTTCTCTGTGTTCTATTACGAGATTCTTAACTCACCAGACCGTGCATGCAGCCTTGCAAAGCAGGTTTATCTCAAAACCACACTCAGCTTGATATACATGTGTGATGTTTAAATTGTTCCTGACTCTATCTGACTTGATGTGAAATGTTATCTTGGAGCTTTTATAGAGACCTTTATAAAAAAAAACGGCTAGCAACTAAGTTCATTGTAAAATATAGTAGAAACGTGAGATTTGAAAATATATCTTCTGGATTCAGATTGCTTTGCTTGCATTAATATTGTGTATACATTTGAATTTCTGTTGCACAGATTCTAGGCAGAGTTAAATAATTTTGAAATAGGAAATTTCATGTAACAGTTGATGTATTCTGAAATATAAAGTTGTTTCCCTAATTATGGTGGGACTACATACCATGTGTATTATCTTTACTCTATAAGAGAACTATCATAGTTGTGTTTTCATGTAGCTAGGGTATCAGTTTAAGTGACAACACTGTTAAGGTCCTTTTCAGTTTATTGGTATCGAGTTAAATTTCATACTATATACATTCATATGTGTTGTTAGAGATTTCATTGGTCCTTCCTAAGTGTTTTTTGGGGAGTTTAAGTAGGCAAAATACTGTCTTTGAATATTATCTAGTCAAAAAGAAAGGCTTAAAAATGCTTTATAATAGTTTTGCCATAAAAAAAAACCTGAAATCTGCATTGAATAACTTCAGCTTTGTAGTTAATGTCACATGGCTGGCTAGAGTATGGAACTTCTCCCAGAGTAAGACGAGGAAAGGTAGTAGCAGATCTCAAAAGTCAAAACTATGTTCACGGGTTCTTGCATTGGAAGCCTATTTTATGATTTGCCCAATGGAGAGTAGCTAAAATTTAGTTTTCACTGTGATTGTGGTCAACAAGATCATCTAAATCATTTTGTTTTTTGTATGGATTTAAGTTGGATTTTTAAGCATGCAAAAACTAAAAAAGCCTGCTTTGTTTAAACTGATAATTTTTACAAGTCTCTTTGAAATTCACAGGTTTCAATAGTTAGGTCAGTGAGCTAGTTTGTCAATCAGTACACAACCGTTGAGTTTTTAAGAACCTAGGTTTCATTGGGAACATGTTTGACAAGGATTAGAACATTTGTTGATTTGTTGAGCTCTTGGTTCACCAATCCAGAGGGTTGATCTGCTTGACTCTTCCAGATCTAAGAAAATATTCTGGTTCATCTTGTTTGAACTTACTCTGATGTTACAGGCATTTGATGAGGCCATCTCTGAACTGGATACCTTGGGCGAAGAATCCTACAAGGATAGTACTCTAATCATGCAGCTTCTCCGAGACAACTTGACATTATGGACCTCGGATATCACGGTCAGTTTATTTCATTGGTTGGTACTGAACTTTATCGACACACCATTACCACTTTTCGCTAACTGGTTTTTGCCGGGCAGGAGGATGGAGCTGATGAGATCAAGGAAGCTCCGAAGAAGGAATCAGGAGATGGCCAGTGATCATGATCTAGTGATTTATCGTTTTATCGTCCATATAGATTCTATCGTTTAAGTAGGTGTTGCCAGAATCTTGTGTTTGTTAATCGTCCACCTCTTCCTCTCCCTAGTGGAGAAACATACTGGGATTCTAATATTTCTAAAAGATTGGATTCTTGTTCGTCTTCAGTAATTCGTTTGTGGAGATTTCTATATGCTTCTTGTGGTGGAAGATATGAATCTTGAGCTTTGGTGGCCTTGAATCATTCAGGTCATCAGGTGCGTTATTGGTGCCCGATCTGTGTGGCGGACACAACTCCATGAAGAATTTTCAGTTCTTACATATCTTTTCAGAGTTTGAAAAATAAGTCCTCTTTCTGTGACTCCCAGCAATCATTTAATAAATTCAGTTTGAATCAATCTTAAAAGTTTTATTGGTTATTTGATTTTAAAATTTTAATATCTGAATTAGAGATTTTTTATTTTAATCCGAAGCTTTGATGTCAAGCTTAATATATATCTATGACGGCTTAAGTTATTAGATTTTTTGTGTTTTATATGGTATTGGAGGCCAAACTTAATTTTGGAGGGGGCTTTACTAAAATATCTAATTCGGTATCGTTGCATAGATAATGACTGCTGTATATATATATATATATATATGTATATATATATACACACACACAATTCATTTATACATATATATAAATTGGCAAAAAGAGGAGCGTCTCATTTCCTTATCTTTGGCATCGCCAAGAGAGCGAAACCAGAGGGGCGGTTCTTGATGCCTCCGACGGCGAACCTGTAGCAACTGATTCCCGCTCATCTCTTTGCCGCCCACTATGTCTCTCTCCTTGATCTCCAGCATGGCCGGGCCCGCCGGTGTGTTCGCCTCCCGGCACCAGGACTCCTTCCCCTCCATCCCCTCCTCCCCCGCTCGCACCAGTCGCGGTGCCGCGCACGTGGCGCGTGCGAGGAAGGGCCTCTCCTCTCGCTCCCGCCGCCTCGAGAAGCGGGACAAGAAGGGTGGCGCCACCACGGTGAACGACGAGGCGCCGCCGGCGGAGGTTGGTGGAGGGGGGATGCTCCCCATGGAGAGCCCAGGAGGAGGGGGGATCGAGGGGTTCGAGTACTCGACGACGCCGATGCCGGTGCTACAGGGCGAGGATAAGGATTTCTGGGAGGGCCCCCAGTGGAACGCCCTCGGCTTCTTCGTCCAGTACCAGTGGGCCTTCGGCATCGTCTTCGCCGTAATCCCTCCCCCTGCCTACTACTTTGTTTGGATCTCTATATTTACTGTTTACCCTATTTGCTCTCGTGCCCTTTGCTGTTCTTGTTGATTGCTAGAACTTCTACTGCCTTCTCTGCTTATGATTTGTCGTTCTCGTTCTCATTCTTTTTTGCCTACTACCATCTTTACAGTTTAGCCTATTTGTTTCCTGTTTTTGTTGATTGTTAGAACTTCTCTTGCTTTCCTTGCTCATGATATCTTGTTTGGGGAAATCTTGAATTGCTGCTTCGTTCTTCTGGTTTTATTGTTCTCATTCTTCTTCATAATTAGCGAATTAGCTGTCTAATTTTTGTGAATAACTATTCTTGTGAAGTCATTTATAAGAGAAGTCCAAGAAGAATCACTAGTCTTGTACATGGAAACGAAGCCTGAGCCGGTTGTAGGAGAGAACAAGAGGCAGCCACATGCATCACTTTAGATGTTGAATTTGTCTTAATTATCCCAGCACTCTTTATCTCATGCAAATCTGTGATCACAATTTGCCAGAATCTGATTCCTAGGTGTAAACTGCAGTGATTGAGAGCTTTGTAGAACAATTGAATGACAAAAATTGAAAGAGAGAGGAACCTATACTTAGTGGATCATCATGAAGACCATAGGTGTTTAAAGAAGTATCCCGATATTTTCCTGGAAAGATATCGTCGTAACCATCGGTTTGTGATTGTCTACCTTAACATGGTCTCTATTCCAGGAAAGTTAGTTAAATGTTATTCTTTGAGAACTATCGGTACATACAGTTGTTATTTCTAAGTGTACACTAATGCCTAGATATTGTGGTCAGTCTTCAGATTGTAATACTCCTTGTTATATTATTTGAAAAACAATATAAATTTAGTGCTTGTGCAAAATAATTTGCAAAATCTTATCCTTTTCCTTCTTGGTTTGTCGATGTGCTTGCACGGTAAAGCATATGGTTGTTGTCTGTTTAGCTAAGTCTTGGTAGATTAAAAGAAATGAATTCTTCAAAGGTTATATTTGTAGTTAGTTTGCAAGGTAGCTTTTATCTTCAAAGGATGCTATTGATGAGATGATTCCTTAGTTGCTTTTTTCTACAATTGCATTCCCAAAATCAAAGCTGTCATACGAGGCATTTTCAGTATGTCTTACTAAATATAAAATAGAATTCATCTTTGTCGGAGGCAAATCACCCATATAATTTGCTATACCATCTTTTTGGCATGTTTAGAAGATGCTTTTAGCTGCAGTTTACAGCCTGCAGGGCTCCGAACGGAATCGATCTTTAGGTTTCTGCTATTAGTATAGTTTTTTGAGTCATAGAAATCCTTGCTTTTCGAGTTTTTGACCTCAACATATTGGATCATGAGCTCTTTGATGTCATGTAACGGTAGTTTGATACTGACTTCAAAGAATAAAATGGGCATGCTATACTATTCTCATAGTGGTTACCACTTGAATTCCACTGGGTATGTTCTGACTGAGGCAATGCTTTCTCAGCTGATTGCTTGTGGGATTGCTGTTGCTACATATAACGAAGGCGCAACCGATTTTAGGCAAACACCTGTCTACAAGGAGTCTATTCAGTCCCGCGAGCTATTAGAAGAACCAGAGGCATCAAACACTGATGTGTTTGAGGCAAATCCAACTGAGGTAGCACCGAGCCTGGAATAGCCTTATATATCTGATAGTTTCTGGTGCCATCAGTTAATTAAGGCAGTGCAGGCCATCGTGCAGGTTCAGTTCCACGAAATATTTGCCATCAATTGTAAGCATCAGTTTGTATTTGGCGCACTTGTTTATGTTGTCGTGATTGTATCTTTATCGTAGAACATAGGCCATGAAATCACCTGGAATGCATGTGTTTTTCATAAGAAATGCCATGGCCAAATATAAGCCATCATAACTGAAGCATATTTTTGGTGGGTGACATATTTCTACCTAATGTGACCTTACAATAAGTTAATTCTGTCCAGGTCCTCAAATCACCAGATTTTTTCCTGTTTTCCTACCCAAAGTCTAGTATTATACGAATACCCCCTGATATAAGTTGTACTTTGTGCATGTCTTCCGCTCATGTTTGTGTCTTTGACATGTTTTGATTTGATTGGTCCAGTGTGCAAATTGATGATATATAATAATGAACGAGGAACTACCAAATCAAACACAGTAGAGTGAATGCCAGGTATTTCTTGTTTTTTTTTTCAGAAAAAGAAGAATCTATTAAGATTTCATAGCTCTATCAAATGACTTTTGCAAGTCATTTTGGAGAGTTAAACGACAAGTCGGGAGTAAAAAGATCCTCCCAAATAACATTACAGTGGCCCAATTTTGATTGCATTCACCATATAAGTTTCTCTACTTGAGCACACGAGATTCATTTTTTCCTAACAGTAAAATAACAGGCTCACGCTTGTTGTGTTGGTGATTCATCGCATACATGTAAGGACTACAAGATTGCTCGTAAAGAGTGACTTGTTATACAACGCTCAGTCCTCATGGTACAGATGCAAGCCAAAACCAAATCTTGCGCAGGCTCTGCAGAAGGCCAATTCTTCAGCTGCTGCAACTGGGTCGTCAAGCTGGCCGTCGTTCACGGACACTGTTCCGGTGGACTCGCGGTGAGCCTGCAACAATGCATGCAGCACTAGTAAGAAATCCAAATAGAGGAATCTGACGTTCCAATGATTTACCAAGTAGCCGGTTTCCCACATAGATCAACACATTGAACCTCATGAGGATGGTGAATGTCCTTGGTGTGGTAGAGAAGCCCTCTGTGCCTTGAAATCAACTCAAATACCAAAACATGAAGGCTAATCTTTGTAGAATTCCTTGCTACTTGTGCTCAAGGTGATTGAACACAAACAGATCACGGGCAAACTATTGAATCCCAGTGTGCGTGCTTTCATGGTGGTGGGTGCCTGCTGCAGAAGCTTGGCGACTTAGGGACTGGTTTTTGAATCGAGCGATCGCTCGTATCTTAGTTGAGCTCCCTTCTACTAACCTTCTGATCACTGACAAGCAGCATAATATTCCGCAGACCTTGAGAAATCTTAGAATTTTCCAGGTAGATGACCATATTATGGTTTACTGGGCATTTGAAGCTCTAAAATCTCGAGAGTTCATTCTACTTGATTTAATTTGGTGCCTGTCTTACTTGTTTGGAAAAGCATTCTACTCATAGAAACCCGAGAGATTAACACAATGAAGCATAGGTTGAGAAATGTAACCGAGATAAATACCTCTCCATCTGATCCTCTAACGGTGAGTCGGTACACCACGGTCACAGTACCATAATTTGAGAATCTAACATCGCGAACTTCTCCACACCAGCCTGAGGACACAAGTAGTGGTCAAGAAGTTAGAAATGAAAGAATGGGCAATCCTGCCGTTCTCATAAAAGGTCTAAACCACTGACAATTTTGTTAAACCCTTCATATAACTCTGCAGGACTAAGAGAAAACATGTTCTGACTCAAAGTTGAAGGAAGACAATATATGATTCTGTGGATGGCAATTAATGTGCACCATGTTGAGGCAAACATAGGATAGCTTTGAAAGGAAACGCCATATGCAGGAAGGTGTATCTCTTGGAGTGCCACAGTACTATCTAACTTCTTTGAGTGGAAGGCCATCTACCAATGAGGAATCAACATCTAAATAAATCAAGCTACAACAGAAGAAGAATATGCAGAACAGAACTATCAAATTTCTGCCTTTAAACCAGGAAGATAGTCAATTATAAACTATGACATATACATCATGTACTCGAAAAGGAAGGTGAAATCTCTCTAACTTCATCCACGAGTGTCTCTTTCCCACTAAGGTTTATTGTAATATTAGATTACCTTTAATAGTATTTGCCATGATAATTAGCTTTTTAACACTGATCCATTGACCTAAATTATCTAGGCCCGAGTTAACGATATTACATCCCATTTATGGATCAATTCAAATCTGACTAAACTACGATTGTCACATGATACATCCTCGATTCTATTGGACTGTTAAACTTGCCGTTGTTTTAAACTAAGTGGTTCACTTAGTTGCTACCAGTGCCTGAGAAAATTGAAAAGAAAGTATACACAACTAACATTCTGATGTATCACAATGGTAACAGTGGAAAGTACAATAAAATAATGCAGAACAAGCAATTTATTTATAATAGATGCATTGATTCTACTACTCTGTAGAAAACTGAAGCAGCATAAAGCCCCTCTGGAAGTAGGTTAGATTCTAGTACATCAGAGATGATGCTCCTATTGAGTCTATGATGATAGAACAAAAAGATGAGAAGTCATACTGATAGGTAGCTAAGATACATAAAGGAAGAGAGATTTACCTGGGGCATAAAAGCTCAGCATTCTATTGGTGTGGTACCTATACAAACAACAAATGAGTCAACCCAGTCAAGAAACAAGATCTACATAGCACTTAGTGCAAGAAAAGTATCAGTAAACTGTACAAAAGATCAATGGCAGCATGTTTCTCCATCTCGAAACCTCTCTGAACATGATTTATTTTTTGCCTTCCCTTCTATAGATGTCAGTAGGAAGTAATCCATCAAAATTAAATTGTTAATGGTCCTTGATGTGAAAAACAAGTTTCTAATGAAGGTGCCGACTCATTTGCATAGTTTATATCCAGGTTATTGGAGGAAAAAGACATGTACTATTAACGTAGCCCCTTCGAGATGCAAAGTAACAGTTTGTAGTCGTTCAAGAACTTGTAAGACCGCGTGGTAAGTAATAAGTAATGGCAACAATAAAAATGACACCATTCTTTCCGACTCTTTGTTGATCTTCTCAGCTCCCATGGAGATTTATGGAAATGTAGAAGAGAGAATTCGATCGATCAACCACATCCGGCAGCCATGCCGGTTTTGATCAGACAGAATTCATCGTCAATAATCACAATATGCGTTGCATCCCCGAAGAAAATTGATCAAATATTACTCATTCCATCCTAATTATAAACTGGGAAAAGATGTCCTTTTTGGGGGGATTCTCTGAATCCACCAATCAATAGTACCAATTTCGTTGATATAGCGTTAGGAAATTCTTGATTCATAGAAGCACATGACGGAGAAGATGGAGATTACCAAGGGATGGTGTTGTCAGCGGTGTCGATGATCTTGTCGGGCACTCTCTTGTTGAGGTCCCTGAGGATCTCGTTCAGGGGACGGGCGAGGGACGAGGTCGCTTTATCGAGCGGCACCACGTAGTTGGAGTTGGGCACCCCGGCGCATCCTCCGCCGCTCTTCCCCCCGTTGCTCGATCCTGCTCCGGCCGCAAAGCCCCGACGCCCCGGCCGAGCCACGCAGAGTGGGCGCACATTCTTTCCGGCGGCGGCGGCGGCGGCGGGAAAGACCGAGAGGGACGAGAAGTAGGCGGTCTCCATACGCCACACCGACACTGGAGCAGGATGGGCGACTTCAGACGTCGACGGGAGGCGGAAAGGGGAGATGGCGATGCCTTTATTTTCGTGCATTTGATTTGATCGCACCCGCAACCTACCAACCGAACCGCCTACCAAACCTTCTACCTAACGACCAACCGTTGGCCGTCGTCTTCGTGATTATTATTCCAATCAATCACATTGGATGACAGCGGATCGGATTTTTAGGTATTAGGCTAATTAACCCGGATCAGAAAACACTTTCAGTGAATTTGGAAGACTGGAAAAAGAACATAAATTAATCGGATTCGGGTTGGATACAAAAAAGAGGGGACAGGTTTCATAAATATATTTTTTTAAAAAAAATTATAGAATTATAACAGACTTAGTTGGAACAATAATGCCATGAACTTAATTAAAATTATTTAAATCATGAGATATTTTTATGTTAATATTATGGATTTAATTGAGATTGTCTATGAGACATCAATTAGTTATCTATTCACAAGGATTAGTCTAACTATAATCTTGCTGAGATCTCAAAAGACTTGTAAAAATAAAATGATTAGTTCCAAAGGGAATGATCGACAAGTTCCGACGCATCATGAAAATGATCGTTTTATAAGTAATTCTATAAATACTTTCAGAGAAAAATGAAGAAGGAGAAAATAATGATTCTAGAAGACAAACAAATAATCACAAGTCCACGAATGACTATTCACTGGATATCGAGCGCATTGGTAAGTCCCTGTAGGCTTAATGTGCAAACTTGTGAATCCAATAAATGTTCAACACTATCCTAAACCCTCATCCTCCCATGTGCCGTACTAAGAGTTCTAAGGTTCTGAGATGGTTGACGTTTTTCTTTGCACCATAGCTTGTAGAAAACATACTATGACACACAAAAGCTGAATCATTTTGGATAGTTTTACTCATTTTAATGGGTGATTGCTCAACAACATTATAAAATGTTCCTGCTTATAGTTTTCAAATAAATCATACAAAAATGAGATAAAACATACTACCTAAATATATGTACAAGCAAATAAAAGCAATGAATAGTCCATTGATAAATGTATTACAAGTGTGTAATGGTCGTCTGTGACATTCTCCCCCACTTAAATTGTTGATAACCTTGTCGATGCTTATTGGTAGACTTTGATGACTGCTTCTTTGTGTCATGAGATATCTTCAAGATCTCAATTGGCTTCTATTCAGGAAAGCTTTTCCTACTTCACCAAGTACTTGATTTGTTATACTATGTTAGGAAGCTTTATCTTGTAATACGCTAAAATGATTTTAACTCACTTTTTGTATGAGGCTCTGATGGAGGGTAACCGAGTTGGAATACTCCAGGTAGTATCTTAAAGGTCTGAATGGTAGGCTTTCAAGCTGCTTGTGTAGAAAACATTATGAATTTTGAGTAATGCTAGTTTGCAACTTGTAAAAGACATTGTCTACCTTATTATAATTGGGAAGGGTCCATATTTGTATACCAATCCCTTATGTATTTTATGTCTAAAGAATTAGAGTGATGCTGTTGAAGCTTCACCAACACCAAGTCATCTTCATCTTTTTAATCTTCTTCTTAAGTAAGCCTATACAATATTTGTGTTTCGATGTCATTCCCTTATAAAGTAATATGCTAATGGACTACTCCTTATATAATCGATCACCAAGGTGTAAAGAGTCAATGACTACTATTCCGTAATGGTCTCGAATGGGCTTTTGTTAGATATAGAACTTCGTTGTAAGTTGTAAGAGAATTAGCCTACGTCTAACAACTTCACCTAATCTCATTGGTTGACACTCACATAGTGCCTAAAATATGCTTAAGAAGTGAATTTATTCTTTTAGTTTAAAAATTATTTGGGGGTGGACGCTTATGTAGAAGTATAACTTAGATTCAGGCATTTTAAATAACTCGATCTAGAATCATCCCAAGAACTGCATGTCTTGATCACTGATGATATTATGAGAAAATCTCTAATTCTTCATCATCAACTTGGTTGCCTCCTCAATTAAGCAGTATAGAGGTGGAACAATGAATGTTGCATACTTTAAAAATTGATCGATCATTACGAATATCAATCTGAGTCCCCGTATTACCAACAAGTTTGATATGAGATCCAAGGAAATGCTCTCCCATGATCTTTCTAGTACGGGCAACGAATTTGAAAGTCCCATCGGCTTCTATTACTTTACCTTATATTATTAGCAAGTAAGACAAGTTCGAACATATTTCTCCATATTAGTCATCTTTGACTAATTGTCTGCTTAAGAAACATAAACTCTATTTCGTTTGATGTAGATGAGTCACTCTTGGACCCAAAATCACTGTGTCTTGCCCTCTTTGATTAGGTGCATTAGGGTTACGACTTGGCATCACTATATAGTCTATCTTCTAGGGAAATCTAGAGGCAACATCACATGTGTAACTAAAGAACAAAAAATAAAAACCCTAAATTTTTCAAAAAGGTGTTTGTCATCGTGCGAAAATTGGTGCGTAAAAACCTGTGAAACTTAAAACCATATGTGAGATAGTGTTTTACTTATGGAGATTGTATATCCCTGAATTCCTACAGATATGTGAGGTTGGATGAAGGAGTTCAAGTGTCCTCCTCTCTAACAGCGATCTACACAGCAAGGTTGTGACGATGCTCCTCAAATTATTGCCCAAATCTCCACACCTGCTATCTAAATAGGAGAAGAGAAGAGAATAGGAGATGACAACTAAGAAGCCTCTAGCCTATGAGCCTTTAGTTCTCTCATATTTATAAAGGCTCCCTATTAACTTAACCCTAATGGATCTTGTCATATCAAGTATTGGATCTTCATCCAACTACCCAAGCCTCTCAGACTAGTGGATCTCTATCCAATAATCTCTTACCGTCTCTTATTAGATCTCATCCATATGATCTAATAATTAAGAGGCTTAATGAATATCCATTAAGATAGGGGCTACCGTAGATATCTCATATTCAAACCTCTACTTGTCGCAATGCCTACCATATGTGTGTGACCATCTAGGCCCAATATCAAGCTAATCATGAGTCATACATGTCAGAACTCCTTTTGGTTTAGTAAATTATTATCTTCATAATAATTCACTCGACTCGTCGACTGTAGACGTACTAGGCCACTACGCTGTAGTCCCTAGATGATATAGGAGAATCAAATCCTTTGGGCCTATATGTCCTCAGTTACCATGTATCTATAGCCTCTCATCCATCTAATATCCTAGAGATTACATACCATGTATGGTGCTGTTAGACCCATACGGTTTCTACTTGAGTCTCGCTCTAATCAAATTCTTTCGGAAAACTCTTTTTTTATCAATCCGAATGACCTTGGCTAAGAATTTGTCTTAGCAAGGGCATATGAGAAATTCCTCTTATGACACTGAGAGTGGATGATCCTCTATCAACACTTAATAGCCCTCATTAGGTTGACTATCACTCTCGATGATCGGTTATACTAGATCTGAAACTTTCAAACTTATAAGTCTGGTATCAAAGAGTTGAGTACTCATACATGATATCTTTGGTGTCTCAAGTCTAAGGACTAAGTACACCACTATGATAACGGAATCGATGTCTAACAATGATGTATAATTAACCATCCAGCATTCCGTGAGCGGATCAATCATTGAACTCATTCTTTAATGAGCACTTGCACTGTAGCCTAGTGTCCCCACACGAGCAACTATGAGACCAGCTACCTCCATTATATGGACAGGTATACAACACACATATTTATCCGGTTATCTCGATGTCCATCTCGAGTAACCTATGACTAAGAATATTTAGGGTTTATGTTTAAAGGTGAATCGATCTCATTATCATGATCTCATCACGATTTGCAATAAATAATATAAAATATTAAAATATTAAATAATATAATAAGCGAAAAAACTATATATCATATCACATGTGCCATCACTCACGTGATTAGCTTATAGGGCACATATGACTAGCAATCTCCTGCTTAACCTAAAACAAATCATTTATGTGTCTGATCCCTATCAGGCCTCTATGACACTAAAAAATAATCTGAGACAATGGCTTTATCAATAGATATATGATATTATCTTCGGATGGAACTCTTTCCGCTGCTACATCTTCTCGAGTCACGATCTTTTTGATCAGATGGAATCTCCATAGAATGTGCTTAGACTTCTAATGAGACCTGGGTTCATTGGCTTGAGCAATTGTCCCGTTATTGTCACAATATAACGAAATTAACTCTTCGTTGCTCGACACGACTCCCAAATCTATGATGAACTTATTCGTCCAAACTTTCTCTTTTGCTATCTCTACTGTAGTAATGTACCCGACCTATGTGGTTAAGTCAGTAGTAGTATCTTGCTTGGAACTCTTCCAATATATTGCTCCTTCATTCAGGGTGAACATATACCCCGAATTAGACTTACTATCATCGACATCAGATTGAAAGCTCGAGTCTGTGTACCCTTCAACCTTGAGGCTACTACCTCTATATACTTGTATTCTTAGTCCTTCTCAAGTACTTAAGGATACACTTTATTATTTTTCAATGCTCAAAGCCTAGATCCGCCTGATACTAGCTCGTGACACTCAGAGCATACGTTATATTAGGGATGGTACATAAGATAACATACATGATAGACTATATCGTTGAGGCATAGGGTATCCTATCCATGTTCGCCCTTTTTTCAAAAGTCTTTGGGGATATACTCCTAGAAAATGATATCTCATGTCTTATTGGTATGAGACATCTCTTAGAATTTTTCATGCTAAAATTTTTAACAATGGTGTCTATATACCTGAATTGGGATAGTGGACCTCCCTCTCAACTTGGGAGTCTTGCCATCCTATTTGCTTTAAGGAGAGTTTCTATTGAGTTTTGAAGTAACTTAATACGATGTTGTCCATCTTTAGCATAAATTATGTTCCGAAAAGGTAGTATCACTAAACTCGTAGATAGTGGACTACTATTGTCATCTCCTTCTTATGCGTCAGATACCATCACTCGGTCTCGTCGAGCTTGCAGCTCTTGTAGGCCATCAAGTGACCCTCTTAGATAAGTATTCCTGTAATAGCGAAGTTTAAAATATTTGTGTTGACTATAAAGGTTTCCTATAGTTCGATAATTTGAGTACTATTCTCCTAACATAGAAACCTTTAGGTCTTAGAATATTGCTTCATATTTGTTTGACCATCGATAAAGATACTCCTTCAGCAACTCTATCAATGAAGCTACATACTTAGAGTACCCAACTATTAAGTGCTGATAATAGTTGATGAAACCAATGAGGGATCTCAGCTCTGACACCTTCTTTCGTGTTTGCCACTCTACCATAACTTGCACCTTGATTTGTCCATCCAAATTGAACCTTTGCCAATTCAATGTCCTAAGAATCAAATCTTCGTCGGAGCAAAGTTACACTTCTCCCTTTACATAAATAAAGTGTTCTCATTGAGAACCTTAAAAATTGTTCAAAGATAGTTGACATGCTTCTCGAATGTTTGGCTGTAAACGATTATATCATCTAAGTAGGTGATTATAAATTTGTCTAGAAACTCTTTGAATACTTTATTCATGAGAGTGCAAAAATGTAGTTGGAGTGTTGGATAAGCCAAAAGGAATCACCAAAAACTCAAATGCTCCATAAACATAGGTAGACTTCACTTCATCTCTGTTAGCAATGCAAACCTACTAGTAACTCGACCGAATGTCATGTTTAGAAAAATAATTTGCTTTGCTCAATTGATCGAATAAGTTTATTATGAGCAGGATGAGATATTTGTTTTTCACTGTTACCTTGTTTAGGCCCTAATAGTTGACGCATAATTAGAGAGTTCTATCTTGTTTCTTTTGGAAAAGGGCTACAACTTCGAATGATACTTTAGAATTGTAAATAAGACCACCGCCTAATAGTTTATCTAATAACTTCTTGAGCTTTGCCAACTCTTGAGGGGTCATGTGATATGATGGTCTTGTTAGAAGCTTCACTCCCTACTTCAGCTTGATGCGATAATCTATGCCTCAGCATGGCAACAGAGTTTTTAGCAACTCGAGTAGCATAAGATCAATAAACTCCTTCAAGATGTTTGTTGCTATAGTAAGTTCATGAGTGGCCTCCATATCAAGTGGTTCTAGCTTTATTACGACCATAAAAGTTAGTTCTCCCTTTGACACCCCCTTCTTTAATTGTAAAACATATATTTGTCCCTTTAACGCCCCTTTTTCAGTTGTAAAACATATATTTGTCGTAGGTCCTTAGTTCCTCATTAAGAAATAGGAACCACATTGAAGTCGTCACCACCAATTAGCATAGAGAGTTTAGGAACAACATTGGCATCAACTTCATTGTATACATGAACTCTATTTCGATGATCACTTGGAAGTCATCCAATAGCACCACAATCATGTTTGTGCTTCTACTCTATGTCTTGATATTGATAGGGACCCCCTTTGTCAATTCAGATATCTACTTAGCCTTTGAGTTCATAGCTTTTGTCTGACTAAAGTTCTTCTCTAAGTTAAGCCCAAGTTGCCTTACTTTTCGATCGACAATGAGATTGTAGGCAACGCCCGTGTCTACCATCGCATAGGTTATTTGGCCATTTAGCTTGATATCCACATAAATCAGCTTATTACTCCCTACTTTTTGTAGCTTCGTCTTCATGTTCTCCCCCACTTGATCCTACAATGCATTTATTCTTGTGACTTGTTATTATCACTACTAGATTATGAACTACTCAAATTAAGGGCGATGACCTTGCCATTGTTTGATTTAGGAGAATGGATTGATATGGTTAATGCATTAAGTGGGCACTCCCTCACCATGTGTAGTCCTCCACAAAAGAAGGATCTGCCAAGTTTTGGGGCATTGCCTTTTAAACTTAGTCCTTTGTGGGAACTCTTTTTCTTTTGCTTGCTTTCGGATTCCTTTCTTAGGTAATATTTGGATGGACAATTTCCTAAAGATTATTTCTTCTTTTTTGAGTCCTCTAAGGAAACAAAGTCGATGAGCCTTTCTGTAGCTGTGATTGTCTCAATCACATCAGTGACATTCCTTTGATGTAGTTCCTATTGTGCCCATGACTTCAAGTGATTGAGGAAGCTAAATAGCTTATTCTTCTCAAACATATCTTATATGTTCAGCATGAGTATAGAAAGTTACTTTACGTAGTCCTAAATGAAAGTACTTTGACGAAGTTATCTTAGCTTTATTCTTGCAATGAACTCCATATTATCGAGTATGAAGTGAGTTCTCAACTCTTGCTTCAAATCGTCCCATGTGTCCACTCAACACTACCCTTGTTGAATCTCTTTCCAATATATTTGCTACTAAACTTTTGCATCCTTATTTAAATATATGATTGCTATCAAAACTTTAGTTTCTTCAGAATCAGGCCTCATAGCTTGGAAGTATTATTTCATGTCGAACAGAAAATTCTTGAGCTCCTTCACATCCTTGGCACTTTCATAGTAATGCGACTCGGGTGCCCTCGAGTTTTGTGGTAGAGCAACGCGGGTGTTGCTTCCTCCCGTATTAAGATCTATTGTGAACAATGTAATCTTAGACGTGAGTTTCACTATGACTTTATGTAGGTGTTGCATAGAGTCTCTAGTGTCTTCGGTTAATTGATCAACTAGAGACTTGACCTTATTGGTCTAAGATTCTGCCTCTTCTTATAAGTTCTTTATCCCAAGAAGCTTTCGTTAGCCTTAGTAGAGTTCCTCTAGATTCACTTTAAGAATGTCAAGATGGGTTTCCACAATTGTAAGCCTCTCCTTATGGCTTCTTTTCTCGGTTGGTGCTCCAGATTACACTTCCTCCGCTCGTGGAGAATAGCCAACTTCTTGCTCGTCTTATTCGCTGTCACTCCTCTTGAGCAACTCCAATAGCTTGAAGGTGAGTTTGCACTTGTAGGTCTAGCTTATCTCGTCTTGCTCGATTCGTCACGATGCTTTGCCATGACGAGATCGTGAAACTTTCACTATTTGTTTGAATTGCTTGCCCGCTTTGATACCATAATATCACGAACATTACTATAATTGCTTAAGTCATAAGGCACTCTTGTATTATTCATCCACAAATAGTTAGCATAGTTACAACTTTGTGTAGGTTCGTAAGGACTTGTAAAAGAGCAAATAGATTAGCTCGAAAGCGAATGGTGGATAAGTCCCGACGTCTCACGAATAGAGCAATTTTATAAGCAATTCAGCAAACACTTTATGTGCAAGAGAGAAAAGAAAGGAAAAAGAAAATAAGAACCTTAGAAGACAAATGAATAGTTGTAAGTCAACAAACAATTGCTTAGGCGTGTTGGCAAGGTCCCATAGGCTTAACGTACAAACTTGTGAATCCAATAAACGTCCAACACTATCCCAAATCCCCATTTTGGGATAACTTTACTTATTCTGATGAATGATCACTCTACAACGCACGCACGCACACACGCACACACGCGTATATATATGTATATATATATATACATATGTATATGTATATATATGTATATAAATACATATACATATGTATATAAATACATATACATATGTATATGTATATGTATATATATATATATACATATACATATACATATACATATGTACATATATATATATATATATATATATATATATATATATATATATAAACAATCAATTGACGGGTGTAAACATTAAATCTTATAAATATATTTACTAGTAAGATTGAGATATTCTGTAAAATTACCAAAAATTCCAAAAGAAAAACATCAGCAAAAATTCCAGAGGGAAATTTGTTATGTAGGTTTCCAACATAACCATATCCGACACATCCAAAACATTTGATGCTTCACAAATTCACATACAATACACAAGACCAAAACCCACCAATATGTTTGCTGCCATGGCTATTTTGTCATATGAAAACAACAATACATTCTGGAGATTAAGTGCCAATATTAACATGATTTTTTACATTTTTGACAAACCAACAAAGCTTAATACTTAAATGAGTAATGACAACTCCAGACATGAGGCATTTTTTTCACACGAGTACAACTGCACCTAAACGACCCAGAACCAAGAAACTATTGAACCAGCAGCCAGGCCAATCACTAGGAACAGAACGATAACGATCCCTGCAGTCTCGGAGTGCTGTATCGGCACAGATTTGGGTGCAAGAATCATCAGCACTGAAGTAAGATACCCATTTGTTAGTCCCAAAAGGCATGTCAGAATTGTGACTGGGATTTCTGTGCGGAAGAATTTGGGGCCATGCAAGCAACCAAGGAAAAGCGGATAAAAGAGAAGCCTTCCGACACAGCAAGCAACTGCAACATTAGTATTCTCAAGAAGATAGACTGCGGTCAGAGACTTGCCGACAAGATCAAATACATTGTATCCAGCAATGAGAATAATTGGATACCAGTCCTTGAGGACATCAGAGTGGACATCCTCGGTGATGTATCCCGGGAATATGGAAAGTGTAACAATGTAGATGAGGGAGATCCCAAAACCAGACCATTTGATCCGTCCCACGATGTGCCACAAGGTTGACCTCCATGCGGATCCACTCTTGGGACCCTTCTCATTCCTCTCTTCTTTCATAGCCTGTACTTTGATATCTTTGTAGTATTGGACAACAGGAAGCCTGTCTGCTATATTATAGCAAACAATACAGATGGCCATCACCACAATGCTGACGATGAAGTAAAGGTTTGCACTTTTTCTTAACCCACTATCATCTTGTGGATAAATGGCTTTGGTAATTACTCTCAAAGCTGACACAAGTACCCCTGTATAAAGCAGATTCATAGCATCAAAAGTTGGTTTCATATGCAAAAAGTCTCAAGATAAGGAAAATCCACACGATAATCTGTTTGATGAACTTACATATTCATGTAAACTTTGGAATACTAAGATTCACCACACAACACCACAATCACCACACTATGTCAACAACAGGAGATCCCAAACATTTGCGGCCTGCTATATTAATCTTTTTCCACCATATGATTTAATACCACATAAAAAAAATAAAACCATCATCTCCAACATCCAAAATGCCATCTTCAAGTTTATGAAGTGTCTGAGAGTTCTATGTCTCTGAAGACATTACTAAGAACAGATCCAGTTCTGGTTAGTTATGGCTTGCATCTGAGCTGACATCATAATTAGCTTGATTAAGCTGAATTGAGAGAAACCTCCATGGTAATCTGGATTCAAATGTTTTAGCAAATTTACTTTGGAAGGGCATTGAGTTAATACTCCATGCTTCTTCAAACCCATGCTTTTCCTTTTCCAATTTACTTTGGCAATGTTTTAGGCTTTTAGCCAATTTACTTGGGGGCTTAAGAATTAATTTCCTTCAAAATCCCTTTAGTGGATGGTGGAAGATTATTTGAATTTTGAGTCACTCAACTTTAAGGTGAAATTTTACTAACCAATTATAATTTTTTCAGATTTCTAGATCTATCCTATGATTTAAAGATTGCAATTGAAAATTCCTGAAAATAACTGTTACCTATATTTTAACCATCTTCATTCAATACCCGTCCCTGATGAAAGTTTGAACCAAAGCAAATATTAGCTCTTCAGGATAATTAAGTAATTATGGATTTAAAGAACAATTCAGACATCAAGGACGCATTAGCTACAGGGACAACTATTGAGGTTTAAAGTGCCCACAACTAAGAAGTATATGAAAAGGAAGGCGGCTAAGGAGAAAGAAAATCAGAGGTAGAAGGAAAATTAAACACAACAATAAGAAAAAGAAATCCACAAAACTGAGAAGTGAAATGAAAAGTACCATGTACACATAAGATAGAGCGAGAGAGAAAGAGCCATTGCTTCAACTAAAACATAAAAAATTTAAAAATTAAAGTGCAAATAAAAAATTATAAGCATAAAGAATATTATGAGAGATAATAAGAAAATCAATAAAGATGGATATATGAAAACAAAAAAATGCGGGAGAAGCATGCACAAAATGGTGCAATATAAAAAGAAAGTGTGGCATGATAATTAGATCTTTTCAGAAACTTTTGCTATATTGTAAATTATTCACATAGATAATAGTGTAAGGTAAAACCCAATAGGTACAGGACTTAGGGCTTCATTGAAGTCAAGTTCAGTCTTGTAAATTGAATCAAATTCAGTCTTATATTATCCTGGGTCTAATATAAGTCAGATGCTCAAAAAGGCCTTTGTATGTGAACAATAAATTAATGATTTATACTAGAAAAAAGTCCTAGATCTGACTTGCTCAATCTACAAGGGGTATCCTGGTTGGTTTGTTATCATATAATGGGTGTCATAGAGCTATACTTTATTTAGAAGGTCAGGTTAGGTATTGTTATTGAGGTACTCAGCTGGTATGACAGATAGTCTTGTATCACTTTTGGTTGGTGGAAAATCTCGGTAATCAAACAGCTATGTGCTATCTCATGATTCCTCTTCTTATTATCTCTGTGTAAAACTTATCAAATGTCTATTTGTCTGTTAAGTTTGTCGCTGTCCCTTCAGATTTAATAATTAGTGCAAAGACTGTCCTTTCCCTCCTTATTTAATCATCTATATTTTCTTCTTGCTTCCCGTGTTTCTTATAGAAGGCCATGCTTTCTAGATCCAAAAGGGCAGAAAGCAGTCAAATCTGAATCTAAGCCCATCTCTGTGGCCTTACAGACTGTTATCGATTATCACATATCCAGTCTCATGAAAAGCAAGTGTATGAAACAACATATTTTGGGCATTAAATGTGATATACAGTCTATGAATTGTCATGCTTGTAATTATATTAGTTTTGTCTTGAAGATTGCTATGTGCAAGTCAAGCTTCAAACAAGGGTTGACAGAAAAACAAGGATTCTGCTCAAATTCTTGTAAGGTCACATTTAACTAGACTTAGACCTGAACCAAACCTAATTCTTAAACATCATGGTTTCTTCAAAGTAAAACCTAAAATATTTGGACAACCTGTACACAACAAAGTTTGATTCAAAATTTCATCTAACATAATGTATGAAAGGAACTCTACATCATTTTGATAAAATCTTTTATCTACCTAGAGTCTTAGACTTGACCTGGTTGATCTAAAATTTTCACCAAACATAAAAATTTAAATAAAATAAAACTAACCTGTACTTTCATGAAAAAGCAAGATGGAATAGCATGTCTGTCAGAACCAATCCAGTTTGAACAATCTGATGCTGACCTACACAGTATGCCACACCCAGTTTCTTATGGGTTGGATTAGCTCCATTGGACTAAAAATTACCGCAACTACTTCATACAAGTTGCTTCAGACTGAACTATCCCTGGTTCACTTGACTCAGTTAGTCTTGAACTAAATTTAATCAACTCTGAGCCTAGACTAATGTGCTAAGAACAAGGAATGAGTAAATAACTCTTCAACCAAACAAAACATCCAGCTGTTTTAGGAGAGAGGTCAATCTTACTTGGTTGTGGATCATAATATATCCCATAGGTAGAGTTTAAATTCACTTTATGGTGGGATTGTAGGATGGAAACCAATTAATATGTGATGATGCCCATGAAGAAAAAGATGTGACTAATTATCACCGTGCAAAAATAAAATTAATTGCACAATTAAGATTCTACTTTGAGAAAAATTAATGCTTTGAAGCCAAGATACAGAGAAGAAGAGCAATTGAACAAAATCAGAAAGTAAAAGTCCATGTTGGAAAGCAAATTGAAAACAGTAAGTCATCAATTCCAACAAAATTGAATGTTGTTCTTGGTAGACAGATAAAATGCATTAAAAAATAAGGTAAATATAATATCTTTAGTCGTTGAAGAGTACTCTCCAGATAATTCTGTGTAATAAGATGCTGGGAGAGGAACTGACAAATTGACCAAAATATAGTTGGGTCACCAAATCTATACTAAATCCAAAAGTCATGAAGGCTACTAATATGCATGCTTTTACACTGACATAGCAGACTATAATTGAAGGCACTAGTCAATATAGTTAGAATTCACCTTAATACTGCCAAGTCCAATAAACAGTTATAAAGTCAATGCGTAAGCACTTAGTACCTAGATAGCAATCAATTTCATTATTTATCCAGCTGGTCTTGACTTTGAAATAGAAAGAAACAAAGTTCTGCACTGGACTATCACAAGATATGCATTAATTCCAATAACTGTTCCAATTGTAAAATGCACACAAAATTATTCCATTGAAGCAAAAGTCCACAAATATTAGCCAATAGGAACATAATACCTATATCAGCATTGAAGAATCATTAAGCTAAACCCTTATTTGTATTCTATACCACAGAGTCAACAAGTTTAAGTTGTGCTACACGCAACACTCTAAAAAATTAAAAACAACTAGTTATAGTCAGAATTTTCCAAAGTTCTCGTAGGCTTTACACATTGTTGTGAATGTACTTTATTAATTGAGCAACGTAAGATGCAAACTGTTATGCTAATTAAGTTTTTTATTCAATAATGAAGTTTTTATTCAATAATTGACTGTCATTGTCATCCAAAAACAATTATCATTTAAAGGTACTATCGGCCTGTGATTTGCAGTTTCTTTTTAAACGATATGCCTTGTGCCCTTTTCTCCCCTCTCTCATGACTATTAAAAGAGATTTCGAAGGTATTATCCATGTGATTCTCACTGAACTTTCTCATTCCTCAACCCACCCCATCCCATCATCCAGATCCGATTGATCTTTTGACTTTAATTAAAGAAAAAGAAGGAAAAAAAAACTGTAGATCTGATAGAGAATCAATACCGGAAGCAGCAGTGCCGGCGACCACAGCCTGCATGTACCTCTCCGGAAGCTCTCCGGCAGATCCGATTACACCGCCCTGCACGAGGGCGTCGGCGATGCCGGAGAGGACCACGGCACCGACGGTGACGTCGTAGGAAGCGTAGAGGCCCCGTACGCCCCTGACGTAGGCGGCGTCCATGACGGGGACGATGAGGAGGGAGACGACAAAGAGGGCGAGGCCGGCATTGATGCGGAGGGGGGCGCTGGACAAGTGGGCCCATCCGACGATGACGAGGAGGAAGAGGAGGCAGGTGAGCATGTATGAGACGGAGAAGACACGATCGACGGGGGCATCCGGGTAGAGGTAGCTGAAGTAGTCGACGGCGGTGATGAAGGCGTTCCACGGCAGGAGGAACCCCGCCCCCAGCGTGAAGTATACCGCGTACGCTACGTGGAACACGTCCTTCGGGGCAGCCACCACCGCCTTCGAAGGCGACTCCTCATCGCCGGCCGCCGACACGAGGAGGCCTGTCCTCTCGTCCTCTACGCTTCCTCCCATCCTCTCTCTCTCTGTCTGCCGACCAATTATTGTGAGCGTTTGACCAACGACCGGAGATGATATACGGTCCGGGCGTGCAAGCGCTTTGAGATTCGGAAGTAGCACTTGATGTTGGTAGCCGAGTAGGGAGGCAAGGATCCCCTCCAAAATTCTGCATCGCCACCGTGTCGCTTCCACATCATCTCCCATCTCAACCGTCCATCATCGACCTGACGGATGGAGCCCACATGAGCGAGGGTTCAGATCTTAAGTTAGACAGCCTCATTGGTAGCGCGGACGGTGGAGATATGAAAGGTGAGGACAACGGGGGAAGACACGTACGAATTGCAAGACTCCGATATGTCGTGCCAGTTGCAGAGGATCACTCGCCTCATCATGGAATCTGACTCGGACACAGCCTTGCTTCCAAGGAAGGACAAGAATCGCAGGAGTTCAACGACCCCTTTAACACGCACCAAAAGTTGCTGCCCCGAACAACTTTTCATCCGACGTGGCTCCTTCCCGATCCTCCTCCCCTGCGGGCTCCACGGATCAGCTTCGTCAGTAGGAATTACTGGGTGACGTGAGAGTGGGCCCGGCTGCTATCCGCTGGAGGAGGTTTGTTGACGTGTCCGAGTACCGGCCATTCGTACACTTGCGTTCTGCATCCATACAAAATATGTTGCTGCTAATCATGGTTTTTTTTATGTGGAATTTATGAGCATGGGACAGAAAAGAAGAAAAATGACAACAACAAAAAAGAGACATTCAATAAAAACCTTCTCCAGAGGAGCAGTGTTTACCACAACAAATCTCCTATGGGGTGCTGTGATACCAAAGTCCACATATAGTGAGCCAAAATTATCATATAAGCTTGAGTTGTAAACGCCACCAGAATGCTTAAACCTTTTCCCTTCCTGGTTTATGATCACTGTATCACTGAACCATGGGTGAAGTTTAACTCTTACAAATCACAAATGTGAAGCAAGCCAGAAGCTTCAATGCTGGGAAATAGAATCGTCTGTCTTCCGGTGATAGAATTTCTTCGAGTTTCATCACCACAAGCTTTACACAGATTTAAGAGAAAACAATGGAAGCACAGTGAAACTGGTACATTGGTGTCATGTTATATACAAGCGATTTAGTTCAACCGGCATGCGGGAAGTGGCGCATTATCGCTGTTAACTACATGGCATGTAATTGTTATTGCGTTAATTTACATACAACCATAGACTTCAAATCAGATTCTAAGAAACCGATGGCTGAGCCAGTGATAAATAAATAACTCATACACTATTATGAAAGTTACTCTTTTTATGTCTCGGATATCCTTCAAGGGAAGCAGAACCTCTTGGAACAGAAAAAGAAGATCTTGGCATTAGAATCAGCTTATAAGTTGGATCAGCTTTAGTTGCTGGAGACATGCACATACGACTGAGATGCCACAAAAAGACTGCAGGACCAAGCAGTTGCTGTAAAGCACAAGATTTAGGTATGTTATTCTGGAAATACGGCAATTACATGTATAAACTGGCAAGTATATATGTAGTACAATTCTCGAAGGAAATGAGCAAATACCTCTACTCAAAAGACTGTCTGAACTTCTTCCAGTTCGGTATCTACCATTTCAGCCTCCTTTGCCATTTTAGGATCGAATAGTGGTGTGTCAAGCTTGGGAGGGCTCTGGCCAATACAAAATATATTTCTTATTGGTAACATAAAACAAACAGTCTGATTTTCTTGACCACCAAGAAATAAAAAGTAAAAAGTATATTCTACATTCAAAGAGGATCTCCAGATACAATAACAAAGTAATGAATTTATTGCTTTATTTTCCCGTTGATCATACATTGCTAAGATTTCCTAGCTTAAAAGGTCACCACGACTAACTTAGGATAACACTATTAAGACACAAAAGATTCATGTGTTTCTCAAGGTTATTTATACAATGTCATAAACAAGTTCTCCATTATGAAGGTTGGTTAGATCACTTGATTTGACAAGATTCTCAAATGCACAGTATTTTAGCATTTTCAGCAGACATGTAGCTTGTATTGTTATATTTCCTATATCCTGCGATATCCATACCCTGTACTTATATTTTACTTTGTCAAATTATTTACTTCACAGCCCTATGCTTGTGCCAGTCCTCAAATGCTTTACAAACATAAATAAAAGGGGCCTAAATATGCCCTTGTTTTTAAGTTCAGCCCAGTTATGGGACCATATCTCACCATGTTCTCTAACTTGTCATTTTTAGCATCAGCAACAAGCTTTTTCTAGTTTGACAAGTATTGTTGAACTTTAACTGATCACTTTTCTTTTCCTGTGCTTTTGCTACTGAGGTTTTTGAATTTATATCAACAGAAGCTTTTATTTCAATTTCAATACTTAAATAATTGGGTGGATGGTAATTGGTTCAACGAAGAAGATGATATGCCTTAATCAAGCTATAATTGCGACTTGGAGGGCTAGAAACGATGCGAAGTTTAATGGTGGAAGGCTGAATCCTTATGTGACTCTCCATGGAGTCGTTGCTCTTGCCCAGACTATCAAGAGGCTCTTACATCTGAGGGATTTCGTGGAAGGAATGAAAACAAACCATGCCTGGTTAAATGGGGATTGCTTGAGGAATCATGGAACAGTTTAGGTAGTATATCTCAGATTGGAGGGTTAGGATATACATATTAAATCTTATTCTAGACATGTGATTTTTGCAGGATGCAAGCATAAGAGGGACACAACAAGTTTATTTAGTGAAGCTGTAGCAATGAAGGAAGGCCTTGTTGCAGCAAGAAGTGTGGGGATTCAATGGCTGCAGGTGGAAACAGATGCAATGGCAGTGATCCACCTTGGATGATAGCAAATTGGATGTGACATTTCGAGATTACTATAATGTTTTTATGCAAAGCTTACACATATTCATAGATAAGAAACTGTGCAGCTCATTGGTTAGCCAATTATGCATCGATGAATAGTGTAGGCACTTTTTGGGAAAATGGCTTTCCTCCATATTTCAATGTTTTGCTCTCCTCAGATAGGAGGGATGTGTGTATGCATTTCAATCATTAATAATAGTTTTCTTTTTTGGAAAGAAAGCAAACACATATAACGAAAGAACATTCAAATTACCACACATCACAATATATACTTAAGCAACAGAGTCCTACCATGCAACGCACAAGGGCCCAATTGATGCCACGGAAAAATGGGTGCTTCTTAACTTCATTAGCTCCATGACATGAACCCAACCTGTTTCTAGGATCCCTATGCAACAATCGATATATCAACTGTTTTACAGGAAGGCTTACCTGCTAAAAGAAATGAGGTCAGCACTGTATGAACCACTAAGCAAAGTAACTTGGTGTATGGATATCAAATTGCCATGATAATAAGTACTTTCTATGAAAAACTAATAGAGATCAGAAAAGAAAGAAATAAAGATCCAAAATGATAAAACAACTGAGGATTGATAAATAAACAGATTGCCAAAACATTCCTTATTATTGGCCAATCACCTTATGTATCAGTATGTCACTTAAAGTCAGCACAAATGACTAGAAAGCAAACAATCTATATATTGCGAAAAAACAGTCAGCATTGTATGGATCACTTAGCAAAGTAACTTGGAATACAGATAACCAGGTTGCCAATATAACACGTACTTTCTGTAACAAATGTACAGATACCATAAATAACTGAGCATTATTTAATAAATAGATTGCAAAGACATTCCTTATCGTTAGCCAATCACCTTATGTATGACATTTAAAGTCAGCACAAATGACTCTAAAGGAAGCAATCTATACAATATATGCTGTAAGAAACAGAGTGATCCTTGAAGCTGGAAGTGATTGGTACAAACATGACACTTCTTTAGGTATGAGAAAAAAAAAAGTAACATTACATTCATGCATTAAAATTTAGGACATTCCAATACTGGTTGATGGCCTGACCTGCATGGTACCAATACAATATAGTGTCAATACAGGTAGAAGTTGGACCAATGGATAGAGAGAGAGAGGGAGGAGGGAGAGAGAAGAGAGGAGGACGAATGGTGCCATGTGGCAGAAGAGAGGTGTCATGACATGGAAGTGCAGTGGAGGAGGAGTTGGAGCTGTGACATCAACCAGGAGGAGGCAGCAACACAGCAGGGAAGAAGAAGAAAAAGGTAAAAAAAAGACAGTTGGGTACCACAGGTGCAAGTACTAAACAGTAGGCTTATCACCTGGTATCGTTGGGTAAGATTAGCTGACCATCTGAGAAGTCTGGTGTGGTAAGCTTCCTGGGCAGTTTGTCCAACTTCAGACTGGACCCAGTGAAATTGTCTCATCCACATATCGGTTTGTCATTACTAGCAAAAACCAGATCATATCGACCAGTATAGTCAAGATTTGAATCCACAGTTGCATTATACTTGCTGCATGGATGCTTAGTCTTAACTCTTAACCATGTCAGCTAATGGGACCATCCACAGGCTTCATTTCAAGCAAGGCTGGAATTTGCAAGTCAGGTTATTAATATCACCACATCAAAAAAATTAAATTCGAAACAAAATAAACAAAACTTGATCAAATATACCAATCCCAAGTTTCCTTCCTCAACTAATGCCACAACAAACAATGGAACTTATTGGGATCGTAGATCTATATCTATATATGGTGTATAAGTCATAATGCTCAATATCTGCCGACATGTGCCAAAGGTGCCAATGCACGTGTTGGTCAGGACATGGACATCCATGCCAACTAGCAAGATATGATTATGTTGCGCTAAAAAAATAATGGAACATTTCTGAGCCACATAATGTCAATCTTTGCTCAATAGTGCCTATGGTACAATGAAATCAGTAAGGGTCCCAAGGAAACAAAAAATTCTGCAAGAAAATATACACACACTTGTTTCACCTCACATATGAATATTCATGCATGAAAAACAAAAATAAACATATGCTATTACAAATATAACCAACTATGCATAATGCACACTGTTAAGCCTCTAATTTGAATAAATACATTTTATTTTATTTTTAAATAAATACTTGAATGTGATCAAAAGACTCACCGATATACTGCCAGGAAATCTCAAGTCCTTGTGAAGAATATTAGCAAATGTCTTTTGCCTTGTCTTTCCTCTAAATGGTGTGTATCCATATAGCATCTCGTAAAGAAGAATGCCTATCATAATAGAAAGAAGCAGTATAATCAGGTAAAGTGGGCGAGAAATTAGGATAACCCAACAAATCTGATCACCTATTTCCAGATTTACCTAAGCATTAAGATACCTTGGAACAGAATACCACAAAGATGTCTTATCTGAATAGATGACACAGATGTATTGTCATGTTCCTGGCATGTCCTGTCAAGGATTGCAAACCAACCAATTCGCTATGGTTCAACCAGTATTTGCCAGTCCGACCACCAGACAGCATGAAGAGCAGCCCTTAAAACCAATCATTAGAGTGCTAGCTCACGAGGGTCAGGGTCATGAGTTGTGACTCCTCACAAGTGTTCCTCTCCACTACTCCTAAGCGGAGCCACCCATGTGCCCCAGCCACTGCCTGCAAGCCCACTGCCCATTGTTTCCCGTGCACCCGCCACACCATTGCTTGTGTGCCTGCCGTCTTGTCACGGCCTTAGCTGGAATTGCCTAAGGCGTGAGGCACCCTTGCGGCCAAGACGCGAACTTAGCTTGCGTTGCCTAAGTCGCGCTTCTCCCTTGTGATATTGCTCCGCAAAGATCAGCCCACTTGCAACCTCTCGCAGGTCCCGAAGGACCTGTAAAAGAGAAAGTTGATTAGTTCGAAAGAACGAGCGACGGACAGGTCCCGAAGTCTCGTGAAAAGGGGAAGCTTTACAAGCAATTTAGCGAGCACCTTGCGTGCACAAGAGAAACAAGAGAGAGGGGGAAAACAAGGGCTTTAGAAGGTTGAACGAATAGCTGCAAGCCCACAAATAGCTGCTCACCGAGTCCCGGGCTCGACAACAAGTTCCCGTCAAGGCAACGTGCGAACTTGCGAAGGAGTGTTCAACGCCCGGTACTATACCGAAGCCCCATCGAGCCCTGTGCCACCCGGGGGGTTCCAAGGGGGTGAGATGGCTGGCGTTTTGGTGAGCAGAGGCAGATTCCAGAAATCAGCCCGCGGCACACGAAAACGGAGTTGTTTTGGGCTGTTTTGGGGTTGTTTTGCTCGGTTTGGTGAGCGGTCGCTTTGTAACGCTGCAGCTTGTTCGAACTTACATTTTTACAAGCAAAATGACCAAAAACCAAGACAAAACATGCTGTCAAGCAGCTATACATGTAGGTGTGAGCGACGAACGGTTCGTTGAACGGAGTTGTTGCGAGTGCGTGCGCGACCGTTCGTGACAGTCTGCCCAGATCAGGTACATCTCCTCTTTTACACCTCTTCCTCAACCACCTCCTCTTATTCCTTCTTATTCATCTTCTTCCTCTTTCCTCCCCTTTTCTTTCTCCCCCAACAGTATCATGGTACATACCAACGTACCAACACACAATACACCATTATGGCTCGGATATGTACCAGTCCGAACCTGGACTAGTACCTGGTACCTGGTACGTAATTCCTTGCCTCATGCAGGACTTACTTTTGTTTGAATCAGTGTTCTTCTCTATAGGTGCAATAACATGCTTCTTAGTTCATGAAACTTGAAATGGACTTTCTGTATTGTGGTTAATAGCTAAGGCTGTATGTCTAACTCTCCCAATCTTCAATAGAGGTAGGAGGCTTGTGCATTTAGTTACCTTTCGACCTTTGATGAAATATGATATTGTATGTGGAAACCAAGTATTGTAATTGCTTTAATCTAGTTATCTAACAGAAACACTCTAGTTTATCATCGAACTTGTTTACCATATTGCATATATCAACATGAGCATTGTGTATACTGTCAATGTTCAAACATACTGACAAAAAAATGTACATTTGTGCATGTATATATGTTCATTCACCACAACTGAATATGTCATATTTAAACACATAAATGTATAAACATGTCTACATATTCATGCCCTTAAGGAAAAGACAGAGAGGTGTGATTCTATCGAACCAAGACTTTAATCCTAACAGCTAAAAGCAAATGACCACATGTCTAAAAGGGAGATCTTACTACCAAACATGATCTATAACATCTAGAGAACTTAACATCAGTAAACCATGATTATAGAGTATGTCTTACCTCTACATTAAATACACATGAAATCAGTGATAAATAAAGTGCTAACAATATTAGTCAAGATCAATTTCACTGATGCTGATCTCAGTGTTTAGGGATATAAACAAGCACAATTCAACTAAATTAGAATGTTAAATCACCACAAATACTGTAATATGCTATTAAGACAATCTTGTATCTGATTGACGAACCAAGGTTAGGAACCTTAAGAACAATAGACTAGTTCTCTCTCGATATTATAGATGTCGTATACATCATGTCTTAGGGTGCAACTTTTGAAATTTAGTGTCCCATCTTCAATTTGAACTTTGTTGATGCTTATCCACCAAGTGGATAACAGCTCGATTAACTCTCTCCCTCTCTCATATTACATGTATACAAACACAAAGTTGCATGTCTACATTTATTAATATCAACATTTATATATAACCATCTTATAACCATGTGGAAAAAATCTGCCAAAAAAGAGCCAAGTATGCGATGGTGTCGGACCAGGATGGCAAGTATCTCGGTCACATTATTCCTGGCCATGTCAGTCATGTACCAACTTTAAATCTATAGATTTTACATCCACAAGATGCTTGATCAGGTAGGGGGTGGCCTTTCATGTATAGAAGTTGATTTATAGATATCACATTCACAAGATGCTTAATCAGGTAGTGGTCCCTTCATGTATAGAAGTTCCATGTAAAACTCTAAGCTAAAAATCTACCAGAAAAAGTTGACTTTCATCTCATCAGCATAAACTGTCAGGCAATTCTTAGATGAAAATCCATTATCCCACACTGGTTGGTAGTTTATTTAATATCTAGATTTAGAACAGGGACAACTGTGGAAGAACAAGGACGACTTAATTCTCCAGAGTGCTACTGAATAGATAACTGAAGAATGCTATCCGATGATCTATTTCCTGGAAGATCAACAGTGAACTGTGATATTCCATTCTCCTAAAACATCCTGTCTGTTTGGATCCATAATTCTTTAACCTCTTTCCTTAATCACAGGATCTCCTTCTTCATCCCTTTTATCTCTGTCCTTATTTCATCAATTTAGTGAAATAAGACTGACAAATATTCTGTCATTTGCTTTAAATAATGAAAATAAAAAGAATCAGATTTACATTGAACTTGGATATTTTTCAGAAAACTGCACTGACAACATGTGTGTATAGTAGACGGCCCACTAGAAAAATCATTCTTTAATTAGCATGAGTGCAGCACTATGGGGTCAACAAGCCTCTCCCCTCCTAAATGATTGACACAGAAGTTTCTTCCTCTTTGAACTGGCATGTTTGATATCTTTGTACAAACTCATAATATAACAGACAACCATTTTTGTCTATATCCTGAAACACTTTCATGTTTAAACAGTTTTAAGAATGAATCAATCTACCAAGTCACTGATATTATCTATCATTCCAAAAATTGGATAGTTTCGTGTTGTTTTAAAATTCACCTACCTAGTGCCCACCAATCAACTGCACTAGTGTGGCCAGCTCCACTAATAATCTCCTGCAAGAAAATGACAAGATTATTAATGTATTGGCCTTGTACATATTTCTTGGCCTTGTATTGGCCTTGTACTGGCCTTGTACAAGTAATGTTTTTGGAGTAAAGTTGCTAAATAAAGAAAATGTTTTGGAGTAAAGTTGCTAAATATCTAATCCAACATATGTGTTACATTCATATCTATGAACCATGTATGATGCATATACATAATCATTTTACAAAAAGAATGATAAATATATATGTTGAAAAAATTATATATGAAACAACGAATATATTACTTCCACCCAAGCTGAACTTCGCAAATACTAGTGTAACAAGATGATCGAAAGGAGAATTAGTAAGTCTAAATTGAGCAGAACTAATTAAATTATGTATTTAAAAGATTACATTATGTACTTAAATTTATGTATGTAGATGAATATTCTTGAAAAAAAATGTATTTTCAGGTCTTGGTATTTCACTTGAAGTTACTATTTCATTCTATCGTGCCCTTAACAAAATAGATCTGATGCTTAGCAGTACCTATGCAGAAACAGAACAAAGATAGCTTCCAGACACTAATGACCTATGTCATAGAACTAATTGGCAAAAACCACATGAGATAAATGAACTGAAGTTTCATAAAATGCAATCAATAGAGCAGTCCACTGTTGCATCTATTATTATCATTATTAGAAAATGCTATTAGTGCCTCTTAGGTTCAGTCCGATTGTTTCAACAAAATGCAGCTCTGAGCAACACAGAAGCTCAGAGTTGTGGCAAGATATATCATTTGTGATCTTGAGAACTATTGAAGATTTGAAGCATTGTTTGCAAACAACATATATAGCAAAAATTTGCAAAGCTTTTGTAAACATTTAGGAACAATTTGTAAGAGAATTGAAGAAGATATTACTTAATATATTAAAAACTTTAATGACAGAAAAGGCTGCATTGAGAACAGAAGATGGTGAAGTTAAAATAAAAAAGTCGTACCTCCAAAATCAAACCATAGGAATAGGGCAATCTCATAGCAAAAGAGAGAGACTTGAAAAAGTCCTTTTTCCCCATCCTCAGGATGAGCAAGTTGCTTACTAATGAATTACAATACACTAAAAGCTTATTTACACTGTTCATGAATCATTTTGGTGTGTCAAGAAGAAAAATGCAGAAAGCAACACTGTTTGCAAGAATAATCTACTCATTCCCAACACTTTTATTACATTTTCATTCAATCTACCCTCAAATAGGCATGTCAATAATTATGATGAAGAACCTATTGAAACAGTAGTAAAATCATATTGAAAAAATAGCTCCAAGTAAACATGGAATGTTCACAATGATGTAGTTTTTCCCATGAAAGAACCATCAGATGGATCAAAGACACAATTTTGGTTTGTATAATGTCAAATCATATTGGCCAGATTCCTGTTACATTGTTAATATCTTCAATTACCAGTAATTTGCTTTCACAGAGGTATAATAAAAAGTATTCCTTCATACCAAGTGAAAAAAAATTGTTTAGTTCAATGATAAGACATACCGGCGCAATGTATTCTTCAGTTCCAACAAATGAATTTGATGCACGCATTGGTTCAGCTACAAAAATTGGAGAAATCTTTTCTTTTATCTGCTTTTTCTTGTCCTCCACTGTTGGAAGCAAAAGCTAGATACACATGCAGATCAGTCATTTCATACAAGAAAATAATTTTACAGTTCACCATAATTCTAAAAGAATAATATAGTCCGGGATAAAAGGCTTCTTAATGGACCCTAAGGAGATAACATATCTAACTACTGCATCTGATTTAATTGTACTAGAAAACAAACAAAATGTAATACCAAAAATCTCCAGAAAAGGCTAAAAGTTGCCATGGAGCCACATGTGGAGACCTTGCTAAAATAAATTTGGCAACACCATATAACTATGATCAAGGATCATACAGAGTCATCAAGAATGGATTCAAATTTATGCATGCAATGCCATAAGGACGTTCAATGGAAAGCAGCCAACCATGGCCAATATATAACAGAAACTTCTGGAACTTGTTCTTTTAAGCGAGTTGTTACACTCTTTAGATCAGCATGAACAAACATATGCAGAATTCTATCTAGACCTTCAGTTAGAGATAAAATGCTAATCATATAATAGAGAGTTAGAGACAATGGGGAATGAATGAATTTATAATAATTTATTTTGAGGTCATTAATGCAGGAAAATTGATAATAGACATATTGGATGTGAGTATACAGTTTCACATATGATGGCATAAAAAATTCTACCAACCTGTGGCTTGCAAGATGTCAAACATGATAAATCAAAATCTGTCAAAGACACGTGTCCGTCCCTCCGAAGCAAGATATTTTCTGGCTTTAGGTCTCGGTATATGATACCTATAGAAAGTAAACAAACTTTCATCACCAGAAATATATGAAGATCAAACATGCAAATCTGATAGAAAATTCTTGCCAAGTTGTGAAGTATATTCTATGGGTACTCTCTATAATAACAAGGGAAGGGAGTATAACAATAAGTTCTGACATGGTATATTTAAAAGGAAAACCAATGCAAGCTGGTAGTATGAGATGCATAACAACAACTCATATTTTAGTAAAATCATTTCAACCGCATGCAACCAAATAAAGAATAAGGTAAAAATATATATGTTTCAACTTTCAACTTTTTCTTAGAGATTGACACAAGGATGGGCCACGATACAGATGCACAAGCAGGGAACTGAAGTAATTAGCAGGAACCACAGTCAATTTAAATTGTCAAACATCTAGCATATACCATACACATGCATAACAAAAATGAATTCCAAGAGCGCAAGCAAGGTTAGTTTGCTTCCCCTGCATAAAACAAGTCACTGTACATATATGCAATGCTTTTGTATGGTGACACAGATGGGACACCTCATGCCATGGTGAGGGTAAAACCTATGGCACACAAAGCATTTATGACCTTGAGCATAAATGGAAGTTAGTTGATTTTATCTATCTCACAGCTGTTCAATTGCTTCATGTAAAGATTGTTGCAGGATCTCAATGTCTATGTACCCAGCAGGGGTAAACCACAGAGAACGCTTATTTCTCCCTTTATTTTTTTTCCCTTTGTAATGTGCATTTAAATGAGTTACAAATCAAATTAGATTTTTTTATTATTATTATGACAGAGGGAGCCCTTCAACACATGAGGCATCAATACGTTAACAGTTGAAGGAGGTTGGGACCCTTTTCTTTTCTCGAATTCTTATTTTTAGTTCATAATACTTGCTTTTCTGTTATGCTCTGTTTGTTGGCTTCCTTGTGAGGCCAATCTAAATTCTGTCTTCATGTCTTTTATTTCAAGTTTAAATTTATTTTCTAGATGTTATTATTTTTTGAATATCTACTCATGTCATTGTCATCTGTTAATGCTAAAATGTACTTTTGCTCTTTAAAAACACTTCAGCTGAAATAAATACCCAGAACCTGTCACCTTCTGAACACTATACAGAACTTAATTGTCCCAAACAACTCATGCATATGCAAGTCAAACAAGATCTTTGCTGCTGTATCTGTTTCCTGAATAGTGACTCTACTTCAGCCTAAATTTGGCGATGGAATTGCGAGAATTACCAAACAAGTAGCCTTTTGCAATTTAATAAAATGCTTTTCCATAATGAAATGTATGTCAAAGGGGCTTTTGATATATTCTGTAAAAAAGTCGACAAAATTGCTATTTTCATTATTTTGCTACACTTATAGTGATAATCTTTAGGATTCAGAAAACTCAGGGACACTGATTTAACTTGCTTAGCATGCATCCCTTGTGTGGTTTATACCAGCGAGGTATATAGAATATAGATGATACATGATGTCAACAACTGACAGTGTTTTTCTTTTTTTGGGTAACTTACCAACAAAGTACATTCTTTCCATGAGCTATCCACGTTTCATAAAACAACACAAGTCATAATGTCTCAACTATTTATCTTACCTGCATTGATCCTTTCCCACCATTGAGCTCTATACAAAATAATATTTTTAGTTAACTTGGAATATTTAAATCTTTTTTATAGTTTCTAGCAAAGTTAAAAAACCAATCATACCAATTAGTAAGGAGTGATATTTTATTGATTCGAAATTTCAAATATACAAAGTGGTAGTTTAAAAGATCTTTCTCTTGGTCAGGACAAAATATCAAACAAGAGAAAATTTTCTTTTGATTAAGTTAATAATACAGAGCTCTAATCATAACATATGCAAAAGTTATATTTTGTCCAAGAGAAAATAATGAGCTTAAAAGGATACCCTTATGAAGGACTTGTTATAATAAAGGTTCTTATATAAAATGGGCTTGGTATTACATATATCTTGAGTCTTGACAATAAGAAGTATTCAAAAAATAATTTAAAAAGATGCATTACTAATAGTAACAGTTAGGTTTATTAAAAAATAGCTACATACCTTGACAGTGAAGGTATTCAAGTGCTACAACAACTTCTGCAGCATAGAACCTGTGCAAAAAAGATGCCTTCAGTACCATTCAGAAAGATGCAAGTACTCTTTTGAAAAAGAGAATCTACAGAAAAATAGAGTATCTTACAAACAAAAATCAGTTGATTTTTTCTGTAACAAATATAAGAAGATGAAAGCTTTAGGGATAAACTCCAGATTCCAAATTTTCCTCATCAACTTCAATAGATATTTAACAATATCCTTTATATAATTTAGCTCAATTGCAATCCAAAACTATCAAATTTGAGTTCTTTTGAACCCGATCAATTTCTATTTTTCTTCTAAAATCCCTTTCCCCCCTTAAGGAAAGATGAGCAATTTTTATCTACTTCATTCTATTGAATATCAAGCTAAAACAAGAAGAATAGGAGAACAAAATGAAAGTGGTAGGTTGAGGTTTACTGAAAACCTTCATTTCCTGACTTGTTTTGCAATTTTTTTAATTTGGTATGTTCTGGGGAAGTAGGATTAGATTCTCAGGGAGCTGGGTTGTCCAAGTCAACTGAGCAATACCTATAAATAAAAAAGATGATCTTGTAGGCGGCATCTATTATCTGTTTCAAGAAATAACTTGGAATGTTTGGCACCATCATAATAGATTGTACTAGACTGCTTGGTAAAAGGAGAGTGCGAAAAGATTGTCAAGTTCTCCTGCAATGCATTTGCCTGCTGCATGATGTCTTCTATACAATTACTGTACACTGCTCACACCTAAGACTAGCAACCACAATTTTGTTTTCGTTTCTTTTGTTTTGATTCAATTCACACCAACATCAAGAAAGTATCCAAACCTGAATATAATAGAATTCAGTAAAAATATGACAAGTTGCAATGAGGAGTCGTTATAAAATGTGAACAATCATCTCTCTTTGAGTGCTATAAGCATTAGTAAGATAGAGAACTAGGAAAGAGAGGTAGCATCCATGATTACAACTCAACAAAGCTTATGAAGGTTAATTAATTTTTACTGAGACAATAAATGACACCTCAAAATGTCATACCACTTTTATATATAAGTTACATGGTGCACTATGTTTTATGTTATTGGTTCTGTGCACAAAACAACAAAACAATTAATCAACCACTGTAAACATGTTTTTAAAAAAAATTGTACCTAACAGCATCCTCCTTGAGGACTTTCTCAGGTTGCCTGTCTAGTAGTAGGAAAAGTTCTCCACCAGGGCAGTAATCAGTTATTAAACAGATATGTGTCTTGGACTGCAGTACGTAAGAATTTATGGGTATTATCCTCAGCAGAAATAATTTTGCATGTAACACGAGGAAAGTCCATTAGATAGCAGTTTAGCAACTCAAACAAGAGTTGGAAAATATAAAGAAAATAAAAAACGAGAACTGCATAAGGTGAAAACTTTTGTTTGAAATAAGCTGAACACGCCTAGGACTCCTGGACCAACGTAGATAAGAAATTATATGGAATTTCAGTTTTAGTACATTAAGAAAATAAAATGCATGCATAACTCTTTATGCCAAACTTGTTATGATCATCACAACCTTTTTGTTTAGTATATAACAGCCCTGACATATTTAAAACTAACAAAAGAGGGAAAGCCTTGGTGCCACATGAAGTTGCAACCTGGGTGACCAGAAATCAAGTCATGAATACAGCTTCTTTACCTGCAGGGATAAGACTATCAACTATGTACATTGACCCTTCTCAGAACCATACTGACAAGAGTATCCCTTTTTTCATATGTAAACTAACCAAGAGATAAGGGCTTTGGAACTTTAATTAGACAAACAAATGTAAAACACCAATAAAAGGACCAATATTTGTAGACTATCCATCTAATCCAGAAAGACTATATATATATAAGACAGATAGGCTTCTTCAAGAAAGCATGTAGATAAGGATCTGTTTTGCACTAAAGACATAAGTATTCATAACTAACAGTTGTTGATTCAATTGAATGCTGTTCTTATGGTTTAAGTCTTCTGTAGGCTTCTAAGTATCTTCTAAGTGGTTTATATCCTCCATATGACTATCACAAATGGCTTCCTTTTTACAACAGATTGTGCCTCTCTGTGGGACAAAGTTATTTGAGGGATGTGTGAGCACCTTAGCCTTGCACAATTATGTGTTCTTCAAATAAACTCATTAAACACTAAAACAAGGTGCTTCTCTTTATTTTTTGGCTTGGCTCTAGACATTGTTCATTGTTTTGTTACCGAGTTCTCTAGACCTGCAAAATCTATCCATAGAGATGTATTCATTATCATCACAAATGATAGTCATGAAAGCTAGGATCTCAGTGTAGAACAGTCAGTTCCAATATGTATTAGACTTTAAAACATCAGAGAAGTGGGAATTAAACCTGAAAAGATGCATATAATGTAGGAAGGAAAGGATGATCGAGCATATCAAGAATTTCTCTTTCTGCACAAGCTCTATGCACCTGAAGCAAAAGATCAGCAATTTATCAAATGTTCACATTGACTTAAACATCTGGTGACTCCATAAACCGCGAATCATTATGAACCATATAAAGAATAAGAATTTCACATAGGCAGTTTGAAAGTGGAATTCTTGCAATTCATGACTCTTTCACACTCCCTACTCAAGTAGTAATTTGGAAGAGAATGCTAGATTCATATGACCATGAAAACTAAGCATTCTGGTAAGAAGTTACAAGCCTCTTGTTCCATGAATAATTGACAAAATTAAGCTTCTTATTATTCATGGAAAAGTATAACTTATACTATGTCAAGGTACAGATAACAGGAACCCCATTCCCCCCCTTTATCAAGTTTCTTTGCATCTTTTATGGGCTTAAACACATATCCTTCTTTTCATAAATTATGCTTACCCTTTCAAAAAAAGATCATAGCAGTCAAAGATGAAATGTCTAACCAATGTTCTAACTGCATGGGGTTACACTAAGAATGCTACATGATATGGATGACTAAGTTAATTTGTTGCCCGATTTAAAAAGAACATAATTCAGGAGGCAGATAGCAAAGTTTCAAATCTTGGAAATTTTTTATTGTATTGGCCAAAAACTCTCAAGCTGACATACTAAGAAAAGTAACCAGTATTGTCCATCTCAGTACTCCATAGTGTGACACATTCGTCATATAGGCCATACCAATTCTATTTGACACTAAACCTGAACAATTTGGTCCAATCAACACTTTTTGTGTCAATGTAAATTTGTCATGCCATAGCAGTATATCTGTGCCAGCCATTGGCTAAAACAAGTGGTTTCAGTGGCACTTGAATAGTTGGTAGATAGTCAAAACTATGCAGCACACTCTGAAGCTGGTCGCAGATCATGCTAAGGAGAACAGTTTGTCAACCATTTTAGACTATCATTTTATCTGACTCATAACAAATGCGTGTTCAATTACCAGTAGACAGAAAATGTATGTTAATATACAAGTCAGCAACAAAATAAACAGTGCCTTACCTTGTTACGATTAAGCATGATATTTTTATCCATAGCCTTCATTGCAAAGTACTCTCCTGTTCCTAACAATTCCACCAAGTGGACGCTGTCGTTTCAAAGCATACAAATTTGTTAAACTTATTGAGTTAAAAGAATAATAAGATATATATATATATATATATATAAAAGTGGAATACACAAAAGGTGATACCAACAAGAAAGGCACATTGATGACTTTTTTTCAAACTCATCAATCTGCATCATAAGCATATATGCTCTATGAAGAAACTGATTTTATTGGTTAAGTAGGAGTTACCAAAACACAAGTATCATTGCTCATTTGGAGAATATACAGCATAAGACTACAAATTAGCATGACAACTTCAAACAATATTTTTATTACCGGTGGAACTAGTATGCATCTACTGGTATTTACTGATCTAACCAAGTACTGGTAATTAAATTTATAACTCGAAACCGGTAAATGCGCCATTCATGTTTAATTTTTTATACTTAATTCAATGATATAGGACAGTATAGGTTGGTAAATCTCCCCATATACAAGCACTGAATTGGTATGATAAGCTAATGAAATTCGTATCAGACTAATACTTAAATCCTTGATATCAAACAGAAACAACATACACAAGGGACTTTCTAGTATAGGCTATAAAGGTTACCATCTTATGAAGCATTTTTGTAAAGTTATTTGAGAAACTCAAATTGGGCCTCAAGAGCAAAATAATGTGTACACGGACGGATATGTCACTTCATGTGACTCATACCAAACGCATGTTCTTTTTTTTTTTAATGCATATTCAATTACCAAAAGCTATCATATCCATATTCTCAATCACAATAATCTACACAGCGATGCTAAAAAACATACGTCTATATTAAGACATGAAGAGTCGATGAATGGTTCAAGAAATTTGATAATAACATTGGTAGTTCTGGGGCAAATAAAATTTTTCATATACTATACCCTCAGTGATATAGATTTCACAAGAGCAGGCACATATATGCCAAGATAGAGAACTTATAAACAAAGAAGCTAAGTCCCATTATTGGAGCAAACAATTGGTATCAGATGTATAGGATAGCATTGCGATCTAGTTCATAGTAAACTAAGAAAAAGAAAGGAGCAATGTACACAAAATTAGATGCATTGGCCTAGAGAAATTATCGAGATATTGTACACAGAAAACAGTCACCTGCCAGTATCACCAGAGCCCAAAGGTTTAACAGGTCTAAAATGTTTCAATCCAATCTTTTCTCCACTCTCTACAACCTGTAGATGAATACTAATTGTGAACTGCAGAACTATTGGCAAACATGAGATCAAGCTCTTAAACTATGTTGCCAATTTATTTAAATAATGAGTGCCTTTTCTATAAAGAGCTAGTTGTTGTGATCGTAAAATCTTCCCATATGCCAAGTGAGCAGAGAACTACATATTGCATATAATCTTAATGGAGGATACTGGACTACATGCCTGCATAAATATTAAGTAGGTTGTTTGCAGTACTCCCACGATCAGGTGAACTAAATTGGTACAATCAGTTGACTTAGGCAGTGTAATCATATAAACAATAGATAACAGTAAAGAGCTCATGTCATCATCATGAAGCACACTGTTCTACTCGATTATAAAATAAGCATATCCCCCTCTTGTATGGCCATAATTCATGACAGCCCAGGAAGAAATTTAATTTGTTTCCTTACTCTAAAAAGGCAGCGATTAACCTATAGTGTCACAAGTCAACAATGATAAGGTTTTTTTCCCCCTTCTATCTCTTTCTTTTTCTATGCCAAAACAAGAGAAATATGTTTTTTATATATTAAAACAAGCACTTACCATGTCAACCAAAGATTTTTTTAAAATAAATGTTAAAATATGTTAAGTCACTGCTTAATTTAACAATAGCTTTAACAATCTGTTTTATTGGAAATTCAAACTACTAGAATGCAATAAACATAAGATAAGTTTTCTAAATAAACATTATGTTCATAGACTCGATACTAAAGTTTGCATATCCGATCTATGTTGAGACATTCCAGTGGTTAATGCACTATTGCACAATTGATGAGTCTCAAATTCAATCCAAGCCCATATGTGAGTTGTCTTGCATGTTTTTTAATGTAACAAAAATTTCTTCCTGGTTAAAAATAAAAATTACATATCCAAAATATCACATACTTTCTGGATAGCTCTCCATGATGTATCATTCCGCATGTGA
The DNA here is from genome assembly GCF_036884655.1 of Musa acuminata AAA Group. Lineage (NCBI taxonomy): Eukaryota > Viridiplantae > Streptophyta > Magnoliopsida > Zingiberales > Musaceae > Musa > Musa acuminata. The sequence continues at coordinate 7,893,366 of NC_088333.1, forward strand.
GGCTTTGGCAGCACCAACTTTGAATGGTTAAACCATAAATCCTCAGGTTTCTGCACATAATCATGAAATATCATCAGAGTTAATAACAAGAACCTTTGTCAAACACAAAATGTGTATGAGTCACCAAATTAGCATCTGGAAGTTCTCTAACAGCTTCATCAACATTATCTGCAGTTTCTTTCACCTGAAGTTTATATCATAAGCATTCAATTAATGGAAATATATATAGTCACCAAAAAGCATTTCATAATAACTCAAAAGATCCAACAAGAGTAATGCAAATGTTGAAGATTGAGGATCCTTGTTGGCAAGTGGCAAGGTCCCTTTAAGATGCCTATACTAGACCAAGATAGTGAACCTGAAACTAAGCATTTGTCAAGCATCTCAACATTCTAACTCCATCCATGATTCATATATAACCAAGCTAAGCTGATCCTAACTGCAAAACTAATTCGATAAAGACGACAGCTTGATTCAAGTCAAGAGCAACACAATAATCCATTTGCAACAAAATTTGACCACCTTGTATGATCCACACCTACTGACATGACCTAAACATGGAAAGATTAACATACCAACCTTAACATGAAATGTTTCATGTTAAACCAATCATTCAACTGGTTAATTCAGGCTAATCTATATCAGATCAAGTTTAAAAAATCAAATCCAGCCAATTCATTAATTAATACAATTTTGGATCAGTCAAACCTGAACCTTAAGATGCTTAGTTTCTCAACATCCAACAATTCAAGGCCTCAAAATCAACTGACATCAGTCAGTTCCAGGGTGAGAAGAAAAAGAGGTAGATCTACATATCACTTTGTGCAATACTTATCATGCTGTGGCAGGACAGCATATAGGAGCTAGCAGCAAGCATGCTTTTAACAGCGGGCATCTGATCAACAAAGAAAATCTTTGGAGACCAACTTGTTTGAGATACTCAGTGAACTATCAGTTATGCAAAATGAACACAGAACTCTGACATGGCACCAAAATGGAGAAATGATTTATGTAACAATCATTTTAGAATTGGTTGCAACTGAACAAGACAACAGACCAGCTTCGAACTTTCTTTGGCAGTATCTGCTGGTATACAGTTCTGTAGCGGCTCAACATGTTCACTACCATCCAACTGGACCCCAATAAAATATTGAACTTCTCCCTGTTTGAGAAACGCAAAGACATATATTTACTGAGATATATAAGTAACCCAATATGTGCAATTTCTCAAACAATGGGAGATACAAAATTATCTTAATAATGTACCTTCTGATCGCGCATGGGTTGCAAGTGAAAGAGATTCCAGAATTTTTTACCTGACAGATGAAAATAACTAATAAATTACAACAACATGATATATTATAGGAAATTTTCTACCGCATCTTTAACTTGTTAACATTATCCATTGGATATAAAAAAAATCTACTTTGAAAGCATAAAATTTGAAACATGAAGCCAACAGATGCTCCAAATGGTCAACTGTAGTAGCAAACTAAAACATCATAGTAAAATGAACACAGCAATTTACTACAGCTATTTCATGCAAGGTATGCAATTTTGAATAATACCACCCGGTATGGGTGGTACTTACCGGTCCGTCAGCTGACCGATACACGGACCGCCCATTACCGGACGGTATATATATATATATATATATATATATAGATATAGATATATATATATTTTAAAGGCGATGTTGCGTTGCCTTGGCGACGTCGCCCGGAGAAGGAAAAAACAAATATATATATATATATATATATATATATATATATATATTAAAGGCGACACGACGTCTCCGAGTTTTATATATATATATATATGTATATATATATACTAAACGGTATACCGCTCGGTATACTATATTGTACCGTACCAAGCAAATATCGAAACGTTGATACGGTACGATATTTCAAACCTTAGTTTCATGTACTCTTCTTGATCCAACATAGTACCTAAAAGATGGCACATCAAAGGAAAACAGGATCTAGACAACCTGTATGATGTACAAATTAGTAAAAAGAATCAGAATGCATCAAGAATGGGAAATTGAAAACCAGTAGTGGTGTCATTTCATAAGATGATATTGGATCCAATGACACTATTAGACTTCTGAATCTGATCCAACATTCTACATATCAGAAATGCAAACACTGTTACAACTTTGTTGATGCTATAATTATAACTGGTAATTGTCTCTTTTGGAATTTGTCACTTCAAATGCCCACTGATATTAGCATGAAGACATGAAGATAAAGATGGTTTCAGCATAATGGCATCTGTCTTGCAAGTAAAAACTTATATCTGGAAAACAATTCCAGCACTGGAAAGGCTACAAGCCTACAAGTAGCTACTGAATCCAATTCATGGGGATCCTTAATCTACAGGGTGACAGATGAGTGGAAGAAGATTCAAAGTTCAAACAATGTAAAAAACCATCTCAAGATCAATGAAATTTGATAAAAGGGTGCATATTCTAGTGAAAAGAAAAATAGAGTAACAACTGTGCTAAAAATCAAAGGATGAAGTGATAAGGTAATATACATTCAGAATTTAAGTTTTTTTTCATTTGTCAAAAAGCTTTGAATCTGTCACAAGAAATTAGGAGATTTAATCCAGTAGTATATACTTGTCAATTTGCAGAAAAGATGTTAAAGGCGGAAGGTGCTCTTTGTTAAACATGATCCTCGTTGAATTTTACTAGAAGATCTGCACCTACTCCACCACCTCTTTTCAAGCTACAAAATCATGGTCCATGATATAATCAATCTCCCCATAAGTTGAACTTGAAGTTTCAGGTTTGTTATTAACAACCAAAATGAACAACACATTTAAGACACTGGGAGAAACATCAATTGTCACCAACAGTCCTAAGCAGGATTTGAAAAGTGTAACAAGTGTTAAAACTAAAGCAGTCGTGAATTTGGGGTGCATTATAGAGGGGCTCCCTAAAGGTCATAACACAGAAATATTCAAATAAGCTGACAGCACAATAGCATTCACTGTGACCAAAATGGTATTCAGGAATGAGACAAATTGAAATTCAATGCATCATGCGATATTTATTTTGCAGAAGAGGATAAAATTCTTAAAAACACTATGTGAAGCCACAAATTTATCCATATTCAAAAAAATGAACTTTAACTAATCAGAATTGCCAGGAATAAGAGTAATATTCATTTCCTAGAAAATAGGCATACCGCTTTTTGTGTAGTTTATCAACTGCACAGTTATGTCTCTCTGGTTATCTATAGCCTCTCTTATTTTCCTCACAGTTGCTGCATCAGTTTCAGGGCCTTGGAGAAACCTACAAGTTCCAAAGAGTCAACAAAAGCAACAAATAAGCAGAACTAAATTTTGGAAATGTGCATTAATGGCCCTTATTTTGATTACAGTGTTCAGCTACATTATTTATACATTTAAATACCAATGTAATTAAAGTTCATCTATTTTGATATTTATACAAACCAAGACATTATAACAACAACTGTCATAGGAATAAAGAACTCATGATGACCGAAATGAGATTTTGTAAATTGTAATCTTATTTCTACTATCTCAGCTGAGCTACAAATTAAAAATTATGTTAAGATGTGAGGTTGCATTTTATTGAAGATATTAATATACAAAATAAGTTGTCCTGGCCCATCAAATATAATATTTGGCATTAAAAGAGCAAAGGAAATTCCTGCACACCTGCAGTTTCTTCCCAATATTTCTTCACGACTGTATTCTGTCAGTTGTAAGAAACTGTCTGATGCGAATATCTGAAAAGAAAATCATCAAATACCTCCAACAGAAGGTAATGAACATATTAGAAACAAGAACCAGCTTTGTGAATCTTACAATAGGATTGTCAGGCAGTCTTGGATCAGTAATGACAAAATTTTTTTCAATGCGTTCAAGGGTTGTAGCAAGATCGATGCCCCTTCTGATCTCTTTTTTTCTTTCCTCATCATCGAAACTCTCAGGCCTTTCATCATCGCTTTCCATCAATAGGGACTCCTCAATAGGAACTTCCAGCTCATGCTTTTCAACATTCAAATGGCCAAAGCCAATAAGTCTGCAAACACAAATATGGCTGAATGACTACCACTTTATTCCACTCAAATTGTCCCGGGACAAAGTAATTGTATTCTTTGTAACAGAAAGTAGCAATACGCCAATGATTTTGAATATTAGATTAGTTACGCTTACCATATATCCTAAGAGACTTAGTGGAGACAAATGATGGCTTACGATCATAGTTGAAAGGAACTCCTATAGCATTGTGGGAAGGCCAGTTACTACTGACTAACATCACTAATGGTTGAATCACAAAAGTTAACAAATACCAGAGCTGTATTTAAGACAAAATCATGAGAGAAAAAATATAAAACCTACCCCATGAAGGACTTTAGACCTGATTTTCTTGATTTATTTGCTACTTCAGGAAGTTCACAAATTTTGTTCATCGAACTCCTCATCCCACTACGTGAATTACGCCTAGCAGCAGTGGCATTTTCTGAACTCTTCTTTCCAGGAACCTCTGACACCACAGTTTGTCCACCACCTTCAGATTTTCTCATAAAAGGGTAACTTCTTGATTCCGAAAGTGAGTGTGGATCCTTGACGGCCAGCACTAAGTCAGAGACTGAACTGCGAGCCCTATCTTTTTGCCTAGCTGCAAGATTAATCTACATAAGAAAAAGTGGTTTCCAACAATTTTATTCTATTAGTTAAAACTATAAAGTAAATAAAGACAAATTAATTTAACAATGTTCTATTACACAGAAATAAATCAAGATGAACCAGTACCATCATATCGAATCAAAGACTCTGGTAAACCATTGGGCCGCACCATTATATCCTTTGATCCTTCTGTGTATTTACTAACCTCCACTTGCATCCTGCAGAAACAATGACCAAGTTCAGTTCCAAGAAGGAACATATGCACAATATCAACCTAACGAGAACACTGTGAAATTTCCAACGGTCAGACAGTTAAGATGGATAAGTTTGAAAGAGGTAGATTACCGATCATTTTATTCTGTAAGCAATCATCATAGCTGGAAGTTAGGAAGATCTATAACCAATATCTTACCCAATGAACTTGAGAGTGTTTCCTGCCTCATCTTTGATGGGTGCAATTGTCAAAAGATTCCAAAATGGTGCGCCATCCTTTTTGTAATTTAATATGCGACCACAATAGTTTGTACCGGCAGACAATGCTTCCCTTAATCTTGCAATCTCTTCAGGGTCAGTACCCGAACCTTGTAGGAATCGGCTGCGCAACAGCAATTTCAATCAAAAAAGGAACTATCAAGTTCAAATTATAAATCTACTCCGAGAAACCTGCACCTATGTTACATTTGTTGTTAGCCTTTGAAAATCATTTAACGAGTTCAAGAATGCAATTTTTTTTTTCGATAGAAGAATCAAAGCAAACATTTTCGATGAATTACTTATAAAAAATATAAAGAACTTAAATTTACAGAACATTTCTTTTTCTCCACATAGTTGTGCTGTTCCCATGTCAAATGGTAAAGAAAGATTAATTACAATAGAAATTAGGGCAAAGATTTTTCGTACCAATTCCTACCGATGACTTCTTTGGCGAGGTAGCCGGTCATGTGGAAGAATCCGGCGCTGGCGTACATGACAGGGTGGTCGGACTTTGTCGCGTCGGACACCACAAAGGACTGCTGGAAGGCGGAGAGCGCCTCCCGGAGCTCCTCCGACACCCGGGGGAACCCGCCCCGCGCCGCCACCTCCGAGTCCTCCGAGCTCCGGTACGAGCTCCCCCCAGAGGCTCTCCGCGAACGGCCCTTGTCCCCGGCCTCGTCACCCGACCGCCGCACCTCGACGCCCTGCGGCCGCCCCGTCTCCTCGTCCGTCTTCAACACCAGGCCCCACTCCGCAGCCCGCTGCGCCGCCGCTCCGACGTCCTCGGCGGCGGCGGGAGGTTTCTTGGAGATGGGATAGGGCAGATAAGGCAGCGGCGCCGCCGCCGACGTGGAGGGGAGGGCCATCCATGGGCGGATGATGTCTTCGTCGTCGTCGTCGTCGCCGGCGCTGGCGGCGGCGGGCGGAGGTGGGGCCCGGTGGGCCGAGAGCTGTGGGTCCGGTCGAGATTGCCAGGTGGGAAAGGGGGACGACCGGGGTTTGGGCTGGATGGGGTTAAAGACCTCGAGGGACCCACGGGAGTCGCGTGGCAGAGGTGGGATGAGTGAGGAGGTGGGTCGGTGGCTTGGTGACTCCTCGTCCATTTCCTGTAACAATTAGCAGAAAACAAAAACAAAAAACAGAAACGTTATCTATTAAACATCAAACACATTTACCAAGGGGAATTATTTCTAAATTCTCAATAGGTCGTATCCAATGCACATATAATCTCTTAAAATATTTACTTATTTTATGAAAAAAAAATGTATATTCAAACATATTTCTTAAAGTATCACATCGGAAACGATTTATAAAAAGTATTTTAAAAAATACTTCTGCATGGCACATCAAGAATTAGGACCAGTGGACCTATCGCAATAGAACAAATCCAAAAATGATACCTCATTTACCGATCATAAATTGTGATTGCTTTTGTTCTTTTTTGTGGATCCCATTAAAGATAAAGAGTCTGAATAAGGACAAAATTTATGCTCGATAACTATGGGATATCTGTTTATCTTGCAGAGGAATACACAGTTGGATCATGGCAAATTTCAAGTAGCACATGAACAGAGCTAACTCGTATGCAAGCATCTCGGATCTTCCGGCATCGATCCAATTATCCCCAAACCCGAATCCATGATTTCTCCCAAACGATCGAGTTACGAGGCAACGTGAGCTCAATTCACAAGCTTGCATGGCATCATGTGAGCTTGTTTGTTCGAGAGGTCTTTGTAATTAAGCTGATATTATACTTAACTAAGTACTTTAATGTTTATTTCCACACTCAAATAGCTAGAAATGCCCGATAGCAGGAAGAACTCTTTAAAATAGCTGCTCAAATTTCCAAGTTATTTCAACAAATTTTCTTCAGGAAAAGGAAAGAATACGATAGCTACATGTATTTTGGTGGAGGAGGTAGCATGAAATCTTGAAGGAGGAAAGCAGATCTTGAAGAATGCCACAAGAAGAGCCTCATAGTGTGTATATGCAGATGAAAGAACAGAAGATAAAGATTGGCGTGTAGAGCAATCTAAGTACCTGAACTCAAGCTGTAGTTGTTGTCTCTACCGACTCTTCTTATCTCTTTGGAGTTGCACTCTTCGTATTTTTCTCGGTCGTCTCCTACACGTTATAGCTATGAAACTGAGCACATACACAGCCGAAAAGGAGAAGAAATTAAGGACTCTGAGGATGGAAGTGGGTTGAAGCGAGGGGATGAAGGAGAGAGAGAGAGAGGAGGGTGTTCGGTGGATATCTTATTTGTTGCCATCGGCTGACGTGATTGGCTGATGCCTCGTGCTTGTGGGCCTCTGCCGGCGTATATCTCGGCAGCGTCCAATAAGCTGTGAGATATTGGATTATGTGGGTCACTCGCTTCGACGAATCCTTGTCTCCTGCACTTCTTTGACCGAGCATTAACTTTGTTACTTGATAGCGTGACATGACCGATCTCGTGCTTCGCAATGCACAATGGCAGTCGACGATGCTGAGTTGATGGCGAGCATTATCAGTGTCATTAGATGCAGTTTTGCTCCTCAATGGGGATACGGATAGCCGTAAACATGGATGTATCAGGAGTTCAAACAAGCAGAAGATACATGGAGTGACCACAAGATGGATAGCTGTGTTGTTCATTGCCACCAGAAATCAATGGTGAGCATTTATTTGTGAGCTTATGAGTCCGTCCATGGAAGTCAAGCAGACATCTGGCTTCTATCATCCATTAAAGGCATCTGTTCTCTCTTGTTCTCATCAACTAGATGGCGACTGACAGCCCTCTTCGCGGTGGCGAGAAAGGGACAAACGCGGTTTTCGCGTGAAAACAGCAGCATATGAGATGAGCCTCCGCTTGCACTAAAATCCAGCTTAGGAATTGAAGACTCTTCTACTTGTCCTGTTGGCTACCGTATCACTAGAGAAACGAATGTGAGGCTGCTGTGTGGCTGATAAGGAGTGATGATCCCAAGTTGGAATTGTGGCGTCGTCTTGCATAAGCTCGGATAAGGGCGCTACAAGGAGTTTGACCAAGTGACATTTCGCTGAAAAGATCACTAGTTACAGCAGGCATGTACAGTAATCATTTTTTTGGGGGTTAGCTATTTGTTTGTCTACCGAGGTGTCTCTTTCTGGTCATGTGCTCGTTCTCACAAGTGTTCTAGTGGAAGAAAGAGACGACGGCGGTGTTATTAAGGTCCAGTTCTCTCTCATCTTAGACAACTGCAGCATCCCATTTTGTCTCTGCCAAACTGTTGATGGCCATCTTTTGTGTAACTTTCATGTCTTCGATTTCCTTTGCACCTTCTACTATTAGTAGCATATGTTGCGGTCATGTAACTGTCCTCTCTCTCTCTCTCTCTCTCTCTCTCTTACCATCAATGTTTGTTGTGCTTACTATGCTGATTGAGTTTTAAATGAGTTGAAACTTCAATTTTGAAGTTCAAATATTATTACTGTGAAACTTCAAGGAGACTGTGAAGCATGTGTAAGTATCAAGGACCAGAAAATAGATATGTTTTACAGGATTAAGATATCAAGTGAAAAATTACTTTTATTTTTTTATTTCATGTTCTTCACTAGCAGGAGTGGATTCCATTCATTCATTGTCATGGATAAAAGCTACCAAAAAAGATGCTCTACATCATTTCCCTGAATTCACATGGATTTGGTTTCCTGATTGCAGAATTGAATCCTCACATCTTGGTCAAGGAACTTGTGGGTTCTCAATAGAATTACTTGTTCATGTTCAACATGAGCATCAGAAAGGCTGCTTTCCCAGCTCTTAGCATGTACTCTCCACTCATGAATGGACTTAAGAAGGATCCACTACATGTTTAACCACTCATGATTTCTCCTACCACCAGTTGTTAAGTGGAACACATGATTGATAACCTTCCTAGGTAGTAAACAAGCAGCAAAGACATCAGCAACTTGTAGCATTTCCTAGTATGTCAGTCATGTAGTAAACAAGCAGCAAAGACATTGGCAGCTTGTAAGTGTGAGACTATGTGAGGCTTCATTGCCTGTGTGGTTTTGGCCATCCTGCACTGCCAAGGCATGTGCATATAAAAGCATAAGCATTAAACCTATGTTAGTCATGTCAAAAGAAAGCAACTTGATGTGCCAAAAAATGTTTTCTCAAAGAAACATAAGAGCACTTGCTCACTCTCATCTATGAGTGAAGACCAACAAGGAATCACACACAGTGGCTCACCAGGTAGTGTTGTAGCCTTTGAACAAAGTTGATAGTCCCAAGTTAATGAAACACTAGTCTAATCAGCATGTTCTCTGTTAGTCCTCTGTTTTCAGTAGCAACATTTCTTGTTCCTGTTGTGTACATAATAAGATGCAATATTCCATTGGCTTTTCCCGTATCTCGTGGGTTTAATCCTTCAATAAATCATCTTGTGCGTCATATACCACCTTATGTGATCAGGTAAGTCTTTACCTTGTTCATGAGTCATGCATGAAATAGGCAATGCCTCTGCCCAAAGGCTCTCTCATGTAGAGGTTTAAGACAGTGGCATCGACATGATACAAAAGCTGTGTGATCAATGGGAAGAAACTGAGAGGAACAGACATCAAGGGAAGCGAAGTTGCATTAGAGAGTGTTCATGGAGTAGAAGTCGGAGAAGCTGGCCAGGAATTCCTCGTCGTAGCTGTACTCGTCTTCGTCGTCCATCGCCAACGCCGCCTGCAACTGCCTCCAGCAATCGCTGCCATTGCCGCCTAATTGGTTTTGCTCGTAGTTGTCGAAGCAGTTCACCGCTGCCGCGCCCGTATCCGTGCCCGTCTCCATCTCTACCGCCGCCTCCGTCTCCGTCTCACCATTCCTCGCGAAACGGCCCCGCACTCGCGGCCTGCTGTCGGCCAACGTCTTCCTGCATTCATACTGGAATGCGAAATAGGAGCCGCGTAAATATAACTGTTAATATACAACGAACGACTGATCAAGGAGGATTGGATCGAATGATACAGTGATCTTCTTGTGGAAGTTCCTCTGATTGCGTTTGCTCCGATACCTCTCGATTCGTTCCTTCCTCTCCTCGGCACTGTATCGGCCGACTTTCCCGGCTACCCCTCCTTCCTGGCTAGAATTCTCGTGCAGGCCATTGCCCCCCTGTCATAAGAGTTCGTCAAGAGAGAGCAAAGATCCGAGTTTGAACGTGAGAAACGATTCAAAATGGGATTTTAAGATGCGAAAACTGAGAAAGGCGGAGAATTTGGTCACACCTGGAGGTTGCCGGTGCTGAGGACCCGCCTCACCGGGCCAGCGTTGAAGTCGAGGTAGTCGCAGGAGGAGGAGGACGGCGACGATGAGTACAGTGGCTGGTTGAGGGAGTCGGGAATGTAGTGATGATGGAAGGGAAGCGAGTGGGTGCCGCCGCCCCCGTGGAGATACGATTCAGAGGAGAAGGACGTACAGGGAGGAGAGGATGAAGGGAAGGCGCTATTGGCGTCAGGGAAGAGGCCTTGAGGGGAGGTGGCGGAGCAGAATTCGGGGTGATGGAGGCTGGGCTCGCCATAGGAGTTGGTGGTGGTGGTGGAGGAGGAGAAGGAAGAGAACATGGCGCTGGCTTCGCACTTGGGCTTGAGGAGGCGGAGAAAGGGAACGGGCTTCTGCTTTTATGGAGCGCCAAGGGAGGGGGAGAGATGGTGGGACCCATCGGCCACGACAAGTGTAGTTTGACCTTGGTGGGTCCGGATAAAGGGTGAGAGATGCCTTCGCGGGTTCCCAGACAAGAGGTGGATGCCCCTACAAGCCTAAGCGATACGAAGGTTTTAGAGATCAATGATACCTATCAACTGTAGTGCATGTGACATTAAATTATCTAAAGATGTCGATTGATTTGGTTGGTAAAATTCTAATTTTATTTTCTTCTTTAAACAGTTTCAATTCGATCCATCTGTACTACAGTTGCATGCACCACCTCAACTATGATATGTTCAATCCAACTAAAACTGGTCATTCATTCGTTCGCCAAGAGGGTGAGAGGAAGAAGGGACTGTTCCCAGGAACGAGAGTCCCACCAAGCAAAAGTGGAGATAGCTCAAACAACACCAAAGATTGCCCCCCCATGACATTTAGTCAGCAAGCAAGTCAACTCCCTGATTTGACACACGACTGTTGTTGCCAACACAGTCGAAGACTCCTGTATGACCCACACATTTCTGACCCATCAAGAAATGATGCTTCAAATTAAGGATCAGACGAGCATATAATAATACACCACTCATCTTTCGATGTTTTATTATTTTATCCAACAATACCAAACAATATAAATATTTAAAGCTTTGCGGTAAATAATGCCCAACTCCGGTCTCCTTGTATTCCTTTTATTGAAGGGAGGCAGCTACTAGTACTGTTGGAGCGGGTGGGAAAAAGGTTAATATTGTAGACAAAGCCTGAAATCCTACATCCTACATGTAGTTTGGCCTTACCACACCTACAGCACTTTGGATCCAATCATGCCTCTATCAATGCCGTTTATGCTTTAGATTAAAGAAAGGGATGATCAATACATATGATCATGGAAGACGCAATGTTTATTCAGAGAAAAATAGCAAACATGAGGAACTGAGACATGATTGCTTTATATGGAGATGGAAGTACAAGAAATCCATCCTACTGATGATGTGAGACAACTTGTGTGATCATTAATCATGCAACTAGCAAAGAATGGAAGTCACCAAATCAACACCATGGAATCACATAAAGAGGATAAGCAATCTAGCATAACCCAGAAGAAATAAGGTCAACTTTTAATGGATTTGTGTCATACCAACACATAGAGGTCCCCTTCCACCAAGTGACAAATCAAAGATAAAGGAAGCAGAAGCATACAGGTGATGGTGGTATCTCAGCTCAAAACATGTAGTGCAGGTTTTTTTGGTCACGATAGTGGGCCACTCACCCAGAAGCAATATCCTATTGTAGTGTAGCTCATATTGCTTCCTGACTTCATAGCACATCAAAAGGGTACTCAAACTAGCATTTGACTAGATTAAGATGGACCTACCACTTTCCCCATGAAGCGAGGAACCCCATGAAACAAAAGTGTTAAGCAGCAACTTTGGATGCTTAAAGAATCCCAGCATCTAATCATTTCAACTTAATGCACAATGGTTATCTCAGAATCTCATGTCCATATGAACAACCTTTAGAACAGCATGTCAAACAATCAAAACATGTCGTTTTAGTTTGATACTATTAAACCAACATGCATATAAAATCCTTTCCCTTTCAGAAAGACTTCAAAGACGAGAGAGATTGGGAAATTACCACATCTTGAGTGGACTACTGTTGTAAGCATTTTTTGACCCTGCCTGAGTTCCACCAGGGTCCCCTGATACAGTTCAAAGGAACATCTCACAGGGCTTCTGCAGGTGTATAATTTCCCCTTTGAACATGGCTGCCTGCAAAGGTACTAGATAAGAAAGTTATAAAAGAGACACAAATGTTGTCACAGTCACCTATTGGTCAGCATGTGTACGTTCAGTCACAAAATAAGCAGAGATCTGTACAGTTTAGGTCACCAATTGGTTCATAACAGAATCAGCAGGCCCGAAACCAATCAGAGTAAGATCCTCTAAATATTCCATGAACCGTCCCAGAGCCCACATCGAGAGCCAAGCATCACATTGACATAACCCAATAGTGTCAGAACAACAACTTGAAAGTAGTCATGGCCAACCCAACATCATACAGTCCATCCTACACCCAGTTACATCATAGCTTGCAAAGATATGTTGACCCTTAGGATGCAAAAGATTAGAGATCCCACTGGGAGAAATTATGCTGCAATACCCAAAGAAAAACAAATGCAGAGCCTAGATGTCGTTGATAAAGATCGCATGCTTACGAGTCATCTGTAGAACTGACGACTACATCCAGTACCAGTTCTGAAAATGACCTCAAAACATGATTGTTTAAAAATCATGATTTGAGACTGCCGCTGAGTATTCCAAGATGACTGCAGACTTGTGAACTCAATTAACTGTTTATATGCAACCAACGTTGAGATTCAAGCAAACAGAAGTTACATAGTTTGTACCGTTGGGTAGTCATGAAAATCTAGAGTTTCAAAGTATGCATTCCAACTTTCTCGCACACCCATGCTTAGAGCCATTGGAAGCAACATATGAAAACAAGTGGGAAGATTAGGATATGGTGCAACTCTTGGTAGTCCAAACTTTACTCTTTGAAGGTCAACAGGCAAAACAGTTGCACCACTACAACCATAAGTGGGCATGCAATTATTGTGAGGTGATGCGCATCAAGGATGTTGAACACAATGTCCAACATAATATGTCATAATTCATGCAACCACAACTGATATCCATGATAAGTGTTCAGATGCCTAGAATCTCCTCCATTTAGGTAGTTAAATGATTTTGAGTTGACATGGAATGTGAATGTTCATAAAGTGCGGTAAGTCTCAATATGAGAAGAGACATGAAAATCCAGTAGTGTTCCTGAAAATAGTTTGAAGAGATGTTTCCCTTGGTAGTGGTGCAAATTATTGCTATTCAACCAAACAATGATAGGAGAAAGATTGAGGAATCCATTGACCACTGGAAGTAATGATTTGCATCCCCTCCAAGAGATAGCTCATCTTTCCAATATCTTATGCTTCTGTTCAAGCAATCATAGTGCATATCAATATCCAGAAGACTAGAACCTTTGAGAACACCATGCATGGAAATAGTTAGCAAAGTTCTAGGTGTTGGCATTAAAACATGCCAAGTCTAAGCCCCAAACTTTATGACAGATTTGATTTCTTAACTAGTTAAGTACCTGTATTATATATATATATATATATATATATATATATATATATATATATATATATATATATATATATATATATATATATTTATTTATTTATTTATATATATATGTGTGTTAATTATATCTCTCGATAATGATATAAAGCCAATCTAATCAAGTACTTGTATGCTTAATGTTCTGTGTTGTAGTAGGTTCACACAAAAACATTTAATAAATCATATACAAGTTAAATATCTCTTCAAGCTTATCAAACATTATTCCCTAGTGCAAGACAAGTTCAAAAATAAAAATCACATACTTAATGCTACTTATGACAAAAAACAACAAGATCGATGTAGACATTTCAAAAAAGGTATTTAAATCTTGATTCAGTACCAATTTCAACAACTGATAGGACTAGAACTTTATTGCTATACCACGAAATACACCAACCTAAACCACCTAATATCATTGAAAAAACGCAAAAATTAAATATCACGGTATCAACCAATATAGTCCGGTACTGGTTCATGGTTAGACAGGTAAATATGAGTCGGTACTGATCCAACTACTATTTAAACCTTGATTCTAAAAATAGGCTACTCTCACATGATTATCATTCAAATGCAATGCTAATCCTATTAGTCTACCGAGTAGGTACTAGTGCAACCTCAATGCTCGACCAGTTCATGATTTGGGCAGTCTCAGCCCTGATAAGCTGGTCAAAGACAAAAAAAGGCACATTATATCGACTGGAATAAAAAATCTATCATGATCCACTCTGAATATCTTTTTAGGTACTTTTAGAATAATATCATTCTAATATCCTTGGAACTATAAATCAATGCGTATCAATTGAACTAGTAATTGAAACCTTGAGTCAATTAATAGGCTACTCTTACATGATTTTCATACAACGGTCTACTAAAAACTCTTACTCTACCAGGTAGGAGCTAGTGCAACCTTGGAGCTAGACCTATTAATGGGCTAGGCAGTCTCAGACCAACGGGCTGGTCATAGCCCAAAAAGACCCATTGAAATGAGCCTTAATTAATGCTTGAAGTCCACAATTCCAGCCAGAGCAGATACATCAAACTAGTGTTTTTCTGAGTTACATCTCCGTAGTATAGTCACCATGACATATTGTTGTTTAGTACTATACCAATAACAACATACTCTATTCATCAGAATATAGGACCAGAACAATGAAATTGGGAGGGGCTACAAACTTAAGAAGGATCCAATGCAGCCAGTGTCAGCAAGCCTGCCAGGACTGAGCTTGGGGATCATACGTATTGGAATAACCAGGTGGCCCAGGTCATAAGCAGAGCCCAGACCTTCTCTGCCAGTCAGGCTGCTCCAATGCAACCTAAGCAACATGTTCCATGTCATAGCCAGCCTCTTCAATTGAAGGCTACAAATATAACCCCTAGCAGAACATGCAGGATTAGGAACCTGTTGGACTATTTTGGTAGATCAAGAACATTTCACTACAAAAGTTTGACAAACTCAAAGCAGAAGAGGTTTTTCACAGTAAAGGCGCAAAGAGGTGGCCATTCAACTATTCGATAACAACAAAACCATAAGTCTCAACTTATTGAGAAGTTGGGCATTCAACTATAGTAGACTATATCAGTTACAGAAGATTTGTATACTATAACACAGATTGAGGAGTTGAAAACCCAAAAAAAAAAAATCAATCCAGTTCATTTTGGCATTTAAAATACCACAAAAACCAAACAGGGGCCATCAACATTTTCGGGAAGCTAAAAAAAAAAATGCAAGTCCCCAAACCATGTTAGCCCTTGAGGTGCTCAATCCTTATCCCCTCTTCCTCTGTATCTATCTATCTATCTATCTATTTCCCTCTACTAGTACAGCAACGTAACCTCACTTTTCTTCCACCAGTGGCTGATCCTAGCTCCACCACACACACATGGCTCATTTATTAGTCGAACTGTCACCACCTTTTTTTAAATAATTCCTTCACTAGCATAGGATTGTCACTCAAGTTCGAACCACTTTAGACCACTACTGCAATAGTTAAGCATGTTCTCTCTCTTTTTAAATACTTTATTTATTTTTTTTAGAACTTCTGACTTTGATCCAAGCCCAACAATAATCGCTGTAGATTTTGATGATTTTTCTTGATATTATTACTTATCTTTCTGAGGAAAATTAGTTGTGTAAGAACCAATCTTCCCTTTCTGCATTGACATGGAGACAGTTGGTAACCCCCTAAGGGCAAACAGGCATATAACATAGAATTGAACCATCCAATGCAAAAGTGACGACAAGAACCAAGCCAAACCAAATATGCTCTGTTGGTTTCTTTGTTAATTTCATATCTGTTTAGGAAAATTGAACATATCAGTTGTGCTTTCAGTTTAACCGTATACACAACCCAACCAAACTGTGCACCATTGAAATTATTTAGCTTCTTCTAGAAAAGATACAGTACCTAAAAATGTTGTAACAAAGTAAAATTTTTAAATTAAAGAACTACATTCAAAGATCTGGGAGTTGTTCCTCGAATTTCAGCTGTAATCTGCAACAAACAGATTGCTTGTCAAGTTAAAATGATAATAAAAAAATCACTGGCTAACCTATACAGCAGATTTAGAAGCCTGTATAATTTACATAAATGATGACAACATAATATAAAAAGCAATGAAGTGTTCCACATACTGCATATCGTTCATCAAAAAATTCAGCTTTGTATTGAACAGGTATCATCAACTGCCCAAGCTATTAGATGAAGAAAAACTCAGACGAATGTAGCAGAGATATATGAGTCAATGACAAACTTCTGACATGAGTAAGAAGATAGAAACAAAACCAAAGGATAGAAAGAAGAGAAGCAAAACAAAGAAAGCTGAGATATATATAAATATATATCAAGAAATATGCCTGTTAAAAAGGATAATAACTCATCTTTCCTATAAATGCTTCCTCTTTCTTTTTGGTTTGCACAGTTTCTTCTGGAAAAGCAAAGGCTTAAACAGACTCTTAAAAGGCAAAGGATAAGCTGGATAAGATAACCTTTCTCTATGGTTTCCTCTTCCTGCAAGCAACCAATAATAACTCATATAACAATATTTTTCAAAAAGCTTCTGACAATGAAAACTACAAACTCAAGAGACTATTTGCAAAAGCAACTAATACCATCTGACTCCAGGTATGTAACCAACAAACATGTAGGTCAAATATGCTGTGAAATTTGCATTCATGATCTAAAACATGGTTGAATTTTATCACAATTACTGTAGGACACAAGAACCAGTAATCCCCAAACACAAAAAGCAAAATCCAAATATCTCAATAAAACCCAAATTAATTCTAGAACTAGTTGAATAGAAACAGAAAATTATCCTAGAACCCTAATTTACAAGAAATAATTCAATAAAAATCATATCAATGAAAGAAAATTAAATCTTCAAACAAATAATCATATGGTTAGGTTAGGCTTTAAGACTATCTAAATTGTTTCGCAAATTTCGTGTACTGGTATTGTCAGTCAGAGCAGTGTCCGTATGTGTATGTATTGAGGCTCGGAAAAAGAACCTAAAAAGGCTTAAAAAACAAAAAATAGAAACAGCTTGGTACATAGCTTATATTGCCAATTATCAGGGAGTAATGGCCCTGTAACAGGCATACCAGGTGGTACACTTGGGTACAAGTCTGGTGCTAGGCACTTGTGCCATACTCTACTGGGCCATACTGCAAACTATTCAAAATAAGTTTGATGATTTTCAGATCCAAGATTTTCTAGTGAGTAGTGGGACAGCAGATTTTCAAACCTTATGTAGAAGGGACAGACAGCAGATGTCACCCTTAAACCTACAAGGATCAAACAACAAATAATCTGGACACACAGCAAGTCAGACACCATCAAGAAATCGCAACAAAAGTTAATGGGTTTTTAGGGATCACCGGACCAAAATATACAAAATAGAATACAGAAAAAAAAAAAAAAAAAAAAAAGGAAAGTACAACAGTGAAGGAGAAAACCTGAGAAAGTGTTTCTGCCTCCCTTGTCTCATAGCATTTAAGCACACACACACACACACAAATATATATATAGGGCACAAGGCTTATCTCTATCCACCAAATATAAGTGCATAAATACTATGCTATGTCACAGTAAACAGGACTACCGACATGGATGGGTTAATCAGGCTTATTGCACTTGGCATGCTCGATATTGAAGCATGATTATCTTACATGCCAGTGGATGCATGTAAACCAACAAATGACCATGCATTACATCCTAGCAAACATCATAAACAAGAACCCTAGCAATGCAGACATTCATGGATCCAACAAGCATCATACAACTCCAATGTTCAAAAGACATGTGCATGATATAGCATACTTCAGTACTTAATAGAAATGGTTTAACCGTCACCAAGGCTTGGCTTGACCATAGGCATGTCAATGGGCAAGATTGGCAAGGCAAAGGAAAATAAAGTTGTGCTGCTTAATAGGAAAAAAAGGAAATAATTGAGACTTAGAAGATGAAATATTTAATTTTACATATGTAAGCTATTGATTCATCCTTTTTTTCTGTACAAACTCAACCAAGCTACAGAGATAGTTTAGGTAGCCATATAAATGACAGGGAAATCATATTGATCGCAGTACCTGATTTAGTTTCTGACTTCTGGATCTCATCTTTGACCACAGTTGTGTTTTTCTCTACTAGAGCATCAATTTTAAAAAAAGGAACTCCTTCCTTCTGCTCTTTGGTCTCCTTTAAAGCACCTTTTGATAGAATATCCTCTCCTGATGATATTAAGCTTGCTCCTATGTTACTTGATACAGGTTGTAGAAGACACTTCTGCAGAGTCATGCAATGATCACCGTGACGTTTCTGCTCTTGCTCAACTATTTTTGGTATATCCTTTTTCGCCACTACATCAGCAAAAAAATGCCCTTCATCATCCACTGACATCTGATCACCTGCAACATCAGGAATGCACTCCACAAACTCTGCAGCATCATTTGAAGTCTCAATGGCAAGGTTATAAAACTGATCTGAACTTTTCTGAACCTCCACAAGCATATTAGATGGTTTCTTTTCCGTGACAGCAGAGGATGTTTGATCAGCATTTGATAGTAGAAGATCATCAGTATAAGTGTAGTTGCTAGCCTTTGATGCTGCAGTGGCTGAAGGGAACGTACCAGTATGAGAAACCATACATTCATCTGAAATTTTTAGGCATTCACTGAGCTCAAAAGATTGGCAAGATTCCTTAGAATCAGCAAGTACTGTTGCCATATCATCTGGGGAAACTAGAACATCTTCACAGGCAGGCTTCTGTTGACTTAGAGTTGTCGGAGTCATAGATATCTTGTTTAACAATGAACTTTCATCAATAGCAACTTGATCTGTTGCATCATCAGCAACAGCAGCAGGAATTTCATTGGGAGCAGTAGGTGACCCAAATGTCTTGATTGATGACGTCAATGCAGGATTTTCACCAAATAAAAATGGTGATTCACTGAATATAGATGTGAAATCAATTGAATTTGAGCTAAAAGGCGGTTTGCTAGTAGAAGAGAACATTTCTGGCATATTATCCAATGATGGCAAATCACCCTTCCCACTAGATAGAGGATCCCATTCATTCCAGTCATCAAACCAAAATCTTTTTGAGTTGGATTGTTCATCCGGTAAGATTCTTTCGATTCTAATAGTTTCCTTGTAAAAATGCTTCTTCCTTAGAGCATTAGCTACCAGTGACCTGTTAATGAAACAAACAACATAAAACAACAAACATATGCAATATATATTACATAAGATGCATAAGAAGTTTCAGCCATTTAAAAGAGAGGATTAATCAACCTGCAATTTCCCGAAATAGCAGCTTTAGCTCGCTCCAAAGACAGACCAAGCAAAAATACTGCCAGGTTGGCAACGTCATATGGCCCTCTAACATCATTAACAGTAGAAGCAGCACTTGAAAAGATGAGATTCTTTCCTCTGGTCCAGTCAGCTAGTAGCTATAAATCCAAAAGTGAACATGTTATGCATGAAATCTATGTTTTAGAATACAACCAGCTAAAAGACTAGATGAGCCACTGTGAGAGAAGGTTAATCTAGCAAACATGCCAATTATAAAACAGATTTGGTCTTGATGTCTGAAGAGATTACAACAGACAACATCTCCAAAGCATAAAGCTTCACCATATGTCACCACAATCTTTCAAGACCAGTAACCATATGACATTGGACTCAAAAGTTATTCTTCCTTCCAAAATTCATTTGACCCCCTCTGCTATCCCAGTTGTCCTTCCGTTTCTTTAAACCTTTTCTCATTCTTGCGAGCAGACAGAAAGTTGTATTTGTGCATTACTAATTTATCAACTCTGTTAAAATTCGTCAGAACACCCACTTTCTAGGTACTTCCTCACTCTAAATTCCTTCTTTAAAAATAGTTCCAGACATGCACTGTAGTGGCTTTAGATAACCAAGTTTTATACTGGAAATGTTATAATGATATGGACACATGATTCTGATCTAAAATCCTAGTTGTTTGTCCAACTTAATATCAAAGAAAGATAATTAAAATAATTTACATACTTAAAATTCAATATTCTGAGAGAATGACAAGCAGCAGAAGTTCATAAGAGGCCCAAATAACAAAAAAATCCACTTCTAGTAGCATGATATCAGATGATATGTAAGATTTATAATCAAAAAGGCTAATGAGCATTTTACCCATTCATGTGTTGGATACATGGATTTGTGTAACCATTCATGAGGGTGGATGTGAGTGATAAGGTATTCCTGGATACTTACTATTGCTGGTAATAGAAAATAATAACAGCATGTGACATTTAGCAAGCAATACTTAATTCTTTTACAAGAGACTACAACAAATTCTCTGACCATCAGCATTAGTAGGATAAGCATGCTATCACTGGTTATATGTCATAAGATTTCATAGGATAAACAATATATCTGTCATTGCATCTTAAGAAAAAATATATATTTGGGAGCAAAGCCAAATAAAGCTGCAGATAAAGGTACTTCATTCCTATTTCAGAGCACTTTTTCATGAAAGACAGTGGAACATATACTTAAATAATATCACAAAAACTGAAGGTTATGGCTTCAAATTGTATACTAGAAGACCTTGCATCCAAGACCTAAAAATAGAAGTATATTCTAGAATATTTGTCCTTCCTAATTACATCATCAGGATTAGTATTTGTTCTAAAGTACACTTAATCACATTGCAGGTAAAAGCTAACCTCAAGAACGATCTTTCTCATGGGCCCAAGTATGACATAACTAAAATTTTGCACATACAATACATGTGATTGATGAGAAGGGACCACTGACTCCACACAAAATCTACGAAGCACAAACACTTCAAAACATTTGTTTTGTTTGTGTTGGACACCAGCATATGTTGGATACCTCTTTAAAATGTTGGGAATTTCAGAACATAATAATGCACATTTATCTCACACAATTATGTTAATAGGCTACATGTACATAGGTCTACATAATCTACAGGAGACTTCAAGACATGTCAAATGTGTGTGTGTGTGTGTGTGTGTGTGTGTGTGATTTGAACTTTTAACTTAGTGTTTTCTAGTTTGCACATGCCATTAAAGTATCTTGTGAATGCTTGCTACTCATCTATGCTTGTGATGTGTGTGTATGTGTGTGTGTGTGTGTGTGTGTGTGCGTGATTTGAACTTTTAACTTAGTGTTTTCTAGTTTGCACATGCCATTAAAGTATCTTGTGAATGCTTGCTACTCATCTATGCTTGTGATGCTTCTTACATACTTCATAGATGATGATTATTGACTTGACCAAACTATACAATGAATAAAGTTATCATAATGAATGAGGGATCAAGCCACATCAATCTCAGAGTCCATGCCATGCCGTAAAATAGTCTGGTCAATAATTAAAGATGCCCAAAGATGCTAGTATAGGAGTCAAAGACAGTCTAATCAAACACATGATTATATGAAATCTAAAAGAAGATCATCTTGACTCTTGAGTTTGAAAAATTAAGAACAAACACAATGTTTTCTAGTTTATATATTCAAGTGTTGTTAACACAAAAGACCATATAAATATTCTCTCCAATAAAACTCTCATGTTGAGTTACAGATGTCTAGATGCTCAATCCTAGCTTCAACGTATTGCATCACAATCTATAATTTACTTAAAAAAGTTATATTTATATGACACCAATATATTGGGAGTTCACACCTATCGATAGGCCTCAAATGACAAATCTTAAGCCAACACAACAAAATGGTACTTTAGCCTGATTGGAGACAGTCAACAGTCTCATGGCCTCATGGCTAACAGTTGCAAGCAAAGGGACCCCACTCCCAACAGATAGTAATCCAAACGCAATGATGGGTTTTCAATATAATATTTTGCAGATCAATCCCAAATCTCAGAGGTTGATGTACCATAGAGCAATTGATAGCATCCATGTGATGGGTGGTAGAGATTCTAGAGAAAATCTTATTTTCATTACTAGATCTGCAAATAATCACCTTCTTCTTCTCTCCACAAGTCTTTTTTGCTTCCTTAGAACCATAGAGGACTCTTGTTCGGCACACAACGAAAGTACCTCCTGATGAAGGAAGCATGATGATTGTGCAGAGATATTGGTGAAGGAAGAGAAGTGTTGCAACAAATGAAACAATACAGAGGAAGAAGAAACAGTGTCTAGGAGCAACAGACGAGAAAATTTACTTAATTTTAATATAAATCATATAGTAGTTCCTTTTCTAAAGGCTGGTACAGCTCAAACATGCATTGATTAATTTCTTATAAAGGACCCAAAGAACAAATGAAACAGCCACGGAGTTATTGCTCAAATCACTATAGTACTTATTGTTTAAGCTACAGTAGCATAAACAGAAACATTATGTGAAAAGCAACCAAGGTTTCTTTCTTACCTTTGCTTCCCTAGTAATCCAAAATTCAACAAATCTGGACCTTTTCTCAACCTTAAACTAAAGAAAGAAACATCTTAGTCAAACACCATCACTTAGACTCTTTACCTAAAAACATAAAAAGAAGAATATCCCAACTAATTCTCTATAGATACAAATAAATATTTGTAAAATTAAATGATACAATTACTCTTCAACCAGATAAAAATAGAAGAAACCTAAATTTAGTGCTCTGCTATCAACAAAAACAAAATCCAGATTCTAATTAGACATATACTCAAACCTTGGTTAGACCACAAATATATATGGGTAAAAACAAAAGAGAGAAAATAAGTCACATATTCAGTCTATCCATAAGAGAACAAGTTAAAGCTTGAGAACTGAATTACAGAACCAAGAGTAAGAGAACAAAGAACATATTGCACGACACTTGGTTTAAAGGAAATAGGTATCCTTCAAATTCACAATAGAATACACTAAACATAAACCCACCAACAGATGCCTGTAAAGTAAACAAATAGCACAGCTCAAGTTAGTTTCTCAAATAAGCAGAGAAAAATTACTAATTCACCTTGGCATCTGATAGGATTTGCCTCCTAACATGAACATCAGCTATAAGGTGAGAATAGGTAATTTCAAAATATAATCCACGCTGCAAAAAAAAATTCAAAATGAGATTTAAGCAAGAAAAATATGCAGATATGACCAGACAATCAGGAATTGTAACGAGATAAAAGAACCGATGCATGCAGCATACTCACTTACAGCACCTGAATAGCAAGCTTAATGAACGGAAGCTTCAGCCGGAAGGGAAGTTTTTGAGAAAAATCCATTGCAATTATATCAACCTGATTAACATTTTAATAACAAGTAAATTCATTTGAACCTCAGATCTCAACCAAAACTATGAAATAATTCTATGAAAAATATATAGGTTGAAAGATAAAAAGACCATCATCAACAAAATTTGCAACACAGGATTACAAAAGTCAGAAGCACCAGAAGAATAGGCACTAAGTTACATGGAACAAGAATATGTACCAATTTATAAACTTTTAGAAAATGATTCTTATTAGGAGTTTGTATAAATTCTTTTGGTTGTAGGACTGAATCAAATAAATGACAGTCTAATAAATGTATATGATGCTTCTGCAATTGTGCTTCATGATGTCCACTCAATGTACTCAACAGATGAAAGCAAAGAATTATCTTTTGGCTTGGAAGCCTCTTATGAGGTAAAAGAAACCAGAAAACTATCCTCTGGTAATTACCAATAATGGCATTCAAGGAAGTAATTTTAGAAGGTTAATTGATTGTTTGAAATGTGAAGCAAAGAACTTTATCACGAAGAATTATGTTGCCTCATCACCTCAGAAAAAGAGGACTAACACTACACAACATATGGCTATTCTCAGATTTGCTTTCATTCTTAGCACCCCAACGGCACTGCCCTTCGTATATGAGCATTTATGTGCCCGTGTCTTCCAAGCAATGAGATTAATCATACTGATTCACCATCTAAGTAATTCGTTCTTGAATTTGGTAACCATCGTCCTCTTTGGCATCTGGCAAACATCACGATTTTCTAAAGAAATCCAAATTAATCTGATTCTAAGGTGCAATTTACGGCTGAACCCAAATCGCTTCTAGAAAATACAAAATTAGTGCATAAGGTTATGAACGCTAAGAACAAAACTGGAACTCAATTGCACCTCGGAGGACTCGCAGGCCTTGTCGAAGGCGTCCTGGTTCAGAGGGCGCAGGGCAACTAGGTCGTAGGTCCTTAGTAGGGCGTTGCCATTGAGGGCAACGGCGGAGGCGGCGCAGTGGGCGGAGATGGTCAAGCGGGTGTACTGGCGAAAGGGGGAGGCGAGGGGAGCGCCGAGGAGGTCGCGGTGGAAGGCGGCGGAGGCTGCGAGGGCGGGGGCGGCCTTGAGGAGGGAGGAAAGGGGGAAAGGGGCGATCTTGCAGCGGTCAGCGTCGGACAGGACGCCGCGGAAGGGGCGGTCGTAGGCGACGCCGGCGTAGCCGAGCTCCA
Source organism: Musa acuminata AAA Group (assembly GCF_036884655.1). NCBI lineage: Eukaryota > Viridiplantae > Streptophyta > Magnoliopsida > Zingiberales > Musaceae > Musa > Musa acuminata. Next base: position 7,918,257 of record NC_088333.1, read on the forward strand.
TGGCCCTCACCACCGCCCTCAGCCGCGCGTCCTTCCGCGCCTTGTTCTCCGACGAGGCGCCACCTCCGCCGCCCCCGCCGCTGTCCCGCTCGAGGAAGGGGATGCTAAAATCGAAGAAAAGGGCCATGTCCAAGACGGGCCGCGGGCGAGCGCAAAACAAGTCGGCGAACAGAGGGTTTCAATGTCACGTCTCAAAAGGGCCGTCGTTTGAAATATGTTTATAGCACGAATTGATTGCCCACTCCGATTCCCAGCGGGATCAAAACGTTTCATGACCCGACTTAGGTCACGATTTTGTTCCCTACCAGGATAAGCCGATAAGGAGGCGCCCATCCTCTTTCCCACCCTCGGTCGTAACATAAGTCGCGGAGTATTTGTTGAGGAAGCGGACAGACTTCTATCACGAACTCCCATCTAACCCACATAAATAAATATACATCTTTATATATGATATAATAGTCTTCCAAATCTACAAAAACATATTTTATTTTTATTTGAGTAATTTTCCATAAATAAATCTCTTTTTTAAAACATTTTCTAGGGAGGTACCCCTTTCATATTTTTGAAATGGCACCATCATTTATTGTGATTTTTAAATATACTTGTAATAACATAATTATAAATATTCTTATGTTTATGTATGGGGTGGTTTTTGTTAGGTTTTAAATCTATTTGTCTATTTTTAAATAGACATTTATTATTTTTTGGATGTATAAAAAATAATATAAGTCTATTTATAATTATCCTTATTTGATTATTTTTGTTTGGCAATAATATGTTTTTAAAAAATATTTTTATATATGAGTTGGTTTTTGTTTGATTTTAAGTTCATTTGCTTCTGTGTTTTTGTAAGCTTGTTTTGTTTTTGTGCAGATGTAAAAATCATTGTAAGTGTACATAAAAATATTATAACTAACATAAAATTCTTCCCATTTAGTTGTTTTTTTCCTAAACCGATAATAATACATATTTTTATTTTTATTTTTTGTGATGAGCTAATTTCTATTATGTTTTGAATAAATTTACCTTAGTTATTATGTTTTGATGGAGGCATCAAAAATGCTATAAGCATGTTCAAAAATACTATAAATGAATCGAGGATTGAATACTAGGCATATCAAAGATTAAATTATACAAATCTTATATTTATCATGTGTTGCTTCAATTATCTCGTCACGAAACATTTCTAACATTATGAAAAATAGCGAATGTTATTTGAGAAATATCTAAAATAATATCCTCAAGTGAAAAACTAAAAAAATATCCCGACAATTCATCCTTTTTTTTTTTTTCTTGTGCACATTTTAACCATAGAGATGAATTTTGCAAGGTATACAACTCGATTTTGAGCTAAACTATGTCTATAAATATATTTTTTACGAGTGACAATGAGTAAATAAATCTTATTACTGCTGATAGTTTTTATATTGTTTTTATATTTTCCAACATGCTCACGAGAAATATTATATCCTTCACATGGTCTCATCAATTCTAAGTGTCATGCAAGATTGAGTTCATCTACTTGCAAAACCTCAGTCAGAATGTTATAATTAAGTCTTTCGACTAAATCCTTATAATGAAATTATAATATAGTTATTTGTGAACTGATGCATTGTGATTGGTGAGTCAGCACGGCCTAATCCACGGATCGATGTCAGGAGTCTACGATCAGTTGAACGGGGCGCCGGGGTTGATCACACCTACGCGTCGGGATGCCGAGTCCGTCGGAGGGAGGGCGCCTCTCGGTTGAGACGATCGTGCTTCCAAGTTAATCATACTACTACACAGAAGGCCCTCATCGGGTGGTTCCCGACTTTAACTCATCGACGGTTAAGTCAGTGCTTGGTTCTTTCTTTCTTTTTCGCCCCTTGGCCAGATGTCGGTCAGGAGCTCTTTATACTGTACGAGGATTGGCCGTATGTAGGTTTGGTGTGGCAACCGATTCCCGAGGGGCGAGGTGGTATATGTGCGCGATCGTCATCCTGGAATGCATGTAATGATGCCATACAACCCGTCCCGAGCTTCTTGGGATGGGATATACCGAGGAGCATCTTGGTACAGATCCTGGCTTGTCAAGTGAAAATACTCGTGCTAACTTGACGAGGGCGTGATACGGTACCGGTTGCGACGTGGTTGGACCTGAAATCTTCCTTATCAATAGTAAAAAGAGGATACGATATTTTTTTTATATTTTATCCTTACAATAAAAAAGAGTTAGTTAGAATTCAGAGGCATTTGAAAATAATTGAAAAAAAAAAGATCATTTCAAATATTTGAAGACTCAAACATCTAATTAAGGAACCAAATCTGGAATAGAAAATAATGCAAATCAAGAAAATAAAAAAAAAATATTATATTTGAAAATAGAGATTAATATCCAACTGAAAAAGATACATCAAATCAAACATGCGATACACCACTGGAGAATTTAATTACGGGCATTTCACTTATTCTAAAACTCAAATAGCCTAAATTGGTGGACCAAATCGGTCGACGGTTCGGTTTTTTTTCTTGGGGGGGTTCTGATGCATTAAAAAAAAAAACCAAAGAGGTAACATTATAGCAATTATAAAATGTTTGTACTTTAAGGAGACCGACATGAATCTAATTGGATTTGATCGAATCAAAGAAGATTAAATTACAATAATCCTTATAGGAGTCGGACGAACTTACAAAATAGAAAATTGCTAGTGGTATATTTAGTAAAACATCACTATAAACAAAACTGAAACGCCAATTAATGAAGTACTTTAGTAGGGCACGACATAAACGTGTGCGATGAGGCTTAAGCGTGTCAAGGTGATAGGGTCAACCATTTCATGGATCTGGTCGGTGACACGCAAGCATGGCTTCTACCCATGTGATGCATATTTTGTATATCATCATCATCATCATCATCATCATCATCATCATGTAACCGCACAAAATCCTACCGTATCACATGTCTCCACTCCCTTCGGCGGGGAGAACGAGTGGGGGAGCATCCTACACGTGCCGTACACGTGTTGTCGTTCTCCCAAATAAACAATGCCGAAAACGCTTCGGCTCTTATGCAGCCCGCGCACGTTCTCAGCCACGCGAGAGGGACGCCGTTATTATTCGGAAGAAATAATTGTGATGTGCCAAAGTGTGATGGGGACTCGAAGCTAAACGTAGTTTTCTTGGAGGGGGTTATGTGAAAGAAATTTTCTCCGGTTTCATCGGATAAGAACGGGAAGGGAACGGAACGGGTTGCGGACACCGCCGGGCGTCCCTTTTTAGCTCAAGCGCGTCTCGTTTCGCCCACCATCGGCTCCGGAGCTCGTACGAGATAGAGCCGATCGTCCGAGCGAGGGGCTAACGAACGGATCTTTGTATGCGTGCGTTTGCGCAATCATCATCCGATCGCCGTATCCGAAGATTTGGTTCCGACGTAGTTAAAGAATCGATGCCAACGGCCCGCGCGGCGTTCTCTTCGCCTGGTCAGCAATCGCCTTCTTTGGCTCGTTCGTTTTCGATTCGTCTTACTCGCTTGGATCAATTCTTTGATTCTTCAATCTCTTTGCTCATGTTTCCGGGATTAAATTGTTGATTCGATTTCGTCACGTTCATATTTTTTTGTTTCGATTGTTTTATTTCATCGGTGAGAACGAATTTTGGTGAATGGGGCTCTTCTTGATTTGCAATAACGAGGTTAGGATTTTGCTAGGGTTTCTTTTTCTTCGTCCTACGTTGGCAATTATCTCGTTTTGTGTTGGGTTTCTAATTGGCAGACGGTGGAGAGCAAAATGAGAATTTTACTGGGAGTTGATGGAGAAAAATGTATCTTTTATTTGTGTTAATTTATTTAGATTACGATTTGCTGCATTCTTGATATGTAATATTCGAGAATTTGGTCTAACACACATTAAACCAATTAATTGTCTCAGAATTTGGCAGAATGTCAGCATCTGTGGAGGTAGGACACCACCTATAAGGAGCAAAGTTAGGTTTAGTTTAATGGAATCTGTTTGATCATCCAATCTTGATATTTGGCGAGCTGGTTAAGAGGATTTTCTTCAAATTTGCCTTCTCGAAAGCTACAGATTATGCACTAGTCTTTTCTAGCGTTGTTCGAGATGAATGTGGTGGGAAGAGTTGGAAGCCTCATCTCTCAAGGCGTTTACTCGGTGGCAACCCCTTTCCACCCTTTTGGTGGCGCTGTCGATGTCATTGTTGTCCAGCAAGAGGATGGTACCTACCGCAGTACACCGTGGTATGTCCGGTTTGGGAAGTTCCAAGGTGTTCTAAAAGGTGCTGAGAAGGTCGTTACGATCTCCGTCAATGGCGTTGAAGCGAACTTCCATATGTATCTTGATAATTCTGGGCAGGCCTATTTCATGAGAGAGGTTGTGCCAGGAAGTGACGATGCAGGATCGAGCAGTCAGGTTATAGGTGAATCCGACACTTTAAATTCGAGACCAAGCATTGATTTTGACAGTAATGTCGTTGATCAGAAGAATGATTTTGACACAAAAAAGGGGGAAATTGCTATAAGTGATGAGCAGTCTTACATGTTTCAAGATGAACAAGCTTCACCGAATGGTTCAGCTGGATCCTCAGGGTTTAGCAATTACCACTATGGGAGCCTTGACGAGGTGGAAGATATGGTTAAAGAATCAAATGACTCTAATTCAGAGATGGTGTTGATCAGTGTAGATGGGCACATTCTGACTGCACCAATCTCGTCGAATAAAGAGACCACAGACAATGTGCAATTGGATACGCCTCAGTTTCACCTTGGACCTGGTGAAGGATCCACCAAAGAATTCAGTGGCAGAGGAGATGCATGGGAATCTGGTTTGTTTGGTGATCTGGATGGATCAACTGTGAAAGACAAAGATGCTTCTGAGCAGCAGCTGGAAGTCCCTAGTGCACGTATAGAAAATCCTATATCTGATAAAGAGGCTTATAAAGTGGGTGATGTTACTGATCTTGTTGCAGGTCTGAGAAAAAATGACACATTTCAGAGCTGTTTGGATTTTATGTCACATACCGAGGATGTTGATTCTCAAGATGTGTCCTTAGATGCAAAAGATGAGTCCAGGTATTCTCAAAATTTTCTTCTTTCATAATGATCACAGTCCAGGATCCTACGATTAACGATTATCCTAACTCCAGGTCTGATGCGCAAAAAACCTTGACGACAAAAACAGAAGATATGAAAGACAATGACAATGTTGACACTACATGGAAAGATGATGAGGTTGAGCGACATTTGACTCCTCAGACTCAGAATCAGGGTTATGATTTATCATGCTCGCAGAGGTTAATGGTAGAGAACATTGAATATGTCATTTCTGATGAGAAGATCCTGAGCATTGAAACTACCCGACAGGAGAGTGCAACTACTTCTGTCCATTCAGTAACTAATGATGAAGAACAATTTCAAACATCTCCTAGTGGTTCTGCTGCTGAAGAAGAATGCCATCCAACGGAGAGTCATTGTATGGAAAGTAACATATCTGGGTTGGGTAAGTGGATAACAACAATATGGATCAATAGTTAGGTCCTTTTTTTCACTCCGTGGCCTTGTAATGATTTGTTTTTGCTCTGTCAGTCACTCATTCACAATCCTCTACAGGTTTTGAAATTTCACTTTGTGGAAACTTATTACATCCTGGTATGGGTCGCAATTCTGCTGAGGAATTCTTTGAAGCACATCGTATATCTGAAGAAGAGTTCGAGGCATCTGGTTCATCCATTATTAAGAATGGTAATCTTGTTGTCAGATGTGGAAACAAGTATTTGCATTGGGATAAAGCTGCTCACATCATACTTGGAAAGGCTGTATTTGATCTAAACATTTCAATTGAACCAAAAGACTGCATACCTGTTGAACATGAGGATGCAGCAAAGTTGAAAGAGGATGCAATAGGAGTCTCGCCTTCCTCCAGTCGCAGATGGAGACTGTGGCCAATTCCATTTAGGAGGTACAGGTCTCTTCAGCATAGCAATAGCAACTCATCTAATGAGGACCTTTTTGTTGATTCAGAGTCTGGATTGCAAAGTCCAAATGCAGAAAAAGTAGCAAATGGTAACATGAACCAGTCTCCTCGCAAGCAATATTTTCGGACAAATATTCCTACAAATGAGCAGATTGCTTCTTTAAATTTAAAGGAGGGACAGAATATGATAGCCTTTAGTTTCTCTACCAGAGTTTTAGGGAGGCAACAGGTTTTATGTTATTTTAATGGATCTTTGGTTGTCAAGTGCTTCTATAAATTTGATCCAGTCATTTGATCAGGCTACTTTGACAGGTTGATGCACACATTTATTTGTGGAGGTGGAATGCACGAATAGTAATATCTGATGTGGATGGAACAATTACAAAGTAAGAACCTTCATTTGCCTAGTTGTAGTTCTAGATGACCTATACATATAAGTATATGCTAATACTACCATGGAATATACTAGCCAACTTCCAGCTAACAATGAAATGTACATTGTAGAACGATATAACCTCTAAATTATCTTAATTACTTTATCCTATACGGTCTACAATAGACAATCTTGTGACTTAACATAGAGGGTTAGAACTTCCGTTCAGGATTTTGTTAGGTGTTTAATAGGCATAGTCTGGAACTTCAAATGTTTTATGTTCATTCAACTTTTTTTTGGTCAACAAGCTTGACACGCTACAGAATTAAGCATTTTGTTGTTTATTTAAGTCGATCAAGCAGTTGGCAATCATGGAAAAGTTACTTCAGATGATGTTCCTGCTGCTTCCAATTGCTGAGAGAGGAATCATCCATGAAATTGTAGTTGTTGTTGTGCTATTTCTTAACTAGCATCCGGTGCGAAGGTAAGATACTTTAGCTGGCTTTGATTACACATGATCAAAATCCCAACATCTCTTTTGAAATTTTAAGGAAAGTACATAAAATTACTGCAAAAATTCTGAAGGTCAGTGACTTAAAAAAAAAAAAGTAACTGGTTAATGCTGGAATAGATACATTCTTCGCTTCCAATAAAAAATTCCAACAGTTCTTAGTGGAACTATATGAAAGACCCAATAAGGTACCTAGTTATGAACTCTCTATCTCGTGGCAACAACTTCGGATGGCTATCAATACTGTTGCATAGGTGCTTTTATGAAGAATTTCTGGAAATAATAGACATTAGAGCTTAAGTTATAGCCCTCACATCCAACACAAACATAAGGAAAGAAAAGAAAAGAAAAGGACATCAGTATGCTTCTATGAAACTCAACGTAGCATGCTTCTATGTAAATCAGGGTCAATCAGGGCTAAGCATAAGTTTCAGTATCAGTTCCCATTTTGTGTTCTCCTATAGTGTAGATATGATATAAGAAGTTTCCAGGCAATTATTTGCTTTTAGCTGATCATCATACTAAAGTTATTGCTCTTAAATTTAAATCCCATATTAGTTTAAGAATTAGTTCCCCAAATTTTGAATTGTGCAGATGTGATTTGTTCAAATCTCAAAGGCCGTAAGGAAAGGTTTTATTAGGCACCTATTATCTGATTCTGTATCCATTGTGATGGGAATAGACTGCATGGGCCTTTATCAACCATTGGTTCATTCTAAACTTTAACATTTTATAGGAATTCCATAACTACATTTGATCATGGTTTTCACTCCAACTAGCTGCGGTTTTATAAAGGGTGATTATCTTGTGTATTATGTCTTGATTTCATGCATTTTACCTTTAATTTTATGAGCTAGTTTGTAATTTCAGAATGATATGATGGAGTACTTCATTTTGCATATTTTAGGTCCGATGTTCTAGGACAGTTCATGCCACTGGTTGGAAGGGATTGGACTCAATCTGGGGTAGCTGGACTTTTTTCTGCAATAAAGGTTACACGCTATGCACTAATTTGAGAAGTTTGTGTATGGGCTCTTGCTGTTTTTCTATAGGCTCTCTTTGTATCTACCTAATAAATGGTTTTGAATTGGTTTTCTTTCATAAAAAATCAATGTGCTAAGAATATGTTTACATAAGTGAGTCTTTATTGTGTTAAAAATTTTGAATGCAATAGAAGAAGCAAAGAAACAAGGGTTGGATTATATAGCATTTTGTAGATTAGTTTGCTTTTGCTACCATTGCAAACCGAGTTCCAATTTATTATGCTAACTTTGCATTGAGTCTTATTCATCTTTCATCTTCTCTCATTACAACTTATGGAACCATTTTGGTATGTTTCGACTCTTTGAAGCACCAGAAATTTCCATAGTGGATACTGTTTTAGTTCTGCTAGTAATTATCACAAGGATTTTCAACTTCATACAGTTTGGCATGGTTTGGCCAGTCTCCACTAGTCTGACTGACTTGGATGTGTAGGTCCTTGTGAGTATCTCATCTTGACCACCTTTTGCCAGTTGCTAGGTACATCACCTCCTCATCCCTTTTCTTCCTCTTCCTTCTTTGTTCTTCTTAGTCTTCTTTCTTGTTCACCCCTCACCCAGCAATACTGCTGTCTGTTTCGGCTTCAGTGTACCATATTCACGGAAATAGACCAGCAATTTGGAAAATATTATTTTCCTCATCCTTAGTACTAAGTTTATTGTAAAAATTATCATAAGCCTTGAATCTTATCATCCTTACTCTTTTGCATCTTTTTGGTTGTTATATATCTTTCAAAATTCTTTACATTCTTAAAATTTTGTCAATCTTTGAATCAAGATCTCTTAGTAGTAATTGTTTTCTGAACTTATTTGCACCACTACCGACTCTCTTAAAATGGACTCTTAACTTTAGTGTGTGTGTGTGTGTGTGTGTGTGTGTGTGTGTTTATATATATATATAATAATGTTTGTTCAGAGTTTTCTCATGTTAGTACTGTTTGTTTTGCCTTTAGGTTCATTTTTCTTAATTTACAGTATAGTATCGCTCTTAACTGGAAATCTCTCTAGGATGATTTGACACTCTCTGAAGTATATATTTGCCTGCTGCTTCTTTTGGTCAGAAAATGTATTTGCCACAGATATGGACATATGTTTATTCTGCTGTTATTTTTTGCAATGGAATAAGCACATACTTTGTGCTATGTAACATATAAAATGATGCCTTTGTCTCATTCTTGACCAGGAAAATGGCTATCAACTGCTATTCCTGAGTGCAAGGGCGATTGTTCAGGCATATCTTACTAGAAGTTTTCTTCTCAATCTTAAACAGGTATAACCATGATCACTTCAATACCTGGGTCTAACTATGTAGAATATTTTATCATGTGCCTGATTGTAATAAATGCATTGGCTCCTTGTGAGAAAGGGCTTACTTCTATTTCCAACAATTTTTGGTTCACAATTAATTGTCATTAAATTATCATAATTATGCTAAATCAATATTCTCTGAATCTCTAACTATTTTCAGGATGGGAAAGCATTACCTAATGGGCCTGTTGTAATTTCACCTGATGGATTGTTCCCTTCGCTTTATAGAGAAGGTAAATTGGTTTTTTCCTATCTTGAAGATTTTGTTTGTGGCAATGGAATTTTTGTTAAAGATCTATAGTCATTTACTGCAAATTTTAAGCTCTTCCCTCACAAGTTGAAATGGCTCAAAGACATTGATTCTCGTGAACTGTTAATCAAGCAACAGTTCTATTAGAGTCTCATCCAAGCAGCTGACTCTGCCACAGGCAATCTTCAACAGTTTCTGCTATGAATAGATTTTTGTTGAACATGTATAGAAAAGGCTAACCAAGCATTTTTTGTCCACCATTATTGAAGACTATAAAGTTTTACCACTAATCAATACTACGGTGTTGGATCTTTTATTCCATTTTCCTAATTCCCGGATTATATCTTTGACAGTTATACGCAGAGCGCCTCATGAGTTCAAGATTGCATGTTTGGAGGTAATTATTTTCCCTAATAGATATGCATCTTCTGTTTCTTCTTTATATGAGACAAACATGTAGAATCAGTTCAACAAGAAGTGAACTTATATTTCCCCAGCATGCATGACCACCAAAATGATTTACAACAATGGCATGCATGGTTCATCTGGATATTTAGCTAGGAGAAAATTATAAGGAACATCCTTTATCACTACAAGTCTAGAAATTTGGAATTCTATTGACTGCCTATCGAGTCTGTAAATAATGGTATACATAACATCAGACAAGACTAGATAGGTCTCCTCTAGCTAATTTCTAGTATAAGAGGGACAGTCTCATTCTTCTGTTATCCATGACCAGAAATCCTTCTGGCGCACAACTGAATCACACTTAAACTGGGTAAACATTTCAAGTTACATAGTTGACTGGTGTTCTATCAGTAAACTACTTTCTTAATATATTGGCATGAGTTTAAGAGAGAGAAACTTTAAATTCTCCACTTGGATTTTTTCACAGATCAAATTCTAGAATGATAACACAAGTTGAAAGATGCCATTGTTGTTGAAAGAATCTGGGTAAACTATCGTTCATCTTGTCCAAGACACCATAGTTCATAAATTATTCTTGTTAAATGCTAGAGTTACATAAGATGCCATTGTAGTTCTCTAAGCATGGGAGTTGTCAATTACTTATAATTGTTTTATTAGCGGAATGGATTCAGAGATTTTCTCAGAAATTTACATTTTCCTTTATAATATCAAACTCAAGTTTGTTGATTAGGTCTTTTCCCTTTGCAGGATATTAAAGCACTTTTTCCTTCTGATTACAACCCATTTTATGCGGGCTTTGGGAACAGAGACACTGATGAGCTCAGCTACAGAAAAATTGGGATTCCCAAAGGAAAGATATTCATCATAAACCCAAAGGTAGCTGTGCTGCTCTACAACTTTAATGTTCGCAAGGAATATTTACTATGGCATGGTCCTATTGATGTTATTTCTTAATGACAGGGTGAAGTGGCAATCAATCACTGCATTGATGTGAAATCTTATACCTCCTTGCATACCCTGGTGAATGATATGTTTCCACCCACTTCTTTGGTTGAGCAGGTGTGTATTCATTCATAAAGGATTGATGATCCTGTGTATGGCAATTATGCCGAACATTCTACTAGAAAAAAGAGTCAAAGAACGATGGTCTAGCACTTACATTTTTAATCTAAATGCATTATGAGTTTTCAGTTAATCAATCTTTCAGATAATTGATCTTTTGCTCTGTTGTGCAGGAGGAATATAATTCTTGGAATTATTGGAAGATGCCATTGCTAAACATCGAGGGCTAGTCCATCAAAATAGCATGCCTCAACCTTTTACTGCAGTTCCTGGTGACTAACGATTCCACCATTTTTATCAGCGGCCAGCCAGGCGGTAATTTGGTTCATTTGATTCAAACAAGCAAACTTGTTACTATCGTTCTATTAAAGGGCTGTTTACATTTGTAAATTAGCGATGACTATTCGAGGATTCTTTACTCCCTCCCCTGAGGTCAGTGGTCGGTAAATAATGTTGAGGATAACCTGTAAAGAAATGGTCCCTGTCTTGTTCATTTTAATCTTTATACTTATAGCTTGTACTCTTTTGTAGCTTATCGCCCTAAAGAGTCATGTTGAAATCACCTGCTTAGTTTTCACTTCATCCAAGTCACAGAGGTGAACAAGGCAAAGCTTCTCAAGAACAGTTTGCTGCCATTCCCCAAATGTGAGTTCTACAAAGATCAGAAAGGATCCAAAAGCAGTTGTACCTTATATAATGCACATTTTTACACAGCTGAGTGATGAAGGTGTTCAATTGTTCATTTGATATTAAACGTAATGCCTAATCTCATGCATTTATCAAACCCTTTGAATTCTTTATTGCTTTCTTTCCATTTAGAATTTACATGATCACCTGCAAATTCCCAATCACTTCTCGACATGACATTTTGAACAACCGCTGCTATTCGGCTTTGCTTGCTGGTTAATTGCAGACTGTTGTAGGTTTGATATTAAAACCAATGAAGAGGACAGGAGAGTCCTCAAACCAAATGGGCAAGCAGGAACAGGAATCTTGATAAGCTCACCATTTTAGGAACAGGATCTTACTGCAGCCTTGTCTCGTCTTGTAGTGCACAGACTAAATTAATTAGACTGACCAACATACTTTCCAAGGAAACAACAGATAAGGAAATTGATAAGATGAAGAGAAGAATCATAATCTTCCCTTCAATTTCTTTCACACATCCCCCACCCCACCCCCACACCGTACCTCTACCGGCGCCCAAGAGACGCGAGTTTTGACCGAGAGGAAGGTGACGAGCGTGGCGGCGATCGCCAGATCTGCGCGTTCTTAACCTTGGAGACGCTGCTTAGAACTCCCAGCGGCGTCACTTCTCCCATCACCGTCACCTTCTTCGTCGCCAAATCTATGTTGAATGATGTCACGCCTGCTTTCCCAAATTAGTGTAGCCTTGCTTAACAAAATCCTTAAGCTAATAACAGCACGTTGAAAACCATGAACAAAGAAAGGTTGACCGGGTCAAACTTGTGCTCTCACCTTCCATCTTGGAGACGTGCTTTCTGACCTTCCTTTCGCAGCATTTGCAGTGCAAAGACACCCTCAAATGCACGACCTTCGAAAACACCCCCATCTTAACTTACTACGATCACAGCAAGTCAGAAGAATACTAACACGGAACGCAGTCTCTCAAACCTGTTCCTTCGAGGCAGCAGGAGGAGATGGTGGTGGCTTGAAGACGGCGGATTCATCTTTCTTGGCACCCTGAAGCGAGGACGGGTCTGCTGAGGCAACAGGAGCAGCAGTCCCCACGCTGGGGAACACATCAAATGCGTCGTCGTCCAGTAAACATCGTGAGGAGCCCGGATGACTACTGAGGTCAGTTGGTTCTCTCGGACTCTCCCTGCTCGTTTGGAAGTGGGATTTTGTCCTGGTGGGAGCATGAGACACTGAGTTGAGAGCAGCCTTTGCTCGCCGCGGATCTCTCAAGTGAGGCGTGTGGCGGTCGATGGCCCTTCCGGTGCTGCCTCGGACCATGGACCTTCGGCCTACGCTGGTGCATATTGCTGCTGATGCTGGGGATGCACAGGGGAAGTTGACTCCCTTCATTTCCTCGAAGAGCAAAGGCGTCGTTTTGAACAAGTGAAAGAATACTAGCATGAATGTATGAGAGAGAGAGAGAGAGAGAGAGAGAGAGCTTAACGGCTAGAACAATCTCGGGATGCAACGGTAGACTAAATAATCACTGGCAACTTCACGTGATTTCATCTTCTAGCGGAGCAGAATTCATATGAAATATATCTCTGTGCAGCGACAGTGAGTCCGTCGAGGTGCAGCTTTCTTGTTGAACGCAAGCTGCAGGTCAGACAATTTCTGCGACCTCTAATGTACGCATATATTATTTGATGAAGGCTTTGGCAACAAAATTTAGGTGGACTGCTTGTGGTTTTAAATGCAGATCATATTATTTGCAAAAAGCATGACATTAAGAGCAAAGATTAAAATCACAAGTTAAAATTGAACTTCAAAAGTATATCTTAATGGAGAGTGTTAAGATTTAAATTTTTATCTTTTATCTTTTAGATAAATCGATTAGATATTATTTTAAAGATAAAAATCTCTTAGTTTAGATTGTTATTCTACACCTATAAATAAATACATTTAGTTTAATATCTCGTAAGTTTTTTTTTACCTTCTATTTTAATTTCAAGATGGAGATTTTTTTAGGAGAATTTTGAAATAATAATTTTTTTGAAAAAAAATATAAAGGTTATAATATTTAATGTGGGCTATACTAGAAAATGTGTGTACTCAATTAATGAAAGACAAAATCGACAGTGGAAGGAAAATATAAATGTCATGTTGTTTTACTTTTTCATATTTTAATAATGAGAGAATGTATGGATCAGACTGTCCATTCATTAATTATGCACATGAAATGATCAGATTTCATAACTGGCTTGAAATAAAGTGAAAAAAAAGAAAAGAGCTCCACTCACATGCAATGAACATGCAGTAGTGGAAATCAAGTTGGCTCTTCGAGTTATAATAAAAAAATCATCAATTGTGTTCTAATACAAAAAATAAATAGGTATTTAGAAACATAATTTACAACAACTAAATAATAACATTTTTTTTTAATTCAATCGCTTTGGACAATTGCGAAAGTATTCTCTCATTGAATATTTCTAAGCAAATGTTTCTATTTGACCTACGCAATATGTTATGCATGCACACAAAGCAATTAGTTCATCCCACTTTGTGATATGCAAACTATAAATCCATTGATCACCTTTTCTGTCTTGGGACACACCTCTATGTGATTCCTCCCCTAACAATTTGAACACAATCTAAAGGAAGTAAGAGAAAAATATATTTCATTTTGAAGCAAAATTTTTTGTACTCAGCTTGGATTAAATTCATGGGTTCAATTATGTTACCTATTAAACCGTAAAATTTTTTTTGTAACAAGTTGGAATTGCTTCGAGGCATATTATAATTTTTAATTATTATATATATATAAAATAAAAAAATTTCCAACTTAAAAGCATGGTTGTGAATATAATGGCACATAATTGGGATAAAAAAGTTAATTACTAATCTTTCTAAATAAATAAGCAATAAGGAAAGGAAAAAAAGAAATACTTTTCCCATAAAGCTTCAAATCCAATGGGCTGATTGTGGAAGGCCCATTTAGGAGCTGTTTAAAGACCTTTGGGCCGGAAATGGACCGGTCCATCTCAGCCTATAAAAGGGGCCACCGACCTCATCTCCCCCGTGCCATTTCTTTGGTTTTGGTGAGGAGAGCTCCTTTCTCGCTCGTCACCAACCCTTCCTACGATCTCTCGCGGAGGTCAAATCTCGTCTGGATTCCGCTCTTCGACGAGGTCAGCTCGCAGTCTCTCGATCTTCTTGTTCTGTTCTTTCGTGTGTTATTGTGATTGTCTTTGCACGTTTGTGGCTCGCGCGGGCCAGATCTTGGAATCTTCTCCTTACCCGAGTGAATCGGGAGCACTGTGATGGTTGGATACCATCGCTATGCCAGATCGTTTCAGATCTTGGGCTTTTGTGTTCGGATCGGTTGATCGGACGCGATCTAATATGTTTTGGCCGTCAAACGGTTGTGTTCTTCAAATCCTTGCTAATGTTTTAGTTGGATCGTTGGATCTATCTTTTCCAGTAGTTTTGGTTTAACGTTCTGGAACTAAAGGCTGCTTTGATCTGGGAATAGCAGCTCACTTATATCCAGTAGGAACTTCTTCGTCTCATCGATATTTCTGTTGTTAGTCGCGTGTAAATTAATTGATGGACTCATTTTTCACACACTGGCCTTTTTTGTTCCTTTTTGAGCATTGAATCTAAGGATTCTAACCTCTCGTATCCTATTTTTATATTATCTTGTTAGTGCTTATGTTGGATCTGGCCTTGTAGCTCAACTTGGAATGCATCAACTGAACGACCTTGGGAATGGAATTTCCACCATCTGGGGTGTTATTTTGAATCGTATTATCAAAATTAATTCTTTGTTGTGGAATAACAGTACTAGTTCAAGATATCGCTGAACTATGCCTTTGGATTATTTTAGCATGTTTAGGGAACCTAAGTCGATGAGTAAATATTAAAAGTTTTGGGGATTTCTGCACATTCCCCGACTAAGGATGGCCCAATGCACGAGTCTCCAGCCACTATAAGGCCTCGGAGGGTCAATGTATATGCACTATTTTGCAAGTTTCCGTGATGCAATACCCTTACTGTGACATGTATGTACATGCTTTGCATACGGGTTAGATACTTGCGTGAAATATTTGGAACTTTTCAGATTTGAAATGAAGTTCCTTCTTATTTTGTAGGACACTTTTGCAATTTAACAAGAGTGGTATAAATTTAAAAGATCCCATGTCAGCTTTTTATTGCTTTCCCATTTGAAGTAAGTTTTTTCATCTCATGTATCTGGCGGCTTTATACCACGATGAACCTTAATGAACTCGGATGGCTGTCATCTAATATGATGTCTTGCTTATATAACTTTTTAGTATGATTATTTTCTTTTGTATGATGTGCTTGAACACAGATTCTAGATGACTTCAAGGTTGTATCTTATGAAACTAGTCTCGATAAAGGACAAAAAAAGTCTTTCTTGTCCTAATCAGAAAGCTCCTTTCGCACTTGCATTTCACAGATTTATAAGAAATGGCCGACGCAGAGGATATTCAACCACTTGTTTGTGACAATGGAACTGGAATGGTCAAGGTTAGTTTGTACTTGTTGCAGATGAGCAACGGTTCTTTCTTTTTCAGCATTTGGTTTACAAATTGAAATGAGTCTTGTGTTTATTTTGTCAAAAGGCTGGATTTGCTGGTGATGATGCACCTAGGGCAGTCTTCCCTAGCATTGTAGGCCGACCTCGTCACACAGGTGTTATGGTTGGGATGGGCCAGAAAGATGCTTATGTTGGTGACGAAGCACAGTCCAAGAGGGGTATCCTCACCCTGAAGTATCCTATTGAGCATGGAATTGTCAGCAACTGGGATGACATGGAAAAGATCTGGCACCATACCTTCTACAATGAGCTCCGTGTTGCTCCCGAGGAGCATCCAATACTGCTCACCGAAGCCCCTCTTAACCCAAAGGCAAACAGGGAAAAGATGACCCAGATAATGTTTGAAACTTTCAATGTACCAGCTATGTATGTTGCTATTCAGGCAGTCCTTTCGCTCTATGCCAGTGGCCGTACTACTGGTTAGTATCTTGTGATCGCTTGCCTGATGTGATGGAGTTGGTCATTCTTTTTATTTTCAACTGGGATGCCCAAGCTAAATGCCATTTTGACAGGTATTGTGCTTGATTCTGGTGATGGTGTCAGCCATACCGTTCCTATCTATGAAGGATATGCTCTACCTCATGCCATTCTTCGTTTGGATCTTGCTGGTCGTGATCTCACGGATTGCCTGATGAAGATCCTGACAGAGAGGGGTTATTCATTCACTACCACTGCAGAACGGGAAATCGTAAGGGACATCAAGGAGAAGCTTGCCTACGTTGCTGTTGACTATGAACAGGAGCTGGAGACTGCCAAGACTAGCTCTGCTGCGGAGAAAAGCTATGAACTTCCCGATGGGCAGGTTATCACGATTGGGGCTGAGAGATTCAGGTGCCCGGAGGTGCTCTTCCAGCCATCGTTGATTGGCATGGAAGCCGCTGGAATTCATGAGACAACATACAACTCTATTATGAAGTGTGATGTGGATATCAGGAAAGATCTGTATGGCAACATTGTGCTTAGCGGTGGATCAACAATGTTCCCTGGTATTGCCGATCGCATGAGCAAGGAGATCACAGCGCTTGCACCAAGCAGCATGAAGATAAAGGTGGTTGCCCCACCCGAAAGGAAATACAGTGTCTGGATAGGAGGCTCCATCCTTGCCTCCCTCAGTACCTTCCAGCAGGTAAAGCTTTATACATCTTAGTTTAAGCCATGCAACGGATCTGATCTATCTATACTCTATTTAACCACCTCGTTTGCTTAAATCTGCAGATGTGGATTACCAAGGGGGAGTACGAAGAATCTGGTCCGGCAATTGTCCACCGGAAGTGCTTCTAAGCTTTTGTTACCTGCATCTTATTTCCTACGGCTTGTTCTTTGTAGTCCTGGGTTTGTTTGGAAATCATGCCTTGTTCAAATAGTGCTTGAGACGTCTTTGTACGGTTGAGGATGGATTGATGAATAGCTTCCCTTCACAGATGTTTCAACGAGGAGGGTGGCTGTAAGCAAGTACATGTATCTTTGTACCCATATGTCTCTCTCTGTCTGGTTTTGTGTAGCGTTGTATCGTAGTTCTAGTGTCTATCCTGGTTCGGGACTTGTTCCGTGGCTCGCCTGCTGCTTGATTTCTTGTATGAAGTATATTACCTGGTTTATCTGCTATTTGCATGTTTCATCAGATTCTCGCGTCAGGTGTCTTCACTTGTTTATCAGCTATTATTTCCTTGGTTTAATCTCATGTGTTTGTTGATGGTTCGTTTTTGGAATAGATTTGGGGGCTCTAGATGTGGAAAACCCGAGTCAGTTCACGGTACTAACACTTGGACAATATTTAATTGGACAAGCACTTGCCATGGGTGCTAATAGTGGCGGTGGCTGAGCCCAGTAACCTCTCTCATCGAGCAAACACACAAACTCAAAGCAGTCCCAGCAACCATCAACCATATCTGGCTGGTTCTTCAAATCTGGTATGATGCTGCATCATTCCATTGTAGGAAATAAAGCATTGGAGATCGCACCATATCATTGTCGTAATTGTTACAATTATGACAATGACAATTATGACAATGATATGCCATTGATATGTGTCATAATTATTACAATTATGAACAAGATGGCCTGCCCATGCACCGATGCCATTGCAATAGTTACGTACGAATACTTGGGCATTAAAAGGCCTAACCATGATCCATCACTACTATTTTATGCTCCTGTGGCCATGGCAAGAAGTTGCACCGCAACCACATTGAAATAGAAGGATCAGTTTTCTGTGCAGCGTTTGCATTTGGCTAGCACTGGATTTTGATCGGGGATCAGAAGGAGCTCTCAGAAGCATACAGATAATATAGGTGAACCTATAAAATGTGTCTTAGTTATAGGTTGGAAGAGAAATGAACTAGTCATTTTATGATCTTCAAAACCAAAAATAATCAACATATAAGCAACACATCTAAATGAGCATGTGAAGCCATCCAGGATATTTTGATGTAACGGGTAGCATTTAGACTTTCATTTGAACAAAAACGTGAAACAAAGATACAGTTCAACTAACACCTGTTAAAAAGTAGGGGTTAGATGAAAATTAAACCTGGTAGATTATTTTAAACAATGAAAAGATGATGACCCGAACAAAATCTATAAACAAAATTGAAACAAATCACTTTGAGATAATCAAAACATAATAATGTTTCCAGTCAAGTAAATTATCATGCAGGACACATATTCATACCTTTATATGGTGTGAGAATGAACAATACAAGAACAAAAAGTGAAAACACCATGTGCTTAATATTGACACTAAAATAATTTCTTAGATGAGCAAATCAAGAAAAAGAACTTTACTCGATATATGCCATTGGTGTAGCATCCCCCATTCGTATGAATGTTCGAAGCAATCTTGTATATCCCTCTACTCAGTCCCTTATATTGATAACAAAGTTTTCACCGAATCTAGCTACGAAACAGGCAAAACAAGGTGAATGGATCAAACATTTACTTGTAGCGATAAGCAAGCTCCGTGAACAATTTATGAAGAACATCATCACCACGAACAAAAGCAGCAGTACACATGCAGCATGAAGTGTATCCTGTAAAGAGTCAAACTCTTGATATAATAAACAATGACCATATCCACCTATGTGGTTCTAGTTATGTTGATCATGAGATCTACAAAACTAGGGAACAGTTAATAAATAAATTATTAAAGAAATGAAGCAAATACAGAAAAAAAACAATTGGTTTGACAATAAGAGATGCCAGACATGCGGCACATTATTTAGTTCTGCTGAAGATGAAGTAGATTTCTCAAACTTTGAACAAAAAAAAGAGCATGTGTATAAGATGCATTCTTTGCTAAGTTTCTCTATCTTATACTAACCCACGTGATAGGGATATTTCAGCTATTTGTGTTCCTACGTTGCTTTTAATCTGGCTTTATACATAGTATTACAGAAGTAGTTTTACACAGAATGTAGTTATTGTCTTCCCCTTTACCAAAATGGCTAAATGAGACCTAAAAATTCTGCTCCAAATCATTAAAAACATAATCTTAAACAAACAAAGAAATAGGCTTCTATAAGGTAAAACATCATGAGAGAAAAAAAAAGGGGGAAAGACTAAAGGAACATAAAATAAACATAAGCATTGAAACGGTCAGCATTTGACTTAAGCAAAGAAGACTTTGTATCCTTGATGAACATATATATATATAAGAACAGTTGATCGCTTATATATGGGCATATATAAGCATGATTTTCTTGGAAGTAAGACGAGCAAATAATCGCTTGGAGTACATAAATAAACTATCGAGAAGGAACAGTTAAATCCCGAGATGAACAAACCACTCAAATTGAGGACAAAAAAAATGCTCTAGAGCATTTAGATTTTAGCAAGAAAATATCATTAAAAAAATTTCACCAAAAACAACAAAGTGCTTGTGCTTGTATCACCAAATCCTCCTTAAATTCATCCATCAACTTACTAAAGTTCTGTGAGAATCATTTACCCTAACATTGTGCTTCCAATCGTACTATAATACGATGAAGCATTTTGAAACTGCTACAACGAATCCGAAACCAAGGACCCTAAGAATCAGAATCAACAAGCAGAGAATTTAAACATGCCTTCCCCAGCTGCACCATGTTATCAGCAATTCGCCGGACTTGCTTCGCCTGACAACATGCGGTAAACGATAAGTGGACGAACAACGACATGGCAGCAAAGACGGTCAAGTGCTCGAAGAAATCACCTTCGCGACCATGGTCTCGATGCGCTCGTGATTGACCAGCTGCGACACCATCGTCCTGCGCGCGCGGAACGGAGTGTCAGCTCGAGGACCCCAGGAAAAGAGAATAGAAGAGAAGAGGTGTAGTGCGAAGACGACCTGAGCATGGAGCCGCGGGGCCGGCAGGGCGGCCGAGGTTCCTGAAGCTGGTGATCGTGACGGAGAGAGAAGCGGGCTGCGGTGAGGGTTTCGTTTACGGATTTGGGTCGGCAGAGCGCGGGGACAAGACATGGTTGAATTGGGTTTTATATAGGTACACACATGGGTTGGGTTGAGTCCGGTTGCTGAAATGTAACCCGGTTGAAATGGGGCCACCGATGAGATGAGGGATAAATTGGGGTTGGATTGGGTTCGAGTTCAAACCTAAAGGAAACAAACCTTCGAAAAAGTAGATCAGGTTGGGTCAACTTTAAAACACTGTTGACCAAAATTGACATTAATTGATTTTAATCCAATCATAGATTGGCCCCAAAAAAATCAATGCTTTGAGCTATTTGGATTCAATCGATAATGTCTTAGTGGCAAAATCTAGCTTGAATCTACTCGGTCTCTTTTTATTTTACATGGTTTATAAATAAGGAAGAACAAAATTGATATAGCATTCCGGTCCATACACTTTAAAAGTATGCATTGCATCTCTATAAATATAAAATTAAAACAATTAAGTTCATTTAGTCTAATGATATTAGTTTTATTGATAAAAATATAAAAATAAAGAGAAAAAATAATTTTAACGTTTAGTGATAGACGATGTCAATGGCAACAGTCATGGTAAGACTCCTCGCCCATCCTAACAGCTACCCCTCTATCCTCCACTAATAGTTTCACATTCATGAACTACTCCGCTTCCATCAGCCCCCCGACGTCACCCCCTTCAACATCGAGTTCCACGTATAGTGAGTCACAAACGAAGCATTATGACATGGCCCGGGATCATCACCTGCGACGTCCACCCTCGCATTACCATCCCTCTTGCCCTCTTAAACTGCTCCAGCCCTGTCGAGTGCCCATAGGGAAAAGACCTTGCTCTTTTAGAATGTCGTTGCGATCCCACCTATCTAAGCCTCCGTCGACATGTACTAGCTCCCGAAACAGATGTACACCACCGACCGTGACAAGCACATATCTAACCATGCCATGACCTCTTGCCTGCCACACACCCCAAGTCTTTCGTCGGGTGAATTGATCCCACAACCCAAACACGACCATGGCCATAGGATTGCCTTAAGCGGGGGAGGTAGTCACCCTCTAGGTTGTCGAAAGTGTTGTTGACATTACTCTAACTACCGACGTTGGTTAGCAAAGAGTCCATGATGAACTCTCAAGCGGGGGAGGTGGGTGTCGAAGGTGTTGTTGACATCAACCCAACTAGTGACGTTGGTCAGGAAAGAGTCCATGATGAACTCCCAATCTGAGTCACTGGCCTTGTAGCGACAATAGACGGAAAGGAGATGAGAATAAGAGAAGGAAGAGACGAGGGTCATCGAAAAGGAGGAAGCGACAACGTCGAAAGAGGGAATAGGGGGGGAATAGGGGACATATGTCACTAGATGTGGTCGAGGACGAAAATGCCAAAGGCGCCAGAGGAGTAGAAGATGACGTAGGGAATGCTAGATGTGGTCGAGGACGAAAATGCCGAAGGCGCCATAGGAGTAGAAGACGACGTAGGGAATGCCGAGATCAACGATGAGGTGATGGGTCCAACCGATGAAGAAGTCGAAGATGATACAGAACTTGTTGACGGAGCATAGATCAAAGAGCGACGCCCGTTCAACATTTGCATCGACATCGACGCAAATGCAAAGGGAGAGGAATCCTCCACCACAAACGCCAACAATGCCACCATCAACTATCGACACCATCCACCATCAAATGTTAAAATTATTTTTTTACTCTTTATTTTCATATTTTCATCGACAAAACTAATATCGTTAGAATAAATGAACTTAATTATTTCACTCTCATATCTCCACAAATGTCAATACAATTTTTTAAAATATAAGAACCACACTAAAGACAACTAACAAACTAACGACCTTAGTTAGCCCAGTCCATAAGTTCACTTTGAATTTGAATGCGTTTTAAGCAAGATATCACCTTGTCCTTGTCAGTGATACGTGGCAGATGTTATTGTCAGAAGCAGGTGAAAACAATGGTGAGTCTGCAAGTTGTTTTCCCACGTTATAACAAGAATCAACTCCTCCATGGAAACTCAAGACACGAATGATGAAACCTTCTTAGCTTCCCATATGATTCCAACTTGAAAGAATCAGAGTTTATGCAGTTGAAATTATGTATTACCAAGAACTAAAACACATTTAAATTTTTTTCGTGATTAAGTATTAAGATAATAAACTATTGGAAGCAGAATCAATCAGGTCTACTTTGAAATGGAGTATCTGACTTGTTCAATATGGACTCCAGATCCAGGAGCTGACAGAAAAGACGGATACCATAATCCAAAATTACCACGTTCTCACCAGGATTACATTTATGATCTGCAGCCTCATAAAAAAAAAGCCCATCTAGTAAAAGAAGCCGAGCACTTTACCACCAACATTCTTTCTTCTAGCTTCTTCGTGATCCATGATTCCAGCAGATGTGGTCAACACAATGTAACCGAACTGCATACATTGGTACCGAAAAATTGACATTAGTTTTATCTATGCTTCACACCATTGACAAAATGGAGCTGAAAAGGAATATGGCTACCATACAAATCACATCAAATCAACAATTAAACAAGTATCTACATATCTATTCTTGCAAAGTTTATAAAGAAAATATCTGCCCTTACAAATTTTATTATTAGCATGTCTACCCAAGTATTAAGAATCACACAGACTACTGAAGTTTTTTTTTTTTTGCAGAATACTCAAGTCAAGCACCACAGTTTGTAACTGGTTTTAGTTTGAGAATTGTATTAGAACAAAACATACTTGAAAATATTGTTAACAATCTAACAATCATAATAGCTTTTATAGTATTAACATCAATTAGAGATTCAACTGACAATAAAATCACGGTCAACTAAAAGGTCTTAACTAGGATCACATTGTGCAAGTTTTTAGATTTTACAGGGATATAAATGTTAAACCTAAATTTAGAGGAATTGAAGTACATAGATCGCTGAGTTTTGAATTATATACTTGTAGTTTTGCCAATATAAAAAATGTAGAACTATAAACAGATATGGAAGGATTTTAGCAAATTTACCTGACGTGATGGGAGTAGCCTGGCAGTCCAAGGCTCAATCTCTTTGACGCCCACATCAAAGCGAGGGCTAATCACACCACATTTGTTCAGTCTCCCATTCAACTCAACAACTATTTTACCAGCCCGGTGATCATCCACGTATTCAAACTCACCAATATATCCTGGAGAAACATACATGTCGAGGAATCATCAAAACAATGTAATTTTTATAGTATAAACACAGACATAATCAAAGCACTAACCATGCTTCTGCATTACAAGGAGAAACTTAATTATCACTTTAGATGATGGTCTAATCATGACCTGCCGCTTTCCACGCTTCTCTGCATTGTACATGCTCTTGAGAGCATCATTCAAAACGCTGATTCTCACCATCCTGGTCAAGCCTGCATAAAAATCAAATGGTTACATATATTAAATGAAAGACAAGGAACTTGGAACCAAAATCTAGTGACCCACAGGAAAAGATGAGACCTTCCCATGACCTACCATCTAGGCTGCAAAGCTAATTAGATAAACATTAGAAACCTCCCAGCTTGCTTAACAAGCTAGAATAATATTCTGAGCACCAAGGGATTCCTCTATGTACAAAAATAACTTTAAAATACTAAACTGTTCCAAATACGATGTGTGGATTGGTTTTAGGTTGGTGCGTACCAGCTGTTTGTTGTTGGATAGGTACCATGGAAGGTTTGGACAAGCAAACCCAAAAAGTCACCCACTTGTAACCCCTAAAAGCATGCAAGAATACAGTTTCGTTCTAACTCAATGTAACCACCAATATATTTCGAGACAAACATTATCACGGAAGCCTTAATCCAAACCGGCTGACCTAACAATTTATGAGAACGAAGTTTCTAAAGTAGGAATGGTTTTAGATCAAAAACGCCGGCGGGCTGCAACTTTCGTTGGTAACTTACAGCAAACATCGAATCAAATGGATCAGAAGATTGCCCAAGACAACGATACTAATAGATAATGCTTTCCTAATTGGATATAGCACCCACCCTACAATTAGACCAACACATATGGTGTAAACAAGAAACAAGATTGACCGTAAATACCAAGAAACATGTTAGATCAAAAACAGATGCAGAAAGCAGACTAGAGTCCAAAAAACTATATGTAAAACAAATCCTACAAAAGGACCCAGAAGAATGAAACGCACAAACAAAATCGATCGATTGGAAATCAAAACACAGCAACGATCCGTCTCATAGAAGATCGATGTGATTCAAAGAACAAACTCGTACGAACGAAGTGCAGGAGAAGAAAACAAGCGGGAAAAGACTAAGATCGCACCTCGGGAAGAAGGATCTCGCCAACGCGGAGAACCGCCCCAAACCCTAAACTCGACAACGTCAGCGAAAGCGGAGGAGAACGGAGTCGCGGTTTATATCCGCCTCCGTTCTCGTGATTCCTATCGTTCCGGTCCCTTGGATCGTGATCGAACGGTTATAATCGAGTGTAGCAAAGAAGCCCTAATTTTGACATTCACCGGGCCAGCCCATCATCCTGCACTTGGATCCGAACCCATTGACTGATCGGCCAGGAGAAGAAGAGATCCGTTTGACTTCACAGTCCATCAAAGTCAAAATATTTCTTAGATCTTTAGATTAATTATCAAAATATTTTACTAAATAAATTAAGTGATATGTTTAAATATATATCGAATAAAAATTTAAACCTTCAACCTTTGATAAATACGTCTAACACGTCATCACCAACTAAATCTTATCTGAGACCAAATATTGGTTTGGATTTCAAATAAATGTCACATCCCTGCAATGAGATTATTCTTATTTTTGAAAACTCAGAATCGAAGGTCTCTGTTCTATGAGGTAAGTTCACATAAATACAACCTAAGATGCAAAAACATAGGGAAGATAATATTTCAAGCAAACATTTGATGACTGATAAGACAAGACATTTAATTTGGTAGAGCTCCTTGTAAATCTAAAACCACCCTCCAACTTCAATGTAGGAACTATAGAAGTTCTTGAAGAAACCAGTAGCATTCCAGAAAAAGCAAGCTAGCCAATGTGCCAAGTTAAAGTAGCAAACAGTGACACCCCATCAAGATCAGTTAAACAAATGAAGCAGATTGTAAGTGATCCAACAAAAAAAGAAAACACTTGTTGTAGAAACAATATAATCATCATTTACATATTGGAATATCAAACAGATAGTCCCAAACATATGATTGACAAGCAGCTTGTAATAATCAAGTGAGAAACAGATGTTATGATACAAGTGCCAAACAACCAATGAATCTTTCGGATTGGATTGGTAAAGCAAGTGATTCAGACTGTAAGTGATCCAACATTAAATTACTGACCATAATAAGCTGAAGTCTATTAACCAAAGACATTTAGACAATTGTTTCAAGTGCTAATGAAACAATAACAAGCTCCAAAATACTTAGTATTATCACTCAAGAAAATGGAAGGAGTAGAAACAAAAGCCCATTTGGCAAACATGAATTGATTGCATGAACTCTTCCACCACTCATTGGTCAAGTGAATCTAGATACTACATGACCCTGCCTGGATCACAAGAGTCTAGACTGAATTAGAAGATGTGGCAACATAACATGGAACACAGATAAAGCTACATATTTGGACTTTGTGCTATGATTTCAAGCACCAACTTTAGGTAATCCAATAGTCAAAATGAACAAAAGACTGCAAACATCAGACCACACAATATATACTATGACATAGAAAGAATCAACAAAGTTTGTTTGCTTCTGTACTACTTACTAATAACCAGAGGGTGCACCTCAGGCACTCCAATGAGAAGAACTCACGAAGAAGCAAGACCATGAGAAAGCAGAAAAGCATGGAACACTAACTGGTATAAAGTAAGAACTCAAATGCAGAGGACACAGCAATGGCCTCAATTCGTGAAACCAAACTCCCATCTTTCCCCTTCCCAATCGCAACAGATCTTATGATTTGCAACGAGAACACTTCAAATTCCCCATTAGAGAGTCGTAGGTTCCACAATTCAAACGCTTTGTTCGTCTAAAATCCCCAGCAAGGAAAAGCAACCACGACAGATACAAACAAAGCTCTCCCCCTTTTCCAGATTCGACCCATCATTCCACTACCCGAACAAAAGAAAGCAAGGAAGAAAAAGAAGCTAATATAACCACAGAATCACACACAAAGAGAGAGCAAAGAGGAGACTTGAAGGATCCAACGCCCCACTAAGCCTTCTTGGGCGACTTGCTGGCGGGCTTGGCGGGCGATTTGGGTTCCTTGTTCGCGGTCTTCTTCGGCAAGAGCACGGGGTTGATGTTAGGAAGCACCCCGCCATGGGCGATCGTCACGCCGGCGAGAAGCTTCCCCAGCTCCTCGTCGTTCCTGATGGCCAGCAGCACATGCCGCGGAATGATCCGGTTCTTCTTGTTGTCCCTTGCCGCGTTTCCGGCCAACTCCAACACCTACCTCCACAACCGCACATCGTCAATCAAAGCAGACCAGAAAAATCCTAGAAGCAGAAAAAAAGGGGGAGAGATCGATTTGCCTCGGCGGCGAGGTACTCGAGGACGGCAGCGAGGTAGACAGGGGCGCCAGTGCCGACACGCTGGGCGTAACGGCCTTGCTTGAGGTAGCGGCCGATACGGCCCACAGGGAACTGGAGGCCGGCCTTCACCGACCGGGAGACCGGCTTCTTCTTGGGCCCTCCGCCCCTCCGACCGCCGGCGCCTTTCCTGCCCTTCCCGGTCGCCTCCATCTACTCGGCGTTGCGCTTCGTGCCGGTTTGGACAAACCCGATATAGTGGGAGCGGTTTGCCTGCTGTTATATATGCACTGCCCACATGTGTTTTGGTGACCTGTGTGCAGACGGTACTGACCGTTGGATGCGTTTCGAATGGACCGCTGGATATCGACAGCCTGGCGATCCGTGAATTCGCGATTGAGCTAATAGGAGACGATTTTGACAGATGCAATCATCAGATCGGTCCGTTGTAGCAACGGACGATGGGGAGCTGCCGACGTAGACGAGAGTAAGCGTCTGGGTCGGGCCCACCTAAGACGGAATCGAACATTTCTTTTCGTACCCTAAACGAAGTTACCCGCCCCGTAAGATGGATATATACTGACCAATAGCATATTTCCATGTCAGCAAAATAAAACAGGAAAAGAATAAATTAAAATATAGCTTTTCGCTTTTCATTAAATAGGTGTTGAGTTCCATTTGCGTTGGTGGGTCCCAAATAAATGGGTGCACGTTAGTCACGGTCTTTTCCCTCTTTCCTTGATTAATATTTACTTATGATACAGTTACATGCAAGCACAGCACATGCAAGGAACTCAACTTGCATTTAAGTTGCATAAGCATACATCATGTTCATATTTAAATCTTTCTAATGTAAATATAGATAGGAATTTAATCCTATCAACATCTAAATAACTCACCAGCTACATCAAACCTTTAATATTGAAGAAAATAATAATTTGATTGATTGTTCCTCCATCCCCTATATGATTGTGGCATGAGCTTGAGAGACACAAATAGCATCTGAATTAAATGAAGGTCATCTTTGAGGAAATTCTTGTCTGACTTCAAAATTATGTCTATGAACCAGTGTCCTGATGATACATATGCATTTATGCCTGTACATGTCAAGCTGTGACTGTTGCATTCCAAATCGGCAGAGTGATCCTTTTCATTTACAGGAAATTTTGTTGCTAGTTTAACCTGCATCAAGATTCAATGGAGAAAAGTTGAGCAGATGTACTATGATTTTTTCTCTTCAGGTTCATTTATCAGTCATGAATGAGCACAATGGATAGACAAAAGTTGCAGAAGCAAGAACAATGATAATGAGATTTAGCAATGAGTTCAGTGGATCTGCTTACAAAAAATGTGAGCCAAAACTAGTGCATTCACTTTTGTTAGAAGAAGTACCACCAGATAAGCTCCCATTGGATAGATCACTCATGCACCAGATTCACTGGCCGAGAATTTCCACTAGTTCATGATCAACATCTATACAAATATTTTTTCTTGATACTAAAATTCCTTAATCACCTAATGGTGCACAAAATATGCTAACCACTAGAACATGCATAGGGATGTTTTTGTCTGTGTGGTTTAGGTACATGCAACAACTGACATGCCATGTCAAGCTGCTTTAGGTACCAAGTGCACCATTTTCTTCCTACTTAAGAATCATGATTTAAGGGCGAAAAAAAATCATGATTGTGCGGTGCCTGGATGTCAATACTACTAGATACCTGTTTTCGCAATTAATCTGAAAACCAACTGCAGCTACGGTATATCCATAGTCCCTGAAAAATTTAGAGAGAGAGAAAATTTTGAAGTGCTGTTGAAAAATTACTCAGTAATGTAAGAACTTCCACAGTATCATTTTTACCTTGGAACAAGTTTGGTCTTATAATGGACTGAGAGAGCAGGACTAGAGAAAGTGAGAGAGCTATTTGTATAACATAACGGAATCAAGAAGCAATACCTTGCATTGTATTTAAGAAAGATCCTAAAACAAATCATTTTCATATGCAGGGTACTGGTAGAGTACTAGAAAAACTCCCCACCTAGCAGAACAAGCTGAATCGACTTGAATGTGCATTTTCTGCCAATAGGAGTTCCATATATCAAGATCAGCAGACACTCATTGTCCATAATCAAGTGATGAAGAACATGTGCAGCAAGCATAACATGCCTTGACAATCACTTCATGATGTGATCCTGCAAATGAATGCTGGTACACTTCTTTTGGGCAATGATCACCAAGAAAAGTTATTCAATGATCATCAGCTGGTAATTTGTACCAGCCCGGATGTGGTTTCAACATCACAGTCAATTAAGATCAGAATCAAGAAAAGTTACTCAATGATCATCAGCTGGTAATTTGTACCAGCCCAGATGTGGTTTCAACATCACAGTCAATTAAGATCAGAATCAATAATGTAAATATTGCATTCGCAACTAGTTCTAATATGGGACCTTGTTCCATTACCTCAAAATTCTTGCATTATAGGCAACCACAAATTTCGTTTCTATGTTCCTCTAATGGCCTCTCATCTCTGTTACCGACTTCAAGGTATAGATATCCTCGATTCTCATTGTCATGGAATTCACTAACTCTTCCCATTCAGCATATGAAACTATAGTCCCACTTTCAATCATTTTGTTCATGTAATGATGTGTCTCCTCAAGTTTTCCAGTAGTGTATAAACTTCGAACAACAGATGTGTGCAAGCCAACATCTACTTGCATCTTCTCCCTTTCCATCTGCTCAACGAAAGAGACAGCCATCGCAATATCCCCCCTCCCCAGATGGCCATGGATCATCAAAGAATATGTCGATGCATTGGGCCTAACACAACCACCACAATTCCCAGCCCTCAACTTCTCAAAAAGGCCAATTGCCTCCTCCATCCTCCCTGCTTCCCAATAGCTTTTTAGAATCCAATTACAAACTTGAGCAGTTGGAGAAACTCCCTCATTTACCATCTCCAAGAGAAGCCTATATCCATCATCAACCTGGCCTAGTTTGCAGAGACCTGCTATCACAGCAACAGTGATATCACCAACAGATACACTTTGTTTCTTCTTTTCGAGATCTAAAAACTCGACCGCATCTTCTGCTCTACCAGCCCGGCACAAGGCCCCTATGAATGACACATAAACGCGGGTCTCCACCGGAATGTTCTTCTCTGTTGCCTCTTTCAAGAGCATTTCAGCCTCTTCAACTCTCCCTGTTTTACAAAGCGATTGGAAGTACGCCCCAAATGCCACCGTTTCAGAAATCAACTTGGTCGAGCTCAGTTGGAAGATGACTCGCCTTCCTGGCTTTAGCACTGGAATCAAGCTATCTTTGATGTTTTGGCCTTTCTTCAACAATTTATCGAACAACTTGCGCGCTTCTCGCAACTTACCCGACTTACACAACCCATACAAGAAATTCCCGTAGATCAGTATGTCAAGCTTACAGTTCCACCTATCCACCATGCTCCTGAGAACCAAATCAGCTTCGAAGACGTTCCCAACTCGACAGAAGCTGCGGAAGATAGCAAAGTAAGTCAATTCATCTGCTTCAAATCCCTTCTCCTCCATTTCCCTCAGAACAGCTCTAGCCAAACTCGGATTCGGGCAGCTACTCTGACAGAAAGCACCAATCAAGGCCATGTACCTCTGCCTACTCAAACCCCACCGGCTCCTCGAAACCCTGCGATAGACTTGCTCGATCTCAGACGCGTCAACGCGGCGCCGGCAGAGACCGATGAAGAAATCCGAAGCGCCGGAGATCCCATCGGGGCCTCCCCCTTTGATGTCATGCCAAACCGATTCGACGTCGCGGATGGGGGATTCCGGGAGTAGGCATTGGAGCACGAGGCTGTAGAGGAAGAGGTCGGGGACGATGCCGCGCTGCTTGAGGCCAGAGAGGACAGACTTCGCTCTGGTGAGCTTCTTGCGTCGGGAGAGGGCGCGGATGAGGAGGACGGAGGCGGTGGAGTCGAGGAGGTGGGCTTCGGCGAGGGCGGAATCGAGGGCGGCAAGGGATCTGGGGTCGCTGGGGGTTTTAGAGAGGTATTGAAGGAAAAAGGAGAGTCTTTGGAAGCAGGGGGTTTTGGGGAGCCGTGGGGATGAAGTGGAGGAGGCGTGGAATGGACGAGGTGAAGCGGCGAAGGGGGAGTCACGAAGGGTGGAGCAGAAAGAAGGCAATCGAACTAGCAGTGCTCTCATCAGAGCTCGCCAGGTTATCGAGGCTGCAGCTGTGGTGTTCGGTAATATGCCAGCAGCAGTCATATTTTGGACAGGAGGATGCGGACGAGGCGCGCCAGTTCGACCACCGCGACCGTTCTATATTATACTGCACTGCAGCCCCAAGCGCTCGCTTCACCAAAGTTATCGTTCCCTTTCTCCTTCTCATCGCCGTCCCGCCTCCGATCTCGGAGTCTCCCACCCTATATTTTCTCCAAATATCCAATTCAATCCCTATTCTTCCCGACTTCTTGTGCCGAACTCCCCTCCGGAAACTATGCCTCCCATCCTTCTCCTTCTTGCGTTTCTTGATTCGGAGATTCCCAATCCTACGCTGCGATTAGGTCGTGTTCTTTCTCGCCTAGGTTTTGATCGATCCAAAATATCCGTGTCGATTTGGTATCATCAACGATGATTCGTTTTTGTTATTGTAATTGTGCGAGACCGACATGACGCGTCTTCCGCAAGGTCGAACCAGGCAGGCGGAGAAGCGGGGGAGCCAGAGCCGCAAAGGTCCTCGCATTCACCTTGAGGTATGCTGGAATCGGGTTCTTCAGGGAGAACCCGCGTTCATCTCCGACCAGGCCGTCGGCGCCGTGAGCTTCCTCCGATCGTGCAGCAAGTAGCCCCACCATCGCCTCGCCCTCCCTTCTTCCTCTCACTCTTCAACTCACCAGCTTTTCATTTGTGAATTAGCAGATCTTGTTGGATTTGCATCTCGTCGTCTCTAATTAATTGTTTTTGCTTTTAATATTGCTAAAACAGGCACGGCCGATCGCTGCGGAGGGGAAAGGCTGGATCTTCCTCTCGAGAATAAACACCTAAAATCCGATGTCCACCTCTTGAGTTCTGCCTTCTTGTCCATCTTCTCAGCTTAAATTTGTAGGATTTTTACTTCTTCTTTTCTTTAATTTGCAGGAACATCTTTGCTCATGAGATGTTGAGAGGAGCAAAATCCCTCATGAGATGATCCCTTTCCCCAAAAATGGTTAGATTCAACATCATGTTTTGCAATAGTTTTAAACAGGTGGTTTATAGTTTGAACAATCAACAAAAATTGGTTCATCAATTATGATTACATAAATCATTAGTTAAAAATTAAAGTTGATAGTAATACATTCATCATATCCATCATATCCTTATAGATGTTTAAATATTAGGGATGTCCAATGTAATGTTTGTGCTTTCTCAATTTATTTATTCATGTCTTAGACAATATATAAGGGATTTATAGTATGTTTGACCAACTCAATTATGAAAACACAAGATTGTACGCCTAAGTGTATGCATACATGTATATTAGTACCAACAAAGCCCAAATACATGCATACATGTACGCCTAAGATTGTACTCCAAAGCCCAATATGATTCCTTGATAAAAATTCGATAAGATTATCCTTTTTAATGTATGCGTGCATGTATATTAGTTTATAGCATATTTAGAATAAGAAAATTGTATGCTTTTTATGTGGAACATCCGAACACGCAACAAAACATCGCGTTGGATCTGTTGTAGTCCGCGAAACGATCCCGAACAATTAGGCTTCCACGAGCCATGCAAGCCACAGGTTGGAGAAGGCGAGAGGAGAGCTCGCTCCATTTCTCCTACCCATCCCTCTCCCTCCCTCTTCCCCCCCCCACCACACTCATTCCCTCTTCCTCCCCCGCACGAAAGCGTACGCATTTCCCGCATCGACCTCCACTTCATGGCAGCTGCTGCTGCATCCACGTCCTCGTCGTCCGCCCTGCGACGGCTCCGCGCG
Organism: Musa acuminata AAA Group; assembly: GCF_036884655.1. Taxonomy (NCBI): domain Eukaryota; kingdom Viridiplantae; phylum Streptophyta; class Magnoliopsida; order Zingiberales; family Musaceae; genus Musa; species Musa acuminata. The sequence continues at coordinate 7,951,400 of NC_088333.1, forward strand.
CTGCAGTCGGAGCCGGGCAACGGGGCGTGCGTCGACTGCGGGCAGAGGAACCCGCAGTGGGCCTCCATCTCTTACGGCGTCTTCATGTGCCTCGAGTGCTCCGGCAAGCACCGCGGCCTCGGGGTGCACCTCAGCTTCGTCCGCTCCGTCACCATGGACTCCTGGACCGACGCCCAGCTCCGGAGAATGGAGTGCGGCGGCAACGACCGCCTCAACGCCTTCCTCGCCCGACGCAGGGTCCCCAGGGACGCCGACCCCGCCACCAAGTACAACTCCCGCGCTGCCGCCGCCTACCGCGACTGCATCCAGGCCCTCGCCGACGGCCGCCCCTGGCAAGACCCGCCCGTCGTCAAGGAGGCCACCACCGAGCCCAGCGCGAGGAAGCCGCCGCGGAATCCGTCCGGGTGGGACAGGTGGGACGACGAGGAGGAGGACGGCTGCGACCACCTCGCGGCTAGTTCGAACATGAGGAGGAATCAGTCGGTGGGTGACCTTGGGTGCGGGAGCGGGAGCGGAGCAGCGACGTCGCTGCGATCTCGGTCGACGCAGGATCTGCCCGCCATGGCGAACAAGGAGAGGTTCTTCGCGAGGAAGATGTATGAGAACAGTGCTCGGCCGGAGGGGATCCCACCCTCACAAGGCGGCAAGTACGTGGGATTCGGATCGAGCCCCACTCGGCCAGCACGGAGTGCTTCGCAGGATGACTTGCTCTCCGTCGTCTCTCGGGTGAATGTTGCTAGTCATAGAATGACAGAATGAGTTTAATCTATAGATCGGGTCCTTTTCTCCCAACTTATACATCTATTTTGCATGCTGTTTATTCTGACAGAATAAACAACATTATTCTATACCGATTTATTCTTAATAAAGATATATGTTATTTATTTTTGCATGCTGTGTCTACAGGGATTTGGTCGCCTGTCCATGGCCGCTGCTTCTGCTGCGCAATCTGCAGCTAGTGTTGTCCAAGCAGGTACAAAGGAGCTGACTTCCAAGGTATTGGTTCATTTCCTTTGTCCTTGTTGATGAGCACGACATAGTGTTCCAAATATACGTGTACTGCAGGTGATGGAGGTGAACTATGATCAGAAGGTAAATGAAACAGTGAACACGGTGACAGCAAGAACCAGCGAAATCGGTCACAGGACATGGGGGATCATGAGAGGCGTAATGGCAATGGCGTCGCTGAAGATGGAGGGAATGGGGTGGAGCGAGGGTGACGACGGCAGATACTCCGAAGCGTTTGGGCAGGAGAGCAAGGGTGGAAGCGGTCGGCAAACGCATCCTTCGGCGAAAGACTCGCGGGGTGATTGGAATGAGAGCGAGATGAAGGAGGAGGAGGATCACAGGAAGCACACCGACGGCGAAGATAGCTGGGCGTGGTGGGATGAAGCCGACGATGATGAGCAGGAGATCAGCCATCATCAACCCAAGAGTGCCAAGTGATCTATATGGCCTGGAAGAAGCGAAGTGAACGTGTCCTGTTAGTCTATGTTGAGGTCTCATCTTTTGTTGCTTTCTCTCTCGTGTATGTGTTGATGTTGAGACGAGTAGATTCTTGTATTAAAAAAATGAAATAATTAGTATTAATGATGCAAAAATACAAAAGAATTTACTAAAAATTAGAAATAAGAATTTAAATACTATTAATTTAATTAAGGATATAATTGTTAGTAAGCTCAATAACGATGAAAAATCCATAATCGGTCCAAAATAATCGGATATTATGACTTAATATTGTTACGTATTTAGTGCTTATTATATAATGATAAATATAGTGAAAGGGTGAGTATTACTTACCAGAACGCCACCACTTGACGAAAGGCTTCGTTTGGGCGATTCTGAGAGTTGTGAAGACTTCCAGTGGTAATACCTAATTTTGTAATGAAAATTTGGTTCAGAAAAACAAAATTAAAGCGTCATCGTTAACGAAGACTATCCGGTGAGATTACCTCATGCTACTCGACTCTGCATTCTTATTCTCACCGCAGCCACGTTAAAAAAGGTCTGAGGTGATGATAATGGCGTCGCCCGGACTCGAACCGGAGACCTTCAGTGTGTTAGACTGACGTGATAACCAACTACACCACGACACCTTGATGACGAGTCTCAATTAGTCTTACTTCAAGTGTCCTATTACTTGAAAGCTAAGGTTGCGAACGCAGGTTGAACGAGATCTGTCATCATCTAGCTGAAGAAGAAGCACCAACAAGTGGATAGGTTCGGAGAGGGCTCCTGCTGCAAAACAAAGCACCTCAAGAAATCGGAGAATCCAAAAGCCACAAGTCTTCTGCTTCTCGGCACCTTAGCCAACACCCCAGAACATAAGAACACAAGGTAAGCGAGGAAGAAAATGGATCCAATACCGAGAAGGCCAAAGACTATTCCGTAGGGAGAACGAATCCATGTCCGCAAGAAATCTCACAACGCCAAGACGGACACACCGACCGAGCATTCAGAACATTACCGGTTCAAGAAACATCAAAAGAATGACCCAAATCCCTAACCCCAGATTGAATCCCAGCAAGCAAATCCGATGAATCCTAAGCCGTATACACTCGAAGGAGATCAAGAAATGAGATCAGATCCGAGTAAAGGACAGACAAATACCTTGTTGTCGAGGATCGCTTCGTGAAACGGAGAGAGAGAAAGAGAGAGAGAGAGAGAGAGAGAGAGACAGGGAAGAAGGGGTTTTAAATAGGGAGCGAGGTTGAGGTGTGTAGTAGTTTAGACGATTGATTTGACTTAAGTACCCCTGATACGTCTTGTGGTTGCCGAGAAAGTTGAGGGTATTGTAGTCCAGAAAGGTCTCTGTAGCATATTTTGTATAGAAACCATATAGTATCTTCTGTTGCCTACACATATTTATATTATGCATTTTTATTACAAAACTAATTTGCCTACATGATAAAATATAATTCATAAATACATTTTCAAAAGATAGACACTTAAATTTTGACATATCCCTTTACTATCGATACCATATAAATAAATCATCATGCATTTGCAAATAAACAATTTGTATCATTCCAGTAAGAACTGGAACATGAAGGCATCCATTTGGAGCAGCTGGAATCACTGGCATCTTGAAAACCTTATAGTACACAGTTAAGCCAGAATGATAACACCATCAAATTAATATATATATATATATATATATATATATATATATATATATATATCCATTACATTGCACAAAAAAAAGTAATGCCCAAACATGACTTTGCTCAACATAAAACCTCACCAATCTTAGAAAACAAAATTCTTTCACGTACTCAAATTACATACTTTTCAAGAACAAATCAAAAGTAAAAATTGATTTATTCCAGGACAAATCAATCATCTTTCAAAAAGAACAAAACTCATTCTTTTTTTACCACTATAAGCCACTGCCTAAATTAGTCTTCCATTAGAGACAAATCTTATCGTAATATAATCTTGAGATCCCATCCTAGAAGATACTTTGTCTTCGTGATGTCAGGCTTCCTTTGGCGTGGATCATCACGAGCATTTTCAATCATTTTAATCAATACTGAGGGTTCAATCGCTGCATAAGGAGGTAGGGTTTTGTCAACTCATTATTTAGTTAATTGGATGCTTTATTGATAATCTAAGTGGTACAGTTTCTTAAGCAAAAGATGTGTTGTATAATTATTGTTGTTGTTTTCCTCTCTATACCAAAATATTATTCACCAAAAAAGATTCTACGGTTGTTTATCCTACTTAATAGGATAAAAAGGGATACAAGTGTAAAGTTGCTCAAGGCAAGGAAAAGAGAACTTACCTCCTTCACGATCTCAGCACGTTCCATCATTGTAAATTCACCTACAGATAACACAAATCCCACTTAGAGATCATGCCCAAGGCTGTTAATTAGCTACATAATACTATTGAATCATGAAAACCCCAGGAAATTGCCACCTGGGTGACAAGGAAAATCCTAAACCACTGTACGACATGAATTGGTCATTAAAGATCAGTCATAATTGTATTAATATGTGCACTAATGAAAGAGAGGGTTGGTAAACCAGAGAGAGTCTCATGTTGGCATGTTATATTGGCTATTACTGACTTACATTAGACACATGAATGAGAGATACAGAGAGAGAGAGGGAGAGGGAGAGGGAGAAAGGCATTCATTTTGGAACTTGAAAATCCTAGAAGTTTCTGAAATTTGAAGCCGATATTCAAACCTCTTGACCAGTAATACTGAAAGAAAAGGAAAATTGTAGCAGTAAGCTTCCGAATGAACAAGGAAATTACAGTAATCGATCATGAAATTACAAGGTAATCAAGGAAATTTACCAGGGTTTCCGAGGTTAATAGGGCCAGTGTTATCTCCTTACATCAGCCGAATAAGTCCCATCAACCTTCATGGTACAACAGAAAGTTTTTATTAGTGTTAACAGCACAAGATAAGGCCTGAAAGATTTATGCTCATAAAAAAGGAAACTTTTACCATGTCAGAAACATAACAGAAACTTCGGGTCGTGTTCCTGGAGCCTGAACTGTTAAGGGCTCACCACTGGGTGCAACCATAACCAGATTAAGTAACCATGGTCAAAGGAATTTCCAGTTCATTTGTTGATGAGATCATAAAATTTACCTAAGTGCTTGAGCTACAAAGTAACTGACAACATGACCATCATCGATGTTCATGCGTGGTCCATAGGTGTTGAAGATTCTAGCAATTCGGATCTCTAGTAAAGAGTAACAATCCCAAAGGTGAAGAAACATATGGTGAGAACTTGCCTAGTTATTTCTTTCCAGTAATTTACTTTCTAAGTCAAAGAGCTGATTAGATATGAATACTCTACCTATGTCATGCTGCCTATGATAATCAAACATCAATGTCTCAGCCACACGCTTCCCCTCATCATAGCAACTCCTGACCCCTAAAAGTTCATAAGGTGAACATTAAGAGGTTAAATTAAGGCACGTAACATTGTAACACTAAACCACCAGTTAAGAGAGACATAAATACCAATTGGGTTAACATTTCCCCAGTATTCCTCCTTCTGAGGATGCTCCAGGGGATCACCATACACCTCTGATGTTGACGTCAATAAAATCCTGCAAGACAGGAAACAAATTGTATGCACACACCATATGCTCCTAGGATTTGTTATTACACTAGTGTTTTAGACCATACCTTACTCCAACCTGCTTTGCAAGCCCCAACATGTTCAGTGTGCCAATCATATTTGTCTTAGTTGTCTGTAGCAAGACCATTTTGAAATTAATGTTCGTCCTGGTTAAACTTCGTGATAAAAAATGCATACAGCAGCAACAAGCGAGTTTGAGAAAAAGGCAGCTGACAAATGGTAGTAAACACATGGAACAGTCTTAGACTGATGAAGTAATATACTTATCTTATTCTTTTCAGGAACAAAAACCTATTATAGCTAACAGAAAATCTAATTTTATAATACAGAGCTACCATCTTGAAATAAAAAAGAAAATCAGTATCTCAGAGTTGCCAAAACAATATAAAAGGTTTCTTGAAAGATCTCCAAGCTAACAAAGAAGACAATAAGGAGTTGTTGGAAAAAATAAGAGTTACAAGAAATATTATGTACCAAAGAAAAATGAGAAAAAAAAAATGAATATAGATTTCTAACATCTAGCACCACACACTAAATTGAATTCTTTAACTAAAATCTACAAAATAAAAGTTCAATCACAATCAGTCTAAGAAATGGTGACTTTCAAATTGCAAAGCTTACGTAAATGAGATTGTTAAATTTATGTAGGTTTGAGAGACTGACAAATCATCCAGCTTATCCATAGAAACCAAGCTATCCTCCAGTGACAGATACCTAATGCATGGTAGAATAGATAAACAGCACATGATACAGAAACAGACATTTTTGTTTCTGATGTAAAATTCAACATATTTCTTAGTATCTATCCCATATAAAAATGCATACCTTGACTGGATTGTATTTATAGAAAATTGGCAAAGCAGGGCAAGCTAAGTGATAGATACAATCAACTTCCACCAATAGTGGCTCTGTGACATCTGACAGGACAGAAATGAGCTAATAAATGAGATCAAGTCTTTTATTAGAACAGCATATTTACACATTTTCCATTAAGCATACAGAATTTTACAGACATTAACCAACCAAACCATGTTGTATCTTAGAATGCTTAAAAATTGTATAGAAGAGAACTTGAGCAAGGGTCATAACACAACGAAAAGGCTCAAAGAAGGGAGACACTCTTTCAGATGACTCAATACTTGTTCAAATAACAGGAAAGTACCATGTCGAATCAGCTCAAATCTTGGGTGGCCAATCCATTCTTGAGATTGTCCTTTGAGCCACTAAAGAAATTGTCGGCAACTATCACCTACCAACATAAGTTTAAAAAAATGCACAATACAAAGGTGTTCAGTCAATATCCAACAATTTGTTACATGAAAATGGATAAAATAGATAGTAGTATGTCAGAAGTGGTATCAAGCTTTTGCATTGAAATATCAATTTCTGTGATAATCCATACAGATATACTTGTATGGACACCAAAATCCAAAGCTTGTCAATCTGTTTGTCATGTTATCAGTGTTTCAATTGAGTTCACCATTTTTTTGGCTATGATATAAAACAGTCAAAAGTGAGCCTTCAATTCATCTTTTTTGGTTTGGAAGTGAAACGTAGTAGAAAAGTAATAGATATATGAAGAAAAGATGGGCTCAAATTTTCTCAAATACATAAATATTCTTTTGTAAAGACAATTTTTATTAACAAAAACAAGGGGATCAAAATACAAAAACAAACCGACCATAAAATTCCAACTATTTGGGGTTGTTGCATGGATCTTCCCACTATTGTATTATATTTAGAAGATATCTGAACAACTTTATCAGTAAGATTTTCAATTTTTGTCTCATTTCTTCTCATATCAGCTGTTTCAAACTTTAATTAAATTTCATAGAGATATAAATAATTAAATTACTCTAAGTACCCTGCCATTGTAACATAAACTCCCATTTGGATAAATCATCTAATTCCATTTATCATTATAAAATAAAATCCATATGTAGAAACTAATAATCTATGCCCTCTGATCATATTTGCATGTTTAGTTCTGTCTCTGAAAATAATAAGAATGGTGATCGTCATATACTTAAAATGACAAGAATAATTCTACTCATGATCTTTGGAGGCTTACATTGCAGGAAAAGCCTTGCTAGAAATATATTAGTGAAACTGAAATCAAAATATTTAATAAAGCAGCATTATGGTATTATGGTAAAGATATTTTTAGGTTAAATTAAACTGTTAATCTCTAACTAGAATATAGTGCTCATGACTGATGATACAACCAAGTCAAGACACATCTTTATGAAATTCATGCAATTTAGGGTGGATCTAATTATCAGCGAAAGAATATGTAGATTATTTCTAAAATATGACTTCCTTGGGCAAACAAAGATAAGATTCTGTTTAAATATCGAAATTATTCTAGTGCTATCATGTCTGATAAGAATGACCAGCGTAAGAAAACTGAACAAAGCAAACCAGATATATACCTCATTCTTTTCATTTGGTGGACATTTGCCATCAACTTGTCCACCAAATGAGAACCAATGAAACCAGCACCCCCAGTAACCAAGATTCGCATATTGGACTGTCAAGCGGAAATGTCAAAATGAACTCAGAATGTTTTCCATGAGAAAATGATTTACGATAGTCTGAAGAGCCAGAGAACAACAAAACTCGAATTCCAATAACAAATCCCAGAGTGAAGTTTGATTATCCTACTTTATCCAGTTGATTAAACTGTAGAAAACTGAAATCACATTGCAAATCTAGTCCTTAGCAAATGTTATACAAAACTCATAATGATGAATTATTTCTCTACAACGAAGAATATCATTACTAATAATTGATTAATCAAGTTTCTTACTCGGAGATCTAACTATTCCGGATCTTAAAAGCTTAAAACCAGTACCCAAAAAAGCTTCCATCAAGCCTCAGAAACAAAAGCAAAGAGAAGTAACCAGCAAAAACTAGGAATTTCGAAGAGGGGAAGGGGTCGGAGGCATTTTTTGCTACGACATGATTGTTTCCGTTGGCTGTTTCAGTCGCCATTCCTCAGATCCTGCACGAATGTTTCTAGATCTCATTGACACAGAAGGCCAGAATCTCGAAACATTATATATCAAAATAAAACCCTATCGAAACAACGCTAAAGAACATAAGAACACAGCAACTACTCCCCACCAAGATTTTTTCCCCTCTAGTAAACCAATCAAAATCCTTTCTTTTCTTCTACTCACGGCACCTCACGGAAGGAACTATCGAGATCCAAAGACCTTATATAGAGCCAAACCACCCGCACCAACCGACGCAATCAAAAACATGAATCTCGATTAACAAAAGGCGAGGCGGTAGCGACCATGATCACAATAACGCTTAAAATACACGCGAAGAAAGATTCGGAAGGCCTCGTCGAGACCGATATCCCTTTCAGACACCAAACGATAATGATTCTAACTCCATTAACATACTACGTCGTCAACAAAGATCAGAAAGATCCCAATTGATCCAAGATAACCACTTCAAGGGGATTACCTTAGAGGAATCTGAGGAATTATGCTACGGGATCGAAGAATTCGGAATGAGACCAGGGATTTAAGAGTAGGAAACGAGAGAGTGTTTCGTCGGACGCGTGATTTGGGGAGGATTTGCGGCGCCAAGCGGCTTAAATGACGTTCTGATCTCAGATATCAGCCGTACGATCAGTGGGTCCTTGGATATTGGACGGTTGATTCCTCTATGCCGCTGTTCACGTGGTGGTTGTCTCATGGTTTAAAATACCAAGTGTTGCAGATGTTTTTCATAACACTGTTTCTGTTTTATGTTTTTAAAAGTATTTTTTGAACTCCAAGTTACTGAAACACCTTATGTGGATACAATCATAAAAAAAAATATTTATATTTAAATATTTATATAATTGACTCCAAATAATTAATAAGGTAGAGATGTAGGAAAATTTGTTGTTGTATTAATATATTATTATAAATACTTCAAAATTTATGTAACTAAGAGAGAGGATAATACGTGATGTAATTTCCATATCTGATATTAAATTATGTTATAAGCCAAAAAATAATTAATAAAGAACATATATTGCATAATTTTAATTATTAGATGGAGATCATTTTTGCACTCGCACTCTGGAATGCTGTGGGAGAAACATATATTTAAAGAAAAAGATCAAGGATTTTTCATCTCATTTTATCTAAATAATCTTCATGAATTTATGCATTATAAAGATTTGTAATGATAAGAATACTAACCCACATTTGTAATGATAAGCAATATAAGATTCCAACTTCCACCAAGTCTACTACAGTTTGATCACTTCAAATATCATATGATCAAAATAAAAAGTTACATTTGGAAACGAAGCTTTTTCAACAATTGTCTCGATTCGAAGACATGTCGAATGGATCAAATGAATAATCCAAGTCTGACCTCATCAAATCCATCTGAGAAAAGGCTTTATAATAGACTGATCTGAGCATTCATGAAAAGGAGTTTTTTCCATCTTAGACTGATCTGAGTATTGTGTTTACTAGCTGAGTAGATTCCAAACGAGAGGAATCTATTCAAGAGTTTGGTGGACATGGCTTGGCTTTTCCCTTTTCCCATGAAAGCTGTGTTTCTCCCACTCTTCTTGCCCTTCCTCGACAGTGGGTGCACCGAGCACGGGTAAGCTGTCGTCTGTCAAGCACCATGACTGCAGCAATTTACTTCATGAAACAAGGAAACAAGCCAACCTACCTTGTCTTCATGTGTTGGCATGTTTCTGTTGATCTTTCCATGTCGTTTCATGAAGAGAAGAAGAAAGTTAGGACTAGCTTTCTTGTCATCCTTCAGTTAAGTTTATGAATTACAAAAAATAACTTTAAATTTCATTCGGATCGGTACGTACCAAAGTCCAAACATGATCCGCCGCCGCTATATGGATCATTTCTTTCCAATACATCTGCCACGACCACCATGTATCCGAACATCTGCAGCACACACAGCCAATTACAAGAAGAAAACTAGGTGACAGCAGAACATGATCTTGTTGTGGGCAAAATCGAAGCAGAGTTGTATGGGCTCGGGGAAGAAGGTGGCTCCGTTTAAAATCTTGAAGACCAAAGCACACATCTATAAGAGGGAGTAAATGCCACCGTCTCGTTCATGGCGAAGACAATCCTGCACAGCTTGGATCGAAAAAAGAAACACCAAGATGTAAACCGAAACAAAAGTGCAGGGTGTGAAGGACTTACAGCAAGATCACTTCATAGTGTAAGCTAATAAATGCTGGTGAAGATAAACAGAAGCTCCAAACTTGCTGTTGGTGGGTGTGGCCTCTTTTCCCATTGTCTGGAAAACACTGATTCATATATCATCCTTTTGATCCCAAAGACCACCATGATCCCAAACTGACGAGTATATCTTCTCCATCTGCTCCAAAAAAGGAAAGCCCAGTGCACGAAGCCCGCACTCAGAAGGAAAAGCCAATGAGAAATTGATACAAGAAGTAATGTGCAAAAAAGAAGTAAAACACAAAGAGAATAACAATCATATAATCAAAACATGTAAAGACGAACAGTAAATATACAAATTAAGAACAAGGGAGAAAACCATCCTTCAATCTGATCTTTGCAAGCCAAAAGAGATTAGGAAACCCAACCATACAAGTAAACTCATCATCCCGACTGGAGCGTAAAGTCCTTTAAATCACAGAAACTGACCACAATTACTCATCCCTACACACACGATTACTCAATTCCTTCATGGCTTAGCAATGAACACCATCTTGACCCCTATCACCACAATAAGTACTGAAGACACCACAGACAATGACCAGCTAAGCTGAATATCCAATAGAAGAAAAGTCCCTTTGTAATCATCCAATGAATATATATATATATATATATATATATATATATATATATATATATATATATATATATATATATATATATATATATATATAACATGATCTTCAAAGAGAAAAAATAATGGAAGCATGTTTACGGCTTGATTAGGAACTGGCCGTAAACAAATAACAACTAAGGTGGATCATTCCACTGCATAGCAGCGAAATGTACAACAAACTTCAAGCAACACATTTATCAAATGACCACCTTGCAAGAATAATTAAACCTATTTAGAAACTTGGGGTTCTACTCTCACCATGAAAGGAACTATCTTCTTTTCTACTTTAACAACTACATACCATGTGTGTCACTACTCAAACAGAATAAAGGAAAATTAAACATCCACAACAAACTCAAGTGGTATGTGATAGACTTTATCATTGAAGTATGGAAATATACATAAGTTCAATAGAAATAGGACAAATACCCCATAGTCATTCCTTAGAACTTTCTGATTAAACATGCTGTAAAATGCTTATGACAAGATGAAACCATATTCTCGGGGCAAAAATTAGGGATCAATAATTGGAATAACAACATAACTACATAAAGAAAAGCCAATATTATGTGTGTTCACCACAATAAATTTAAGTTTCAATCTTAGTTATCCGCTTTAACCTTCCTACTAAATTTCCAGAAAGACTCCAATCCCAATCAGGGTGCAAGAATCAGCAAATTGTTGCATCATAACTAATCAGCAGAAATATTAAAAACACTAAGGACGCACTTCAAATTGACAGGTTTCCTTTCCATGGTACAGAATTATTAGTCAAAGGAAACCTAACCATGCATCCAGCTGCACACATGGTGTCACCACTTATTCAGGTCAACAGAAGATCATTAGCCCCAAAGTGAGGGGGGCGCATGCACACATGAACTTCATGTTCTTCTGGTCCAACTCGATGTTTTGGAACCATAATCTCAAGCAAAGCACCAGTTTCATCATAGTATGCTTCCAGGTTGGCATCTTCAGGGATACGTGTCGGTAGTGTTATTTCCCTTATAAATTCCCCTGGAGGACAATGCTCAGGGGAAGGGTCAGTTAGTTTGAAAGTCCTGTCATGCCTCTTTATGTAAGGCATTCGGGCAGTGCTGACACAAATTATCTTCAAAATTCCATGTGTAAGATTGTTCCTCCAAGAAACTTTCACTCTTTGTTGATCAGCAAATGGCAAGCTCACCATTATCAAGTACCCCTCATCATCTTCATATATTGTCTTTGCAGCAGTTACAGGTCCATATGCATGCTTCATAACACCAGTGAATTCGTTCAACCATGATGGCTCGACTTCGTGCATCTCCACATCTTGACCTCTTTCAGCATGGGGATTTGCAGGAAGGCAGAAATCCTCATGCATAACATGAGGGAAGAAATCCTTCCTGCGTTTACTGCAGACAGGACAAAGGTCCATCCCATCACCATTAGAATGATTTGACTGTGAAGATAAATTCAAACTCGAAACGATAAGTGACTTTTTAGGATGGGGATGCGAAATGTTCTTCAATGGAGGAGGCCTCTCAAGTTCAAATTCAGTGTTGGTTAGATTCCTCCACAACTCAAAATCACTGGCTTCAAGAGGGATTGAAAAATTAAGATCCCTGCCCGTGAGCTCCACCCACTTTTTGCGGTCCAACTCACAAACAACCATCAGATTAGGAGACCTGACGACCTCAATTCCGTGGACACATTGTGGATTCGACAGTCCCCGATACTGCTTGCGCTGCATCCTGTGGGACCGAACAAAACCCCTGTCAACACTGAATGGGAATTGTGGCTCACCAAGACGAGAGTGCCCATTCATATAGCTCCGCAGTTGCATCTTCCCAAGCGCATTCTCTGGCCTCTCTTTGAAAATCCACATGTACATGTTCTCCATGTCATGCTGAACCAAGAACACATCATGGCGAACATCAGACTTGTCAAAGCCATTAACCCCATTTTCATCCCAGATGACCTTTCCCTTGGATTTCTCCGAGAGAATGGGCTTGAAATAGAAGCTAAAGAAGAACCACGCCCCCCAAATGCTATCCCCTCGCTTGGTGCACTTGCGAGTAGTAGTGACCACCTTTGGGATGTGAAGGGTTGCCTCTGCATCATAGAGTTGAGGGCCAAGGCCAACATCCAGCATGTCACAAGGGTCTGAATTCCACGATTGCTGGGAAGGAGAACGTTCGGCCGAGAGGGGGAGGTTGATGTCCGGGGCACCAGAAAGGACAACCTGCGGCCGCTGGATCAAGAGCTCACGGTCGGAGTCCTCGTGTGACGAAGACAGTAAAAGGCCTCCAGATGGATCCATGGAGAGGAGCGTGGATGGGTGATGGTTTTCCATGGATAAGGTGGTGAGGAGATCTTCTCCCATCCTTGTTTCTTCTTTGTTTTCGCCCTAGAACCTCTGCAGTCACCTCCTCCTCCTCCTGCTATCTGATGGGTGGATTTCGAATTTTGCCGCAGTCAACGAACGCATGCCACAGACGCCACACGCAGATCCATTCCATATATCCCACCACCCGATTCCTAATGCACCAAGACAATGCCAGTAACCCCCGAACCCAACAAAACTTCACCTGCAGAAGCGAACAAAAGAAGAGTCTTTTTCGTTTCAGCAGTACGAAACCCCAACACGCTCAGAGACCAAGAACAAAATAGACGTGTATAAATTGAAAAAGATGAGATTTTTCTGATCGCTTTAGATCTGCAGCATTTAAATCCACTCAAATACAACCAAATCTCGCAGGTCAAAAGTTCTTTTCCATGATCTTTCTAAATGAAAGCGCCAGAAACTTGAATGGAAGAACGGGTATATGACAGAAAGATGATATTTTTACCGATTCTGAAGCGATGAAATCAGCGAAAACCCAAAGCACGACAGTGGAAACCGCACAAAAGATATCAAGCAGAACATCACCACAACAGCGGAGAAGGGGGAAGGGGGAAGGAACAAGGCCGAAGACCCGGAGCAAACGGATTGGGATCTCCTCAAGATTACCTTTTGGGATCAAGGGGAGATCGCTAGGGTTCCAATTCGAAGAAGATGAAGCCTCTCGTGAGCCTCAAATCCACCATGGCTCCCAAATTTAGGATAAGTTGGAGTTAACAGCGGAATTGGAAGGAGGAGTAGAGGGAAATCGGGAGAAAGCGGCCGAAGGCGGAGCGAAACGGTAACGTGCGCCGGTTAAAGAGCCGCCCTCAGGAAACGCCCTCCACCGGATGGTACCTACATCGGCCGTTAGTTGACGGTAACGGCGTTTTCTCTCTACTTACCGGATATATTATTTAAATCGCCTCAAACTTTTTTGCATATCACATTATTCCTCCATAGCCATTTAATCTTTCCACCGTCCATCATTATGAAAAATAAATAAAATTATCGATCTAGTAATTTTTAAAATATTTTTTTCTCTTTTTAGGTATTTTTTCAATGATGCCCCTCGTTTTTTTAAAAAAACTATTTATTTATTATTATTTTATTTTCTAATATTTTAAATACCTCGAACGATCGATAAGAAGTGGTTAGGCGAAGATAAGAAATATTTAGGATATTAAATAAAAATAAAAAAATTAAATAAGAATCATAAAAAATAAATATGTTTTTTATTTATTAAAAATAAAAAAAAATGAATTCTCGAACAAAAATGTTTTGCATTTTTCTTACAAAATACTCATACTTTAAAAAATATTATAGAATATTTTTAAAATAATTATTTTACTCTTATCGATCATCGCCCTTTACCCAATTTCACTAGTGTCTACTCTCTATGGTTATCCATGATTCTCACGGGAGGTCTTACCCTAATGTACCTTGCTAATGATCCTCTTAGAGGAAAGAGGAAAGGTTACGAGATTACATTTTCTTTTTTATAATACCTTTTTGATGATGGACTAACTCTCGAGTCGTATTTCCTAGATATAATGGTAGACATAATAACATGATTTAAGGCTCGAATATAGAAAAAAGTAAAGATAGGTCGATACTATTACGGAGAAAAGGGTACTAATAAATACGATCTTAGCAAAGACGATGGTCATTCGTGATAAAATAATTTTTTATATGATCAGAAATACTATGTAAGAATTTTTCAAGCACTCTAGAAAAAAGAAGTTGAAAGTTTTCTTTTTTATTTACCCATAAAAAAAATCCTATATATAATATGTATAATTTATTAACAATTATGATAAGGCGGACGCCATGTCCCTGTGACTTGTCTCCTTTCGTCTGTGATCATGAGGGCAACGTATCAGTGTGTGTGTGGGGGGTTTGGTAGCGGCCGACCTTATCAACAAGGGAACAAACATCTCATGCGTACGCTCTCCACCTGTAAAGTGGATTCGCGGAACAGAATAATAGCTTTACTCATTCCTTGGCCCGATGAGACGACCGAACGCGTCCCACGGTGATCTGCTGGTGTAGGTTTACGGATACGTTCATCCTCGCTACGGTTGACCTCCTCAGGAAATCAACGGGTCAAAATCCAAAGCAATTTTATTTTGACCAGGCAGCCACCGTTCATAAGTGTAGATTTAGGGGACAGCTGTAGCGGTGGGGACGGAAGGGTTCGTTGGGCCCCGCGTCACCGGGTGTCCTTGCGTGTACGTAAAGCGAGTGGAAGAATAATATTCTGGGCACTATTTTACGTGCGCTGTAGTGCTTTATAATGGTTATAAGTGGTTGGAGTCTTGGCTTTCATTATTAATCATATGACGTGTGTGATGTGTCATTGGCATTATTATCAATCGATTTTTGGTGTTTTTTATTATTATGATTTTTTATATTTTATTTGCATGTAATTCTTAGTTTTTCGTATTTGTTATGGTTAAACAGAAAACGAAGGTGCAGATTGAAATTTAAATTAATCATGAAAAATACTACAATATTTTAATGCATTGGGAAAACAAAAAGTTGTTCATGCAACCCAATTTCAAGGATCAGATGATCAAGCAAATTCATGTCTCCTACAAAAGAAAAAAATCAAAAACATTTTTTTCTTGATGGTTTTGCTTTGTTTTTTGTTTTTTCTTGCTCATATCTTCCATAATTTTGTTGTTTATAGTTTTCTGATTTTTTTGGCATTATTTGTATGAAATGTTATTGCATTTTATAAATCGCATAGTCCCATAAAAAGTTAAAATTTTAGTTTATGATCCCAAAAGCCACGTAATAAATTAATAGCAAATTTATTAATAAGCAGTGTTAAAATTGCCTTACTATCTATAAATTAATAGCAAATTTAGATATATTTGTACTCTAAATTATTTTTTTGTATCAGTTTCTCTAAATTTAACTCTAGCATATATTTTTGTAAAGTTTAAAATTTTCAGATAAATCATTAGCATAGTAATATTAAAACTATAATTCTAATATGTAGCAGTTAAATTGATTTGAGGTCAGTAACTAAAGATTTAAATGTTTGAGGGAGTTAAATTGATTTGAGGTCAGTGACTAAAGATTTAAATGTTTGAGGGATATATGTGTCTGAGAATAAAATTTTCGAGATGATGTATAATATTATAATTTAAAGTAGCAAAAATATTATAATCATAATTTGAAAGGATAAATGTGTGAAACCCCATAAATTAATTGATTCTCATGATAAAGAACTATCTTAAAAGTACTATCTTAAAAGTACAAAAATAATAAAGAACTTAAAGGTGAATGTTCTATCTTTCTAGTAAAATATTTTTTTAGATATATTTTACCATGAAGCTCATTATTTACTAATACCAAGATTAATTATTATTTATTTATAATTTTACTTTCCATATCAATTTTAATTTGAGCATCGAAAGAATCGAGATGAGCTCATCCAACTATAGCTTTCTTACAAGTCGACTGCTCGATAAATACTCGAACTATCTTATCGTTCGTTTTGAAACTATTATGCATGCGCCTCAAAACTAAGTTAGACTAACAGGAACGTCACTAATAATTACACTATCATCAAGTAAAAAAGAAAACTTCTTATGTTTATTTATCATCTAAATTTTTGGCGTGTAAATTTTTGTTGATTTTTGAAAGAAAAAAGTGTTTTTCATTTATGAAAAATATATAAAAAAAGAAAACTTTGGCTCAGATAGTTCATCATAAGAAACTGAAGTCTTCGGAGGAAGCAGCAGCCGAGATGTTATCGGCCACCGTCAGTCAGTGCTCCCATGCGTTCCATTGCAGAAGCTTCCCCGTCGCCCTACATCCGATAGATGTCGGAGGGGGAGGATCTGTGTCGAGCTCCCGTAGGCACCACATGATGGGGATAAAAAGATGAATAACCTTTGTATAGGAACGAATACTAGAAGACCAAAATACGCAGCGGAATAAAATGGAAACACAATCAAACAGAACACCAAGATATACGTGGAAAACCCCTTCAATGTGAAGGGTAAAAACCACGGGGCAAACTAGAGATAATCCACTATGAGAATAATGAATATACAAATCTCAATCTCTTGCCCAAAACCCTAGCAACAACCACAAGAGAATAACTGGGATACAAGGATCACGTCACTGCCCACAATATCTAAAACCTCCCCAAGTAACCACAGCAAGAGTCTACTGTAGATTTGATCTAACCTGAGATGAGAACACTGCTAGATGATTGTGAACAGTCTCTCTGCGTTGTCCTTGTCTTCTTCCCTTTCTTTCTCTTCCTTTTCTGCCTTGATCTCCTTCTTCTCTTTGGAATCCCGTGGCCCCAAAGATCTGCCTCGTTGCTGCCTTTTTATAGCCTTAATCTGCCTCTAAAACGCAGCCACCACACCTCCCTAATCTTAATTAGGGTTAGGTTAAGAGGGGGTGTGGGCTGTGGGCTGATAAAGCCCACATGGGCTGAATATGGGCCATCAGCCCAACAACCTCCCCCTTTAGCCCATAAGGGAGGCTATCCCATGACTCCTCAATGTGAAGCCATGCCGACCAACTGTCGGCATATCTCCTGTCTTTCTTTTAGTAAGGTCTTCGTCAACATGTCTGCTCCGTTGTCATCTGTATGAATTTTCTGAAGTTGCAACTGCTTCTCTTCAAATACATTTCGAATCCAGTGGTATCTGACATCTATATGCTTTGACTTGGAATGAAACATTGGGTTCTTACACAAATGGATGGCACTCTGGCTGTCACAATGCACCACATAATTTTCCTGTTTCAGCCCCAATTCTTGTAAGAATTCTTTCATCCATAACATTTCTTTGCATACCTCTGTAGCAGCAATATATTCTGCTTCTATGGTGGAGAGAGCAATACACCTTTGTAACCTGGATTGTCATGACACAGCTCCCCCTGCAAAAGTAAGTACATAACCTGAAGTGGACTTCCTCGTATCTATATCTCTTGCCATATCTGCATCTGTGTAACCTGTCAACACAGGTGGTCCACCTCCAAAGCTTAAACAAACCTTAGAGCTCCCTCTGAGATATCTAAAAATCCACTTCACTGCTGCCCAGTGCTCTTTGCTTGGATTTGCAAGAAATCTGCTAGTAACACCCACTGCATATGCGATGTCCGGCCTTGTACATACCATTGCATACATTAAACTTCCAACTGCTGAAGCATAAGGAACCTTTTGCATTTTCTCCTTCTCCTCATCACTTGACGGACTCTGTTCTGAGCACAACTTGAAGTGACCTGCAAGAGGAGAACCAACTGGCTTAGCATTGCTCATACTGAATCTTTCCAATACCTTCTCGATGTATTTCTCCTGTGACAACCAAATCTTCTTGTTTTTCCTGTCACGAGAAATCTGCATGCCTAGTATTTGCTTTGCTGGCCCCATGTCCTTCATTGCAAAAGACTCACTCATTTCCTTCTTTAACCTGTCAATTTTAGACATATCTTTCCCAAGAATAAGCATGTCATCAACATAAAGTAAGAGAATAATAAAATCCTCACCAAACCATTTGATGTACACACAATGATCTGAAGCCGTTCTTTTGTATCCATTTTCTGTCATAAATGAATCAAACTTTCTGTACCACTGTCTTGGAGCTTGCTTTAGCCCATACAAGCTCTTCTTCAACTTACAGACAAAATTATCTTTACCTTTGACTTTGAAGCCTTCTGGTTGCTCCATATAAATTTTCTCCTCCAAATCACCATGAAGGAAAGCTGTCTTCACATCTAACTGCTCAACCTCCAAGTCCTGGCTAGCAGCAATACCAAGAGCAACACGAATAGAAGACATTTTAACAACAGGAGAAAATATCTCTTCAAAGTCAATACCTTTCTTTTGACCAAAGCCTTTCACAACCAATCTAGCTTTGTACTTTGGTTGAGAACAATATTCTTGAGTCTTCAACCTAAAAACTCACTTGTTCTTCAAGGCCTTCATTCCATTTGGTAGCAGCACCAAATCATAAGTGTGGTTCTTCTGAAGAGCATCCATCTCTTCCTGCATAGCAGCTAACCACTTCTCTTTCTGCTCACTCTCAACTGCTTCCTGGTAACTCTCTGGTTCACCTGCATCAGTAAGCATCACATACTCATCTGTAGAGTATCTTCTGGAAGGTTGACGTTGTCTAGAAGATCTTCTCAACTGAGGTTCTGCGGGAACTTGCTCTCCTACTTCTTCTTGCTCAACATGTCCTACAGGTAGATCAATATCAGGTTCTACACCATCTTCCTGCATATCTCCCCCATCACCCTGATATACTGGAGGAGTAACTGGGTCACAATCTGCTAATCCTTCTGCAGAAGTCTTGGTTGGTGCCTTCTTCTTCAAATCCTCAAAGGTTTGATCCTCAAAGAAGATCACATCTCTGCTCCTGAACACCTTCTGCTTTTCTGGATCCCAAAGCCTGTAACCAAACTGATCATGTGAGTAACCAAGAAAAATACATTCTTTAGACTTACCATCCAGCTTGGACCTCTCATTATCTGGAACATGTGCAAATGCACGACAACCAAACACTTTCAAATGCCTGTAGGAAACATCTTTCCCTGACCATACATGCTTGCAACATCACCATCTAGGGCTGTACATGGTGATAAGTTGATCACATCAACTGCAGTCCTCAAAGCCTCATCCCAAAACCTTTTGGGTAGCTTGGCCTGTGAAAGCATACATCTGATCTTTTCCATGATGGTGCGGTTCATCCTCTCTACAATTGCATTATGCTGAGGTGTACTAGGAACTGTCATCTCATGTTGGATTCCATGTGACCTGCAATAGTCATTAAACAATCCTGTATACTCACCACCATTATCTGATCTTATGCATTTCACTTTCCTTTCTGTCTCCCTTTCAACCCTGGCATGAAACTCTTTAAAGACATTAATAACCTGATCTTTGGTCTTCAAAGCATAGGCCCAAACTTTCCTAGAAAAATCATCTATAAAAGTGACAAAATAAAGTGCACCACTTATACCAAGAACATCAACAGATCCACCAGGAGTTTTTGTCCTCAAAGGACCACATACATCTGTATAAACACGGTCTAAGGCATGCATTTTTCTAGACAAAGCAGCACTAGCAAATGAAACTCTATGTTGTTTACCAGCTAAACAATCAATACAAGGGTTCAGATGTATACCTTTGAGATCTGGTAATACCTCTCTCTTGGAAAGAGCTTGCAGCCCCTTCTCGCTCATGTGTCCCAATCGCTTATGCCACAACTCCATACTGAAGTCTTTCTCTGTAGCATTTAACTGCTCACCATAAGCTTTAGCCTGCAACCTATACAAAGTATGACATTTCTTTCCATTAGCTATAACAAGAGAACCCTTACTGAGTTTCCATTGCCCTCTGTGAAATCTGCTTTCATAGTCTTCATCATCTAGTCTTCCAACTGAAATTAAATTCAGCCTCAAGTCAACCACATGTCTCACATCCTTAAGTACCAACTTGCAGCCAAGGTTGGTCTTTAAATGGATATCACCCATGCCAATGATGTCTGCTGTGCCATAGTTGCCCATCTTGACAACACCAAAGTTTCCAGACCTGTATGTAGCAAAAAACTCCCTCCGAGGTGTAGCATGATAAGAAGCACCTGTGTCAATCACCCACTCAAGATCCTGACACACACAAGAAAAAATATCATCAGAAGGAGACAAAATCAAATAATCACCACCCTGCACTGTAGTTGTAGTATTATCCTTTGACTCTGTAGACTCCACTTCTTTTCCCTTTTTCTTGTTCTTCTTAGGTTGCTTACATTGATTCTTGTAATGTCCTTTCTCATCACAGTTATAGCAAACAATATCTTTTCTTGATCTTGACTTGCTTCTACCCATACGTGAACTGTTTCTGGACTTTGACCTTCCTCTGTTCTCTGAGATAAGTGACTGTGAATCATTCTGAGATGTTGCTGAACTCTTTCTTCTCAACTCCTCATTCAACAAACTGCTTGTTACTTGACTCATAGTGACAATACCATCTGACGCAGAATTACTGAGGGAAACCACCAGTGTCTCCCAACTTTCTGGTAATGAACTGAGAAGTAACAATGCCTGCAACTCATCATCAAGAGACATTTTCATAGAGGATAACTGGTTAGTAATACTCTGCATTTCATTCAAATGCTCAGCAATAGAAGCACCTTCTCTATATTTTAGGTTCACAAGTTTTCTGATCAAAAAAGCTTTGTTGCCAGCTGTTTTTCTTTCATAGAGACTTTCCAATTTTTTCCAAAGAGAATATGCAGAAATTTCAGTAGAAACATGGTGAAATACACTATCATCAAGCCACTGTCTAATAAACCCAATTGTTTTTCGATCTAACCTCTTCCACTCATCATCTGTCATAGTTGTAGGTTTTGCATTATCCCCCTGCAAAGGTCCATACAAATCTTTGCAATAGAAATATTACTGGCCTCCATGTTCAAATACAAAAATTAAATCACCAAAACCCTGCTCTGATACCAGTTGATGGGGATAAAAAGAGGAATAACCTTTGTATAGGAACGAATACTAGAAGACCAAAATACGCAGCGGAATAAAATGGAAACACAATCAAACAGAACACCAAGATATATGTGGAAAACCCCTTCAATGTGAAGGGTAAAAACCATGGGGCAAACTAGAGATAATCCACTATGAGAATAATGAATATACAAATCTCAATCTCTTGCCCAAAACCCTAGCAACAACCACAAGAGAATAACTGGGATACAAGGATCACGTCACTGCCCACAATATCTAAAACCTCCCCAAGTAATCACAGCAAGAGTCTACTGTAGATTTGATCTAACCTGAGATGAGAACACTGCTAGATGATTGTGAACAGTCTCTCTGCGTTGTCCTTGTCTTCTTCCCTTTCTTTCTCTTCCTTTTCTGCCTTGATCTCCTTCTTCTCTTTGGAATCCCGTGGCCCCAAAGATCTGCCTCGTTGCTGTCTTTTTATAGCCTTAATCTGCCTATAAAACGCAGCCACCACACCTCCCTAATCTTAATTAGGGTTAGGTTAAGAAGGGGTGTGGGCTGTGGGCTGATAAAATCTACATGGACTGAATATGGGCCATCAGCCCAACACCACATTCATGTTGCTTTACTGCACCATTCGCCAGCAGGAGATGAAGGAATGGTGCAGCAATCCTCGAGTTTGGCGGCATCTCTCTCTCTCTCTCTCTCTCTCTCTCCAGACTGCAACAGATGTTGGATTATGGCTGCTGATACTGAGAAGCTTCTCTGTATCGAGTTATCGCCTTAGTAGGTGAGGGTTGAGATTACAATATAAATTATCTTTATTTATTGTTAGTAGAATATAGAGTTTATCTGACCTCTTCATTCATTATTAGAAAAATATATTAGTAGATATCATCGAGTATATCAATTTGAGATTATCATAATAATAATATATGTTTTGTATTCACTTTATTCGAGATTTTTTAGTATTTGAGAATATATTTATGAGGTTCTCACTGAACTTATTTTGTTGATATATCTAGTTTTTGGTTTAAACAATAATCTTCTAACTATACTAAATCTTATTGTAAAAGAAAATTGATATGTAACATCTTTATGGTATATTAAAAACATGTAGGCACCATGAGCCTATCATCGGTATCTAGCTATATCAGTTGAAAATTCTTTGATAAGTAGATCGAGTATTTAAGAATTGTGTGTTACCATAACTTGATAGCCGATCTTTTTCGATTAGAGTTTTGAGAATTCGATACTATATTGGATATTCATGGATTTTAGTGTATCATGCTAATAATATTGTTGATTGAACTTATTTGATTACCTTCACTTGATCAATATCCTTTTAATTCACTATAATTTTAGAAGAATTCCTTTTGCTTATATTGACACTAAATGGTTAAAGATAATTAACAAAGAAAGAAATGTCAATTGTTTTTTCCCTTATCTTAGAAAAAAGAATGAGAAAACTAAAGTTAGATAATAACCTTGTTCTAAGATATTTCCTTATATATTATTTAAGAGATTTGCTTGGATTATCCTAGAATAGGTAAATTGAATTTATTATTGAACTAGAAGAGCTAAAGAAACATTAACCTAGTGTATCCCAATAGGGATGCACCTGTTATGTTCATGGAAGAAAGATGAGTGACCGAGATATATCTTAACTCTAGACAATACAACTAAGAGATTATAAAGAATAAATATATGTTTTCTAATAAAAATAATTTGTCCGATCAAAGTGCATTCAAAGATTGATTTGAGTTCTAAATTTTTTAAGAAAATAATTTTCTAATAGTATCTTTTGGATTAACTAAAATATAGGTTGCCTTAATGAATATCAGAACTTCCATTCGTATCGAGAAAAAATTATTATCATATATATAGATGATATTCAAATATAATTCAAGAGTAAAATGAAATATGAATATCATCTTACATAGCTCATAAAGTTCTAAGATAAAGAAAAAAAATATGTCAAATTGAGTAAGTGTAACTTTTAGTTTAATGACCTTACGCGTGTTAGGCGATTGAGTCTTTTTATTGCTCCATAAAAAAATTAAAATTATATTAAATTAAAAATAATTACGTTATAACAAAGGTTAGGAATATGTCTTTAAATGTTCAAAATGAAGGTCAAGCACTAAAGACTTATTAGTAAATCTCAAAAAACATCAATCCTTAAATAAAGGTGGGAGTAGGTTAATGTAAAATAAATAGATAATAAAATTTGGATGATTATGGATCCTCTAACTAAGCCTATCAATTTTCTTCATGTTAATAAGAGTTAATTAATTAACAAGCTAATAGATTTATATGTTAGATAGATCATATTATATTAGGTAGAGATTTTATTTTAGGGAAGTTTGTAAAATGTTTTGGGCATACGGTAAAGAGATAATATAACTTTTTCAAACTTGAACTAATAACTAGACTAGACAATATTGACGAGATTTTTATAAGAACATATGTCTTATTTAGACGGAGAAAGAAAGCTTTTTGGACCATATATAATTCAAAATGATGCTTATGTTGTCCAAAGAATCTATTAGACTATTAACAACACGAAAAAAGAGATAAAATAATCGATAGAGAAGGGATTCTCTAACAAGAGGGGTTATGAGATTCGATAAAATGATAATTTAACTCTTAGATTTATAGGCCTTGTTAAAATCTTGCATAACATCATATTTGTGTCTTGCATAGCTCTACCACCAACTACTAAGCATACATGATGAATTTTATTTCATGATGCTCGAAAATCATCAAATGTTCTTGAAAGAAGTGTGTCTTGAAAAATATAAGTTTATATTATTAGTAAATATTTGCTTGAAGCAATATCAAGCGAAAAGTATGTCAAGGAATAATATCCATATTTTTTTTCCTTGAGATAATTCAAATTTGAGTACCAAATTACTAAAGATAGAAAGAAATATAATCACTAAAATTTTATTCCCCAATTCTTAAATTAAAATTTTCTATAGTTAAAACCCTATCTTAATATTTTTACTTTATTTCCTTACATGTGTAAAAGAAAAATCAGCTAACAATTAAAATCTATTGCCGATTATGTGCTAGCAAGTTAGGAATAAAAATATAAATTTAAAATAAGATAATATAAAAAATTAAAATTTAATTTGTACTCTCGAAGCGAACTTCGTCCTCTCCTATTTAATGATGGGCAAATCCAAATTTCGTTCATCAATCGGCGCATTAGTGAGGGGCATCCAAAGGAAGGTGGACCAATGTGATGGAGAAGGGTAATTTCATATCTCTCATTTATTGTTTTTAGATTATTTAATTTATAATTTTATTTGTTTATGAATTTTGATAATTTGATTCATAATTTTTAGTATTCTTTTTTGTTATTTATATATGATTTCTAATATAATTCCGTGAGATTCATGCAACTAAATTTATATTTATAATATTTCATCATAGTATGTTTAGAATTTTTTTGTGTTTTTTTTTTAAGTTATTATTAAAATAATTCTTATATTTAGATACTGTAATTTTTTTGTTTATAATTACATGTTGATTTAAATTTTTATTAAAAAAAATAGATTGAAATCATACTACAAGAGATTCTGATCTATTTCGATCGAGTTTGACTTAGTGAGACTAGTCAATCGAATTAGATCGAACCCAACCCACTCAATCATTGGCTGGATTTGGACCATAGTCCCTATGGCTCGACGGGTTGGTGTGGCTCAGTTAGCTCCCTTGCAGTCTAACCAGTGATCCCCCACGGATCACTTGCAGTCCCTTGTGACCTGCTTTGTGAAGTGATCGAATCAAATCAATTCAGTTCAATCTATCTGAGGTGATTCTGGTTGGGTTCCAATCAGTACAATCAAATTTGGATCAATCTAGATTCAATTAGGTCAATTCAATTATTAAAGCTTGTTCGTGCCGCTATATTCTACGTATCCAACAGCGTGTCGATCGCTAGTGGGCCACAGGTGGGCTTCTTCGGGCCCAATTTGGCTCGAACTCCGCACGTGATGTCCTCCCGCTTGCGACCTAATCGGTCCCGATCGATCGATTTGGTTGGTGGGACGTCGTGGGACCCACTATCGATCGATTTGGTCGGTGGGACGTAGTGGGGCACACGATCGATCGTTGAAACCCAATGGGAAGCTTCGTTTCCCTACTAGACTGCATAGCCGACCAACCAAATCAAATCATCGGCATCCTCTGATGCCGTCTCTTTTCCGGCAATGGGCGAACGACAGGTTTACCTCCGATTTGGGTGATATTCTAATCTAATGGGAAACGACATCCTCCGCCCTTCTCCAGCCAAAGTGAGGCGCTGTCGGAGACGACGAAGTCGTCAACCAAGCTCCAAGGCGCCACTGTGTTGCACCACTGGCTCTCCGTGATGCTTCCCGTCGTGGTTAGCGGCTTTCTCAGGTAAACCTGGGAACAGCATCCCCGCATGTTCTCGGGGAATATCGTCGGGTGTTTGGAGCTATGGAGGCCAAAGCAGTGTTTGATGTGTCTCGAAATATGATTGTGGTGGCAAATGTTTGACCTGGATGTTCTTTCACTGGTCAAATGGTTCTTGGGACCCGGGAGCAGGGTTTTGGAGTCTGTCGCCGTAAGATCTTTGTTCTCAATGATTGGCCTCAGAATGTGATGTTGATGGCAAAGGTGTAATCTTTTTTCGTAGTCTTGTTTGTTTGTGTTGATCCGTGGGGCGAGAAAGAGATGTTGGTACTCTGATTCCTTTCCTGTTCCGTTTGGAGTTGTTTGGAGGCTCATTCTGTGCTTCGCATACTTGCTTGCTAATAATTCTTTGTTCGATTCATTCGTAAGTGGTTGTTGGTTCGAAGGAAGTGAAGGCGATTCTGGGGATGTTCTCTGTCATGATATGCAGAGAAGGAGATGAAACCTTTGGGTCGTTTGGGCGTCGGATTGACTCTAGTCTCAGGCTACATCTTCTTGGTTCTTGTTGCAGAGTATTACTTTTCTTTCTGAGGAAGAAGAGAAGAACCAACAGAGACGTGGAAGCCAACTACGCTGGCCTTGCCATGGCGTTCCCCAGTCTTTGCTGCTGGAAGGGACAGTCTGACGAGAGCTACACAGTTCTCGAACCTCAACAAGTCTCCATTTCGTCGAACGGAGCAGCTTACTCTGACGACGAGCGGCGCCACCTCCGATCCAACTCCACTAAGGATATGTTTGCGATGCCATTTGGAGGAG
This sequence comes from Musa acuminata AAA Group, assembly GCF_036884655.1. Taxonomy (NCBI): domain Eukaryota; kingdom Viridiplantae; phylum Streptophyta; class Magnoliopsida; order Zingiberales; family Musaceae; genus Musa; species Musa acuminata. Next base: position 7,978,400 of record NC_088333.1, read on the forward strand.
AAGACACAGAGGACGCAGAGCTCTGGTGCTATGCAGGTCCTTCGAGGCTTCTCTTCACCATCATAGAGGAGGAGGAGGAAGACTTGGAGACCGAGGATGGGGAATCCACAGTGGGGGAGAACACCGAACGTTCCGCAGAGAGGACCTTGAGAAATATGCTAGAGATGTCGCAGGAAGATGATTCGACTTTGATGCCGTCTTCTCCACCTCCGACGCTCAAGTTCCTCATGGACGCAGAGGAAAAGCACTACAAGAAGATGCTAATGGACAAAGCGCTAAAGGTTCAAAGAAGCTGTAACCTTAACGAAAGCAGGGAGAAGAAGGAAGCTTCTGTTGCTCCTCATCCTCCCGTTGCTGCCTCCTCCCCCACAGGCACACGGTCACAGTTACAAGGACAGATGATTAGTCCATCACCTTCTTCTCCCTTAAACATCACAAGTGCGAATGAGAAACCACGTCCCATTTCCGATTGATCTCTGTAAAGTTGGTGAAGATGAATACAAATCTATCCTTGACATCGTTCCAGATGTGCAGTGAAGCTGTTTGTTCATGTTGTCTTCTTGTTTTTGTTCAGTGCTTCTCCTTCAGCTTCAGCATCATCATCATCTTTCTTACACCCCTCCATCTTGAGGTGGCCGCAATTACAAGACATGAGAAAGCTGATATCAATATTCTCCAACAAGCAAAAAGCTGCATCTTTGTCATCTTGTTGAACGCTGATGATATTAGTGCAATGTTCTGAGAGATGATTAGTGTATCTTGAGAGAAGTGACAACCTTGGAAGAGTCGGACATGATGACCACCATGTCTTGGCCTCTGTGTAAACAACAAACATATATGATATGATGAGGGAACAATGTGGTGACCAACCCAAAGCTTATTTTTATGCACTAACAATGATTCATGGGTTTGACTTAGGTTAGGACATGGATGTTCCATCAGATCAATTGATCGACTCCAAGCATTATCTAGTGTGCCCTCAGTGTATCGTCCCTGTTCCTCCATGGCTGCATGCTCAAGCCTGTAGAGCAGAGAGGCTGTGTGAGGCCTGTGAGAGTAGACAGTAGAGAGCATGTGAACCATGAAGATGATGGCCATGGTGTGCACATGGAACAAGATTCTGGCTGTGCTCACCACAGCATCTGTCGTTTCTTGCAGCGCACAGGATGAGGTACCATCAACTCGATACTCTTCCCCAGAACATGGCTCGGTTGACTGTTCTGATTGGAAGAAAACTCTGTAATCTCATGTTCTGATCACTGAGTACCCGGTGGCTCGAACACGATCTGATGGAGTCCAGCTTCAGAATGCTCGGAAAGAGAGCTCACCGAACGGCGAAGACTGGCCATCCCACCACCATTACAGCAGCAGCAGCAGCTGCACACCGACTGGTCCTCCTGCTGAACTCCACAGGTCATGAAGCAGTAAAGTAGCTTTTTCTTCCTCTTCGTGACAAGAAGACAATTTCCTTTTCAGGTGAATAGGGGCCTTTGTTACGATACGAGGGTTAACAAAGTGGGAATTGGAATTGTACTAATTGGGGGGATTTCCCACTCATTTAATTGAAAAAATTAACATAGCTGAGAATTTAGGATTTGTTGTCGTCGTTATTGTATAATAAAAAAGATAAATTCCTCATGCACAGTCTCAATTTTTTTTTTGTAAATAAATTTTTTTTATTTACTCCGATATAACGTATTTTATATTAAAAAAGATGAGATTATCTATGGTCAATATCTCTGTCCTATCATTCCGCTATGACCACCATCGTTCCTCACCATTGTCTATCATCTTTACTCCATAATGAGATTTTGTCGATCTTATCGTCGTCTACCGAAACTGTTTCGTATTTGTCCCATTGTCAATCTTGATGAAGGAGAAAAAGGTGATCATAATAGGGTTTCCTCTCTCTCTTTCTCTTGCATACGACCCATTGCTCTAGTTATTGCCAATGTTTACTTCCTGAACTGTTTTACAAACCTAATAGAGTGATAGTGACGAGTGTGCTCCTTCAGCGTAAGAGGGCTTAGAATCCAGGATATAGGGTAATAAGGATGACAAAGTTGATAATGAGTAGGTAGGGTGATGAGGACGGTAAAATTTACGATGAGGATGATAGGGCAATAAGGTCAATGATAGGGATGATGAGCCTTAGGTACATCAACAGTAACAAATGAAGATAAGTTGGAAAGCAAAAATGATGGGATAAAAATGAAATCACGTTATCACATAGGTGATGATTAACTGGTGAATATCAACGGTAATTGTGCCTTTTAGAATGGGCGCTCTACAAGCAAATTTTTTTTTTTTTAGAATTTTATTTTAATAAAAATTCATATAATATATTGGAGTAATAGGACAGCAAAATAAATAAATAAACGAGAAGATGACATCAATAGTGATTAATGAGACAGGCCGTAGCAAACGGCTAAATCACCAATTCAAAATTCAAATAAAGCAACACGACCAGCTTCTTGACCCTTTTCTCCACCGAAGCCATGTTTGCTTCTGCTGCTGCTGCTACCATCACCATGGACGCTCCTTTCTTCCATGAGCTACGAAAGCAGGCTTCCTACTTCCTCAAGCAAAAGATCCAGACAGCGCGATTGGCTCTCACCGACGTCACTCCCGCTCAACTGTAAGCTCGTCTTGTGTCCCCCCGCCATCGACATGAATCTCTTTCTCATGCTGAATCCATGCTCGATCGGTCACGCAGACTGACTGAGGAAGCTACCAACGCGAGCTCGTCGGCGCCGGACGCCAAGACCATGCGCTGCATATCGCGGGCGGCCTTCGAGATCGACGACTACTGGAGAATCGTGGAGATTTTGCACAAAAGGTTTGGTTTTCGCTTCAGCGCTTCATCGACAGGCGCAGTCTGATCCTTCTGATGCCATCCATGCTGGTTTACCAGGTTCGACAAGCTCGACAGGCGGCAGTGGAGAGAGCCTTACAAGGCTCTGATACTTCTCGAGTATCTCCTCACCCACGGACCTGGGAGCATCGCGGATGAGTTCCAGAGCGATACAGAAGCTATACGAGATCTCGGTAACATCGAGTACATCGATGAACGGGGGTTAGCACTTATGATCCCGGTACATGTAGTCGTGCTCTGTTGGTGTTCGATCCTCTGTTTGCCTCAGCTTCGGTGGTTTCTTCACAGGTTCGATTGGGGCGTGGCTGCGAGAGAGAAAACAGTGAGGGTCCTGAAGCTGCTGGAGAAAGGGCCACATCTCAAGGAAGAGCGCGAGCGGGCGAGAAAGATCTCTCGTGGGATTCAAGGATTCGGTAGCTTCAACCTGAGTTGGTCATCAACCGCTGTTCATCGACCTGAGTTGGTAGATTCAAGGGTTCTTGATGCAATCGTCAACAGCGAAAAGGAGAACTCGAAGCGCGATGCAGGGATCGATCGACAGATAAGGAGAGCGGCAGGAACAGCAAGAAGAAGACCCCTACAAGAGAACTCAGGCTACAAGAATTTGGCAACCGAGGGAACTGCAAGTCCGGCTACAACAAAGATGCATCTTCCAGAGGAATCAAAGCCACTGCTACATTACTGACGAAGGGAGATTTAATTCCTCAAAGATCTCTCTTTTGATGATTTCCAGAATCACAACTTGGATCACCTGCTCAAGAGTTGACAGAAGCTTCTACTGCGGGGTTTTTGATGTCATGTTTCCTGATCAATCCAGTCTCAACATCCTTTGTTCAAAAGAGTCACATACTCTCAATGTGCTTGAGAAAGGCATGATGTTGACTTCTTGTCTGCAACTTTTCCTTCATATTTGCATGTTTACTTCTAGTCTTTGCATTAGGTGGAGTCCTCTTTTGACAGCTCTAATTTATGAGCATATGTTGCATTGATGATTGAATATATGAATTGCGAGATTCTTTTCTGTGCTTTGATTCATGTATCATCATAAACCCTGATTTGAAGAAGAAAGAGGATGCCTTCACCTTCCAACATAATATGCAGTATACGGTAGAAATCTCTACTTTGGATGATAATTATTTATATTATTAATAAATGCTCATTTTTTGTTTATATAAATCCAAAAACAGAAATATACCAAATTCCATAATTTCCAAAATTCATTTCGTTGAAATTAACAGAAATTATTTTATAATAAATGTTTACTACTCTGAATCATAGTAGTTGAGCATTCTTTGGTTGGATTTTAGACATTTAATCCATATTTTTACACCTCTTCTTGGGAAAAACAATTAATTATTGATGAATTTAGACATAGAAAAGACTTTTAAGTAAATGATTTCTCGGAGTTATAATATCGTTTTAAATTATTTTTCTTGACGGTTCGCCGTTAGGGGCGTAAAAAACGGTAAAAAGGAGAGGAGGGGAGGGAAGAAGAACACCGGAAATGGAGCGGAGGGGCGATCGCTTCTCCCACCTCTCGGCCTCGTCCCCGATCGTTACCCAACACTTGTACGCATCTCATCCCCTTCCTCCCATTCGATTCAATTGCTTCTCTCTTCCCTCCTCTGTTTTCTTTTAGCTCTGGTTTCGATCATCCCACCACCCCCCGAGTTGTTGTTCTTGTTTCTACAGACGCAGCTCCATCTACATGGCTTTGATTGACGGATTGAGACCCAGCCATTCGCGGTCGGATCTGGTTCTCCTGCCGTCGCGCGGCGTCGAGCGGATCGGAGGTCGCATGCTATTCGTCTGTTGACGCCCCCAAAATGGCCGACGCCCTGCGGCATGAAAATGATCACCCAGGATGCATGCAGAGCCTCCTCCATTTCCTCGATCTGCACCAGCGTCTTCGCATACGGAAAACCTTGGCGTATCGAAGAAGCAGCTCCGCGAGTAAGTGGTTTTCTTTTCCGTAGCCCGTTGATGTTTGTTTGTTTGTTTTGATTTTTGTTTCGGACGAGACATTGAATAAAAAATCGAACCGAAAAACTAAACCTAAATCCAAATGCTATAGATAGTTTCAATTCGATATTATCTTCTTCGATTCGATTAATAGGTTTGGATTGAAGATTTTAATTTAAAAATATCAATATAACCGAGTTCATTCCCTTCAATCCTTAATCGATTCAAATTGGTCTAAAGACTTTAAAGGCATACTATAAATGAGCATATTTGTTTATGTTATCTTTTTTTTCTTGTTTTAATCTTTACTAATATAAAATGAAGATTCTGTATTTGATTGGGTATTCAGTTGTTGTCGAGAATGCTTAGGATGACAATTGTGAAATAAATTTTTTGAGAATGTTCACACAATTGAACAAAGATTCTGGTTTGATTCACTTGAGCGGAACCATTTCACTGAGTCGATCGATTCAATTGAAAATATATCTTTTTTAAATTATTTAAAATTAAAAATCGATCAACTAGTTAACCAAACCTGATTAATATGCTTTAAATCAGTTCAATTAGATCGGTCCGAACTGATTCCGGTTCGGACTACCTTATGTTAATGAAACCGAACTATTTTCTAGTTCGATTTGGTTCGATCCTTAATGATTCATTTCTACGTTGAAATCCATAAAAGAAGTATATGGATTCCATGCTAATATGATATGCTAATATGACATCTACAAATTAATTACTCCAGAATTAGAACCTGCGGCAGAAATCAGCACAATACACTTTAAACCTCCAAAAGAAAATGTCTGTAGTTCTTATATCTGTTTGTACATGTAATTGCATGGTAGTTCAACTGCTCTTTGGTATTTCTGCTGTCGGGCTACATGTTTAGTCATGGCATTCTTCCTGCAGGGGTCAAATCTCCAAAGAAGAAACAGAACAGTGCTTCAGTTGGCGACGATCAGAACTCTTTGGATAAAGATGAAGACTTGCTTGTAAATTCTTACCTTGCTTTTCAAGTTTCTGCTTCTTCCAGATTTCCTGAACGTTGCATGACATGCCACTTCGGTTGGTTTTCAGACCAAAAACAAAGAGAATTCTGGAGGCAGAAGCTCCCCTAATGCTCTTATGAAAAGCTTGATCTCCAGAAGGAGGTCCAGGGAGAAGGATAAGAAGCAAAACACTTCCCCCTCATCATCACAGATGCAGCGCACCCTCTCCATTCATCACTTGGAAAGCGATGACTATGTCTCTCCTGATGAACTTACTCCTCAAAATGAGAACTTTGCAACTGAGCTTACCTCAGATGAGACTGAGTGCTCTTCTAGCAACGAAGCTGTGCCACCTTTGCCAATGACAAGCGATACAGCGACTATTGAGAAGCAATCTCGATTTGGCAGAAGCAAGAGTCACGTGAATTGGGCGAGTCGCCACCAGCTCGTTGACAAGAAGTTAAATGTAGCAAGAGACTCCATACCAAATGACTTAGGGAGAGATGCTGCACTCTATAAATCCAAAGAGTTCATGGAGATGATGCAGTTGTTCAGCGAGAACAAGGAACTGTTCCTGAAGTTTCTGCAGGATCCTACCTTTATTTTCACTGATTACACGCAAGAACAAGCAGCTTCGATTTCAGCCATGAAACTGACCAAGTCTGGTTCATTTCCTGCTGCAGGATGGTCTCATAGAAACAGACCACTAAGCCTTGATGATAAACACGAAGAAAATGGATCTATAGATGCACCATCTTCGACTTGCAATGCCGTCGAGGATGGTACACATTCCATGGAATCAATGGTTCATCCAGATGCTGCTAACATGCTTAAAGCAGAATCTGAAGCTTTAGACCGCGTTGAACTTGGTTTTGCAGGAACAAAGAACACGAAGAATGTTGGAAATGTTTCGACACGATTTAAGGTCCTTAAGCAGAAGATAAAGTGCATCATCAAGGAGAACAAGAAGGAACACCAAAGGATCTCCATGGATAGCATCCTTCACAAGATTCCTTATGGCGAGAAAGTCTCAGAAAATGTGAAGAAAGAAGCCGAGGGTCTCTGGCATCGTAGACTAGGCAAGAGCATCTCGAGAGCTAAGAAGATTGGACTTCTTTCTTCAAGCAACAAGCAGACGCTTCGAAGTATCAGGAAGTCTTCCTCTCTCACAGAATCCTTGGGCAGGTACTCGCAGTTGCTAGAATCTGTTTCGAGCACAGAATCTAAGAGGTCTCCTGACATGTCAACGATGATTAAAGAAGATACAGATTCACTGAGGCAGAAGACACCAAAAGTATTGAAAAGGATATTTTCGCTTCCAGAACTTCCTACGGGTTCTGCGAGCAAAGATCTCAGGAATGAAGTCTCTAATTCTCAGTTACTGGTGCGACCAACTTCAAGAGCTGTGGCTCGTAGTACAACTGTGAAAACCTGTGACACTAGTCTGCTGGATTCAGTAGCTGTTCTTACCTCCAATGAACAAAGCATTGAACCAGAGAAGCTGGTAGAACATTTCACGGGGGAAGATGTTAGTGGGATACCTGTTGAAACCGAAGAACCGTCGGTGCCAATTGATGAACAAGAACAGTCCATAGTAGACGAAGATAGCTTTAGCTCCCTGGACGGCAGCAAGATCTTGGTCACAGACTCGAAAGTTCACGAGGATACTACAAGTCCAACAGGGGAAACTCCACAGAGCGAGACTGAGGAGTCGGAGTTGATGACCATTGCAGAAGCTGATTTTGGCATCGATGCCTCTCTTACTATGGAAAATTTAGAACAGCAGCAGATTGAGGAGATACCAACTCAAACAAAGTTCAGTGAATTCAGCTCTTTCCACATCCAAGTGCACGAAGGGGAGGAGGCCGAGTTCGAATACGTGAGGAACATACTCATGATGTCTGGCTTCAGCAGCGAAGAGGCCTTTGGAGAATGGCACTTGCCGGACCAGCCCGTCGACCCATCACTCTTCGAAGACTCACTGGATGATCTCGAGACTGCTGCAGCTGAACCAAACATCACGCTCAAGCACATGCTCCTGTTCGATCTCATCAACGAAGTGTTGCTGGAAACATACGACACCTCGTTCGCTTACTGCCCCTGGGTTCTGCACGCCGACTGCCAGATCCGGCCATTGCCGGTGGGTCACCGAGTGCTTGAAGAGGTGTGGGCAGTCATCAGCAAGCACCTCAGCTATCAACTGCTGCTGGATCAAACAGTGGAGAGTACCGTAGCTCGAGACTTCACGAGGAACGACGGCTGGATGAACCTTCAACATGATACCGAGTACGTAGCTCTGGACCTGGAAGATTTGTTGTTGGAAGACATGATCGATGAGATTGTCCTCGAGTTTGCTGGTTTATCCTGTTCAAGCATGCTTCATGTACCATATTATAATTGAATGAGTTCTAATAATATTATAATATATAACATTAAGTTTTATTTGATTAACATCGCCCGTCTAGCTCAGTCGGTAGAGCGCAAGGCTCTTAACCTTGTGGTCGTGGGTTCGAGCCCCACGGTGGGCGCTAATTTTGTTTTTAGGCAACGATTCCGGTCGGCTCTAAGCCAGGTCTAATCCGTACGACGTCGGCAATTCGGGTCGGATCTAAGCCGGGTCGAGCCTCCATCCGTATCACGTCGGTGGCCCGACCCGTATTATCCTACAGGGTCGGTTTTAACGGATCCCCAAAAACGCGGAAAACAACAAGTCGTTGAATCAGCATCCTCGCACCAAATCCGACGGTCCGCAACCGACCCAACGCCAAAAAGCGAAGTGAATGGGACCGTTCGAGGTTCAAACTTGGCTCTCGCTAACGGTAAAGACACTCACCGTCAGTGACCGGTGCCGCCAGACCTGCCATTGTTGCCCAAACGCTAACTCCCTCATCACGGCGCCGTCACCAGACTCGTCGCTTCCCTTTCTCCCTTCGTATATAGTATTATTTTATTTCACGCCCCTTCTCTCTCTCTCTGACCTTCTGCTTCAACGGGCGAGGTTTCCTTTCGAACGACCTGCCCGTCTTGGGGAGTCCCGCCAGCTTCTTTCGATTCGAGGGTTTCGAATCAGATCTCGAGCTCCCCTTCCGCCCTCTCCGCTCCTCATCCCCTGGAGGTACTCGATTCTGCGGTCCTTCTTAATCTTCTGCGTCGCTGATTGAGAGATCTCTGTTCATGAATTCCTCTTGGAACCGCTTTGGATCGATGCTTTTCTGGAGTTTTGTCGATCATACTTGGTCTTGTTCTCTTCTTTGTTGGTCTCTAACCCTAGTCTTTTGAGTCGATTGCCGCTGTTGCTGCTGGTTTCGGATTGGGAAAATCTATTGTTACTTGGGTTCGGCCGTTTGAATTGCTTTTGATGTCGTGTTTTGATGTGATTTGTAGGTCATAGGGGTTTCTTTGGAATGAAGATTGAGCAAAGTTGTGTGGAGAACAAACAATCTGCCGCAGCCTCGAGCTCATCCCTGTCCGAGGGTAGTTATGGAATGACTAGGATGTCACCTGCTGTTTGTAGCAGGCCAGCGCCTTCACCATCGGGGAGGTATTGCTTTGTTTGTTAATTTTGGATTCGGATGCTTAGGGTAGTGATGTTTAAATACGGATGCTACGTTCTCCATTGAATTTTGATTGATTATCTAAGTCGACTGATTGGTTTTTGAGCTAATGGGAACAGTAGCTAAATTGTTTTTTGTGTTCAATTGCTTCAATATGTGAGAAGGTTTGTTAAGTTTAGTTCTTTTACTCTTTTTGCATATATTTTATACGAATTTCAGATAACTCAAGAAAAATAAATCTCATGTAGTCTTTTGTAGAATTAATGTAGTTAATGAGACGATTAATTCATCGACTATATTGATTAACAGAAACTGGCTTGATCTCCTGTGACATGAATCTTTCAGACATTTAATTAGTTCCACTTTGTCTAAGGACATCTTAAGGTGAACATAATGTTCAACCTTCTACTAGTGCATCTTTTTAGATTCTCTTGTTAGAAAGCCTTCTTTTGTATAATATTATGATACCCTAGTTTAGCTCCATCTCGAACGTGGAAGAATAATTGAGTTGGTTTTTAGGGCCAAAGTGGGTGCATCACCATTAACTTAAGACTTAAGTATAATAGACCAATGGTTCAGACTTATCGAGATCTCCAGTTGGATCATGACTAATAGTATTAGAGCATTCTATTATTGCTTATGGTGAGGGGCCCAAGTGGAAAAGAACTACTTGTGGGTGGGTGAGATTGGAGGTACACCACGTTGTGGAGCCATCACTAAGTTGGACTATACATTCAGTGTATTAGGATGATTTGGAGTTATGTTTGGGTCTTACCGAGGATGACAAGTCTTAAATAGGGAAGATTGTGACATTCCAGTTTAACGGATGTGAGAGACAATTGAGTTGATTTATAGGACTAGATTGAATGTACCACATCAATTTGGACTTAAGAAGATTAACCTAGACTTAAGGAGCTTTGGATCAGTGGTTCAGGTTCATCAAGTAAATAGGTAAATTACTCTGTTGGGTGGGATCACGAAAAATGTTGGAGAAAGCCTTTATGAGATAATAATAGAAGTTGCCAAGACTTGCTTTGGTGCTTCTTTTTGTATGGTATCACAGTACATATGATGTATCTTTTAGGCAACCTAATGATACACAAGCTTTCCTTTGTTGAGGACCGAATCATTCTCTCAAACAATAGAAGCAGATTTATGACTGATGATTTCTTTTGAACTCTAAATGGGAATATAGAAGTTGAAAATTACAAGAGTTGGATACAAAACTTGATAGCAATCTTTTCATGGCTGACTCTCTCTATAAAATTATGGTAATTTTCTTGAACTCAAGACCATCTAGTATTACTCTTTGTATCCATGGTGCTTGGGCCCAGTACTTTACCTCAGTATACCCATGTTGCTATAACACAAAATGATTCTGATGTGGTATATGAGTATGCAGCCTGGTTGGACTGGTTATGACCAAGGTTGGACTTGTTGATTTCAGGTTAGAACCAACCAATTCTCTCAGATTTTGGATCATCAGTCGTTGGAGAAGAAGAATTTGAGAGAGAGAGAATGGTAGCACTAAGAAAAATAAGATGAGGGAAAAATCATGAGGCAGAGAAGATGATGTGTTACTGTTGTGCTGTTTCAATTGCTTGCATGAGGGTGCAAGAGAGGGAAAGTGCACTTCATGTATAGGTTTCTAGATTATAGTTTGCAGTAGGACCTCTTGGGGTAAAGTTTTACACGTACCTAGAGAGAGATATTTTGAAAGCAACTCCTGCCCCTCTCACGTGGGATTCAGTGCTAATTCATACAAAATTATGTGGTTGCTCTAAACCATGGTTCCATGTTTTGATCTGATCTCTAAATATCGGGTGGTTCGTATTAGTCCGATGGTATGTCAGCTTCGCCACATGGATTCAGTATGTGTCTCCTAACACTGCATGTACTCAAATCTTAAAACACGTTACATACCACATGCTGGCATACTGTGTGATGGTATTCCTGCACATACAGAACCCATATGGGTTCTTGATTCAGTATCTAAAAGGTCAAACCATGCCCTAAACAAAATTTGGTGGTGTTAAAGGATCCATGTAGCTAGCCCAAATAGTTGTCATATTATAGCTTGTTTTTCACACATTACAACTTAGATCCTTTAACAAAGCAGTTCTATTATGTGCAAAACTAACAGTATCTCAGCCATATGATGATGAGAAAAGCTAGTGGAGGAGAAGAGAAAAAAAAAACAAAGAATAAATTAGAAGGGGAGAGGATAAAATACGATACAGGTAAGGAGACAAATAGAAGAGAAGAGAAATAAAAAAGGGGAAAAGAAAAGAAAAAAATCTCAGAAATAACTTTAGTTTTGAAATGGTATTAATATATTTTTAACATATAAATTTTTTTTTACAAATTAGTATAGATAAAAATATAAAAAAGTTAGGTCATATCTTTTAAAATCTAGTTATATATATATATATATATATATATATATATATATATATCTAGACTCATGTACTCAGTTGCTAGGTACATGTAAAAGTGTGGAAAGACCTCCACTCTTTCTGCAAAATGTAAAACTATCACTTTTCTGTTGACATCAAGAAATTGGGGAATAAAAGTTCTGTGGTCTTTTAGTGCACACATAAGGCAAATTTGACAGTCCAAAAACATTGATATTAATTACATGTGTATGCATGTAGCGATTGGTCTTCGTAATGTAGCTGCGTTGGTGATTTCTTTTTGGTTAGTTTGTACTTTGTACATTGACTAATCAGAATTTGGCATATCCTTCTTTGTTTTGGTATTGGTTCGTGAGGACCTACATGATGGGATCTGGATATCGGTGTTATATACTCTACAGAGTTTATCGAATTCCTAGGATTTGAGTCCTTAACTATTCTAGCTGGGTGCATTTAATGGTGATTTTCCATAGTTCGTTTAAGCATTTTGCTTAAAGAATCTACAAATGAAAAAGCTGCTAGACAAACAAAAGCTTTAATCATAGATTGTTGCAAGGTTTGAAATATCGTACCGTACCGACGTTTCGACATTCGCTTGGTACGGTACGATACAGTATATCGAGCGGTATACTGATATATATATATATATATATATATATATAATTCGACGACGTCGCCTCATTTTTATATATAAAATATATTTATAAAAGGCGACGTCGTCGAAAAAGGCGACGCGATGTCACCTTTAATATATATATATATATATATATATACCGTCTAGTAATGGGCGGTCCGTGTACTGGTCAGCTGACGGACCGATACGTACCACCCGTACCTGACGGTATTATTCGAAACTGTATACCTTGGATTGTTGTATAAATTCTTGGAGGTTATTTCATACATAATGAACGTTTTATGTTTTTGGGAAACGGGTACAAAAGATGAGGCTTAAATAGGCAATAACTACTTTTTCAGTGCCCAAGTACACTGAGTTGTTATGCAAGCATTGATTTTGCTTTTCTTATAAGTTATTTTTTTTGTTTCATGTACTGCTTCTTTTGTTAGAAATGGCAATATTTTTTCGGTATTTGTCTCATTTTGATATTTAAGCTTCAAGATGTATGGCTGTGCCCTTTCTTTTACTAATTATGTGTTCTCTTTAGAAAACTAATTTATATGGACTTCCTTTTGTCTTTGTTGGTCTTTATCTTATATCTAGGAGAACTAGTGGTCCTATAAGGCGAGCTAAGGGTGGTTGGACACCACAAGAGGTAAGTGGCTTTTCATTGTTCTCGGCTTCTATCGTATTTGGGTTCATTAAGAACCACAAGCTATCCAGAATTTCAATAAATATCTTTGAATTATTATCTGACTTGGACTTGCAAATTTGTTGTCTCTCAAACCCAGATGGGTATTGCGACCTGATGAGGTCTCAACCCAAGAACTATTTCCTGGTACCGTGTTTGACCAGTCTCTCATGGATAACGACATGTTGACAACATTCAGACACATATTTGTCTGATTAGGCATGGAGGCTAAAATGATAAAAGGGTATACAAAGAGGAATAATAATTTGCTAATGAATTATTTGAGTCACATATCATTTATTGTTGTGAATGCAATATTATGATGCAAGAATATAAGAAACTCTGGAAATAAAAAAGGATCTAGTGGCATTTCATCTCCAAGTTGTTTCTTGTAATATAAGCAAAAACTTTGGTAAGTTTTTCTGCTTGTGCGGAAGCAGAAGTCCTAGTAACATTATTTTTTTTCACTTTGATACAATAATGTTTAATTTTTTAGGAATGATTTTTTATAGTATCTTTTCTATTTGGAAAGCTGGAAGAAAATCTGACCAAAAATTAATTAGCTCAAGGGAGCAAGTCCTTGATTTCTGAAACCGCAGAAGTTTTCCTAAGAAGCAGAGGATTCTATTAAATACTGTTGTAGTGCTTGAATTTGCATTAGGCATACTAGACATTTTAACTTACATCTAGGTATCTTGGTATTATAAGTAATTTAATGATCATCTGAATGAATGCTCTCATTTTTTTCATGCTACTTATGTTTAGTTTTTCTTTTTTACATGGCATAGGATGAGACATTAAGGAAAGCTGTTGAAGCTTACAAAGGAAGATGTTGGAAGAAAATAGGTATAGTGATCTCATGCTACTGCTTATTCATTATGATCCATAGACCAAGATAGTCTCCTTTAGTCCCATTTGTCTTCTTCTTTACAAATGTAGTTTGCAAATCTATGCAATACGTATATTTGCACCAAGGTTCGTCATAACATAACGTACCGCTCGATATAGGTGGTATGTACTGGTCCAATAGGGGACCAGTAGTGATACATTGGTACGCCCCCATGTACTTCAGTGTGCTCAATATGGCTCGGTGCGGCTTGATATGTACCGTACTGATAGTTGATTGGTACCAGTACGAACCGATAAGGCGAACCATGATTTGCACATCATGATAGCGAGCTTTGGTGTAAGGGTAAGGTTGCAGTCATCGAAACAACTTTTCTGCTAGTAGCTAAGGATGCGTACATTGGTCCTCCACAGGAGCCATGTGTCCTTGAGTCAACCTTTATATGTCTATATGTATGTACATATAATGAATGATATCTTTAGCAATTGGAGAAAGTTCTTAGAGTTTTCAAGAGTGAGGTTTTTGATAAGATAATCTGGAGCATGAAGTTTAACTACAGTTCACTTAGCAAATTGGTCTTGTTACTAAGTGGTTAGTACCTTTTGATTTTATAGTAGACATGAATAGGTAACGCATCAAAATTTGGAAGCATCTAGGTATAGAGGGAGTATAGACACTTGCATGTCTTTGGGGTGAGAGAATATTTTTTTTGTGAGCATCACAACCATTACATGTTTATGCTTGAAGCTTTATTGAAACTTTGCATGGAAAAGAACTGTATAAGAAGGTTTCTTAAACATTCTAAAAAATGCAAATTTAGATTTATAGTAATTTGTATGAGCAACTAGAGCTAGTTCATGACAGGATTTAAATCTCTCTCAGATATTAGTTTTGATAAATGATCATACCAATATGGTACTGGTATATTAGGGAGTATGCTTCAAAATTATCTCGAAGCAAGGCTTTCATTATTGGTCCAATTATGATTTTGACAACTTATTAATTTGGTACGGTCCTGAGGTACCAAGTTTTAATTGATTGCAAACTGATAAAAGGGTTTGTGAATATTAACCGTCTTGTAGTATCTTCGAATATTTCAGGTGATACTTCTGTTTGTAGTGGCTCTTGTTTAGTGTTATTCACTGGAAATTCTGCTCAGCTAAGTGTTGCTGTCGATCTAAGAAGGTCAATAGTTTTCTCATTTATAGTATGAAGGGTAAGATTCATGACTGCTCTAGTACAACTAGTTGATAAAGAGGCCTTTTGCACTGAGATCATATTTATGCTTCTTATGCTTCAGTCATAGACAGTACCAGAGAGACATGCATGCAATTTGATTATGAAGCAAATTTCCAGTCTTGAATCTAATAACAGGTTGGTGCTACTTCAATGAAAAAAGAAAAGGAAAATTAACATCTAGTGAGTGTACCTGTAGTTATATCCATGATGATCTTTGGTGCATAAACTGTTAATTTTATACGATGCCATACGGAGACCAAGGAGGTTTTAAGGGTCTCTAAGTTTGCAGGTATGATGATAGAAGGTGATCCCAGCATAAATCAGTGTATGTTCAGATTGTGTGGATTCTAGAATCAAAATCCCAAGTTTTTGTCCATTATATGAGAACTTTGGCAGTCTCACTAGTACATCCTGCCAACAAAATCTTTCAAAAGAACTTGAGAACAACAGAAGTGTTATTTCCCCACTGTTTGGATTACCTGGGTTCTGGTGTCAGCTTCTCAGTTGCCACTGTTACAAAGATTTAAATCTGAAACCGTTTCAACAGGAGGAGAACCAACCACTAGGCTAAGGCCTAGTTGGTTAAAATGCTTCATAAAACTAAATTATAGCTTTTTTATTAGGGACAGGATATATTATATGTTCCAACTATCTCCTTGATATTATTTGTTTTGCATCTACTAAAACATAATGAGATTTGTCTTGCCCAGGCATCTCTTTGTACTTTTGTGTTAGATCATCTTGCATGGAGCTATGAGTTATTGGTTTATGTTACAGTTGTTGCAAAAGTCTTTTCACTTCAAAGGTTTTAAATATATAAAGCTTTAGGATCCTGAATAACACTGCAACTTTTTTATAAGAAGTTACTACAAACATTCTCCAATACTTGATGCTATATGTTATTCTCTGTCTGTGTAGCTGAATTTTTTCCACATAGAACTGAAGTACAATGTCTTCATCGGTGGCAAAAGGTTCTCAATCCTGAACTTATTAAAGGTCCATGGATGCCCGAGGTTTGATGCTTGCTTCTTTTCTTAGTATGGTGTAGCTTTAGAGAATTAATACTTCAAGACACGATCTTATTTCCCATTTTAATTATAGGAGGATGAGAAGATCATCAGTCTTGTAGCAAAGTACGGGGCAACAAAATGGTCTATAATTGCAAAATCTCTTCCTGGTCGAATTGGGAAGCAATGCCGAGAGAGGTGAATTCAGATCATCTGCTTTGCAACTACTTAACTCAATGTCAAGAAGAGAAATTTATATAATGGAATTTGTTTTGAGAAATTTATTCATTGTAATTACATTTTGTTTTGAGAAATTAGTTTCATAGTTCTTTTTTATGTCTAAAGTTTTACCTCTAAGGGGAATTTTTTCTATAAATGTTTAAAGTTGTTTGCATAAAATAAATGACAAATTAGGAAATTAGGTGAACTTGAGCTTTCCAAATAGCTACTTTGGCCAAAAATAATGTAAATTTATTCTTATCAATCTTCTATCTTGGTGATAATGAGAAAATGCTAATAGAAGAAATTTATAGTTTGAAAGAATGACCTCTTTTTGTTCTTCTTTTCCTAATATAAATAATTTTTTCCCATTTGCCACTATAGAATAAGAAACAACAATTTTACTCCTAAATACTCCAAGGATGTCAGTCAACTCCATTTGCACATACTGGACATAAGGGATTTCCATGACTCCATGGTCTCTCAGAAAATACCGGTCAATATTTCGCACACTATTGCAGTCATAACTTCTTTAGTACGGAAATGATCTTTAGTTAATGAAAATCAATTTTGGAGCATCTTGTACTCAAGAAGCTGTATTATGATATTAATAGGTCATCCTTCGAAGGTATAATACACTTGGCTTCTAGTGATTTGCTGATGTTTGTTCCCATGAAAAGTGAATATGAACTTTTACTTGAATTTCTGGTTTGGTGGTTGATTAACTCTTTTCTTTTCTATATTTCCTGTTAAACTTCTAAATTCACCAAAGAACCTCATTTCTATGGTTTAAAACTAATCTATGGACTCGACACCTAGCGAGCATCAATATCTTGTTACGTCAACATTGTATTTTTTTTTTAATATGACTAGATTTTTCATTGTCCTAAATGAGAAAACTAATCTGGCATCCATGTTTTGATTCCAAGTACCTACTTCATGTAACTTCTATAGGCTGTAAGTGACAACTTAAATCTGTAATTTTTACAGTTTAATGATATCTTAATGAACTTATGGTTTAAAATTCATTTGAAGGAGCAATTTTTTAACTTTATAGGTGGCATAATCATTTGGATCCTACAATAAAGAAAGATGCATGGACCGTAGAGGAGGAACTTGTGCTCATGAATGCCCATTGTGTACATGGAAATAAATGGGCAGAAATTGCAAAGGTCTTACCTGGAAGGTATTGACTCTCGTCAGACATGTTAGTCAGTTGTATTTTCTGGAAGTCTTCTAATGGTTTAACTTCTTAATCATAGACAAGGAAAACGTGAACATGTGTAAAACATGCATATCTAGGCTTGTAGCTTCTTGCAAAATTTTATGGGGCTTAACTGATTACTTTCTGTAATGCGACTCCTATTGTGAATTATCTTTTTGGATTTCATCCACTCAATTTTTGGTGGTAAGGTTATCTTGTCTTTGTTATGCTCTTTACTATGAGAACTTATCTGCTGTTTTCTATGGACATACTTATTTATAAGTCTGGACATTATATAATGTAAGTGAATGTATTTAACCTTTTTATAACTAGTATTAACTGACTTTATTTTTGGTAGATACTCGTCAATTTCTGGCTTTCTTCATTTGCTAGCACTCATCATTTTGGTATGATTTTCTAAATCTCTTTCTGTGGCTAGGACTGACAACTCGATAAAAAATCACTGGAATAGTTCCTTAAAGAAAAAGTTAGATTTCTTAATGGCTTCTGGTAAGATTCCACTGTTTCCAAAACCTGAGATGCTTGATGATTCAGAGGCAATAACCAACCTAGATGGTAGACATTCACTTCTTAGTTTGAGCGAAGGATCAGATACAATTACCAGAGCTTTTTCTGGATCAGTTTGTTCCTTTGATTCTGGTTTGCCTGCTGAACCATGTAAATTGGAAGACCAAAATAATTGGTTGGCATTGTCAACAGTTCAAGACTCTAAGACAGAAGCTTTAACAAATTTGACTGTAAGGGGAATTAATGATCCAGATACTGGATGCAGCAAGCATACCTCGACATCTGATATCTGCACTAGATCTGATCCAGAAACAGAGTTGGCAGAGTGTAGCAACTCCGGTGAGAATGATCAGCTGAATGATACCTTGCAACCAACAAAATCGAAGTTGGAAGCTCCTCCTGTTTTTGGTTCTCTCTTTTACAAGCCATTCCAACTAGAAGATGTTTGCCTTTCTGCAGCTTCTACTCTATTAACCACACATGATTCCATCCAACAATCATACTGCTCAGCGATTGTGACTTCGCCAAATAGTTGTCTGACTCCTCCCTCTGTGACCGGGAGGAATTCAATTCAAAGTGTTGAATCTGTATTAAAAAGTGCAGCTAGAAGTTTCTCCAACACTCCCTCTATTTTCAGGAGGACAAAGAGGGAAGCAGAAACGATGTTTGCTTCTGATAGTAGTTCGTCACAGCCAGATAGGTTAAAAATTCTGGACACTTCTGGTACTACTGTAGAAGGAAAGAGTGGAGATAACTCAGAGGCAACCGATTCTTCAAAATTCAGTTCTAGTCCTTGTGACAGTGGAACCATATTATACAATGGAAAGAGCTTTAATGTTTCTCCCGCGTACAGGTTGAGGTCCAAAAGGTCTGCAATCGTCAAATCAGTGGAGAAGCAGCTTGATTTTACATTCAAGGAAAATGATTGTGATGGTAATATTGAACACCTGAACTTGCCTACAGACAGCAGTTCCCATAGTTCCAATACCATCCTTCCGAGCATACAGGAGAGGAAATTAACTGAGCCTCCAATTGGATCGTAAAGTGCCAAGAACTAAAAAAACATTAAGATGGCCATGACCACCTCATACACAAGATGTAAGTATCTTTTGTAACCTTGATTTGTTCCAAACGGTGCATATTTTGGTTGATACAAGTTCCCTTTAGATATCTAACATGGACCGAACTAACTTATTTAGTACTCAATTTTTAGTTTTGCACTTATATACGATACCATACTGAAGGATTTCCCTTTGAATTTTGAAATATACTATACCTACCTACTTATCTGCCCTTTTTTTTTCTCTTTTGAAAGATTCTTGCTATCCGACAATTATGAACTGATTATTTGCCAATTATGACCTACTAATTTGTTTTTTTTGCTCCTGTTTGTTGACAGGTATGATTCTTACATGGATCTAGCAGGTTAAAGACTTGAGATGTGCTGCAGATCCAAAATTGAAAATCTGAGTAAACATTTGGCGGATTGGTAATCTCCACTGATACCCAGTGGTCATGCAAGTCTGCGTTGGTTTCTCATTTGAAATGTACAGATGATGTCCTAATTTTGCAGAAATAAGCTATTTTGCACAAAGGATGTCCAACTTACATGATGTTCAAGCATCCAAAACGGCATAATTGTACATAAACAAACCCCCTTAAGATGAGAGAAATGGTTTTAGAAACCTGCAGTGGAATAAAAGCTCATCATGTCTTCACTCGGCCTTCACGTCTACTTCCAAGTAGGATTCTCGTCAATCATCGTCTCCTTGACCTTTATACTCTGTTGTTTGCTATGTCGTCCATTTACATCATGGTATGCTACTATCGTATTCATCATGGTATGCTACTGCACCGGAAGCTTCATCAAGGTATATGCTATTATCGTATTCAATCTTCTCTTGCAGATGGAACGCTTAATTGGTCTCTATTCAGTTGCTTGTGTTTGCTTTGTAGTGCCATGGCAAACTGGAAGACTGACGGACCTTTGGAATCTGAGGGTAAAGCTGCTGCTCCAAATACCGCTTAATTGGTCTCTATTCAGTTGCTTGTGTTTGCTTTGTAGTGCCATGGCAAACTGGAAGACTGACGGACCTTTGGAATCTGAGGGTAAAGCTGCTGCTCCAAATACCCAAGGTCTGTTTCCCTTCCTCTTGCATCTATTTCACCTTATATGCCACATGACCTATGAGGTGATAAGGATGGAAATGGCCCACTACTGGCCCTATCCATTTTGAAAGTTTGTTAGGAGTGTCTAAGTGTTCAGATGCTCGATAAATGAAAATTATAATAGACATCAAACAGAGTGACTCTACACGATTCACTGACTGCTACGATTCAAGAACAAGGAAATCTGAGGAAAAAAGCTACAGACGTTGGATGGTAACGCAGCGACAATGATGCAGAAACAGAGCAGCCCCAACCCCTACTGCCCTCAGCGCTCGTTCATCTCCACCGACGGCCACCGGCGACACCCGAACTGCTCCAGAAACTTGCTCAGGCTTATATGCTTCGTCGCCCATTGCTCTGTCAACTTGTGCTCCTTCGCTTCCGCCTCCCTCCTCAGTCCGGCAATCTGCTCCCTGTACTCCGCTTCGATTCCTTCTAGCGCCGCCTGCTGCTCCTCCCTGAGCGCCCTGATCTTGGCCTCGATCTCCTCCATCATCTCCCTCCTCTTGCAGGCTTTCTCCGCCTCCAGCTGCAGCTCGACCCTCTTCAGCCTCCAGGCCGCTTCTTTCTTGTGCGCCGCCCACGCCCGATGCCCTTCCTCCAGTTCTTTGCAGCACTCGACCAGGTCGGCAACGACGCGGCCATCCACCACGGCGAACCCAGGTACAAAACCCGTACCGTTCTCCACGGCTCGCTCTGCTTGCGTCCAGGGCATGCGGGCAGGGGGCGCAGCGGAAGGCGAGAGAGTAAGAGCCACGGAGGGAGATGGCGGCGGTCGGTGGGCGCCGTTGGTGTTGGAAGAAAGCCATGGGGGAAGTAATGGCGCAGCCATCAGCTGCTCTTTCACTAGCTTTTCCGCGAAGCTCTCGAGGATGCGGTCGTACTTACCCGGATCGGTGGAGCTTACCACGGACTTGCTAATCTCTCGCTGCACCACCCTCTGCTGCTTCTCCTTGAAGACCTCCCACCACTTGCCGAGCCTTTTGGCGGTGCGGCCTGGGACCTCAGCGGCGATCTTCTTCCACTTGTTGCCGTACTTGGCCTGTAGCCCGATCACGAGGCGCTGCTCCTCCTCGGTGAGCGGCCCCTTCTTAACTCCCGGCCTGAGGTAATTCTTCCACCTCTCCAAGCAAGATTTGGCGTCCCTGAGCAGGGGCACGTTCATGCGCTGGGACACCAGGTGCCACTCCCGCGGCCCATACTGCTTCACGTACGCACACAAGACGGCGTCCTCCTCAGACCTCCACCGCTGCCTCTCCTTCATCGGCAGAAGCCAGTCTCCATCTTACAAGACACCTCATACCGATCTGCAATCAACAGTGCCTAAAAATCTCGGGTAAGTTTTGGAGAAGGCAGATTTAAGAAGATGATGGACCACCAGAATTAGGAACCGCATATGGATGCATTTAAGTCAGCTGTCGGAATGCGTAAGTTCAGCGAGCCAAAACAATCAAAATCTAAAGGTTCGAAACAAAGGTGGGATATCAGACCAACAGCGTGTTTGATCCCCGAGTGGCATTAAAGAAACATCACTTCTTGTACTACAAGGCGAACAACAAATGCACACAATGGGCATGGCGTAATTGACATGAAACACAAGAGTAAGTCTTATTGTGTCAAAACCGTAGAAGATGAGATGGTACATGAACAGATCCGAAGCTACTTCAAATTCTTTTGCAATCTGTGCAGGTCCTTGAGATGTGAAAGACAATCAGTACCAGCTAGCCACTCGTTCATGCTGTGGTGTGATTGCAACAAACATGGAAAAGACAACTTCTCTCCATCTGGAATGGCTCTGGTAAGGACTTCCACTGCCCTCTAAATTTTCAATTCAGAGTCTACTAGGTCATATTATCTGTGTTTATTTCTACTACGCTGCCCCTTTCTATTGTCTTTTAGTTCTACATTTCCAGAGGTATGCATCCTTATTTCTTTTCAATATTGTTAGAAACTTTGCCTTGTTAGAAATAGAGAAATCCACATCTACAGAACTACTTTTTTTTTTGGAGATGAAGACCAAGCAAAGATTGGTCATGAACTATAAAGGAGAAACCTCAGGAACATGCTTTTAAGCAAATAGGTCAATAGAAAAGCATGGCATCAGGCCTCAGGAAGGCACTGAGATGTGTAGAACAGAAGAACGAAGACTTACGGCGCCCTCCGTCCGAGCTTCGGTGCGGAGTGTGTCCTGCTGTTCAAACCCAAGCAAGACAGCTCAAGGGCAGATACATATTGAAACATGACACTTGGTGTAGAGAGAGAGAGAGAGAGCAAGGGAGGGAGGTGAAGAGAGAGTATAAGTAGAAGGCAGTGGCGGAGGTGAAGAAAGGGATTACCAACCTGGTGCGGGAGCAGGACCCTGTTCTCAAAGGATCCCTACCATCAATCTTGTCAAATCTCGTACCTACCCGTGTGACCCACAGCACAGCACGTAAAGGAGAGGGGACGAGAATGGTAAAAAGAGAGAGAGAGAGAGAGAGAGATGGGAGGCACGACAAAATGACAGGGAATCCATTTGTTTCTTTCCCTTTGCCTTTGCTCCACTGTGTCGATCAAGACAGAGTCCAGCATTTTCTGTCTCTTCGTTCAGTGGAACCCACCATGGCCACCAGAGCCGTGGACTACACAGAGCGCAGAGAGTTGAGGAGACGGAAGGGATTTGGTGACGACAAACGGAGCGCGGTGTAGCTGAATGAAACAAGAAGAGACAAGAGAAGGGGAAGTAGAAAGACCAGTGAGTTGAGTGAGACAGAAATGACAAAGGAAAAGGATTTCCGTCACGTCTTTTCCTGATACCACAAGCGAGTAACGAGAGAAAGAGAGAGAGATAGAGGGGGTGGGGGGTGGGGAAAGAGCCAAATGAGAGAGAGGAGGTCGCAGTTAACTTTTAGCTCTTCCTACCTCCCAACACCACCTACCCACCCCTCTCTTTTTGGTCTTTTCCTCCTCTTCGTCCTTCTTCATCTGCTCTCTAACAGTATTCGACCCTCAGCACGCACAATGCAATCAGCGATGAGAACCAGCACATGTTGGCTCGGTTCATATTAGAACGTACAAGATTTGAGGACTTCTTCGGTGACAAGCCAAGGAATCCTGGTTGTGTGCTCCAAACACAGCTGAGCTATTCCTCCCTACAGATTGCTACCTTCGATGATCTTTCGTTCCGTCATCAAAGGAAAAAGAAGATTTAGAAAGAGAGAGAGAGAGAGACAGAGAGATGTAACTTCACGGGAGAGAGGACGAGGAAGGGCTGGCGCTCGTCTCTTTCTCTGCAGTGGAAGCATTAAATCTTAACAGTAGCATCGTACAAAGGCGTCACTTTTCCTTCTTCTCGACTCTCGTAGAAACACCAACCTCCCGCTGTGACTATACTCACGCTTGCTACCGATACTGTGTGGTTCTCTCTCCTCGTCGTTAACCCGTCTCTTCCCAACCTTCCGTGCTGCTTAGGGTTTTGGACGGTAGGGCGACCGACGCACGAAGCTTGGGTGGGGCGAGGAGTGAGCGAGCGAGTCATGGAGTGGTTTTAGGCGACACTGACGTCTCGTCCGCCCCGGTACGAGCGGGAACTTCCGCTTTATCTACCCTTCCCAGCCAAGGCCATGATTAGAGAGAGAGAGAGAGCGAGAGAGAGAGAGATATGTGGGTGGGGTTGACGAGGAGGTGGTGGCGGGGCCGGCTGTCTCGGGGGGAGTGGAGCAGGACGGTGGCGGAAGAGAGCACGCGGCAGTACTGCGCGGGGGGAGGAAGGCGTTGGGGGGACTGTGCTCCGCGTTTCGCGGCACACGGAGAGACGAGGCCATCTCTACTCCACGTCCTTCTTCCTCTCATCTCTATCTCCGTGTACATGTCAGTGACTCGTTACGTCCCTCTCTCCCGTGCATGCTGCCACCCACCGCCTCCCCCGCCATTTCCTTTGAGCCACAGAAAGATCCACTGCGGGTTTCTCTCCGACCCGTCCTCCAGCCCTCCTTTGTGACCCACCTCCTCCTTCTCTCTCCCGGTGGACTCTCCCGCTGCGCGCGGCTCTCGCAGTGCACACATGGTTGATTAGGAAAGGGATAATGATATGGAGAAACAGACACCGATATCATTAAGGAGGGTAGTGTTTGAGTACGACCATTGAATGCGAAATGAAGGGTCGATGAGAATAAGATTGCAGATATTTATTGTCTGTGTATCTCAAATCGACTCCTCCATTAAATTTGCTCTCGTATTAGAGCAAATCGTGTTGGAAACCTCTCCATGAATAAACGACCGAGTTCTTATGATCATCATTGGATGCCATGGAATCTTCCGTGCGCATGCAATGCAATTGTTGCAATATTAACCATAGATACTACAGAGAGAGTATGAGGCGAGACAAAGGTGACCCGTGAGTCATTATTAATGGAAATATTTGAGGATCGGAAATGGTATTATTGCTCTTATTAGCATTAGGCCTTAGAATAGATTAGTGGTACGACCAATCAATAACACTCCAGTTTGGTCTCAATTTTTATTGGATTAGATGTCACATATAACAAACATACCCAAGTTTAATTTTGAAATCGTACTTGACGATAGCATCGAGTTTAAATAGAGAAATTATTACTTGGGCGTTTAATATTTTAGGCTAGTGACTTAGGTGTCCTGAATTAATGAGGTGAGACATAGATGAAATGCTAGTGACTCATGCTGAGCCTCTCATGATGTGTTGCTGCCATAGACAAAAACCTAAGCGGAGCAAGCAAAGGAGAACACTGCTGGGGGGCAGAAGCCACTATCCCTAGTGGTCCACTATGACTCGTGTTTACACCACGGGCCACTTGAGAGCATATATATGACTATGTCTCCTGAGGTACTTCGTGTGTGACCGTGGTGGCTATTGCAGCTCATCATACACTAAGAGGAATTCAAACCGTGCATTAGGATTTGGATCATAGTCACTCAAGTTTCCTATCATTCCATTATAATCGACAAACATTTATGATTGAATTACTTATTATTAGTGTCAAATTTAATCAAAGATCATGGAATCAATCCGAAAGAGTTTATTTATTGAAATCATCATATGTTGGTCCTTCGAGCTAATTTTGTCAGTGTTAAGGATGCACTCGATGGTGATTTATAATCGGATTATTCAATTGTTAGTACAGTGATTTCAAAAGGCACTCGAGCACTCGCTTCACTTCCAGGCGGTACGTTTCAAAGAGGCATCGCTTGGGAGCTCGTTTCAAAGAGGCATCGCTTGGGAGCTCGCCCGAGCCCAGGAGCTGAGCGTTTCCTTACACTATCGTTTCTGCTACTGTCTCCTTACACTCCCGCTGTCGCTGTCTCCTTACACTATCGTTTCTGCTGCTTTTTTACACTCTCGCTCCTGTTATCGTTTCCTTTAAAATTTTTTATTAATACGATATAATTTTATATATTAATTTTTTTAATATAATAATATATTTTTATTTAAAAATTTAAAATAATTATATTTATTAATTATATTATATATTTTTATATTTTAATGTCTCGTTTTTCTCGAACAAACGCTTAACGCCTCAAACATTTTCAGACTTTAACATCTTTTGACACCTAACATTTTTTTAAGTCTTTTTAAGTCACTGTCTTAGTATCAAATTTGATGGTCTATGATCATCAAATTTAATACATGTATTTAATGCATGTATGTATTTTGAAGCTTCAAAGGTGATCATCAAATTAAAGGAGTCACATCACAAGCATCGTGAAGTCTCTCAGTATGAGACAATTCAGATATATCAATATCAGCAACTGCGGGCCACATCACTTTCTTTGTCCGTCTGCAGCCACTTCAGCCTCTGCTACCGCATACTACATACTCTGTACTCTCTCTTTCTCTTCCCACTACCTGGAGAACTGCACCATCCCCTACTCTTCCACCCCGCTCACCTACGGTCAAAAGGCACATCACAAACACCTCTTCTCCCTCTCCCCTGCTTCTGCTTTCACGAATTCCAAGGAGCATATATCTACTACCATTGTCGCACCGCCGAATTCAAAAAGCTTGGCGCGAATCACACAGACATCACTACTAACACATACTACTGCTATTACTAGTGGAGAAGTTCTCGCGGGAATGGGTTGTCAGGTCCGGAAGTTCTTGCCCTCGAAGGTCTGGCCGAACTGCCAGTTGGAGGGGACGATGTTCCAGGAGGTGGAGGTGCGGCGGTCGCTGCCGGTGAGACGGAAGGAGAGGGACTGGCCGACGAGGACGGCGTTGGACTGCCAGTTCTGGCCCCAGTTGCGGGACATGGGCATCCAACCAGTGCGGGACCCCTTCACGCTGGCGTGCACGATGTCGCTGGCGCCGGCCACGTTGGTGATCAGCACCAGGTTGAAGTACTTGAACCCATTTATGGTGAACCGGATCCCTCCCGACCTCCTGCACGGCACCCTGCGGTCCCAGACATATCAGCAAACACATGTCATGCGAAGATCCTGATGATGCCGATCTACGAGGGCAGGGGCGGGCAGGTGGTACCTTCGGTACGAGACGGGCACGATGCCGGCGCGGTACTCGGCGATCTTGAGGAACATGGGCATGGAGAGGTCGAAGTGAGGGCGGGGCGGGTTGCACCACCCGCCATCGTCCGAGGGGAGCGCGTAGTTGGGCGGGCAGAAGTTGGTGGCTGTGATGAAGATGGAGGGGCTCCCGCCGTGGCACCACTGCGGATCGCCCGCGCACTTGATCTCGAAGCACGCCCCGCAGCTCTGCCCCTCGTTGAACAGCGCCGTGCTCAAAGCCGCCGTCTGCACCCCGTACCCCTGGCTGTACAGGTTCCCATACCCACACGCCCCTCCTGCACAATCACCAACCACAGCAAGCAGATCTCATCGGCTTCAAGTTTTTTCGATGCTCAACGCCACAGATCAATAGCTAATAGAGGAATGCGGCTTACCCATGGTCCCGGATGCGTCGCTGCCGCCATAGAAGGTGGCGTGGGCATTCTGCCACTGGCCGCCGGCGTACAAACCGGGAATGCGCGCAGTCACCGGCGCCAGAAGAGCCAGAAGGGCGACGGAGACAAAGGAGGCCAACGCCATTAGCTCGCTCGCTAGCGCTCTCGAGTGTGGGTGATGGGGCCGAAGAGAGACGGGAAGCAGGGCTATTTATGGACTCGAGGAGAAGAATGGCAGTGGGAGTAATTAATGCCGCTTCGCGGAAGTAAATAGCGGAAATGGAGGAGGCAGCGAGGCGCTTCAGTTCAGATTGAAGGGTCGTGGGAATACTGGTTACGAGTCAATCGGTGGGGAGCCACCATACATCATAGCACCGTCAGCAACGTAAGACGTCAGATGATTAGCCAACGGCCGTGATTGGTCTACTATGAGAGCAACGTAACTGAAGTCGCGCCCAAACGAAGCAAACGAAGCGGGAAACAGGAGCGAAAGGTGGTCTTGCTTTGGGACCCAAAAGACAGCAGTCGCCTCCGCTTTGCATCCGTTGAAAGTTGTGCCGCCACCGACGGCTCTGATTCGCCTCCGCTTTCCTACGGCACACCGTTCCCACACAACACTGTCTCAAAGCGTATATATATATATATATATATATATATATGCGATGGGCTCCGTTCGAGCTCAGTTCCGTGGTTATCGGCCCAGATTCGGCGGGCCGACCGTGTACTCGGACCCACATCGAGCCATCTTGAATCGTACATATTATTTTGTTGAACCAACTCGATCAACTCGGTTCGTTGTAAAGGTGGACGGGCCGAAGAAAGAAAAGGGACCCATCAACAGGTTTACCGACACGTCGTGGGTCACACCCAGGCGGCTTGGCATTGAAGCAAAAGGAGTGGGTCCCGAGGCATCTCCAGTAACTGGGCGGGTGGGCGACAAGGGACACGTGGGGGCATCGGAGAAAAAGGGTGTGCGCGGGCCGCAGCGTGATTGGGACGCGCCGCTCGGGCGTCGCTGTCGTGTGGGGCCAGACCACGTGGCTTGAGTGCGGTGGGGTGGGGTCAATTGGGACGGGTGGTTTTCGTGGGGAAGCGAAGCGGAGGAAAAGAGGGTTTGGTTTCACACGGCGGCCAGATCGGTGTCATTAACCCGTGCTGACTCACCTGCCGCGCCGTACACCGCCCTTTCCCCCAATCACAGGACAGGAAAACCGATCGATAGTGTCGTCCCATTTAATCCGGTGTAAAGCGAGCTTTGATTCGCGGCGTGGGGCCTCGAGATCCGTGCCTGTGGCCTCGTGGTATGATGGACGATGGATGCCATGGGGGAGTCGTGCACATCAACCTGACGCACCACTACTGCCCGTGGAAACAAATGGCATAACGTGGTCGCAACAGACCATTTTATCCCCCATCCAATGCCACTAATTACAAAGTTACCATTTATTACTTTTATTTGGCATATCACCGGCTGGTGGCGTACGGCATGAGGCGAACGTGTTCTGTGCCACCCACTTGCTCCAAAATTCGTGCGTCGAGTCTTTCACACGCCTCTTTCCTTGTATTTTACTCTTCTTCCCGTGCGGAGGAAGAGGCGACCGCCGAATGGCGCCGTGTTCTCCGACTTCTGCTGCGTCTCGTTGCAGCATTCTTTTCGGCCTCCCGACACTTGACCCAGTTTCACAACCATTCGTCTTCCTCGGCCCAACCTCGATGAACTAGTGAGCATAGATCGTTTGTAAGAGTGGAGGACATGAGAGACGTCCAATTTACGCCTGGCTCATCTCCACTGAGCTTATCGTTGAGAGCTTCGGAATTAAGAACACTTACAGACTGGTTCCGGTGGATGTCTACAGAAAGATACACGTACACTTGAGATTTGAGTTCTGGCACAGGAGGCATAAACTAGTCAGAGAACACTTACATGTTGACTGACAGTGTTGACAAATTGCCTCCCTCTAAGGCTTGGGGAGTGGAACCTAGGGTTTGTAGCCTGTACTGAAGTCAACAGAGCAGGTGTATCCGAGTCCAGGGATTCACTGGCCAGAGACTCCAAGGGAGTAGGCATTGGCGGTTTCTGCCCTCTGAGAGGAGGAGCTTTAGGGAGATGCAAACTGACCACCGTGTACTGACTACTCCGCACAGCTTCCCAGGCTCCTCCTTTGGATGCGAACTGACAGAATGCATGTTGGTTTGTAGCATTTGACGGTAGCAGAAGGCAGATGGTATGTGTGATCCTTTGGATTCCTCCGCTTTTTTCATTTTCCACCTTCATGCTGCTTGACCGCTTTTTTTTTTTTTTTTTTGGTTCTTGCCACTAGAAATATAATTGAGAAAATCTCTCTAAATATATATTACATGATATCATCTATTTGACAATACATTTTTTAATTCTTCATGGTATTAGCTTCGAGCAAGGCTTTCTCTTCTCTGTTACGTGTGAGTATTCCCTATCAATGTATTAGTATAATTTGCTCTGCAATTTCACTTTGCTAATCTAATCAATCTTCTCTAGCGATCTATTATCCATTATTGTTCCTCTATTATTGTTCAGTCTCCGATGATCCTGATGGGGATATAAACAGGAATAATTTTTGTATATGAACAAATACTAGAAGACCAAAATACGCAGCGGAATAAAATGAAAACACAATCAAACAAAATACTAAGATATACGTGGAAAACTCCTTCAATGTGAAGGGTAAAAACCATGGGGCAAACTAGAGATAATCCACTATGAGAATAATGAATATACAAATCTCAAATCTCTTGCCCAAAACCCTAGTAACAACCACAAGAGAATAACTGTGATACAAGGATCATGTCACTGCCCACAATATCTAAAACATCCCAAGTAATCACAGCAAGAGCCTACTGTAGACTTGATCTAACCTGAGATGAGAACATTGCTAGATGATTAAGAACAGTCTCTCTGCGTTGTCCTTGTCTTCTTCCCTTTCTTTCTCTTCCTTTTCTGCCTTGTTCTCCTTCTTCTCTTTGGAATCTCATCGCTCCAAAGATCTGCCTCGTTGCTACCTTTTTATAGCTTTAATCTACCTCTAAAACGTAGCCACCACACCCCCCTAATCTTAATTAGGTTAGGTTAAGAGGGGGTGTGGGCTGTGGGCTGATAAAGCCCACATGGGCTGAATATGGGCCATCAGCCCAACAACCTCCCCATTCAGCCCATAAGGGAGGTTGTCCCATGACTCCTCAATGTGAAGTCATACCGACCAACTGTCGACATATCTTCTGTCTTTCTTTTGGTAAGGTCTTCGTCAACATGTCTGCTCCGTTGTCATCTGTATAAATTTTCTGAAGCTGCAACTGCTTCTCTTCAAATACATTTCGAATCCAGTGGTATCTGATATCTATATGCTTTGACTTGGAATGAAACATTGGGTTCTTAGACAAATGGATGACACTTTGGCTGTCACAATGCACCACATAATTTTCCTGTTTCAGCCCCAATTCTTGTAAGAATTTTTTTATCCATAACATTTCTTTGCATACCTCTGTAGCAGCAATATATTCTGCTTCTGTGGTGGAGAGAGCAATACACCTTTGTAACCCGGATTGTCATGACACAGCTCCCCCTGCAAAAGTAAGTACATAACTTGAAGTAGACTTCCTCGTATCTATATCTCTTGCCATGTCTGCATCTGTGTAACCTGTTAACACAGGTGGTCCACCTCCAAAGCTTAAACAAACCTTAGAGCTCCCTCTGAGATATCTAAAAATCCACTTCACTGCTGCCCAATGCTCTTTGCCTGGATTTGCAAGAAATCTGCTAGTAACACCCACTGCATATGTGATGTCCGGCCTCGTACATACCATTGCATACATTAAACTTCCAACTGCTGAAGCATAAGGAACCTTTTGCATTTTCTCCTTCTCCTCATCGCTTGACGGACTCTGTTTTGAGCACAACTTGAAGTGACCTGCAAGAGGAGAACCAACTGGTTTTGCATTGCTCATACTGAATCTTTCCAATACCTTCTCGATGTATTTCTTCTGTGACAACCAAATCTTCTTGTTTTTCCTGTCACGAGAATTCTGCATGCCTAGTATTTGCTTTGCTGGCCCCATGTCCTTCATTGCAAAAGACTCACTCGGTTCCTTCTGCAACCTGTCAATTTTAGACATATCTTTCCCAAGAATAAGCATGTCATCAACATAAAGTAAGAGAATAATAAAATCCTCACCAAACCATTTGATTTATACACAATGATCTGAAGCCGTTCTTTTGTATCCATTTTCTATCATAAATGAATCAAACTTTCTGTACCACTGTCTTGGAGCTTGCTTTAGCCCATACAAGCTCTTCTTCAACTTGCAGACAAAATTATC
This sequence comes from Musa acuminata AAA Group, assembly GCF_036884655.1. Classification (NCBI taxonomy): domain Eukaryota; kingdom Viridiplantae; phylum Streptophyta; class Magnoliopsida; order Zingiberales; family Musaceae; genus Musa; species Musa acuminata. The sequence continues at coordinate 8,009,975 of NC_088333.1, forward strand.
TTTACCTTTGACTTTGAAGCCTTTTGGTTGCTCCATATAAATTTCCTCCTCCAAATCACCATGAAGGAAAGCTGTCTTCACATCTAACTGCTCAACCTCCAAGTCCTGGCTAGCAGCAATACCAAGAGCAACACGAATAGAAGACATTTTAACAACAGGAGAAAATATCTCTTCAAAGTCAATACCTTTCTTTTGACCAAAGCATTTCACAACCAATCTAGCTTTGTACTTTGGTTGAGAACAATATTCTTGAGTCTTTAACCTAAAAACCCACTTGTTCTTCAAGGCCTTCATTCCATTTGGTAGCAGCACCAAATCATAAGTGTGGTTCTTCTGAAGAGCACCCATCTCTTCCTACATAGCAACTAACCACTTCTCTTTCTCCTCACTCTCAACTGCTTCCTGGTAACTCTCTGGTTCACCTGCATCAGTAAGCATCACATACTCAACTGTAGAGTATCTTCTAGAAGGTTGACGTTGTCTAGAAGATCTTCTCAACTGAGGTTCTACGGGAACTTGCTCAACATGTCCTGCAGGTAGATCAACATCAGGCTCGACACTATCTTCATGCACATCTCCCCCATCACCCTGATATAATGGAGGAATAACTGGGTCACAATCTGCTAATCCTTCTGCAGAAGTCTTGGCTGGTGCCTTCTTCTTCAAATCCTCAAAGGTTTGATCCTCAAAGAAGACCACATCTCTGCTCCTGAACACCTTCTGCTTTTCTGGATCCCAAAGCCTGTAACCAAACTGATCATGTGAGTAACCAAGAAAAATACATTCTTTAGACTTACCATCCAGCTTGGACTTCTCATTATCTGGAACATGTGCAAATGCACGACAACCAAATACTCTCAAATGCCTGTAGGAAACATCTTTCTCTGACCATACATGCTCTGCAACATCACCATCTAGGGCTGTACATGGTGATAAGTTGATCACATCAACTGCAGTCCTCAAAGCCTCATCCCAAAACCTTTTGGGTAGCTTAGCCTGTGAAATCATACATCTGATCTTTTCCATGATGGTGCGGTTCATCCTCTCTGCAATTGCATTATGCTGAGGTGTACCAGAAACTGTCATCTCATGTTGGATCCCATGTGACATGCAATAGTCATTAAACAATCCCGTATACTCACCACCATTATCTGATCTTATGCATTTTAATTTTCTTTATGTCCCCCTTTCAACCTTGGCATGAAACTCTTTGAAGACATTAATAACCTGATCTTTGGTCTTCAAAGCATAAGCCCAAACTTTCCTGGAAAAATCATTTATAAAAGTGACAAAATAAAGTGCACCACTTATACCAAGAACATCAACAGATCCACCAGGAGTTTTTGTCCTCAAAGGACCACATACATCTGTATAAATACGGTCTAAGGCATGTATTTTTCTAGACAAAGCAGCACTAGCAAATGAAACTCTATGTTGTTTACCAGCCAAACAATCAATACAAGGGTTCAGATGTATACCTCTGAGATCTGGTAATACCTTTATTTTGGAAAGAGCTTGCAGCCCCTTCTCGCTCATGTGTCCCAATCGCCTATGCCACAACTCCATACTGAAGTCTTTCTCTGTAGCATTTAACTGCTCACCATAAGCTTTAGCCTGCAACCTGTACAAAGTATGACATTTCTTTCCACTGGCTATAATAAGAGAACCCTTACTGAGCTTCCATTGCCCTCTGTGAAATCTGCTTTCATACTCTTCATCATCTAGTCTTCCAACTGAAATTAAATTCAGCCTCAAGTCAACCACATGCCTCACATCCTTAAGTACCAACTTGCAGCCAAGGTTGGTCTTTAAATGGATATCACCCATGCCAATGATGTCTGCTGTGCCATAGTTGCCCATCTTGACAACACCAAAGTTTCCAGACCTGTATGTAGCAAAAAACTCCCTCCGTGGTGTAGCATGATAAGAAGCACCTGTGTCAATCACCCATCCTGACACACATAAGAAAAAATATCATCAGAAGGAGACAAGACAACACCAAAGTTTCCAGACCTGTATGTAGCAAAAAACTCCCTCCGTGGTGTAGCATGATAAGAAGCACCTGTGTCAATCACCCATCCTGACACACATAAGAAAAAATATCATCAGAAGGAGACAAAATCAAATAATCACCACCCTGCACTGTAGCTGCAGTATTATCCTTTGACTCTGTAGACTCCACTTCTTTTCCCTTTTTCTTGTTCTTCTTAGGTTGCTTACATTGGTTCTTGTAATGTCCTTTCTCACCACAGTTATAGCAAACAATATCTTTTCTTGATCTTGACTTGCTCCTACCCATACGTGAACTGCTTCTAGACTTTGACCTTCCTCTATTCTCTGAGATAAGTGCTTGTGAATCATTTTGAGATGTTGCTGAACTCTTTCTTCTCAACTCCTCATTCAACAAACTGCTTGTTACTTGACTCATAGTGACAATACCATCTGGTGCAGAATTACTGAGGGAAACCACTAGTGTCTCCCAACTTTCTGGTAATGAACTGAGAAGTAACAATGCCTGCAACTCATCATCAAGAGACATTTTCATAGAGGATAACTGGTTAGTAATACTCTGCATTTCATTCAAATGTTCAGCAATAGAAGCACCCTCTCTATATTTTAGGTTCACAAGTTTTCTGATCAAAAAAGCTTTGTTGCCAGCTGTTTTTCTTTCATAGAGACTTTCCAATTTTTTCCAAAGAGAATATACAGAAATTTCAGTAGAAACATGGTGAAAGACACTATCATCAAGCCACTGTCTAATAAACCCAATTGTTTTTCGATCTAACATCTTCCACTCATCATCTGTCATAGTTGTAGGTTTTGCACTATCCCCTTGCAAAGGTCCATACAAATCTTTGCAATACAAGAGATCTTCCATTCTTGGTTTCCATATCATCCAATTATTTCCATTCAAACTAATCATACGAGAAATATTACTGGCCTCCATGTTCAAATACAAAAAATTAAATCACCAAAACCCCGCTCTGATACCAGTTGATGGGGATATAAATAGGAATAACCTTTGTATAGGAACAAATACTAGAAGACCAAAATACGCAGCGGAATAAAATGGAAACACAATCAAACAGAACACCAAGATATACGTGGAAAACCCCTTCAATGTGAAGGGTAAAAACCACGGGGTAAACTAGAGATAATCCACTATGAGAATAATGAATATACAAATATCAAATCTCTTGCCCAAAACCCTAGTAACAACCACAAGAGAATAATTGGGATACAAGGATCACGTCACTGCCCACAATATCTAAAACCTCCAAAGTAATCACAGCAAGAGCCTATTGTAGATTTGATCTAACCTGAGATGAGAACACTGCTAGATGATTGAGAACAGTCTCTCTGCGTTGTCCTTGTCTTCTTCTCTTTCTTTCTCTTCCTTTTCTGCCTTGTTCTCCTTCTTCTCTTTGGAATCTCATCGCTCCAAATATCTGCCTCGTTGTTGCCTTTTTATAGCTTTAATCTGCCTCTAAAACGCAGCCACCACACCCCCTAATCTTAATTAGGGTTAGGTTAAGAGGGGGTGTGGGCTGTGGGCTGATAAAGCCCACATGGGCTGAATATGGGCCATCAGCCCAATATATCCTCCATTATTGTTCAGTTTTACTTGACGAGTGTTCCCTTTGCTCATACACCGACGCCTATTATCCAACATCTTCACCAACGTCCTCATCCCCTTCTTATCAACTACCAAATTCATTGCCTTGGATTCACAATCGATCTTTTGTTGATAGTTCACTGTCTTTCATCATCCTGTCGATCGTACCATCAGTGATCAAAAGGACTCTAGAGAGAAAGAAAAAGATTATCTTTCTCTACACATCTAAGATCATATCCGTCCTTATACTCTTATCATTTGCAATCTCCTCCGCACTTCTCAAATCGAATCTCCTCCAACAAATTAGATATCTACCGGATCCAAATTAGATCATTAGTTGATTCTAGATTTCCCCTATTAGATCACAAATTAGATATCTTCCTCCTCTATATTTGACACTCCAATTATTATTTTTTTATAAAATAATAATTCATCTTTACCTAAAAGAATCATATCTATTAATACAAAAACACAAATCCCCTTCATGCTCTCCAATGGTAAGAACTATACATCTTGACAAACACAATTCACCAATCTCTTTTTTTTGGATATTATTTATTATGCTACATCAATGGTTCTCTTAGTTATATACCATAAAAGATTCACATATCAAGAGAATTCATTCATATGACAAATTCAGTTTATAAATTATGACTATGACCAGATCAACTTATACTACAAGGCCTTAGTTGTTACTTTCGTACCATTATTAATTTCTTCATATAGTATTACAGTAAAAGCATAGTCCAAGTTACAAGTCATCCTTGTCGATTGATCTTGCACTCACAAGCTAAGACTTTTATCTACTCTGATGAAAATAACATAAAAGGAAAGTATTATTATTAATTATATATAAAATCTAAAAGTTATTATTAGATGATTTTGCTTTAATAAGACATCCCCAAGTGATTAAGAAATGACGGTTCATATTCTCAATGGCATAAAATATGAATATAAGGAAATGATAGTAATGATTAAGACACGTGATTCACCAATGTCATTTGAAGAACTATATAATAATTTAATTGATCATGAAACATATCTCAAATAAAAAGAGATGAAGACAAGATCAACTATCACAACTTTATTCAATCAAAAATTCAAAGGAAAAGATAATAAAATAAGAACTTCAATAAATGGTCAAACAAAATGCCACGTAACACAACTATCATCCTCCATTATACTATTAATTCTCGAATCAAGGTGGTAACCTTAATCTAAACAACTTAGAAAATAACTTCAACTACACTATCAGCAGTTTTGGCATCTCAATAATAACAATTAGTAAAAAAAATCATCTATCATCTCGACCCAAACCTATTGCCACACTCAATTGGATTAAAACAAACATCATGACTTCTCCAACTATTCATTCAATCAATTAGATTATTGACTCTAGTGCTTCTCATCATGATATCTAAATTATAGAATTCATTTATCTAAACTAATTATGGAGACAATGAAGACATCATCATTAGTGACAGTAATGAGATCCATATCACTCAATAGGTTTCACAATACTTAATTCATAAGAACACTTTTACACAATATTTTATGTGCACCTCGTATAAAAAAGAATTTTATTTCTATCTCTTAATTCTAGAAATAAAATAACACTACTATTGAGTTTTTTTTCTAACTTCTTATAAACATGTGGGCATTCGCGGTTCTAAGACTATAAGAAAAATAACAGTAATTGTTAGATTCACAAATCATTCAGCTAATTAATTTTACTTAAGTTATTGCTTCAATTGATGTATAACATCGCTGCCTTAGTTATTCGTCACTATCCATTCAACAATAACTAATTTCTCATTACTATTTTCGAACTTCTAAATCATGCATAATTATAATTCATTTATGGTGTTTGCTTTAATAATAAAAGTCATCAATTACCTTTTAGAAGGTATTCTACTCCAAATCACTTGAAACTATTTATAATGATGTCTTGGCCCTACTTCAGTCCACTTGAAATTATTTACACTAATGTGTGAGGCCCTACCCTAACCATTTCTTTTGATAATTTTAGATTTTATGTTATTTTCATATATTACTTCACTAAATATATATGACTATATCCTCTTAAATATAAATTTGAAGTCACTACTACACACATCTCAACTATTTGGCTATGTCAAATATAACCACTTACACACAATTAAAAAATGGTCTCACCCTCGTATACCAAGCCAATATGTCATTGACTATTTGGTTAATATAGTCTTTCAAACTATATTCTATCTCAGTAATTATATGCTTATCCCAATCCTACAACATCAATCATTATTTAAAAATATTATTTTATAAAATCTTAAATATTAAAAAACTTAAATTATTTGATTGTTTATATTATCCCTAGCTATGTCTCTTTGCTTTACATAATTTAACATCAAAATCTAAACTTTACATCTTTATTAAGTACTCTTTTAAATATGATGCTTTTTAATGCTATAATCCTCAAACTGAAAAAGTATTTGTATCATGTCATATTATTTTTTTTGAGTCTATCTTTTTCTTCTAAAATTTTGCTCTTTCAACGATGCTGAGTCACTACAACAATAATCCACCACTAGGTTTATATGAGTAAATCTCAAACTCCTACCTCTCATTGTATTAAACATTAGTTCTCATCTAAATATTATTACTTCAGTTCAATAGCACCTCACCCTCTCTCTGCAACTTCTCCATCTACTTCTCTATAAACTCACTTTGCAATGCCCCAACGAAGCAACACCCTCAGCATTAAAAGATGCCTTTGTCTTATTCTCGACTAAGTGACACTAAGGTGCATTAGCCTAATCAGGTACGTATTATTAACTTTTTACCAATTTTTACACCTTCAACACAATTCAATAATACCACTAAGCTTGAACCTGACAACCTACTCTAAAAATGACATCTTCAGATCATGTTAAATTTTTAATCTCCATACTACTATAAGCTCTCCACTTAAATCTACTAAACCCACAACCATCATCTAAGCCTAAAAATCTCCACACTGGCTTAAAATTATTAATGAGAAATATGATACCTTATTTCATAATATCATATGGACCTTTATACCATCTTTTCTCATATAAAATATCATCGGGTGTAAGTGAATTTTTCGACTTAAGCGAAACTCAAATTGATCTATTGCTAAATACAAAGCACGTCTATTAGCTAAACGGTTTCACCAATGAATAGTTGTTGATTTCACAAAGACCTTTAGTCCAATTATTAAACCAATGTTAATTCGACTCATCTTGAGTTTGATTATTACTCATGACTAGTATGTGTGCAAATGGGATGTTAATAATGCTCTCTTACATTGGGACATTAACTAAAGATTTCTTTATGCAACAACTTTATGTTTCATCCATTCTCAATATCCAAACAATATTAATAAATTATGAAAAACTATTTATGGCCTTTGCCTCTCTCTAGTAGCTTGATATATCAAACTTGGCTTATTAGTTTATGTCAACCAACTTCATCAACTCTAAGTCTATTTTCTACGATAATAAAAGGGATATATAATATATCTATCGGTCTATATCGATTATATTATCATCCTAGGTAATAATTTTAGTGAGATGAAGTAATTCCATAAGTAATTAGTATATTAATTCTCCATCGAAGATATAAGAACTCTAAGTTATTTTCTTGGAGTAGAAGTAACATTCATATCTTTTATATTTTTCTTATCCTAAAAGAAGTATATTTGAGATTTATTATGAAAGATGAACATTCAGAATGTCAAAGAAGATGTCACCCCACTCTTTATCATTGAGTTATTTAAATTATATTATGGTAGCCCAGAGATCTTGTACAAAACAAATAAATATTTGGTTCTTTCTAGTATTTATCTCTCACACGTTTAGACATTTCATTTATATTTAATAAATTATCATAATTCATGTATCGTTCCATCACTAAGTATTGGCCTGCACTAAAATATATCTTATAATATCTTAAAGGGATTTTATCGTTGTAAACATTCATCATTGATCATTTAATATTTACATTAGCCTTCATTATCTTTCTTGGAGATAATTTGATTAATTGGAGTTTTAAGAAACAAAATATAACTGCTAAGATCCACTATTTAAAAATGAAGCTGAATATCAAGCTATCATCACCACGGTTGTAAAACTCAATTTGGTCACTAATCTACTATATGAACTTGTATCATCTCACAATTCACCCATACAATATATTATGATAATGTCGGTGCTATCTGCCTATGCGCCAACTCGATGTTCCACTCATGCATTAAACATATTATGATCGATTTCTATTTTTTTAAAGGGCAAGTTGTCAAACGTCAACTAAATAGTTCTCACGTTCATACTTTTGACTGATTAGTAAACTTGTGTAAATGTATATTATTTGAGTGAGTAATGTTATCCTTTTGCTTATTTTGTTTCACGATAGAATTTTCAATTCTTATGCTTATTTCAACGAGTTACAGTGCGATATGCTTATTTTATGGCGTCTCCAAATATACTATGCTACCTTTAACTGAGTTTTGATGCCTGTAGTTGCTTCTTTTTTGGTGCCTCTCGTTCATCATCTGCAGTACCCTCTCGTTCATCATCTGCAGTTCATCAAATGTTATCCTGCTGCACCCTCTCGTTCATCATCTGCAGCATGAACAAAACATGTCAATATTTGCAATTTTCACAAGCATTTAAATTCTTAAAAGTTTCAAACATTTGTTTCATTTCCAAATTTCCCTACAAGTTCTCAAAAACTCGCAGTTCGTGTCTTCTAATGAACAAACTGACGCTAAAGGTTCTGCAAGCAACAATCTCCTATTCAATTTGAGCTTCTCAATAGCATAATGAACACACTGAGGTCCGAGCAAAGAATGTTGTGACTCATTGACATAAAAGACTTGAGGCAAGCCGTAACCTAAGACACGGTAATCATCTTAATGTATAATGCTCCAATACATAGTGATGTGCCCGATTTATCACTTCCATGAGGAACACAACACATTTGCTTTGCCTAATCTTTGGATCCAAAGCTTAAAATAAATACGAGAGGGAGGGAGATGGTTCGTAACATTTTGGATATGTATAGGGGGGGTCTGCTGGGCTCCTAAGTTTTGGGCCAGACCGGGTTCGATCGTTGCCGAGTGGGCCGATCGGAGACCGCCCCAAACGGTTGTGATTACCGTTACAAGAATACGTAGCGTTTTAATCCACGTGATAAAATAAGAGGACCTCTCATTCTTGTTGCCTCTTTCCTATGGCGTCCTCTCACCCTCGTTTCCGTGCGCAACCGCCGCGCCCCTCTCTCGGAACCCTTCGCCGCCTTCCATCTCCTCATCGGTCTGTCGTGATCTCCCCTCCCCGGAGCTCGATTCCTTCTCTATATAACTCTGTCCTGCAGACGAGACCCTGTTCCCGCGTCCGATCGTCCCCCGCGAACGGACCCGAGAAAGACCCGAACGGGAAGGCGCTGCAAGGTACGCGTTTCGGCTCGACCCTCTGCTCTCTCAGGATCTAATCTTGGGCGGAATGCGTGATCGCCATTTACTCCTCCTTTTCGCCTTTTGATACTAGATGAGGAGGTCAAAGATTTGGGCGTCAGAGTGGCATTATCCATGCTCAAGTTCTACAAGAGTAAGCGGGTTTGTGGGCTTTATCTTGATGCAGTCTTTGGGGTTTGGCTACTTGATGATGGTACTAGGTTTTATCTTTGGGTAGGAGAAATATCACCGCTGATGCTGTCGAGCTGTCGGTTTGTGCCAACTTGCAGCGAGTATTCGATGGTGGCATACAAAAAGTATGGTGTGGTTAAGGGTACAATCTTGACAGCTTGGCGTCTCTGCCGTTGCAATCCTCTTGGTATGTTACTTTGTGATGTAACCCTAATTCATCTACATAATTGTTGTCTTATAATGATGCATTCAATGTTCCAATCTGTTTCATCTACATCAATCTTCTGACTGCTCCTCCATGGTAATTCCAACAGTAACATGGTTGCTGTTTAGGAAGCACTAGTCAGTGGACTGATACTTCAATGTGATATGCAGGTGGCACCGGATTTGATCCCCCCAGGTGGTTTGGTGAAGAAGAGTCATTTGAAGACCACTAAGGTAATTAATGAAAAGAATTTTGCTTCTTCCACCTGCATAAATGCAATTTGAGTACTAGGCTAAATCTACTTTGTATTATTCGTTTATGTTTGTTTCATGTCATCTTTAATTTCTTGGTTCTGGCTTGGTTTTGTCATTCTACTCTGCATAGAAAACGTTCTCGCGGCGAACATTGGGTAGTTGTTGTGTTTGGTTCAAGTTGGGCATGGTGTCGTTATTGTTTCTATGTTATAAGATTCGGAACTGGGGACTAGGTTAGAAAATCATATATGGGCCCAAATTTAGGATCCATATGGTTTTAGGAGTGAAAACTTTACCTGAAGGAAGGATTTGCTATGAGAACAGTGATATTAGAAGTTGTTATTATGTCGAGAAGACGGAGAGACTCCTGGTCTTTCTTTGTTGTTATCCTTCTTTTTTACCAGTTATCCCTTAAATCTTTTGCGGTTTTATTTTTCTGCTCTGGTTCAGTTTTGGTCAGTCAATTGAATTAGAGTGGAGTGTTGATCCTCACTAGAGACTTTCTAGCAAGAAAACTACACCATGCATCAACTTTCATTTTTTAAGAGATAACTATGTCACAATTTGCCATGACCAAATTATGTTTGAATCGATATTGCTGAAAAGGTATTCCTGATTGAACTCCGTATATCAATGAATGGGGATGTGAGAGTGCGCAAAGCCTAATCACCGATAGAGAAATGTTATGAAGCACAATCATGGACGCATGATGTGCAGGGGCACATCGTGAATATGCTTGGGAAATGAAGATACTAAACCTATGATTATATTGTGACTTGTACCACCACCACCATCCCTAAATAAGAAATAGGCTACTTTTAGCCCAAATTGCTCCGAGTAATTAAATAAATTGGAATAAGAGTTTGAATAATTTGAAAGACACCAGTGGAGTTATTGTTCCAAACAAGATATGAAATCTCAAGGCCTTGCATCAATCATCCATCTTATTTAATCTAAATAGCTCATTCTGCCACCTCTGCAGTAAGCATCATGTGAGGTGTTGTCATAAAAAGACTGAAAGTCTCAACCTTTTATTCCCTAACACTAATTAGAAAACTTTTGAATATTTGACATGCGTTAGTAAAAAATTTTTAATGATGCATTTAATATTACAATGTGTGTGTTTTGAAGCAGATGCATATAATATAGAAGATTAGCTAATAACAGACTCTTTCCCCTTCTTTCTTACATTTGATTTATTCTTAAACTACATTGGTATAATAGACTGCCGAGACTGCCTTTCCTGAATTATACATTTGCCACACCAAACCAACAAACCAGTGAAAGAGCCTCTTGTCGTCTGACACTTATAATTTGATAATAATAAGGAAAAATACAAAAGTATTTTTTTCTTTCTTTCCATGATTTTTAACTGTGGGAATCTTGAGGTGGAATAACATCCTCGCTAAAGGACTCTATTTGGTCTATATCTATGACACTATTTCTTGAATTATACATTTGCCACACCAAACCAACAAATTGGTGAAAGAGCCTATTGTCGTTGAAACTTATAATTTGATAACAATAAGGAAAAATAGAAAAGGATTCTTTTCTTTCCTTCCATGATTTTGAACTGTGGGAATCTTGAAACATCCTTGCTGAAGGACTCTATTTTGTCTATATCTATGCCTCGAGGGACTCGAGGCAGGTAAAAATTCCCCACTTGTATCAAGCTTCACCATTTGGATCAGATTTGCGATACTATTCGGCTGATGAACTCAAAATCCTTTTGATTGTCAAACACATTCCGGGTGATTGATAGTGTATGTATTTGCAGGCAAAAGGTTGGAAGAGATTAATATGGACGTTAATTCTGATGAGCAATAAACTGCATTTTACGTTGGTCCAATGATTTCCATGACATTAATTCTGAACTATTAACTCATGGACATGGATGACCTGCACTTTTTGCGGAAATTTAGCTTGCAACTTGTTTAATCCTGCCCAACTAATTACTAAGGCATTGTTTATCGAGGCTAAACTAACGTCTGTACTTACTGAAATTTCAGGTGGCTTCTTATCACTCGGCAATGCATCAAATTTAACCATGATGTGTATCTCATTATTATAGGATGTAGACATTGTCTTCAGGTGACGTTATTTTAGGATGTATATCTATTGAGTGTAATTTCACACTACTCTTCTTGTTGTGATTTCTCGTGGAATATGTGCAGACTGCATGCGCAAATGCCTAATTTGATTTATCAAAGTTTTTTATTGTATAATTTAAATGTAATTATAAATAATTCATGTGTCATGCAAGAGATTTCATCAAGAAATGATGAGACTCGGCCCGTTTGATCTATTTCCCGCGGCCTTCTCCGGACACTGTGAGCCGTTGGATTTATTTAGAAAGAGATGTAGCCGTAGACGTTCGCCGATCCGTGTCAGCAACTTCCCACCAATTGGATACGTTCTCCCGATTCCACGTCTTCATTCTAGTGGGTCCGCATTTACAACGGGCGTCAAGAACACGGGATGGCCAGGGAGAATCCAAAGCCGACGCGGTGAAGAGGCCACCCGACGTTCCTCACCGCACGTGGCCCGTAGCAGTCCGGCGGGCCGCGCCGGATTCATCCCCCCTCACCCGTACCTGCCCGCCGCCACCGACCCGGCGACGTCACCGCACTCACCGAATAAAAAATGAGTCGGACAACGCCGCGCTGCGAAATCTCCCGAGATTTCCTTCCTCTTTTTTTTTTTCCTTTTTCAAAAAATTCGAAATAAGATAATTCCCGCAACAGTGCCACTTAAAGAACCCGAGGCGGTGTTTTAAGAAACAACAGAGGAAACTGCCACCCGCAGAATCCCACCTCTCTCATGATTTGCGTGGGTCCCGTCATGCGTCCGGACAAGTGGCGCGGGTAGACGAGTGTGCGTTTCCGAGCGGCTAGGAAAAGCATTTCTTATAAGAAGAAGAAAAAGAAAATAAAAAAAAACCCGCGAATAAGCGGTGGGTTTTCCCGCCATGTCGCCGCCCAATTCCCGCCGCTCTCATCCCACACAAACCTCACCTTTCTTTTATTTCTTATAGATATATATATATCCCCAAAACCCTCCCAAACTCTTCCCTCCCAATCCTCGTTTGAAATCCTTTCTCCTCGAAGCAGGCGAGCGACATGGAGGTGGCGATTCTGGGGTTGCGGAAGATAAAGATAGAGCGGCGGGATGAGGCGTCGGAGGAACGGGAGACAGGAGGGTGGGAGACGCCCAGGAGGGCGGAGTGTCGGATCCCCGCGGCGACCCGGTGCCCCCCGCCGCCCAGGAAGAAGTCCCCCGCGGTGGCATTCGGCAAGAGGAGAGACCCGCCCAAGAACGGCTACTTCCACCCGCCCGATCTCGAGGCCCTCTTTGCCCTGGCGCCCAGGAGGGAGGCCTGCGCTTGACACCGGTGGGGCAAAGGTGGAGTCTTGTAGATAGCAGATGTTGCTGTTGTACTCTATATGATGCTTGCTCAGTGTTAGGTCCTCTGTTCCTCTGTATCTATATTCAAGAATGCTCCTCTCTTTGTAATACTAGTAATTCCGAGGCTTATACATTGCCATTGATGTTCTTGGACTGCAAACGATGGCGAAGAACTCATTATAACACACGGAGATCGAAGCACAGGGATAAGGATGTCTGCCTTGGATCTCAATGACACTATCAAGATTTTTTATGAGGTCATATCCAAAGAAGAAAAATGAAATAGACTAAAGAGGCATCCAATGTTCTGATACTCTGAGAGTGACCGCTTGAGCACTTGTCACTTGATGAAGTAGACAAATGTTTCATTGTCATTGTCCTAATATAATGATTTTGGGACTGTGTTGGTGCCAATATTTACCATCTGATAAAGTAGACAAACATTTGATATTGCTATCGTACTAATAAGAGCATCATGTGTTTATCTTAAAGAGATTCTTGAAGTTGGGGAACTTGAGCATCCTCATAAACAAAGTTAATTAGCATGTCCTTTCCGAAGGTTGATGTACTACAATAGTGAAAGAATCAGAGCTCCATTCTCTCTCTTATTTGGCTCATCAAAAAGCTTTGGTCCAGCCAGAGAGGACGAGGAGGAGGAGGAGGAGGATAACGTCGGGGATGAAGTGTAGGTTGGTGCACGAGGATCACATGAAGTCATGTGGAGCGCAAACAGCCACCGGACTTCCATGGCGGCGCCGTGTCTCCGCCACCCACATGCATCGCTGCCGTTCCAAGGCAGATGAGGACGAAGAAACAAGCGGTCAAAGGCTCGTCGTTTGCTGCTGTGCTCGCCCAATAAATGAAAAGACATGTGATCACATGCTCCCGAAAGTACTTCTACTGCTCGACTCTTCCTGCTCCATCTAATCTACCCAACTTGTTCTGTGCAGCGTAAACCTGAACCCATCATCGTCCACGGTGTATGTATGGGTCATTAACGGTTCACATACAAATCTTTGACTGCCGCATTCCGTCGAGCAAAAACCATGCATGGTGGTGTCTGGTGCACATGAACTGTTGTCCATGTGACTCACGTCCTTCTCCTCCATGTTTATGGATAGATTATGGTATGGCGAGGAAAGAGGAAGATGATGTTAGAAAAGAACAGACATGGAAGTGACTCATCTGCATGTTTTCCATCTCCATGCACGTGACCTGCGTCCACATGAGCTACTGTTCCAGAGAACGGTGGCTGGATCTGCTTTGACCGTTGACCGGCAATGTGGGACCAACGGACGAGGACAGAGACCACACCTGGCAAACGAGGACATTAAGATTCTCCTCTCAAATCAATAAAATGATCGATCTAAATCGTCACTATCTCAGCAATAATTTGCATGATCATCTTCAAGTAACACCTGACTTGTCATCATCTCTTTTTCTCCGACCTAACTCTTTTGTCTCAGATCAATAAAATGTCTTTGACTGCACATGAATGGCTGCCATCGCGAGGAAGAAGAAATCGAGAGCATGAAGGACATGATGCATATAGAAATGGTGGTCACCAAGTACGACATCCATCCATTACAGAACGAGTTGATCACGCCATAGATGAGTACCGACTGTTGATGCAACCGAGGCTCGCAGTGAAACGTTTTGGATCCTCCCCGGCCTGTCAGGCACCGCCACCGCTTCTACTGTAGCTTCCAGGCTGTGACGTTTGCTTCCACTGCAGACGCACCGAGAACGAGCACTGGTTTTAATGCAAACTATCAGTGAGTTCAAACACCCTCAAGCTCAAGCTTGATAGTGGTGCCCCCTCGGGCAGCAGCACACGCAGAGCCTTTTCCTCTGCTTGCTTTGACTGCACCACAGCCACTGATCTGTGGGCGGTGGTGATGCATGAGCTCTGTGGAAGAAAGAAAAACTAATATCTGAGATTCGAACTCGATAGCGATTCAGCACAGTAATGCAGCAGCAGCAGAAGGAAATAATGAGGAAGATTGGAGCACGGTCTTCTCGAAAAGTGTGGCTTTTCTAGCCTCGGCAGCTCCTCTGACTGAGTAAAGAGCCGACTGAGATTCGGCGGAGGAGTAAACTAGGATGAGGAGGAGGCAGCGCCGATGCTGGCCTCGGGAACAGATTCCTTTAAGGAAAACATTAGATTCCACCATCGGTGGACCAAATGGTAAGGTCTGTGGGTGGAGGTGTGGGTCTGTGGGTGGAGACATGAAGGACCCGAAGTTACACCCCCTTCTTCCTCTCCTCTATAAATATATATCAGACTAATCCCACTTTCCCAACCAGCTTGGCTTCTTCCGTGTTCGCTGCATCTTTTCTTCTCTCCAGTCTGCTTCATTCTCTCTCTTCGTTCTCTTCGGCCCTTCTATATAAAACCTGGGAGGGAGACGGCAAAGTTTGGTGGTGGTGAGATCTGGAGATGGAGCTGTACATGGATGAGAAGTGGAAGCTGTCCAAGAAGGGGAGCAGGAGAGAGGGCGGCGGCCTCTCGTGGAAAGGGTCAGCGAGCATGCGGGAGGGGCGGGGGAACAGCAGCAGCAGCGCGGCGGCGAGGGCAGGGCAGTCGTTCTCCAGCCGGTGCGCGAGCCTAGTGAAGGAGCAGCGGGCGAGGTTCTACATCATGCGCCGCTGCGTCACCATGCTCATCTGCTGGAGGGACTACCCGTGACGGCGCATGCCCACGTCGTCTTCTGTCTTGGAGTCGGCCTTCACTGTCGTCCGAGGAGGAAGAGGTAGAGACAGAGAGGATGAGAGAGAAACAGCTTCCTTGTCCACAGCATTTTTATTCTTTTTGTTACTCTATATTTGAAGGAGATAGAGATAGAGATCGGCCGAGGGATGGACAGAGAGAGAACAAATCATTTTGTTTCCCATGAAATGTATATTTCTCTCCCACACAAAGATAAAGAAGTAATATTTTTTTAATGTGAATGCAGTATGTTTGATAAAATTATATAAAAATATTTTTAAGACATTAATCCAAATATATCGTTTTTGATAAATGGATGTGATGTATGCCACCATAAGATATATGGTCATCATCATCATCATCATCAAATTAATGGATCTGATATACTAATGTTTAAGATATTAATAGATGTGCGAGAATATTCCGATCCTCCTTCAATTATTTAATGCTATGTAATAAAACCACCGAGGGCTCAAGGAGCATCGAACGATCTACGCCGTCCGTGTGCTCATCCGACGGTCCATATCGTTTCTCTTGTTCTAATTCATCCCCCGGCTCTGTCCATTGCAGTTTCCGGTGGCGGGTCGGAGTCACGAGAACGGGTTTCCCGACGAGAAATGAAGGAAGGATCGGCGGAGCTGCAATGATCGCATCTTTTTGCTATCATTTCTCGGATTAGCGGAGAAAATGTGTTCGTGTTTTCTGCGTTCGAGCTAGGAATTTTGGGTCCTCGGTCGGGGAATGATGTGACTGCTCTCCCTTTTAATGTTGAAAGATTCGATCTTTTTGGCGGAAACCTCGCTATTTTGTAGTTCTTGAGGATCGGAGCTGCCAAAGTTGCGCTTTCTTGCTCTTCCTTTTTCATGTTTTATCTTCCTTTTGTGTTCTTGGAATGGTCACCGGGAGCCCACCGATGACCGGCAGCAGGAGGCAAAAGGGGAGGGATCGAGAGAGGGAGCTCAGTATTTTCCGCAATGGCTCCGCTCCACCCACGGTCGAGGGCTCTCTCACCGCCATGGGAGGGATATCTGGGCGCCAGGTCGCGTCCGGCATTTCAGATTTTCCGGCGGTAAAGAACGGAAATGGGTTTTCAACAGGGCAGGAACTCCTATCCAATCCGGCATGTGTCTCCTACCGCCACTAGCACGTGAATCTCAACTCTCGGCTGCCGCCACCGGTGCTCTCCGAGGAGGACTGGAGATCCACGCAGAGGCTTCAGGTGGGGATCTCCGTTATGGGCAGGGATCGAGGATTCAAAGAAAACCAACTGCGAGGAGGAAGAGGAGCTTTGTTGACGTTGTTCAGGTAATCCTCAATCCAAAGCAATAACCTGTTCGTAATATGCATTTAGTTTACAGATGATACTTTAGCCTAAATGTTCTACTTATGCTATAATTGCACAGTGATAGCTCAACTTGCTGTCCTATCTCTTTGGAAAGTTCTCCTTTCTTGAACAGACAGAGATCCTCAGATGAAGTGTGCAAATTATTCTGGAGTGTGGCTTTGGTATCGTTTGTTATTCGCTTCGGCATTGTCCTATCTGCCTGACTAATTAAGTTGGAGAATTACAAGTAGCTGTGGCAAAAGATTAGTCCGGTGTCAAACAGAATTAAGATGTAATGTGAAGTGCTAGATCTAGCTCAGGTATCTACATTATAGCTTGTTCGAATCTGAACTTGGTTTCCCTTCATGACCTACCTCGATCGATATCCAGATATGTCGTGTTGAGACAACTTGCATAGATCTGTGTTTTTGATCGATTAAATCCCTGTCAATTTTGACCAGATATCTTAATCAAAGTTATAAAACATGTCAAGCCAGTCCAGGTTCTCATAAAAAGAATAGTTTAGAACTACCTATCTCATAGGGGTGTTCGAACACGCGAACCCGTGTCTGATTGAAATTTGTAAATATAAATCTAATGTTAGACGCAGTTCAGTCAAATGTGTCGAACTCTTTTTTGTGGTTGGACAAGGTTGGTTGGTCAGATCAAACCGAAAATTAGCACCCATGCACAAAATCTAAAAGAATGAAGGATGCGGTTTTTATATTTGTTTCTACGGAAATGTTTCGAGTTGCATGCTACTCGATTTTTGGCGATATTTTTGGGGTATAGTTATATGAAACATGGAAAATGTCACCTTAAGCATCTTGCTAGAATTCGAAAATGATGCTTGGCTTGAAACTTGATTCTAGATGACAAGTTGCTTCTTTGATAATTAGTCCAATTAGTGAACAGCAAATCTCATGTATTGAAATAGATTGTCAATGCCTGGTAAGTGAGCATATTTTTATCTAGTCATGTGCTTGAAAAATGATATGAAAATTGTTGCTGCAAAACATGGACGATTTGATCTAGCATTCAGAGCCTGTCTGGATCATTACCAAGGACCACAAGCTAAGGCAATTTATGAAGATGGTAATATAAGTTAGATGAGAGAGCAGAGAGTCTGAAAGATGACATCCTTAACCCATGTTTATATAAATGATGTGCAGACACATAAATGATGGTGACTGTGACACATGGATGCGGTCTATGACAGCTCGTGGATGCTTTGTAGGTTCCATATTGTTCCTGTCAGAAATCAACAAGGTAAACATATTGTTCTTATCGGTAGCCTATGCCAATAAGAAAAATTCAAATTGCATGCCACTGGAAATGTTTCTGTAATCCTTGAATTTTTTTGTCCATATAAAAGACCATCATTCTTCCATTCACATTATGTTTCTTCTTATATCTGCTGCACGGCTGCCCTGCATCAAACCCCATGAACCAAATACATGTGATAAACCAAGAGACCTTTTGATAAACTTCTCAGAAAGCTGTCGGATGCAAATTTGTATTTTGGACTGAAAAACCTTTATTATCTCAAGAGACCTTTTGATAAACTTCTCAGAATGCTGTCAGATGCAAATTTGTATTTTGGGCTGAAATACCTTTGTATCTATGGAATATGGATACTTTAATATGTTTGCCATATTTGTGCTCCGAACATGCTGGATTTTGTACCTATGTCTGATATCTTATGTTTGTAGAGGATATAACATATTCCTCTTAACACTTGACATATCAGTGCATCATTAGTAGAAAGCTCCAAGTTTGAATCTGAATGATCTTCAAAACCTGAATTCATTGTTAGACATTCCGAGGGCAGTATCTCTTTCTTGGTACTTCGTTTTTTGGTTGATAATTGAGTTGAGTAGCTACAAGACAGTCTAATTGACTTGCATTCTTTGTCCTTTATTTCTCTTCATGGGTGGTGGCGGTCTATGATGAAAGACCAGTTTGCTAACTACATTGCACAGAAAGTATTAGAGACTCAGGATGATCAGCAACGAGAGCTGATCGGCTTGCAAATAAAGATCCACTTGAATACCCTTAAAAAATATATTTACAGGAAGCATGTAGTTCCCCATGTGGAGAACTCATTGTAGCTGGAGGTTAGTGCATTGATTTCCTTTATTGTTTCTTTCAATTCATATATTTCATACTGTAACTGGAATGGCTTCCTATGGATTCTCGAAAGGTTTTGCTTTCAAGAAAGCTATGCCTTCTCAACACAAATATTAGACATGCACAGGACATAGGTGATTCTTTTTAGACATGCAGGAGCTTCTTAAAATTTCACATTTTTCTTTTCACTTTGACCTATCAAAACAAGTTTGCAATGTTGTTTTCTACTGCAGAGAGGTGAATCCCTTGTGCCGGCACGGGGATGAAACTGAAACTGTATAGCTAACCGATGCTAATTTTGAGTCCCTCTTGATCTATTTAGGTATGTGCAAGCTGCTGGGTTGGAAATAAGAATACTGCCCCACAAAGGAAGAAAAGTCTGCTCGATGTTTCTCTCTTTACTTCTGTTTCTTCTTTTATTTGATTATGGGATTTGTATGTGATGATGTACAATTTTCAAATGCAATCGATTCATCCTCTTTCTCCTCTCCTGTAAACTTTGACACTCTCTCTGTAATCAATGACACAGTTATCATATCAGAAAAACAACAGCATGAGCTGCTACCCTTTGAATGGTTCTTGAGATTCTGCAGGACTTGTAAATTATGATCCTCATGAAAATTGAGATCTCTTTGGGCTTGATTGAAATGATATGGTAAAATCTGAGATGCCATTGTTAATACATGAGCTCCAAATATCAATTTCAACATCATAGAGCCAAGAAAGTTGTCTCATAAGACAACCAGATCTATCATTCCATGGGGGATAAAACAAACTGCAGGTATGATAATTCCAGCTCATTGTCTGTCCAACACAAGAGAAAGGTAGGAAACAAAGGAAAGCCAGTTGTCCAGAAATACCATCACATGGAGAGAGAGCGAGAGAGAGAGAGAGAGAGAGAGAGAGAGAGAGAGAGAGAGAGGGAGAGTAGCAGAGTCGAAACAAAAGATGAACATCCTCTTCCATCCAATTCTAAAAGGACATCTAAACACCAAATCTACAAGGCTTCATCAGCAAGAACCATCAGCGAGTAGCAGAGAACAACGGCGATGAGTGTAACACATGCGTAGCAGCCGAACTCGACGGATACGACAAGACGAGATGATCGAACGATTCATCGTACTGTCGCGCGGAGAGGCAGCTGATCATGCTGTCCGGTGACACAGTCAAGGGAGCGTCGCCTTCCAAGATCTGCACCACCTGCTTCATGCTCGGCCTGAACATGGGGTCTGGGTGTGAGCAGACCAGCCCAAGCTGCAGCACCAGCTCCATCTCCTTCGCCGTGTACTCGTCCCCCAGCTTCGGGTCTCTCGCCTCCAGTATCGTACTCATCTTCCAGCACTCGAGCACGAAATCCACCAGCCCTGGCGCGTCCAGCTGCAGCGGCCTTTTCCCGCAGGCGACCTCCAGCAGGAAGGCGCCGAAGGCGTACACGTCGGTGTGTGTGGTGGCCTTCCCCGTCCTGCTGAGCTCCGGAGCAAGATAACCCAATGTGCCGACGATGTGGGTGGTCTGCGAATTCGTCCCGTGATCGTACAGTCTCGCTAGCCCGAAGTCTCCCAACTTCCCGTTGAGCTCGCTGTCGAGGAGAATGTTGCCGGCCTTGATGTCTCGATGAATCACTACTTGCTCCCATCCTTCGTGCAGGTATAGGAGCCCTGCCGCCACTCCTTTGATGATGTGAAACCTCTGAGACCAATTCAGCGGTGCCTGATTCCCGTCGAAGAGGAACCGATCCAGGCTGCCGTTTGCCATGTAATCGTACACCAGGAGCAGCTCGCCGTGGCGCCGGCAGTATCCCAGCAGCTGCACAAGGTTCCGGTGCCGTAGCCGGCCCACGCTCACGATCTCCGAGATGAACTCCCGCATTCCCTGCTTCGACTCATGGGAGATCTTCTTGACAGCAATCTCGATCTTGGATTTCGACAGCACGCCGCGGTAAACCCGACCGAAGCCTCCCGCGCCAAGCAGGTTCTCGTCGTCGAACCCTTTGGTCGCTCGGTACAGATCCTTGTAGTGAAACCTATGAGGTCCGAATTCATGCTCCCAATCCTCGAGGACCTCTGCAAATTTCTTCCTTCTCCTGAGGTACAAGACGACGATGACCATGGCGACTACCAGCAGAAGCACTGCGGCTACAGGCAACGAAATGACCAAGACTACCGATTTCTTCTTTGGCGAACCAGGGAGTCGAGGAAGAGCAGAGAGATCAAGTGGTGAAGCGTCTCCGTCGAGGCTAAAGCTCCATCCCAGAATGTAATGGGATCCGGTAGCCGCACCTGTGGACGCAGAGAAGCCCACGTACATCGTATCCGAGATGACCGACGAGAGATTAAACCTCGAGGACACAAGTGGAGCCTTGGGTTTGGATTCACGGAGAGGAGCCACTGCAACATCGAATCGCATGTCCTCGCCACTGAAATCAACCCAAACCTGCATCGGCTCTCCACTGATCAGCTGGAGCCCCTTGACCACGCCTTCCTTGGTGTCATAGTAAGCCGCCGGCGTCGAGTTCACCGATACCAAGCTGTTAACATCGATCCCGACATGGTTGTTGTTGATGTCCTTAAACTCCACGTTCTCGACCGTGTCGAGCTCCACAGCGACGATATGGTCTCTGGCGCTGCCGGTGTCCGCGAAGAGGCCGAGATGTTGGCTGGGCAGAGACCCACGGAGCTCCTTCGAGGGGGAGAGGACAAAAGCAATTCCATGGCCGCTCGTGTGGGGGAAAGTGGGTTTGATGGCGAACACGAAGGTACTCGAGAAGGACGGAGGCTTACCGAAGCGGAGTCGGAAGGGGTAGAAAGCGTGGCCGATCACTTGCTGCGTGTCGTTCGTCAGACACAGGAGGCCTTCGGAGGTGATCGCCGCGAAGCCGTTGAGGGTCAGGTTCGCGCCGCTGAATCCGTTGAAGGTGAAGTTACCGTCGGAGGAAGCCGCGAGCTCGGCGAGAAGGATAACAGTGAGGATCCCGGGAAGAAGCATGGCTGGTGTCGGACCTGCAACAGGAGCAGAGTGAAGACCAAGTTACTCGCCTTGTGGCCTCTCCTCTCGTCGTATCCTGTATGTACAGGTTATGGTCATGGAAAGTAACTGCAAAGCGACGTTTTTAACTCCCCAACTCGCAGAGATCTTTACTGCAGAAAGCGACATGAAGTCTCGCGGTAGATATGTCGGCCCAACTTTAACATGTGAGGTCGACGAGAGTCGCCGACGTTGACCTTCTCCGGACTCGCATTCATTGTGGAGACAGTATTTATTGTGGAGTCCGTAGATGGGTCCCTGCGTTTGTTGCGTGGGACCTACAGTGGGTTTTTGGTGAGTACGTGTGGGAGCTTTTTCACCGGGAAGGTGAGCCGTGTCGATGTGCGTGAGACCCGACGTCCGGGGTGAGCACGGTAACGAGGAGACGTCATTCCAACTGCCAACGACCACAATAGTTGTGTCCTCCGCGTGAGTCCTTGGAGGCGAGGGCATTGGAAAAGACCATGGTTGAGGAGTCTATATACGGCTGAAAGAAATAAGAAGAATGAAGCTAAAACACAAGAGGGATATATTTCCTGACGTTGACTTGATGAAGATGTGTGCTTTATTTAAAGAGAGGATGAGACGGCCACAATAAGTGAAGACCACGTGATGTCGATTAGCTTTAATGATAAGGTTGTCGAGTTGTGGAGCAAAAAGACCGTCTCTGATTGCCACAAGGAGATCAAGATACTAACTAGTGCTCCACGGGCCGGATTTGTGGGCCTCCTACAGAGAGAGGCCGGCCCTGCGGGCCTCAGGTTGGGACCCTGTGTCCAGCAGCGACCATCATGAATGACTGCAACGAGTTGGATGGATATCATGCAATTAACAGGCCATCTGAAACTTTCCTTGAATTCAAGGAGTCAGCTCATGGAAGACAAACAGCATCTTCCATGACAGATGGGCAGAAAGAGATGGGAGGGACTAAATGGTACTGGTTTGGTTTCGCCATGGCCCATAGTCATCATGAATGACTATGATTTCCATACCCACTGACTTCTCCCGAAACCTGAGACCGAAGCAATCTGCTGGACCTATGATTTCCACATTTTAGTCTGTGTTTGGCAGTGATTTGTACTGACAAAGAAAAGAAATCGATCGACCTGCAAGTAGTAAATATGTTTACAGAGGAAGGAGAACATGAAGATGATGAACGAGCACATCACCGTCGCACGAAACGGCAGGAGCACAAGTAGAAGGGAGGAGACTTAGTAGGATGATGGCGGCCGAGGAGCTGCAGCAGAGGCCCAGGCGCCGAAAACCTCGTGGGGCGTCTGGCCATTTGGTGGAAGATCCAGCGGCAGATTGTACAGCGGCATCGACGACGGATCCAACCCTGCATGTGGCTGCCGCGAGGACGGCCGACCGCCGCCTTCACTTACTCCCGGGCTCTGCTGAAGCTGAATTCCCTCTGTGCCAGGCATAGCGCCTGCCGCCGCTGGCTCTTCGTCGTCGAGCGGTAACCTCTCATATATTGCGTTCGAGAAGGTGGCTGCGATCACCATCACCGGCCCTGACGCGACTAATTCGCCGATGACATTGCCGCCCACCACCTGCCCTTGGCCGCCGGATAGGTAGACTGTTAGGCCCGTGGCCCCTGGTGGCGACGGCGCCGGAAGGAACGCCCCGGAAAGAGAGAGGATGTCGAAGCGGCCGGGGAGGGTGATGACCCCCGGCGGCGCCTCGGGCTGGCGGAGCGTGACGTCGGTGACGACCCCGCTGCCGCTCAGGATGAACACGCCACGCTGCCTCCGGCGGGCGAAGGTGGCCATGGCGTCCATGACGTCGGCCCCGCTCGAGATCTCGAGGACGTGCGAGCGGAGCGCGTTGGGGTTCTCCCGCGTGATGATCACGGGTGGCTTCGGTTTGTTCTTGGACCCAGGCGGACGGCCACGGGGGCGGCGACAGGCGGTACCCGTCGGCGCGCCGGCAGATCCGGCCTCGACCATCTCGAGGCCACCGGCGGAGTCGTCGGCATTGCCTTCGTCGTCGTTGGGGTGGTTGTTGCTGCCGCTGCTGACGGTGGTAGTCGTGGCAGCGGCGCCGGCCTCTCGGTCTCTTCTGTTGAAGTGGTGACTGGGGACGTCGTCGGCGCGGTTGAGGTTGCGGAGATGGACGGGAGGGACCGAGGTCGCGGACGTGACCCCAGGGTCGACCCTGCCCATCTCCACAGCTCCGGTCCACCAACGGTTCGCCAGCTCTGCCGCCAATTGCAGTCTGCATCACAAGAAGAAGAAGGAGAGTGTGTAGAGACGAACTCGGGTGGTTATTCATATCATAAAGATTCCTCCATCATTACACCCACCCTTTACAGATCTCTCCTTATAATAATCATGCAGATCAATCAGCGCTTTGTTCTCTTTGCTTCCATCCTTCCTCGTTTGGTTGCTTCAATCGGATCTGGTGACATGACGGCGACCAAGAATAAGAACGCAGAAACTCCTCACAAACAACTGCAAGATCGCCACCTACAACATAAAGAACTAAACCAGTTGCGGTAATGAAGGTTCCCAAAGAGGAGCCAGATGATCCACAGGTTCAAGAAGGGCGGCTCGACAGGCTTCAGATACAGGTGGTGGTCTCACCAGAAAGAGACTCCTTATGCTGCTGCAGCTGCTCGATTAGCTGTCGTTATCTTGCCCCATTAGAGAAAGAAGAGAGACGTGCAGCACGGTTATCCCTCCCTCTTCCTCTAGCTTCTTCTTTGCGCTATATCGGCTCACCGGTTGCTCTGCGACATCACTTAGTCGACGAGGAAGGATTGGCCGTCGGGTTCGAGGGTGGAGAGGGTGAGAGAGGTGATCCATGGGTTCGTGTGGGGTAATAACGTGCGCATGAGAAAGTGGGAGGAGAGTGGGAGCACGTCAATGTCTCCAGTCTCGACACAGTATCCTGTACCCAAAGGTCAGAGAGAGAGAGAGAGAGAGAGAGAGGGAGAGGGAGACTTCCACCTCCTCTACAGCGGCTGGTGGTGTCGGACAAAAACCTCAATCACCGTTTCTTAAGCCAGGAGAGCAGTACGTGTTGCGCGCCCATCCCGTAATCATGGCGTCGGAGATAAGACATCTGTCGTGTCCTTCCTCGCTATATATATATATATATATATATATCCCTCGAGGAGTCTGCTCTCCACGACCGGGCCGAGCGATTTGACGGCCAATTTGGCTGGACCAAGCAGCTTCTAATCAATTCATCGCGGTCTGCCAATTTGGACCGGGCCGGTCAAAACCTGCCCGCGCTGCTGTTAGGCTTACATCGACAACAGCGTTCCCACCCACCCTCGACGGGTTACCCACTCGCCTCACAGTCTTCTTATCTCAGGCAGCGGTGGGCCTACGGCGGTGCCTCGTCATGCTCTCCGTCGACACACCAAGCATGCATACACATACGACAGCTGTGAGGGCCCATGCGGGACCCGCTTTCTGGTCCATCGGTCCCTCCGATAACAGGGCGGTTAGGCGAGTTGGGTACCCCTATGCCACGCGTGGCGTCACTGTTTGCATGGCTTTCTTATGGAAGTTGACCGGCATATACGTTTGTTCTCCACTCGCCGTGACAGAGCTCCACCTCAAATTTCGTGCCACAGAGAGCTACGTAGCTGCGAACGAAGGATCGTACCCCGCACAGAGGGCTATACATGTGGACAGGCCTTGAAATGGTGTGCCGGCAGTGGAGTATTCATGTACATGGCATGCATGTTGAAAGAAAATGTTGTACTTGATGAGGGGAAAAGGTAGGCACCAAGAAAGTGGTGGGACAGGGGATGAACGAGCATGATTTGAGTTCATCATCTGGCCACTTGTACTTTTCAATTGTACCATACAAGAACAAATTGAATCGATTTGTATATTGGATTCTGCGAAAGTTGCTATCCGCTGTGACCACATGGCTCATGTCAGGCCAAAATGGATGACTTTGCCAAATGCTTTCTATTAAACCATAAATAATGCAATTTATGTTAGTGTTGAATTATTATGTAAAGAGTAACTTGTTATTGTTGGCTGTGTTTCAAATGGTCTGTAATAGGTCAGTTAAAAAGTTGAAGTTGAATTAGGTGTTCATCATTGGATTCATACTACATGTAGAACTTAACAAAAAAGATCTTTCAAAACATCACCATTTTAGAATATATTTGACTCTGATCACTAATGGATAAAAAGGAAATAACAATATGTACCTTAAACTGAATTTTGACCCATTGTTACATGCCTG
The DNA here is from genome assembly GCF_036884655.1 of Musa acuminata AAA Group. Taxonomy (NCBI): domain Eukaryota; kingdom Viridiplantae; phylum Streptophyta; class Magnoliopsida; order Zingiberales; family Musaceae; genus Musa; species Musa acuminata. Next base: position 8,036,508 of record NC_088333.1, read on the forward strand.
ATTAATGCAAATGTCAAACTGATGTCTCATATGACACTTCCAAATACTTTGAATATAACCATTCAAATAGAAGCTGTTTCACAACCCAACCTCTACTCGGCTAACTTCAGTGATCAAAGAGAGAGGATGCCCACAAGAGGATTCATCCTTTTGGGGTGGAAAAGGCACGAGGTTTACAAGTCCTTACTACAATTGGAAGATCATCTCTGTGCCATCCAGACATAGAAGAGGAGACACCAAACTTCAGATGATGCTTCAGATAGGCTTAGGATGTCAGAATAGATATTTCTTGGTGCTTAGTATTTCTTTCCTTCTACTTCCTCGAGGGCCTTCAGCTTCCGATAACCTTGATCGGTGCCAAACAACCTGACAGATAACGTGGAAATGTTAGATATCGGGGTGATGATTCCATAACTAATAATAACCACATTAATCTGAAAATATGCTGTGTCAGCTGAAAACAGTAACCACAGATTTGATAGACCAAAAGTGATAAAATCTTTTAAACGTGAAGATAAAAAAAATCCAGATGGTTATCAATTAAGAGAGGCTAATAAGAAGACATCTCTGATGCACTGCCACATATTACTAATTCACCCATGATATGATTGTTATGAATTATTTTGATATGGCAAGTTTAGTTGTTGCAGAGCTGCCTAATTTGCTTCAATTGAGGCAATGAACATGTACATAGAAACAAGATATCACTCACCAGTCCATGTAAACGAAAGTCGATGCATAATTGCCCGACTTTGTATAAAGCACACGGTGATGGAAGTCATGAAAATCAGAACTGCAACAAGCAATCAACAATCAGTAAATTAACATCGCACGACACAAGATGGTATTATTGCAAGCACACTGATAACGTGATGTAACTCACCCTCCATATAAAGGCACAAAGTTTGAGGGGCTCCATGGGAAATGGTACCCACTGTGAGCCTCTACCGTCTCCAAGACTCTCAATATCATCCATAACCAAAGAGTAAACAGGTGAGGACCAGTTAAAGCTGGACCAATAATTGTGGCAAATCCAAGGAAAAGGATTTCAGCAGGATGGGCGTACTCAGAAGTCAGTCCAAAAGGTGTAGCATATCTACAAAAATAAAATCATTGATAAATGAAAGAAATCATAAACAAATATCTACAGAAGCCATCATACTTACTCATGATGGACACTATGAACATGCTTGTATAGCCATTTGGTGTGCAGAATCCTGTGTCCCCAGTAGAATACAAAATCCTCCAAGATGAAGTAAAAAATAATTTGAGATACGATGACAGTCCTACAGAAAAAAAAAAAAGAAAAAAAAGAGTTACAAGCAAAAGCTTCAGACAGGAAAGCACGAAAGCTAGATATATTATATTGACCATGTTCCATCAGTCAAACTTTTAGTTTGAATTAATATTTTTAAACTTGTACTCCTATCTAACATATGTAAGTGTGTGAAGCTGGGTTGCAATTGTAGCTTTAACATTCAAATATTATTCCAAAGCATTTTAAAGAGAAGATAACAATATACCAGTGAGGCAACGGAAGACTGCTTCTCAGCCCCATGAATCTGAATGTAGGATAAGAGATGAGCATAACTGGTAAGTTGACACATACATGGTACAGGATAAGACGCACAATACATTTCTCTCGCCCTTCTGGAGTATTGTTCTTTTTCTGAAAACGTAAGGCAAGTAGCTCACCAAGATGTGGCGTTCAAGCAAAAAGGCAATGGCTAACTGATAGAAACAAAATATTCTTTTCTTGAATATATCTTATAATGGCAACAAAACTTGGAGAGATCAAAGCATGTGGAACATTTACATTTATGGCATGTATATTTTAGTGCTGGTAAATCAGAAGAAAACTGGTACAATTCAGGTAAGAGCATATCTGAGGAACCATGAAACAAGTCCATGAATTGCATATAACTCACAGTTGCCTTTAGTCGCATAAATACAAGTCTTATAGAACATGATACTACCAGAATATAAAGCATAATTATTTAGTCATGGACATCAATGTAGGCCTTGGTTATATCTAAAATTTCGTTGTCACTAAAATAAGGATACTTCACACCAGTGATTTAAAAAGGCACTCGGGCGCTCGCCTAGGTGCTCGGGCGAGGCGAGGCCCAAGCGCCTCGCTTCATTTTCAGGCGGTGCGCTACAAAGAGGCATCGCCTGGGTGCTCGCTTCATTTTCGGGCGCTTCGGGCGAGCGCTTGGGTTAAACCAAGCAACTGAACCAGCGTTTGAGGTCTGGATCGGTCTCTGGTACTTTAGTTGGTTCAATCGAACCAATTAAAGCACCGATATCAACGTGACTTCCCCAACCCTAACCCTATTCGCCGTTCACGCTACTGTCATCGCTGCCGCTACTCACCGCTCTCGTTGTCGCCGCTCTTGCTGCCGCTGCTCGTTGCTATTGTTGCCACTGTCTCCGCTTGTCGTTGCCGCTGCTGCTACTCGCTACTACCTTTGCCACTGTCTTTGCTTGCTGCTCCCGCTCCTGCTCCCACTCCCGTTGCTCGCTACTGCCGTTGCCACGGTCGCCGCTTGCCACTCCTGCTGTCGCTGCTGCCACTGCCACTGTCGTAGCTCGCAGCTGCAGCTCCCGCTCTTCTTAGTCAACACCATCGGTCTTCCGACTCTTCCCTTACACTCTTCTCCTCTTTCGATAGTATACTGTTAACAGTATACTGTATACTAGTAATAGTATTTGTATCTATTAGATTTATTTAATAACATATTTTTATTTAAATTTTTAAATAATTATATTTATTAATTATATTATATATTTTTATATTTTAGCGCCTCACTTCGCTCGGGCGAGCGTCTAGCGCCTCGGACGTTTTTGGACCTTAGCGCCTTTTGGCACCTAGCGCTTTTTAAATCACTGCTTCACACAAAAGCAACGATGATCAAATAGTTTAAAAAGAAAGGCTTGGTAAAACCATACACATTTATCAATGCTGACAATTAAGAAGGCCCAGTGCCAAATGAGGATGTCACAAGTAGGCTGAACATGAATTCATAAATGTGAATTTGCACAAATGACAGGTAGCAAAGCCAAAAATTAAAAGAACGAAATACATCTCTGTATTTTAGGCTGACCAACCTGAATTTTATATTTGCTGAAAAGCCCTGACCTCTCAAAGTATATAGATGGAAGTCCAGATAAGAAAAAGACACTTTCATGAATTAAGAAAGTGCCGACAGTCGCCAACTGGAACTCGCTGAAATGAGTGATGAGATACTGCATAACAGAGAACAAGACTCATTAAATATAGACTACACAAGTCAAAGAGCAATAGTTGAGATTCTTAAATGAAAGCCAGAGATTCTCTATTTTCATCAGTGAAAAGAGAAAATACCCTCTTTATATTAAAAAAGGCCAAACCTATGTGCTCACAAGCTAGCCAGCCAATTTATGGAAGATGATGTCATAATTCACTTGTTACTACTGGCAAACAAATTCAATATGGACATGTTAACTGTCGACGTGACAAATATGAAAGATGATAATTAAATCCAAGCAGCATAGTATTATAAGCAATAATGCAAACTCAAATGCCACATTCACAAAGGTTGACACACTTCTTATTAGTATGTGTTTTGCCTGAAGAGTTTCTAAGGCAACTAATTTTAAAAGCACCTCATCAATTACTTTAAACAACTTGTACAGGTCATGTCTTGAATTCATAAGAACTAAATGATCTGTGGGTGTCAAAATATCAACTATGAGTTAAAGCCCTGAATTATTTGAATTGTACATGCTTACAAAATAGCAAGTTTTACCTGTTACTGACATTAAAGATTTCTGACAGCTCCAGTAATTATTCAGATTAGGCTCTTGTTTCATCAAATTACATACAAAAGCTCTTACAAGTTTTGAGGATTACGGTAGTTATAAGCAAGGTATGTAATACCATATCATACCGGTGTTTCGAGGTTGGCTCGGTATGATACGGTATCAGCATACCGAGCGGTATACCAGGGCATACCGATCGGTACACCAAGGCTTATTGAGCAATTTTAAATATTTCTTCCTCTTACTGTAGCACGGTACATGCTTATTTGAATTGTTTGAATTGTACATGCTTACAAAATAGCAAGTTTTACCTGTTACTGACATTAAAGATTTCTGACAGCTCCAGTAATTATTCAGATTAGGCTCTTGTTTCATCAAATTACATACAAAAGCTCTTACATGTTTTGAGGATTACGGTAGTTATAAGCAAGGTATGTAATACCATATCATACCGGTGTTTCGAGGTTGGCTCGGTATGATACGGTATCAGCATACCGAGCGGTATACCAGGGCATACCGATCGGTACACCAAGGCTTATTGAGCAATTTTAAATATTTCTTCCTCTTACTGTAGCACGGTCCGTCCGGTAGCGAGCAGTCCGCGTACCAGTATATCGTTGGATCGGTACATACCGTCCGTACCAAGCGGTACCATTCGAAATTGTATACCATGGTTATAAGTAGAACAGAGCACCAACAACTTATCACAATTATGAATATTAAGTTTTTATGCTAATGCTGTAAGGATTGCATTCTTGCAAATAAAGCACTAGAGGACATTAGTTCCTCAAAGCATGCCTGCAGGTAAAGCACATGTATCTCACTTTTCTCAAGCACTATTACTTTAGAGTTTTGTCAATGAAAGTATCAAAATCTAATTAATTGAGTTCCGGGAAAGAGATAAAAAAAGAAATTATTCAAATTTAACAACAACAAAGCAAATAAACCCACCTCAAGGTAATGCACAGATAATAGTGAGAGTGACATAGTACCATTTATTCGGTCTTTAGCTTTGTGTTCTAGAATCCAAAATGATTTCTTAAGTATTAATAGATTTCAAGAAAATTGACCAATAATTGCTTGTTAGTTTCTCATCAATGCATCCAAAACAAAGGTGTTTGTTTTTTCTAGCCAACAATGATGAAGTTAAGTATAATTCCAATAATTTCAATTTTCTCTTGGGCTTTTGACATTCCAACAACTATAAGATGCTGGTCATCATGCAACAGTAGTGGCATCCTCTTCCTGAGTGTTAGCAACAAAGCTCTGCAGAACAGCTTCTAGCAAATAGCTGGAGCAGGAAAGCATAAAGGTGTTGTTGGCAACCCAACACGGCATACTTGAAACAACAACCCTACTTAAGACGCCGCACTAAAGCTTAGGGCGAGATAAGAAAAAAAGTTGTAGATTGGTTAATTTGTGCAGTTCCTTAATGAAAAGGGCTACATTTCGCAAGTAAAAGGATCTAAATGTTTGAGCATATATATTGCTCCTCAGTCTTGCCAGTCTTTTCTGATCATCAATCATCATTCCATGAACATGCAACATTCATCATTCCATGAACATGCAACATCAAATTGTTCGGTGGCTGAATCATATTTTACATTAAATCACCGACATGGTAGCTGTAAGAGCCAGAACATAATGATCCCTCAACATCAAAAGTTAAGCAGAGAATTCAAAGGGTCTCACTAGAACAAGTCCATATAGCTTCTACATCATGTATGTTAGATGGAACCATAATGATCACCAATCATTCTGGTTTTAACTAACAAGCAAGTGTTCGCATCATCCTGCTAGCTTCATTTTCGATCCCTAATAATAGACTATAAACAGAGAACATCACTATACTAAAAACGTTATATTTTATCGCAAGAACTAGTGGCCCACGTTCAAATCGATCATAAGATTTCAAGCGAAGCCTACGATGAGCAAAGTGAATTCATAACAAGACCAGAGGAGCATCGTGTTCTTGGAGTGGCGGGTCAAATCCCTATCAGGAAGAACCGCTTTGAAAACTTAACTCCAAAACGGTATGCATTTGGGTCACATTTCAAGCTGGAAAGCCGTAACCCCCGAACCAATGGCTAAAAATCCCCCACCACAAATCCCCAACAGATCATCTGACAAGGTGACGAAATGAAGTTCGCAAAGGAAAAAGAAATTGGGCTGGAAAAACGTGTTCTCGTGCTTATTATCACGTCAAGCCTCACGGCAATGTGACACATGACCATTTACCTACACAATGCCTCGATCGGCATGTTGAGCGACGCCAAAGCACAATCCAGAGGTGAAAGAACCACAACGACGAACTAGATCGTGATTACAACCTACTCAACCAACGAGTCCTCGTGGTTAGCTCGAAGTTCAAAGATAACAGGCGCTCGAACAAACGAAACCGCCCTCGGCCTCCGTTTCGAAACTGATCCGAAGCACGACATTAGGGGGAGAGAGGGAGAGTACCAGCCAGCACGATTCGAGCGGAGAGGCCATGGCGGAGCAGGGCGCGATCGCTGGCGACGTCGAAGCGAGATGGAAGGCGAATAAGAAGAGGTGGAGGCGGAGGAGGCGGAAGCGAAGGCGGAGGCACACCACAAATCAAATAGATCGACAGTCTGTCACCCCCCCGTGGTGGTCTTTTTGGAGGTTACCTGATTAGACGCAAGCGTCCGCGACACCACAAACCCGGGAATCCTACTCGTTCCTTCATTCAACGAAAACCCAAGAACCATTGCGGCTCCGACACGTGGAAGCCGGACATGATTTTTCTTTCGTGGGGGGCCGGGGGTGATGTGTGGTGACCGCCCCTCGCACGACGTGCTTTGCTTTGATAAACCCACGGCAAACGGGTGTCGCTGGATCGGATTCGGATCGTGCCCGCTTGTGATCCATATCCGAATTTGATAACACGAGGACCGTTGTTGAGTTGCGGATCCGGACTTTGAATTATCGGATCCGACATGGAGGCATGTTAGTGAAGCCCCACGACTCATAATTTGTTTTCGCTTCTTCTTTACAGGTCTCGCTTAGTTGGTTGTAGAGTGGAGGGTATCAGGCTTTAGTTTAATTGACTCGGTGTCAGCTGAACATTGGAAAGGGTTGATGGGACCCAATGGCTGAATGGGCAAACCATTGCCACTCCAGAAGAGTACTGCTTTGCCTGATTAGGTTCGGTTTGAATCGTTATTTTTTTAATTAAAAATATATAATATAAAAAAAAATTAAAGAAAAGATTAAAAATTAAATTAAATTACGATATCAATATTAGATTGTGTAGTATTTTTAATTAAGTAAGATATATTATTAATATAATTAAATTATAATTATCAAATAATTAAAAATATATATAAGTATGATAGAGTTTGAAATGATAGGGACTCGATATTATACGGATCCATCAGTAATTAGATGATAAATCTAATTCTCCTTATATATTAATATTATTATAATCTTCAGCTTCAACGATGGTATGTTTGTAAATTAGATAATTTTATTTAAGAATATGTGCATCGTAAATTTAAATATATTATTATTTGATTTCAGATTTTGATATTAAAATTTGACATATATAATTTTTATAGCTATAATCAAATGCCAATAGTAATTCTGTAAGTCAAATCAAATGCATCTGTCCTTAGGTAACACAGCTCATCAAATAAAAATTATCTTACAGTACATCACTATAAATTAATTATCTTATAAGTGCCTTCTATTAGTCATCAATGATTGTTACATCACAAGTCAAGCTTCCATGGTTAGATATGTTAGACGGCATTCATTCCCCAATATCTACATCTGAAAGTATAACAATAATTCATGCTTTAAATCAGGAGACTCTAATTATATATACTAAAAAGTAATTTTTGGTACATAAATTATGTTTCTATTTCAAGAATTCACTAATTTAGCCAATTTTTTTCTCTCTCTTTAGTCGATGCCAAAATTTTAGGCATATCATGCTTACCCGATAAAGATCTTAATTATTAATAGTAAAATATTATGATTGAATTTTATGTTCATCACTTACATTAAAAAAAAAAATCGGTATGGCAATGCTAGCATAAAAGTTTCTAACTTGGTGAACTATTTTTGATAATTTAGTATAATTTGAATGCACATTGGATGTGATTTACTCATATCTTAATATTATTCATTTGTACCTTAGTCCTCATTTTCCATCGAAATATAACAATCATGAATGCCCAAATCACTTGATTATTTTTCCTTCGATTATATATATATATATAACATAATCTGTTATATAATACAGCTATTCCAATCCAACCCGTTGATCGGCTTCGGCGCTGCTTTGAGAATGCCGTTCGATTTGATCGACATGATCGAGATCCATGGAACCCAAGTGTTACCGCAGAGACATTTAATATGCGGTCATTAGCACGCCTTACATATCACACACGTCGGTTTCCTGTTTTATTTCTTCCTCTGTCTCTCTCTATAAATTCTAAACCCTTCTTTCATTCATCGCTTTCGCCATTTAGCCCTTTCCAACCTAATTCGCCTCTTTACCCCTCCCATTCTTCCCGACATCTCTCTTCGATAGACGTCAAACCCTCTCCCTTCTTCGATTCGAAACAAATCTTTCCCTCGAATCCCCCAATTTCGATCTCAGACCCCCGCGGTCCGCCCCCCATTTGGCCTCCCCGTCGCAAATTGTCGGGGAATCGGGGAGGATTTCGATTAGGGTTAGGGTTCGAGGTTCCTGGGGAGGGGAGGGGGTTCTACGAAGCCGGATCTCTGGAATGAGATGGAGAAGGTCGTCCATGGCGATAGGGGCGGCATCAACGTGTCGCAGTCGAAGTCGGTGTGCGAGACCGTGAACGGGTCGCACCGGTACACCATCCAGGGGTTCTCGCTGGCCAAGGGGATGGGGCTGGGGAAGTACATGTCCAGCGGCACCTTCGATGTGGGGGGCTACAAGTGGGCGATCTACTTCTACCCCGACGGAAAGAACCCCGAGGACAACTCTCTTTATGTGTCCGTGTTCATCGCCCTGGCCAGCGAGGGGACCGACGTGCGGGCACTCTTCGAGCTGACCATGCTCGACCAGAGCGGCAAGGACCGCCACAAGGTGCACAGTCACTTCGAGCGGGCGTTGGAGGGCGGGCCGTACACCCTTAAGTACCGAGGGAGCATGTGGTAAGCCCTGTTTCTTGGCCTCTTTCGAGATGGAGACATCATTTTGCTCGATGCATCTTTATGTGTTACGATTCTGATTAATCGTACAGAGCCCTGATCTTTTTCTTTCATATAGAGCATCCACTTCTTATTTCTTTAACCCGTTGTCTGATGCCGAAGTTATATGCACATCGTTTTGAATTATTATCTCGTATCATGTCGCATTTGACTCTGGTTGTGCACAAGTAGATAACTACTTGAGGCTAGGAATGGATGCCGACATCCACCTCCTAGTTGATAGAATAGGCAGTTTCTGAATTCTTGAGTTTTCTACTATACTTTGAGATAGATTTTCTTTTTCTCATATGAAGAAACAATACTTTTGGTATATTTAAAAGAATTGTACTATTAAAAGATTGATACAGAGAGAGTCACTTTAAGCTTGATTTGTCGACTGCAGCCAGTCAATTAGGGTGGCAATACCACTATAAAGGGCGTCCCAGTGTACGAGTTTCTGCGAACAGGGGGTCTGGGGAGCTTCGATGTATGCAAATCCTACCCATGCAGTCATAGAGAACATTTTTGTAACTTGATTACTGATGATTTAGATTACAAAAGAATAACCTTCCCTTGATACAAGGGCCTATCCTCTAGAGTGATAATACCAATGTCGTATATAATTATTTGTTCAGTCCTTTTTTGGGGCAGTTCTGTTGCCTTTTTTTACTCTGTTTCTTATCATATTCATTGTTTTAGGTTCTTTTTTATCATTACTGTTAAACTTTATGATGGTGTAAAGTATTTCTCATTTTTGCTAGGGGCTACAAGAGATTTTACAGAAGAACAGCTTTAGAAACATCGGATTACCTCAAGGACGACTGTCTGATTATGCATTGTACGGTTGGTGTTGTCAGGAACCGTATCGAAACACCAACACAGTTTTCCGTTAGTGTACCATCACCAGACTTGGGTCAGTGTCTAAAGGAGCTGTTGAAATCTGGCATTGGTTCTGACATAGTTTTTCATGTTGGGGATGAGACATTTAAAGCGCACAAGCGGATTCTTGCTGCTCGCTCTCCGGTATTTAATGCCCAATTCTATGGCCTCGTTGGGAATCCTAATGTGGATAGAGTAGATGTAGAGGATGTGGAACCCCCTGTTTTCAAGGTAATGGCACTGCAGCTTTTGCGTTCACCTCTGTTGGAAAGATTAAAAAGGATACACGGCTGGCTCTTATGCTCTTAGAAATTGTGGATCTTTCAGATAGTAATTACTCTCTGATAAACATATATAGGCTTTCTTTTGAGTTGATATTTTAATAATTGAACTTACAACTTAACGCAAGCATATATCCAGTCAAGAAGAAAAGAAATTGCAACCAATTTTTTACCACTTCTCAACATACTCAAGATTCTTGTATCTGATACTTTTTCAGAGAGAGAAATCACCTCTTCTTCTAGGGACTTTATCCACATTGAAGAAAAATTTACGACTTACGTTGGTCCTAATCTCCTTGGCCCTTATTTTTTTGCATTGGCAAGTGGCATTTGTTTTGCAGTAATTTATTGACAGGTAAAAGAAAATTGTTGACAGGTATATTGTTTGACCTATAAGGACTGTTTTGGTTGAACATATGATAGTCATGAACCCTACCTTTCTTTTCTTTTGGAACCTTTTCTCGATATGTTTAAAGGTTTAACTGATTCTTGTCTGGTTCTGTCAAATAGACTTGCTTCTGCTCAGTGGCTTTATTCATGGTGCTTGAACTTTTTAAACATGCATAATGCTTTGAGGCTCATATTTCAGATACTTCTTTTTGTATTTCCTATATCTTTTTTTCTCTACTTTTTTTTTTTCAATTGTTTAACATTCACATGTTGCAGATTTGTTCTTGATGTATGGATGGCCTAGCTTAATTTCTGTTGCCTAAATCAATGACTTATTCCAGATTGAAGAACATGCTGACATTGTGGTTAACCTTCAAAACAAAAAAGGAACCATATTTAACAAATTTCGATAAAATAGTATGGCACAATTTTTACTTAGAACATGATTATAAATCTTACAGTTACCATTTGCATTCACATCAATTTCTTATAATATGGCATTATATTCTGTTTGACAATTTAATGCCATTCCTTACTATCAGACACTAAGCACTTTAAATGTACTGCTATGGATATGGATGTTCATTTTAGAATCTTTTCTTTTTCCAGAATAGTTTCTGCAAATTTTTAGAAAGTTAATTTATGATATTTGTAGAAAGCTAATTTTTACTTCTTCGTGCTCAAATTTGTTATTTGACTTCTCTCTGCTGCAGGCCATGCTCATTTTCATATATTCGGATGAGCTTCCTGATGTTCATGAATTGACTGGTTCAATTTCAATGTGTACATCTACAATAATGATACAACATTTATTAGCTGCAGCTGATAGATATGGTTTGGATCGTCTGAGGTTGCTGTGTGAAGCAAAATTATGTGAAGGAATCACTGCTGACACAGTAGCAACAACCTTAGCCCTCGCTGAACAACACCAATGTGTTCAACTGAAGAATGTGTGTCTAAAATTCATAGCTGTTCGAGAAAACTTAGGAGGTAAGTTTTAATTCTTATGATTAAAATACTTAATTTTCCAGTTTATAGCAAGGACATTTCGTTTTGTTTTTGCAAGCATAATCATTTTAAAGTGCAGAAGTGAAATCTGCTTCTACCCGATCACATCATACTGACATTCAATATATGCTTCATATATATATATATATATATATATATATATATATATATATATATGTATATGTATATGTATATGTATATGTATATGTATATGTATATGTATATGTATATATATGTATATGCATATGTATATATATGTATATGCATATGTATATATATATATATATATGTAACTGTCAAAAGGTTATGAAGATCATAGAGTGACTACCGGTCTGCCATTAAGTTAACTGTAGAAATTAGTCAAAAGTTTTACTAACGTAGGCTAAATAAGCTCATGGTATTTTTTGATGGATGCATTTGGAAGGTCAATATTTTAGGCCCTATCGATTCTGATTTGTTAGTGGGATTTATTGTATGAACTCTAGAGACCTAGAATATATAGCACCAGTATTGTTGGCATGTATTTTTTATCATTAGAGTGGAAGTGTCTAGAATTGAAGTTTGACCAATTGACTATTGATGATGAATGTTCAGAAAAAGATTCTGTTAATTGGAAGAGTGCACAAAATAGTTCTTTGGGAAAAGAATTCATATCAAGTGATATGAAGATGGCATAGTGGAAGAATTTAAAGGTACTTAATCAATTCAACATGAGATATTAGCCTATTTGTCAATATTATGTAAAAAATGAAACAAAGAAGAGGAATAATAGATAATTTATTTCTGTTAAAACACTTAAACTTGTATTCGGTTTTGGATGGTAAAAATGTAAACGGAATTGTATACTTGGTCTTGTTTTTGTACTTGGTTCTGGAGTTGTGTTGGTATAACAAATTATTGAGGTTCTTGATGTACTCTCACTGATGCCTTGTCTCTTAAATATTGCAAGAAGTATACAAGTATGATCTACTATGGGCAAGAGATATCTTTTCTTTGATAATATTGGAACAATGCTGGCTCGGTTATGTTCTGTGGACCATGTTTGCAATCTGATCTGAACTAGTTATATAAGCCATAGCTTTATGTATGTAGGGTTAATAAAGAAGAAAGATACAAGAGAAGAACATGTACAAGTGAATGTTCAAGTTTCGAGTCAGATGAAGAACAGCTTAAGCTCAGCTAATGTACTTTCCTTGGCATTGGGTTGCCTAGACCTGGAATGCAAGCAAGTGACAATTGTTGTCAAAAGTAAATGCTGGGAGTAGCAGTTACATGTGTAGCTGTCTGGGAGCTTGTATGTATATATGCTACTTGCAGTTGCAATTAAGTACATGACTGCTGGTGCTTGTAAAAGGATGCACGATGAAGGACATGGTAGTGTTTATTGGGTCTACAGTAGAGGATAAAAGGGTGGGAAGTCTGAAGAGGCAACAGATGAGAGGATGGAGGGGATATTCAATTCCAATTGTGATTTGCAACCTAGAATTTCAAACTGCAAGCTTACATGTAGCATGTAAAGGTCTAGTTGCATATGTGAATGCTGCAAATGTCATACTTATAGGCAGCCAAACACTTGCAAGTAGGTTACCTGATGGTAAATGACTTAGGCAGTCCACTTGCAGGTAATATTTAGCATACATGTTACAGTTATGTATATTGATGCATGGTTTTTCTAGATCTTATAGTACATGGATGTTTATTGTGCAATAGTGCAAGTGAAGATGACAGAGAAATTTGTGTATAAGGATGCGTGCATGGACCCTCTCTAGATCCAATGGTGGAATTTCCTGCACCGGGTTCACCATTTGTGTTGGGTTTTAAATTTGTACGTAGACATCTGAAATTTAAATAGTTAGATTTGAGTCACCAGCCTTGATTAGATTATGTTTCGTGGTTTATATATAGCACATCGAGGTGCCAGCATCTCTTGAAGCCTAGGATTGAGATGAGGCAACAATACTAGTACATCTCTTGAAGCCTAGGATTGAGATGAGGCAACAATACTAGTACTAAAAGTAACTTAAATATGCAATGAGTTTATTTAAGTTTTTCCTGTAAACAATTTGTTTCATTATCTCAAAAGAAGCAATAGATTAAAGATGATGAAGAACAAGATGAAGAGGGAAACAACAGTAGAAGATAACAAAGGAAAGAAGAGTCGAATGAAAGGAGAATATAGATGAGATTGACAATTTGATATTTCAATTATTCAATCTCCTTTTTTTTTAATGAAGGAAAATATGATTTACCCATTCTATTTGTAAATTTAACATAAATCTCTTGCATCACAAAAATCTTTCATTAGTGATGAAGAATGGATTATATCTCAAATTGATAGAGGCATGCTTCGTTGGTGATTGTTCTTGGAATAAAAGAAGTCAGTAAAGGCTATGAGACTTGTTCGAGCGAGGCTCAAAATCTGCTTTAGTGGGTCTTGGAGCCATAGCATGACATAAGTGTGTCTTTGATGGCATTGGTAGTTTGTAATTATCAGGCCTAGTGGCCTCTTTTCTCTTTGAATATTAAATTTGCTACGTGAAGAACAAAATGCGATATAGGTTTAATGTCAAAAGCAAATTGAAAGATATGGATGTTGGATTAAACCTAAGAGGTGGTTGAGTAACAAGTGGATGTCCAGTGAAGTTGAGGGTGCAGTTGGTAGTTCTGTTGAGTCTTGAAAACACATATTTCTTATCCTTTTTTCTTCCCGAAAACTCGATATACTTCTGTTTTTATGGGAATGTGACCAATTTTAATTCTTTGCTTACCACTTATGGTTGGAATTTACAATCCTCCTCTGACATATAATTATCATCTAAGAGATTATTTAAAAAAAAAAAAGAAATCCCTTAGTTACCTTGCTTAGTTCATTTTTTTTCAGATATATGTTGTGCGTGGATCTCTCATTAGTTTTGATGGATGGAAGAGAAGACTTGGATCTGAGCATGTGTCGAGAGTGACTGTTGAAGTTTGATATGGTTCATAGGGTTTTAGCCTTCCATGTTAGTCACCCAAAGTTTCTGATAGGGTGGTTTGTTGTACCACAAAAACGTTATCTTTTGACAACAAATCACAAACTCTCATTTCTCCCCGTCTGGCCAATTTTTATACTTTTTTTTTGCTGTCTTTTGTGGTCTTGCGTGTTCTGAACCAGATTTTACTTTGTATCTTTCTGGCTCATGGTGGTGACGGTGTGGTATAAAAGCCATACGTATCTGTTGTGTCAAATGCCAGCAGCATGCCTTTATTATTATTTTTTTTTGTCTTAAAATATGCCGTATTAGTAATATCTTTTGATGGTGAATTTAGAGAAATGGTGAAGAATCAGTTTTCTTTAAAGGCCTATTAGTGTGAGATGATCACTGTTTGTTGTTGCTTATGGTCCAAAGTTTCTACATCATCTACTTGCAGCTGTGATGCAGACTGAAGGATACAACTATTTGGAGGGAACGTGTCCGTCGGTGCTTGCAGAACTTTTGGAAACTGTTGCTGTTGTGGATAACGATGCTGGTCAGGTGTGCCGAAAGAGGAGCAGTAGCAGCAACCTGGGGATGAATTCAATGGACAGTGTTGATTTGAACGGGGGGAGGCGATTGCGCAGGCGGATGTAGCAGTTAGGTCTCTCAAAATTCAAATGTAACCTTTGATGTGCGTAAGCCACCTCGCACACATGCATTCTGATTCTGTTGTACATTTGTGTCATGAGGTTGTTCGACCGACTTGTGTCTAAATACAACTCTATTAGCTTATTTCAAACTTTGCTTCCTTTTTGGTTATCATCAGTGCATCTTTTTGTTTGTTCCCGCGGGGGCGGGGGGAGGGGAGAGAATAATTGTTTCTGCACAATTATTTAACCTGTTATTTATTTTTCTTCTGTTGGCGGTCAAAGACACTACTTAGTCAAGCAAACCCAGGTAGAAACTCGCGCGATTTAAGGCAACCCCATCCATCATAACGTGATTGGCACGTAACTTTTGCTGAAAAAAAAAAGAAAAAAAAAAGCTGCATCAGAGGCCTAAGATCATCAATTCATAAAAGCCAGGCCATAGCTATCTCATTCACAAGGAGGTGGAAAATAGTTAACACATATAACATACATAAAAAAGAAAAAAAGAGATTAATTATATATTACGTCTAAGTATTTTAATTTTTATATTTTAAAATATTATGTAAAACATTTAGGTTTATTTACGTTAACGTTATCAATTTTATCAACGAAAATATAAAAATAAATAACAAAAAAAAGATAATTTTGACGTACTAATTGATGGTGGCAGACGATGTCAGTAGTGATGGACAACGACACCATAGGTGGTTGTTGTGAACGACGAGAATAGTGACAAGAGATTAGGATCGTTCTATATCTACGTCAACAGTCTTTTTGTCGCTTCATAATTACATCGATATCAACGTCGACATAATTAATGAGCGATGAAAGGATCGTTCGACATTTGCATTAATGTCGATGCAAATACAAAATAACATCATTTTGTATTTACGTCGATGTTGCCATAATTACTGAGCATCCCTCGGTGTCATTTTTCTCATCCACAATAGTTACTCGTGACCCCGATGTCATCATCATCCGTCATCACCAATTGAAATATTAAAATTATCTTTTTATTCTTTGTTTTCGTATTTCAGTTGATAAAACCAACGATATTTGAGTAAATAGACTATGATATTTTACTTTCGTAACTATAGAAATATCAATGTAACTTTTTAAAACGTAGGAACCAAAATACTAAAGATAGCTAACCACAAAAGATAATATATAGTTAGAAAAAAAATGAACTATGTAATGAATATCGTGCATTCATTCACAGGCTACTTAGACATGTTCTATGTCACCTGCCTGCTATCTCAAACCAATAGGTATGTTCATAAGGAATAACAATGTGCTTTGAGGGACACCTGTTATAATTCACCAACATACAGTTTGCATTATCCACACATTTGTTCGGATAATAACACATGGAACTTCCAAGTTGCAAACACCGAGAAGAACACGTCACATAAGTGGTAAAACTCATGATATGGATGAAGTGACATAGACGAAATTTGATCAAAGGATCTTGGCATGATCTATAAAAGTCTTTATTAACTAAGTTAGCCAACACCTCCCATGATTGCGATTAGTCAGTCATATTTAAAACCATCACAATGGATCAATTTAAGTTTACCAATGCAAGAACCATAACAATTTAGGGGGGGAGAAAAAAAATCCATCAGTGCAAAATGCTACCATTGTGATATATCAGTAACATATTTGGCGAGGCAAGTTTCAGATACTAGAGAACCAGGCTGGAGTACTAAAATGGTGCACAATAAGTAATATTAATGAATTTACATATTGCCCATAATTTACATATTAATGAAGAATAGTCTACCACTGGTTGCGTACATCATTTTGATATTTCAGCCTGACTAGATACTTTGCAGGAACATGTGGCCTGCATTTGTGTCCAACATTGTGTCCCTGCTGCACTGTATTATAGGATAAATTGTCATTAGAACACATGATTTAAACTAAAAACAAATCTGCTAGTGATACTACCGAACATTTAGCTCCAATAATGGTTACATTTTATTTATTAGGAATAGGCTCGTGCATTCCCTTAGCGATGTGTTGATGTTGTCATTTCTATCTCTTTGGTTCATGTCCATCATCTTCCTACCATTGTGTCTTTTTGCTATATGACGTCATCGTTTCTTCATTAAATGACCTCGAATACTACTCTTGGACTAAGAACTAGTTGGAGAAAATCATGAATCCTTCAGCTTTTGATACACACATGGACCTTCGTTGGAACCAGAAGAAGACTTCCCAATTCCAAAACACACGTCACTTTTGCTCTCGTAGCGAAAAATCAATAAGCTTCCCCATAGAGCTATTATCAAATGCATCATCCCCGTATTCAGATCCTGCAGTTCTGAAGGTGATAATTGAACTGACGGATCTATCATCTATTGACATTGATGTGCAAGAAACCGGCATCACATTTTCCCAACTTAGTCCAAATGTTTTGCGTACTCTAAATCTTAATAAAAACTATAAATAAAGGTCTAAGTACTCTAGACTTGACTAAGCATATGACTTTTTACATAGCTCAATGATAGTAAAAGATCTATGTAGCCGATCCTAAATAATTGAGACTTTTGATTTTGTTCTTGTTGTTGTTGTAATCCAAATGCTTTGTGTGGCTCTAACTCAATAAGAAAGCTAAAAAATTTGCCATCTACCATCAAAATTGATCTCCCAGCATACTTCCTCTTTTATTTCCTTGTATGTCATCACTCTGACGCTAAGATAGCTGCCATCACGATCTTGATCAGGAAAAGATAAAGAATTCGAAAGGACTGATTGAGAAATTTAGCTATGGTATTTGAGTGGTTAAGAGAGCATGGTGCTTCATTGGAAGCTAACAATAGATGATTGAACCTTGCCATTGTTGCATTTTAATCGGTATACAGCATCATATCTTGACATTTGGTCGACCATGAGAAAAAGCACTATGCTAGAATTAACAGTCAAAAGCTATCACGAATGAGCTGAATTAAATGAATCAAAAATTGAGGATGAAGCTACCATCGAATGGTGAGAGATGTTAAGTGATTAAAGGAAAGGAGTAACAAATCAACCTTTATGCTTTATGATGCTTCTTCCTCTTTCTCCCCCATGATTCCCAATAAAAAACCAACAACATACCCCACTGACCAATCTTTCTCATGCTCGAGATCTCAAAGGTAATCGATATCTTTCTAGCATTTTTACAGCTAGCTAGCACATATTTGTATCATCGTTAGTGTAGGCACCATCTTATCGACCGCTCCATAAGATTTCCCAAGGAAAAATCCAGGAACGTACTCCCACTGACCAACCTTTCTCATGCTCGATCTCAAAGTTAATCGATATCTTTCTTGCCTCCTAAAAGCTAACACAGATTTCTATCATCTTTACATGTGGGACATTCTTATCGACCGCAGAGTTGACACAAGTATTCCAAGAAAGCGCTATTGTAGGTATCATCATGCTTACCTTTTGACGCTTATCCCTCTTCTACCGCAAGATCTCTCAAGAAAACCCCAAGAACGAACTCTACTAACCAATCTTTTACCGATCTACCCAGCTAAGAGAGGGAAACGATATCTTCAGAGGAAGAAGTCATAATACACTACCGATTTTGGCGATTCCGTGCCCTTCCAGGAAGATGGGAGCCAAGCGAGAGAACCCTGTCCGATCAAGAACTCGTTCTTAAGAGGTTGTTGACGAGGGAACCGCAGCGATCTCAAGAAGTGAGAGAATCGAGGGTGGAGGAGGTTACCGATTTGGATTCTCCGATCACGGCGTGAGAAAAAGCGGCTCCCGCGAGGGCGATGACGAGGTCGCACGATGGATCGGAGCCACCCTCCACCCCACCCCACCACCAAAAGCTTTGAGCTCTTCGTGCCTTCTCCGTGGCTTTTTGGCGGGCGTCAAGCGGGCGAATAACTGCATTTCAAACTTAACAAAATACTCCTCTTTCTGTTGTGCGGTACCCTCTCGCTTTCCTTTCTTGTGATTGGAGGCAACAACCGGGCCTCTGCGGGACCCACACGAGGAGACGGACCTCATGTCAAATAGACTCCCTCCAACTTTTTTTTTTATTAAGTTAATCAAATAAACAAAACGAATAATCCAAATAATGTATTTAATAACTCAGGAGGGCGGAGGCAAAATAAAGAATGATGATATAAAGGATATGGCCATTTCTTCAATATATATATATATATAACATTTTATAGGATAATGTAATTTTAGATACTGATACAAAAATATGGGTTTTAATCTACAGATATGGATAAATCTCATACTTCAATATTAAGTATTATTGTGTAACTTAAGAGTAGTAATTTCTAATGTTTCTTATTTTTTTTATATTGGTTTTGAAGTTTCTTTTCCCAAGATTCTATATATCACGTGCTTTAGGTTGGTTCATTTTTGACGCGTTGAATTCATCCACCTATGATTCTTATTAATGAAAAATGGTTTTCTTTGGAACATCGCAGGAGATAATAATATGGTTTTCTTTGAATCAATCGATCAGCACATGAATAATTTTCTACTCTTAGTTTCCAACTCGAAGAACAACAAAGATTGTATCAGAACTACTACGCACACTTCATATCTAATTTTTCCTTTTATTAACAGACAACATTAAGCTATAAGGTTTGTTACAGAGCCAAGAGTGATCAAAGCTACAAGACCCCGCAGGAGGCAGCTGGGTTTTCATACATCGAAGAAAATTTAATGCAGAAGGTTGCGATTACTTCCAAGCATATTACAACGCCAAGAACCATATGATCATCAGAATCAACAAAATTAAGAGCATGATGCACCGAATTGGCACTATAGACTTCCATTTTAAAACATCTAACAAGCAGACATTTCTTATCCTTAAAATCCATTTCATTCCCCAGTTTATTTATGAACAAATATGATCCACCAAGTCAGAGCAATACCACCCAAATAATTCTTGTTCATCCCCACTAACAAATTCAAATTATCACCAATTAAGCTTCTAAGAAGAAAACAAAGTGGATTATAAGGGAAAAAAATAATAATCTAGATGCTAATTTTCAGTTAAGTCTTCACCATTCAAGGTCCTGCAATAGCTGCATGCTTCTACATATTATGCACACAACAATTTGTCCCCAGAAATCTATGCTTTACTCACTAGCAAACATCTGGCCATGAGTTCGTCAGGTATCACGGTACTCCTAGTGAAAGCAAGTACTGAATTTGCAAACCACTAACCTGGAAGACATGAAAAGTAGACAAAAGTTAACTCATCCAGCTAACTGTTAAACAGTTTAGTTTCACCTACAATGAGTGAAGAGTCTAAACACAACTGAAATATATGCCATGAAGATCAGGATACACAGAAGATAAGCTGTCAACTTTTAGAGGATGATCATGCTACCCACCCAGATTTTAATGCTATGTTTACCACGTGAAAAGATGTTTGCCTCTAGATCTAGGGAAAAATATACTTGATAAATAACATATATCTCAAAAGAGCTAAAGAAACTTATTTAACATATTGTAAACTAATCAGATTCAGTAGCTATGAGATCATAGAGAGACATACTAGCTTCAGCCAGTAACTTTAACATGCCTTGGATCTGGGCCATAATTTTTCAAAACATGGTCTGGATGTTTCATATTTAATTCCAAGGTAATGGGTACGCTACATCGTTCTTCTCCAGCTTATTTAGTTAGTAAGACGGCTTTCGATTTTTTCAATTGTCTGAACAGAATACACATTTTAAGAGAATTCTCTAGCATCTACTGGAGCATATCTGACCACAGAAAAATGGTTCATGTG
The DNA here is from genome assembly GCF_036884655.1 of Musa acuminata AAA Group. NCBI lineage: Eukaryota > Viridiplantae > Streptophyta > Magnoliopsida > Zingiberales > Musaceae > Musa > Musa acuminata. The sequence goes on from NC_088333.1 coordinate 8,057,431, forward strand.
TGAATATATTGCTCTTGCAGCACAGTTACCAGACACCAAGCAGCAATAAGTTGTCAGACAAATATTAATCTAAACTGATTCAAGAGTACTTACAGGGCAGTTAATCACAGGGAGGAAGATGAAGTCACAGATTGTAACGCACAGAAACATCTAAAACCGCTGGGATTTGTGCATAAGTTGTGAGCCAACTGCAGGGAGTGATAACTGCTCTGAACTTGGTGAAGGTTTTATTGAGTGATCACTTCCCGAATTGTTTATGGCCTGTTTATTTGTGACCTTAGCACCACTTATATCTCCTTCTGATTGATGTGTTTCAGCCAACTCTCTTATCTGATAAATTTTGCACTTCAATTAGTACTTAGCAGAGATCTTCAACATGATGGTCTACAAGGAAAACATAATACATCAAAAGCTTGCCAAGAAGCAAATGAGAGAAGGTTACCATTTCCAGCCGTTGTTTATGGATATCCAAAGGCAACTGCAATTTAGAATAATAAAATTAGAACTCCTCTAATCATCTGAGGAAGCTCATGCTGATCAAGTAACAAAATATTGATAAAGATACAAAAAAGGTTACATGTCCCTCCAAGATATTTATAAATTACAGATATGAATGGAAGCAAAGAAACTTGAAAACAGGATTTGTAAGTATACGAAGAAAAGCATTAAAATTCAGGATGGCAACCAGAGGGGAAGGGTTCTCGTGTTTGTCTTTGGAACAAATATTTGTGATGACTCTAGATCTAACACGAGATCAATTGCATGGCAACCTTATTAAATTTCTACATTTCCCACCATAATAGAAAACATAGCAATCAACTCACTAAAACTATTATTCAATTATGACACTATAGCATACACTAACTGTTATTCATTTCCCACAATAATAGAAAAGCTTTAACTTCATTACCTAAAATACTCAAGCCCAACTTACTACCAGAGGCCATCAAATCTTATTTCCCAATGTCAGACTACTGGGGCACCACAAAGCTCCTGCCTACTCAAAAGTCTCTTAATCAAGGCCCACAATCATCACAATGTCTAGAATTCATTCTGTGACCAACATGTGGGAACACTTGATATGCACAAGGAAATCCCCATCTTGGTTCGTGCTGGTCCACATGGACGACCATAGAATTACTTTGATACCAAATTGACACAAGGGCTGTGTAATAACTTGTAGAAAGGATGCTTTAACACGTCGCGCAAAATGCTTACGCTCAAATTACAAATAGTACGTGCATCATGACTTATGTACAAATCGTATGTGTAAGCCTTGAGGCATCGCACATTATCGTGAATCTTAAGTAGAAGAATTTTGAATATCTGACATCAAAGACATCAATGACATCCTATTGCAGTGGTTTAATTACCATTGTCTTATGGTTAAGCCTAATGCTAAACTTTCTTGTCATTGCACAATTCATCTTTGATGAACTTATGATATTTGTCAAATAAGTATTAAATTAGACATCAATGGTGCAGTGAAAATCAATTCATGCTTTTCTTCTAAGCAAATCAAAGGAATTTTTTATAATGTTCATGAATACTGCCCCTAAAAGGCTCCTCATAATATATACCATTTCATGTCAGTGGGTTTGCTATGGAGCTTAAATCATTATTGAGAAGGTTCCATGGATGATTTGGAAAAAAAATTATGATCAAGTGTTATTTCAAGGTCAATTCCTAAATACAGCACAATGCCCCTGAGCAACGCAAGCTCTGGTGAAAAAGGTATATGACAATCAATTAAAAGAAATATTTGGCCCAAGAAAGGCCACTTATATTAATAGATCATGCGACCATAAGTGCCTTCTTGTTTCATTGCTCCTTTAGAGATGGTACAACTTTCCATAAGAGGTAAGGCACTAAATAGTAAATTCTATATGAGCACTGTTCAACTCAAACACACAAAATCAGACAATTGGAACCACACTTGTTGCATGGAAATCCTTTATGTCCTTAATCTACCGACAACTTGCAGTCAAACATTGAAAGAAAAATTAAAAGAAACATTTAAACATTTACTTCAAACCTCTATAAACCCTTAGGATTCTGGGTGATTAAGTCTGAATCATAACCTAAAATAATGAACCTAAAGTGCTCGATATGCTGTCAAGTGAGAATATCTTATAAATTCACCTCAGTCTTGGACATAAACCGAATTATTTGGCAGAGAAGCTGTTAATATCTTCCTAGAACAGCAGGCCTCCACATTGTGCTAGTTGGTAAGGCTTCATGATAGTTGGCACATGACAAAAGATTGTCTAACCATATGTCATGACTTTCGGCATGTGTTGGCATCACACCTCCCCATACCTTTCTGGAATGGTATGTTTTAGTCCATGACAACACATGCTGATCAACATGGAAACCCTTGCTTCATATATTGTGATACATAGTTTCTTCAACAAATTCACCTTGTCATTTGACGAAAACCATCATCATTACATGGTTTCTTCAACAATCAGCTTTCATTTGATTAAAACCATCATCGTTACGAAATAAGCAAAATGGTGAAGTGAAACAAAACAAATGACAATGAGCTTATCAACCATCAGCAGCAGTGATCTACAGGTATGAACACAATCATTACGTTCTACTCTTTCTAACTCAATAACCACAACTTAAAACAATGGCTCCGACCTGTTCATGAGAACACAGCATTCTGACCTAAAGGCTGTGACCCAGTGATTTACCTTCAAATTCATTAGATTAGAGATAATTTTCTGATGATAAAATTTCATTTGATTCATCCCATTAAGTTGATTCAGAAAGTAAAGCCGGGAATTGAAATAGGTACAATATATAGGTCATGCAGCAAATGACAAAAAGAAAAGACTTAAAGAAACACTTACAGATTCTTTTTGGTAACTCTTTTCCTCCCTTGTGTAACCTGGAACAGCCAAGTTCCAGTTTTTCTCTGCATAAGATCGACCTCAAGTTATGTCAAAGAAATAAAAGCCATGGCCATATTGCATCGCTGGCCAATTACTCGAAAGAATGAGAAGAATAATGTCTTTTCCCATATATATTTGAAGTAGTACAATTTTTAGCCTTTCACATATCAAAGATCTAATTTCATTTTGATTACTTCACAGTGGATAGACAGAGAAAAAGAAATGAACAAGAAATTTCAACCAGTGATGAAATGGTGGTGGGCATAAACTTTTAACATACAAAAAAGTGAATTGAAAAGCACAAATTGCAACAAGGATGTTGGCTAAAGCAGTTCTTTGAATGAAATTAATTAAATATTTAGAGGAGTTATCTAAGTTGCAAACCTAGGTGTAGCAATACATCCTTAGCCTCCAAAGTTGAGGATTTGCGATGCTTCGCTAGACTGCAAGCAAATGATGTAACCTGCACTTCGAAAAGTAGTTGCACGAATGCCACAGGTCAGATAGAAACTCATCATGTGATGACTAAACAACATTCACATCATTTAGATAGACAAATCTACAGGAAAGAACGCAAGCTTCAAATGTTATGCAACATCAACATGATAAGGTCAGAAGACATTTATTCAATGTGGTCAAGGTGCATTAGAAAAGCAACAAACATGCAACATAAAAGAAATGCTAAAGAGATAGGAGAATGCTCTAGAAAGCCCACCAGTGGAAGTTATTTATTTACAGCGAAGACTAAAGACTATGTAGCATATATTCTACTGCATATATCATTTGTCTGTAACATCAAATGGCTTCTTCAAATGGTTAGAATACAGACAAAAAAAGGTAATGTCAATTGACAGAGAATATCTTGACGGATTTTGGATGCATCACATATACCATAGGTGCTCATCGATTAGCTCCAGTCGGTCAATGCAGAAATAGGTCTGACACTAGTCTAATAATTTTAAGTTCTTAGAAGTGGCACATATGGGAAAACACTCACAGCTGAACATAGACATGTTTACTACTATACAACACATAATGCACATAACATTCTTAACCAAAGTTTGCTTATCCTAATTTGTCAGCACAAAAATAACTTTCAGATATAGAAACTTGTTATGTAGCATGCCTAGCACTTGGTCTAAAATTTTAGATTCCGGTTACTGGCAGTGAACTAGTAAGTCCATAGGCAAAACTCTGTCCTCCTTTAGTTTCCAATTAGATTATTCAAATAAACTGAACTTTTGTGTATATGCCCCTCAAGTTTGCCATATTTGCATATGGTTAAATTTGTTGCACTTGCATGTGTGCTCCAGCATGAAAATGCATAAACATTTTTTTATCGGAATGGTTCAAACTCTTGGTGCATTAAATATGCTAAAAAAAGTAGACCAAATGAGAACTTTTTTGTTGCAAAAAAATAATATCAAGGGATATTTCTTAGTTAATATGCATTAGTTGCTATAAGTGCCAAACTTAACAACAACATTCTAATGCTTGACAAGAGAGTTCTTGGCAGTTTTTGTCACAGAAAGCTGGTTGAATATGGTCTTCTAAATATGCCAAATTCCCATATATTTAACTTAAAGAGTTATAGATGTTGACTCAAGAACGAAATATGATAATCGTGACTGCTCAAAGCATGGCCTATGTGGACATGAAATACATGAGAAACAGAAGCGGGAGTGGCATCACCAGTATACATTCACCTCTTAAAATAAGGAAGATAACAGGATAGTGTTACAAATTACAAGAAGAAGAAGGAATCAGTAAGATTCATATTCACAGCCAATGATCCTGTTATGCTTTCATCTTCTATTAAGAAAATTAAAGACATAAGGTATATGCACATTACTGAGTCAATGAAGTCATCAGCTATCTCCAAAAGGAGGTCTTCAACTTCAGGATCCAATTTACCCAGGGGATCTACCTGCAACAATAGTAAAGATCATAAGTAAATGCCAAACGATCAAGACATAGAAGAAAGAATTCCTCCATCCAATTAACCCACATAAACCAAAGACCACAAATTAAATAAATCAAGTTTGCACAAATCGACACTGTAGATGCATATTCAAGGATATTAAATACACATGCATCTAATATGAACTCCACCTACAAACTAAATCACACTTTTAACTCCTTAAGGAGACTAAACCTCATCCTTAACTCTTTACATTATCCAGGCAGATTCTTTATCCTTCTAAACATTGACAAGCATGCTTGCTGCTATCCACCAAAATGTACAGGTTGTGGAAAATTAAATTATAAAACAAACAAACAAAAATTAGATTGTTTCTCCTAATATCAAATTTTGTCCAACAAAGTCTATAAGGCATCTACATAAACACCAAACAGTGTTCTGTATCAGTTTATGCATATATACTGCAACATTTGTGGTTAGATATGTCAAATAGTTATCATACAATATGGATTTCAAAAGCAAACAACTAGTATATGCATGGTAAAACAGATAAATTGTCATTGACTATAATTTGGGTAAGTTGGGTACCTGTAAAACTAAATCATGTATTTTTCTCTTTCCAAGAAGTTGATTAGTTGCTTCTGCACCTTGACTAGAACTTCCACCAGTCATGGTAGTGCCCGAAGCTGGTGTTTCTGGTTGTGATCCAGTTAAATTTAAAGATTTTTGGATTGCAGACCCAGGTAGCCGTGGAGATTGTAGCTGCTGCTGCTGCTGCTGCAACTGCTGGATCTGTTGCAGCTGCTGTTGTTGTATCAGATGTTGCTGCTGCTGCTGGCTAGGTAGCTGTGGCTGCTGCACCAATTGAGCGATTTGCTGTTGAGTGAGGGCCATGGATTTTTGGTGCAGCTGCGATGAAGCTAGTTGCTGTGTCAAGTACGACTGCTGCTGCCTTTGCTGCTGTTGTAGATGAAATGAAGGAGAACCTGGTGAAGGCAATGATGGCTGCAAATGCTTCAGCCACTGCTGCTGCTGTTGAGAAAGATTAGTCTGTACAAGTGCCGATTGTCCGTTTTGAGTCAACCCAGATACTTGTGGATTAAGTGCAGCAGCTGATGGTGTCCTGGGTAAGCTTTGACCAGGCAGCTTCTGCCAGACCAGCCAAGTATTCTACCGTTAGCCTATTGTAATAAGTACCACAAAAACACAAACAGTTGCCAATAATTTTGAAAACAAAATTACCACATGACTATCAACAGAATTTTATGCATCCAGTAACTATGGCAGCAATACAAAATGCTGCATAAATTTTGTTCCGATTGCCGGAGAGCAAGAAAGAAGTAACATCTAAAATCAAATGCTCGAAATTAAAACAGATATTAAAATACAAATAAAATCAGAAAACATGCTGCCAAAATTTATCAGCACTAATGAACTTTAATGAAACTAAGAAGCACACACAAAAAAAAAAATCATTCATTATAACTCCACTACTAGGAGATCAAATTCCCCACATCAGTAGTTCAGGGTATTGACCAATTTGGATAAATACACCTGATCTGTACGTGTTTAATTAAAGGATCAAGAAATTTTTTTTATTTTTTAGCCTAATATCGAGAGTAGGTTGTGAGCAGCCAGAACTCATTGAATTTAACTATGTTCTGATTTGCTAGCCTCAATAGAAGAAAAAGGACTGGGAACACAAAGTAGGAGAAGAAGAGAAGCCAAGATAGAGGAAAGACAAAAATGAATTGTGACTATGACAGTGAAATAAAGGAGCTGATGTTGCCACAATTGCATTTGATATTTACAACAATCATAACATTCACCATTAAAAGGCAATATAGAAATATGGAGATGACAGTTAATCGTCCTTAAACTCTTACGAAAATAGGATTGTGAACATAATTGCGATAAATGACATGAAATTCATGATTAATTTCAAATCCTATGGACATTCTATTTTAAAAGGTTTATTTTTCCTATCAACTTTGCATTGTCCAATACTTCAGTGATAAAAAAGGCATTGGAGCCACCATGGTGCTCACCATTATCTTCAGAGTTGATAAGTTTTAGATATTTTTGCATGACATATATAAAAAAGTTATTTAGCACTATATTATCTCTAATATTTATTATATAAATAAATATATCATAATTACTTTAATAAATTATTTTGAAGATATTGTTTTATATAGAGCTCAATGGCAACAAAAGATTCATATAGCTGCTTCAAATAGTTGGGACATCGCGACATGATGTCTGTTGTTATTGTTATTGTACTTTATTGTTTTTATCATTTTTTATATTTAAGTTTATTGTTCATTCTGGGTATCTTATGAAGTCTGAAAATTAAAGAATCCTTTCTAGCACATAATTTGTTTTTTTTTTTCTAACTTCTGATAATTTTTTTCTTGATTGATCTTTATCCACCAATCTAATTGAACAAGTTCTGTTAATGCCAATTATATTATCCTTATCCAATCCTAATACCAATATCAATCATGCAATAGCAACAAAATGCAAGGCACAAATTTATAAAAAGTAAGGTTTTAGGTTAATTCACTAGATGCAAAGGAGATACTCCAAGGTTTTTAATTTTGAGCATGCTGGTCATGGAATTGTTGCATGCTGCAAAACTTTAAAACACGATATTCCCGCATCATGATCAAGGATAAAAGCATTAGACATATGATGATACAAGCATAACAATCTAGAATCATTACGTGGTCAAAGTTTGTGAAATTTAAGTTGCAAATCAGCAAAACCCACTCACAAAGAACGACTTAAAAGTTCAGCTGCATGTATTACTTGACATATAGCTGATTATTATTATTATTATTTTTGCAAAGGGTAAGTAGTAAATGCAGGTTTGATCTCAGGGGAGCCTGATGTTATGATAAAGCGTTTACCAACCAAACTAGCTAGCACATTCATTTTGTACATTATTTTGTTTAGAAGCCCTTTACATATATTCTTAAGCATTCAGACTACAAGCATACTAATTGTAATGCTTTATATCCAACCAGAATATACCAAAAGTTATGAAATAAAAGTTGCATACTTCAGCTGAATGAATTAGAGCAAAGAAATTAGATGTTTATTCATGCCATCAAAGTATTTCCATCGATAAAATTACTAGTCTCTTGCATGATAGACCTCCTTGGTATATGTTATTTGCTGATGATATTGTCTTAGTTGATGAGAGTCTAAGTGAAATAAATTATAAACTTAAGCTATGGGGGGTGATTCTAAAAATAAACAAGAGAATATAGTTAAATTAGATACAAAAAGTCCCTTTAAGTAAAAACCTTAGGTATCTTGAATTAATTATTCAAGAAGATTGAGAGATCGATTAAGATATTATTCATAGAGTAAAAACAAGATTGTTAAAATGACGAGGAACGTTAAGAGTCTTGTGTGATCATCGAATACCTATGAAATTAAAATAAAAAATTTTATAAGACAGTTATAAGACCAATAATGCTTTATGGATCTGAGTGTTGGACAGTTGAAAAAAAATATATACAAAAAATTTATGTTGTCGAGATAAGAACGTTGAGATGGATGTGTGAAATTACCAAAGAAGATAAAAAAAAATATATTTTGATTCGTGAACAACTGTCCAAAAAGGTATGAGTATTTGCCGAGGAGACCTCCGGAAATGATAGTCAGAAGAGGTGAAATAATTAATATTAGTAGTAAGAAGAGAGGTAGAAGAAGATAAAAAAAAATTTAATAGAAACTATAAATAAATATTTAAATACTCTGAGCTTAACTAAATATAAGACTTTTTAAAGATCTCAATGACGGCAAAAGACCTATGCAGCCGACTCTAAATAGTTGAGACTTACGACTTTGTTGTTGTTGTTGTATTCATAACATCAAAGCACGTCAATTCCACCACCTCTCCTTTCCGGTGGTGAGATTGAGAACACCTACTTTCCTGTGTATTCTTCTAATCAAAAGAGAGAGCTAGAAGACTAAGGACAGAATACACATCTAGCTTACATGGGATTCCTTCTCTTTCACCAACTCAATAGTTACCACGGAAAAGACTAAAAATGCACAATACTCAAAGAGGCATTTACCTGAGGTGATGTAAGAGCTGTTGGTTGCGACAGCTGCTGTTGTCTCATCTGCCCATGCACTAAACGTTGTTGTCCATATGGTAGAGGGCCATTTGCTCTTAACTGTGGATTGAAACCAAGGCTACTCATCATTCCCATATTCTGCATTCCTTGCACAGCCTGACCAGACGAATTAGCTGAATGGAACTGACCACCTTGGACCAAACTCTTCTGTCTTGGCTGCAAATAAGAAAAGGTATTTAGCAGTCTCTTCATTTCAACATTACTCTGTTCCTCCTTTGCAATCAAACGAAATAAAAGTTTTCATGTGTCAAGGTAATGTGAATAAGTGACATTGATAGAGCATTGGTTAACCTGAGCAAGCATCTGAGACTGCAGATTGAAATGTTGAGCAGTCTGCCCGGGCAGCATCGATATCTGTCCTGCCTGCGTAATCATCCCCGACCGTGCCATTCCTGCAGCGGCGGCTGCGGCAGCCAGCTGCTGCTGCTGGATCTGGGCGCCACCGAAATTCATCTGTCCACCGTAGATCCCTGCGTGCTGCCGCATCGCGCTGGCGGCCGCCGCTGCGCCGAGATGCTGCTGGATCTGACTCAGTCGCGGCATCGAACCGGACCGCTGCAGGTTCTGCTGTATCTGGAAGCTTGAAGAAGACGACATCAAATTCTGCTGCTGGTTTTGCATCTGCTGCTGAGATTGCAACTGCTGCTGCTGTTGCTGTTGCTGGGATTGGATGGACTGCTGCTTGGTGGAGTAGTCTAGGGCTGCGGCAGCGTTGAGGGCCTGCGATTGGGGTTGGGACAATTGGGGGGAAGAGATCTGCGCGAGATCGCTGGCGGCCATGGACGTCGAAGGGGGGATTTGGGGGGAAGGGAGGTTCGGGTTCTGGGGGTTGGACGGCGTTATGGAGGCGTCGCTGACGCCAGGTGCTGGTTGCGTAAGGGGCTTGTTGGGGGAAGCGGACGCAGGGTTCTCCGCCATTGCCACCTCTCTCTCTCTCTCTCTCGCTCTCCGTCTCCCCCCTATATGGAATTAGAAGACCACGGCGGCGTCGAATCGACGGAGATGAGTCGAAGGGGGAGGACGAGGCGAGCCCGAGGGGAGAGACGAGGGATTTGGGGGCGAATCGACCGGGGAAAGGGTGAGACGGATTTTCCCGTCTTGACCGAGACAGCATACAACCTTCGCAATGGCAAGAGAAGCCAACCTTTTCCCGCGTGGCTTTATAATATAGGGCAAATCGGTGTAGCCTGTCCTCAAGTGACAGCTGAGCGGCGCCAGGGCGACGGGATCTCGTGGCATCGAGCCCAATTACGCGCTCTTGCTGTTGGGTCGGGCTGTGTATTGCTTGCTCGGGTGGGAGTGCATGGTTTCCACTGTGTGTTTCTTAAAACAAGAAACATAAATATAGTATACACTTAAAAAAGCACTTCGCCTTTTGTTTTCCGAATCTGGATGGCCTTAACATTTACTTACTAGCAACTGACTTTGTTTTTCGTTTTTGCCGTGTTTTAGAAAACATAGGTGTAACCGACCAAAACATTGCAACTCACGGTTATAAGACAATATGCGTCTCAAATACTCGATCCTTCAAAGTTAATTCTCAATAGAGAGAGGGAGATGAAAGAACAACCACTACAATCTTATCTTGTACTACTATCTGCCACTTAATCAATCTCTACTGTTCGATCAAATTTCTAAGGTAGCATTCTGAGGTCAACATGCAGAATAGTCAACATGCAGAACAATCTTCCCCACCCAGAGAGGTGTCTTATCCCTTATACTTTACTACTAAACACATCAGAAATATTATACAACATCAGTCATGAAGAGTCTTGCCATTTCAGTTTTATCTCTTCATGGTTATAACATCACATTCAATTCTCCCATTCAACTTGTATAACAGACTCTAATCCATTCGACATTTACAGTGTCATCCATTATACATTTATAGTATCCCATGTTGTCTGAGGATGCCATTGAGAGGAACACCTCCCCAAATTGTGGAGATCATAAAATTGGCCGGTAGCCTCTTGAAGGGAGGTCGTGAGTGATCCATGAAGAAAGAGTTGAAACTGGATCACCAACCCAATTAATCTGCCATCAGAAAGCAAACTCAACTTAGATATTACCAATGGATTCAGCAAGATGCCAACTGAGAGACTGCTATTAGCCAGAAACAAACCTTTCCTAATCAACTTCTCCTTCTACCATGTTTGTATTGTTTTGAAGTCGCTTTCCTGACTTCACAGTTGCTAGGCTTACTGCTTGAGCAGTGGCAAACAGTACTGTACCTCATGTAGCCTCAACCGGCTCTTCCTTTTATGCGAACCCCCTCTCCCTCTTTTCCCTTCAAGAGAATTGCACAAGCTTCCCAGCATCCGTATCTAATAAGCAAGCACAATGGAAGGTATCATTCCATTCATCTACAGAGCTATAACTCAGCATGCAAGTGGAGGGGAAGATTCTTTACTAGGTTCATGGTTTGATGAATCACCTTCAGCTTATTACATGCGACTGCTCAGTGATTCCAGCGGACTCCGGTCATCTTCAGGTATCAAAGGCTTCTCGACGTCACCACCAGCACCTGCTCCAGCTGCAACAAAGTTAGTCTGGCGAACCACCTGGCATCAGCTCGTCCGAAGATCACAAAGGTGAGCAAGGCCAACCTGGTTGTCTTGGTGCAACTGGAAGAGTCGAGAACATGCAACTTCTTTCTTGATGCAGGAACGTAAAAGAATGTTAAAACATAGTTGGATGTCATGACAGTAGAAATATAAGTTTGTAGTTACTGATGCAACAGAAGAAGTTTAATCCTGTGATGCTATCTTCATGTACCAAATTGTCAGGAATAATTAGTTTTTTCTACTATAGCAGATTTCAGCAAAGAGTGTACTCTATACCATCATCAAAGAGTTCTCAGTAATATTATCTCATTCTCAATCAGTAAGGAATGAAATCTAACAAATACAAAAGAAATCACGATACAGGATTATTAGATGGTGGCACAGAACTCACAAAAATGAAGGGAATGCAAAATGCTGGTACAAATGTTCTTTCCCCATGGAATAAGAAATTTTGTTCTCCTGGAAGTTGCATGTGCAAGATGATAAAAGGAATCATTCAAGGATACGAGGAAAATATAAAAAGAGTAATTTTCAGATGGCTCCAAATCAACAAAAAGATGAACATATAATGGATTACTTTCCACCTATCTACTAAAAAATGTGGACCCATGAATTAGGAGAAAAACAACCTTAATTTTAACATCCATCTTCTTATAATGTGTCTCAACTCACTGACAAGTTTCTCAACATGCTCAGGTACAGACAAATGATACTGAAGAAGAAAGGAAGCTGTGATCAATCCAGGCAGGGAGTGTTGATCATCATCAAAGCACAGTAACAGGAACCTGTAGAAAGGAGGAACAATAGGTCTAGGAACCATTGTGTTGGTTCATCGTGCTGCAAGTGGTCAACTGGAAAGTTCAAAAAGAAAAATGGAAGAGGGTGTATATAAAGAAACTGCAGTGTCATATAACAGAATACAACAAATTAGAACAACAGCTGAAATACTGTATAAAAATTCAAAAAGGCTTGAATTTTATTGGCTTACAGAACAATCAAATCATCTTAACTACTTAAGGAACACATTACAACTCATTCACATTCCCTCAGCCCCCACAAAAGGATTAGAAAAGGGGAGGAAAGCTACTCTAGTTACTGATTTAGTTTTACAGAAACTAGTGTTACAATGAAGGATGTACAAGTATGGTCAAACAGATGCCAGGATCCAAAACATTAGCAGCGAAGTTTTGGCGGGTAACAAACATGTGATAAAAGCCATTGCAGTGGAGATTTGGTATCTGCCACATGAAAACTCATGATACTTCGAGCAAAAATTCACATCCTTCACAAATAAAACAGTCACACCTGCTGAAGAGCATGCCGCCGCAAGTGAAAGAGTCGCTGTTACCTGCATCAGGTGAAACTGCTTGTTTGAATTTACAGGACAGGAATTCGATTTTGTGCACTCTGCAAATGTCTCCAATAGAAAGGTTGAGAAATCAGAGACTTTATATTTGGCAACATCTACACCAGACAGCAAAGTTTAGGAGAGTTGAAAGCAAGATGCAGCAGATACATTCTACAACTAATGAGTGCCACACATGGTGAAGGCATTCAGACCTTGTAATAGGTGACTTTCAGCTCAACTCAACCATCTTTGGCACCTACATAAGGATTTTTCTCTAGCTTGAAATCCTGAATGACTTGGGAGACAACCTCAAAAACTAAATTCAGCAATCAAAACAAACGAAAACATATTGATTTACCCCCAGTGAAAAATTTGTAAGACAATCCTTTGATTTTCATGATTCATTTCAAGGAATTTTCCTGGGTATTAATGTGTTTAACATCAATGATCAAACAAGTTCTGATCTCCAGTCTTGTGCAAATTGCTGTGAAAAGAAAAAAAATCTAGCAAAAACTAAGAAAAATTTGAAATAAAAATTATAAAGATTTCAGGTTCTATGTTAGTCGGATAGCCACATGCATTTACTTCGTATCAAACTATTAATGTACTTTAGTGGATTACTGTGCAATCAATTATATATCTCGGTTGAGAAAATATGATAAGATGTACTCTTGTTTAATTGGTCTTTTTTTTATTTTTGAAATATTGGACAGCTAAAGTTACTAAGAAATCAGTTTGAATGCCTAGGTGATGCCGAGCCATTTAAGGACCTTGCTACTTATGGACCACCTGGCCACTTTAACAACCTTGCTTGCATGAACTGACAATTTCCAACTCAGCATGCATAGAAGGGTAAGTTTTTCCATATAACCACGAGTCAATAATGATACAAGCTGTGGTTCCTGAACATTTGGGTTCCAAAATTTTGACCCCTCTTCATCATGAAGTTGTCTTAATGGCAATATTGCTACTTCTTTTTTAGTTGTTTCCAACAATTATTTTTGGTCTTCCTTTATATCTCCTGGAACCATTAATCTATTTTAAGCCATCTCATGTCACCAGTGAGTTTTACATACTTACATAACCATGTTTTAAAATAGCACACCATGTTAACCATGCTGACCCATGCTCTACTAGATCAAGCAAGCCTACACACAACTAAAACATCCGCTTTGCTTTGTGCTGAAACTGTAAGATGTTTTGGATTCTGTTCAAACTGATTCAAAATGTAGGCCAACTAGAAGAGTTTGTAGTCGATACTTGATCTACAAGGCTAAATTTATTGGATAGTTGATATAATGGTGCTAATTTATAAAATACAAATAGCTGAATTACTAAAAATCCTCAAATAAATTAGTTAAGAAGTTTTACTTCAGACATACAGAACCAAACAAATCCAAAGCAAAAGACAATGTTGTGACATGCATTTGTAGATCTTAATCCTACCAACTGATACTCTAAAATGATGTTCAAGATTGTTATTTGACAACTTTTTAGTGGCAAAAAGGTAGCAATCTTGACAGTTTTATCATGGTCTACTACAAAATGATGAAATAGTCGAGCTACCATGTGTTTAATGTTTTTTTTAGTTCTATAGCTTAAACAATTACTTGAACTCCCAGTATGTTATGTGATAATTATTTTCATAATCATCAGAAAAGATATAAGTAACTAATTTGGTAGAATAAATATGTAAATGGGAAATGACCTATTAGTAACTTAACAAGAGCAATGATACGAGACTCATGTTTTAATCCAATTAGCTGTTGAATTTTATAAAAGTTACATCAGCACATTTACCTAGAAACAAGATAAATGGAAGCCAACTAACTAGAAGTGAAGAATAACCAAAATCCTTAAAATTAAGTGGTATTCTAGTAGTCAGAAAGATTACAGTCGTGTCCAAATTATTTCAAACCAATAAATATACGTAATTTCAGCATAAGAAATATCAAATCGATATGCACTGCAGATAAGCCATAGATGGTAGTAAATAAGAGCTAAGGTAAAGAGTAGAAGTGAAAAAAAAAAAAAAAAGTGAAACTAACGATCTACCAGAGAATGAGTTTCAGCAGAGGCAAAATGGCATGGAGACCTATGGAAGAAAAAAAAAGAAATTCTGTAATCTACAATAACATGGTACTTGAATTCTGTTGCCATTATCGTTGACCTATAGAACCATAGCTTAAAGGATGAAGGTACGACTACAGAACCAGAGGAAAGTCATCCAGATGCATATAGGTGATGACAAATTTCGAAGAAGAGTAAAAATACTTACCCAATCACCAACCACGAACACGCTTACTAGCAAAGATTATGCGGATCTATATTAAACTTCAGATCATATATATCAAGACATAAGAGCCCAAAGCTCCACAAGGTTTGTAGCCCCATAGAAGCAATCAAGTAGCTAGCATAGATAAATCATAGGCTATTAACTTCAATCACTCGAGAAAAACACTAGGAAGCAGAACACAAGCATAGGTTTGATAAGATCAATCAATTAAGCCTCCAAGAACTCGCCAAGTCAACCAAATCGCACATTAAATGACAAATACCCGCTCAGAAAAGCAAGGGATTACCAGAAATCGGTGTAGTTGGAGAATCCAAAAGCGGAGAGCATCACTCCGATCGAAGCACCGGCAAGTGTACGCTGCCCGGTCCTCAGTAGCTCCTCCAAATGTTCCCTTCAATGTCCCCTTGCCAAAACCCTAATTCCACATCCACCCACAATTCTAATAGCCGATTACAAGCTCAACCCCTAAATCATCCATTGTCGTTCGAACCGGGAGCGATCGATCGCCAGGGGCGGAGCGCCAGATTAACGAAACCACGACGCATTGATCGAGCAAAGGAGGGATGAATTGCAAGGCGAGACGAAGCAGGCGGGATTAGGATGGTAACTTATCGCCACCTGTCTCTTTGTTCAGTCCTACTGGTCTCATCTGTCTATGCATTGCCTTTATTATTTCTTAAATAATTAATAATCGTAATAATTAATTATTAAATAAAATTTTCATTTTTCTTCCTCGAAACAAATAGCAAAACCAGTCTTATGTGATCGTATGAGAATTCGTTTCTCACAAACATGCGAGAATGGACGCTGCAATGAGTGCATCTCTATTGGGAGACGGAAGAACCGATGATGTAGACCACAGTGGATGCATGATTCGGCTTCACGAACAGAGATGGAAAGCACGACAACGAGCTCGACAGAGAGGACACGGCCAAAGTTCACATGACGCAGATGCGCCCAAAGAACCCGTGAGCTCTGCGCACATCCCAAGAAGGGAACAGAGGACGGGACACCGTCGCCTCGCCCTTCTCCTTCGATTAGGTCGCAGTGGGAGCCATGGATGGCCCCAGCACCATGTGGTGATGTGGTGGAGGGAGACGACATGGTTGCCCGCTCACGGTTGCCTCTGCAGCTGTCCGGTGCTCCTTCTTAGGGTTCAGTAAACAGTTTCTATGGGTTAGTTTGCCTCCAAAGATGAAGCTAAGAACACGAAGCAAACCCTTGACAGCACGATAGTTAAAGATCTTAGTTGCAGGTTTAGGTTACAGATGGAAGAAGAAGAACGTGAGAAGAAGACAGTGGAACACATGCACGTACGTACTTGAGGATATACCATACACTACTCCTGCAACTTGATGAGGAGCCAAGCTTCCATCTTTGGATCATTTCTTGGACATGGAGGCCCTCCTCCGGAGAACGATCCAGTAGAGGACGCGGTAGAACGCGAAGAACCCAAAGAGAACCTGCAAGTTTGCCCACCTCTCTCCCTCCCTCAAGCCTCGCCTCGCCAGCACATCTCTTCCGGTCGCCAAACACCCCCCTCCCATCTCCTTGCCGGCCCACTCGAAGCACCGGTTCGCTTGACAGCTGTACTCATTGGCCAGCAGCGCGTCCAGCCCGTACTTGTATGGAGATAAGTAGTGCACGAAGACCCAGTACTCCGGCATGTTCTCCTTTGCTATGAAGTAACCGGAGAAGAGGAAGAAGCCCGCCAGCGACACCGTGACCAGCGACGTGCCGGCGATGTAGTCCGGCGCGAGGGAGCTGACGAAGAGTACGAAGGAGTTGGCAGTGAGGACGAGGGCCCAGACGATGAGAACGAAGTCGGTGAACGCCGCCCACGAGGCGCAGAGCCCGGTGATGAAGTAGACGGAGGTGGCGTAGAGGAGGGAGATGGCGAGGAGGTAGGGGACGAAGACGAGCGTGCCAGCGACGAGGTGGGAGGAGAGGCGGTAGAGGCCGGAGGAGGTATCGCGGAGGAGGATGGGGCGCTCGCCCACGAAGATGGGGAGCGTCTCGGTGGTGGAGGAGAGTAGGAAGGTGAGAGTGAAGGCGAACAGGCCGAGCCGTTTGCCAATGCCCTCGTCGTCGAAGCTCAAGTTGATGTAGATGGTGCCCAGGAGGAAGCCGACGATGAGCGCCTCGATAGTGTTGGCGAGGAGGAGCTGTTTGGTGCGGAACACGAGCTTCCAGCAGCGGCCGTAGAGCGTCAGGATTTCTCGAACTCGAGAACTGGAATAGTGGACTGTGATGTCTTCTTCTTCTTCTTCTTCTTGGATCTTCGGTTCTATCAACTTGGTGGAGGAAGCTCGTTGTGCTTTAAGGGTGGTGGTCGGGTGGGGGAGTTGGTGGAGCACTTCCATGGCGAACTCGAGGGGGTTGAGCTGGGAGGGGACCGAGAAGCCGGCGGAGAGGAGAAAGTGGTCGAGGGAGGAGAGGGAGCCGTGGTGGATGACGGAGCCTTTGGAGAGGAGGAGGAGGGAGTCAATGGAGGAAAGAAGGCGAGAGCTGGGCTGGTGGATGGAAAGGATGATGGTGGTGGAGCGGGAGGCAGCGACGCTCCGTAGGGACTGCAGGACGAGGTGCGCCGATGAGCTGTCGAGGCCGGATGTAGGCTCGTCGAGGAGGAGCACCGCAGGGTCGCGCAGCAGGCTGAGGCCGATGGAAACTCGGCGGCGCTCCCCGCCGGAAAGGTTGCCGGAAAGGCGGGTGTGGGCGAGGTGGGAAAGGCGGAGGTCGGCGAGTAGGGAGGCGATGACAGCGGAGGCGGAGGCGGAGGCGTGGCGGGGGAGGAGGAGGCGGGCGGCGAAGGCGAAGGTCTCGGCGACGGTGAGGAGTGGGAGGGAAGCATCGTGCTGGGGGACGTGGGCGGAGAGGCGGCGGAAGGAGGCCGGGTGGAGGGGGGAGGAGTTGAGGCGGAGGGAGCCGGCGGTCGGGGCGGTGCGGGCGGCGAGGATGTCTAGGAGCGTGGACTTACCGGCGCCGCTGGGACCCACGACGGCGAGCAGCTCGCCGGGGCGGGCGGTGAGGGAGACGTCGCGGAGGATGTAATGCGTCGGTTGGGAGGGCCGGCATTGGTTGAGGAGGAGTTTCAAGGCGTGCACGGCGGTGGGCTTGACATAAAATATGGAGTGCGCCGTCAGTTCAAAGGTCTTCGTCTTCTTCTGTTCTCGCTGAGGAGGTGACGGTGGCGTTTCGGCCATGACAATGGTGGTCGAGTGGGAGGAGGAGGAAGCGGTGGGAGAAGAAAAGGAAGAGGAAGGAGTGCTGCTAACAGAGGGGAAAAAAGATGGCTGTCCTTCCATCCTGCAATGGGGGAGAGGATGAATAGAAGAAACAATAAGAGACAGGGAGGAGGTTTTGATACCCAAAAGCTAAAGCATTTAATCAAACACCAAAAGTGACGACCATGTGAACAAACAACACTGTTTTTATAACTTCCCATGCAAACGGCACGCTCCGTCAGTCCTCTTCTTCTTCTTTGTGTATGAGATTGTCGATGCCTCGTTACGACGACGTGTCAGCTTCAGACTCAGAATTCCTAATTACATGGACCTCGACACGTGTGTGCTCCACGTATGCTACGTGTCAGGTCATATATGTAACATGCAGACACCTATTCCGCTTCCGTAACTCCAAGAATTACGAAGCAACGAAACAAAATTGCTTCGTAATCTGAATCTCAACCCGGAAGTCGTGAACAGAAAACGAAAACATGGATGAAGTTGTGAGCTGGAGTCACCGAATCGGAACATTAAATTAAAAGTCGAGGCAAGCCAAACAAAAACAATTTACGTCTGATTTATTTACATACTCGGGCATGAATAGGCCAACATCAAGCAATCATTCGGAGCATGAAATCAACTTAATTATAAGGCGTCATCACGTGAAGTCAAAAAGAGGCGAGGCCACACCGCACACACTCGTGACTACACCATGCATGCATGCATGAGTCACGAGTCCACTGTAGCAAACGCCCCCTAAGGATGCCTCCTCTGTGTGGAATGTGCTTTCCCGTGACCTTGCTGGGTTATAATTCTGTCCTCGTTGTCTACTTCTTAAGTTATGCTAGAGAGGGACTCTCCACATAGCCGGGGTGGTCATCCGTTTGGATATGTATGTTTTAGGTGAGAGAGGAGGACCCAGTGACCACAACATATAAGAACAAATAGAGTATATATAGGTTGATACCTTCAAATAAATAAATAAATGGGATGACACAAGTCTCTTTTGTTTCTTTTTCTCGGAATTATTCTTTAACCAAATAGCTTGATGTTAATTCAGATAGAGAAAAAAATAATACCAATAAATAAGGATTAGTCATGCAAATACATAATTGTTCATGGGCAATCATGGAAGAGTCTTATGTGGAGGTAGGTATAGTTGAGAAATACATACGAATGTACCCCTCTACTAATAACATCCTTCTAGTCTGCTATGTCTCAACATGCATAACTTCTTATCACTATACTATGTTTATCTCATTTTTCATTCGACACATGCCATCTTCCATCAGATCAAATCACCTAACAATACAATCATATCTAGGAACATCCAGAGACATATTTGTTCTACCTCCTTTAAAATAAGTAGATCAAATGCTCACAGAGTTGAGTGACATCTGCAACATCACGTCTATCCCAAATTTTCTTCTCTATAACAGAAATCCAGAATTTTGTACTTATCAATTAACATGGCAAATAACAACAAGTGGTAATATCCTAATAATTTAGAATCAGCTATATCCGTCTAAGACAACATATTTGATTGTACTGAGAGCAATTAAACCTTTTGACAATATCCAATGCTTTTTTTTTTTTGGGTCTCCTTTTTTCCTCTCTCACAACGATGTTACTTATCTCATCCTGTTTAGTAATAACATTTACATATCTCCCTGACGGAACTTTCTCCTTTTATCTACTATGAGAACCACATCTAATTGTTTGTCGTTAAAAACATTTATTTTCCAATCAACTTCCACGCATCAACCTCGATATTTTTGTCTACGCAAAACATGACAAAGCAGCAAAATAATACGACAGAGCATTCAAGCGAGAAGAAATGAAGTAAAGCTCGGAAATTCAAACTTTTAAGAGAGATGAAAAAGACTGCTTCCTCATGTTAAGCCCCAGCCTCTCAAGCACACTTGTGCCAAACAAGAGTTATGGTCAATCAAACCTGGGAGACTGGATTTGGGTTTTCTCAGAGAGCTTTTTCTAGTGATACTCTCCCAGCGTACAATGGTAGCTAGTCTTCTTAGGGCTAGAATAAAAGGTGTGTAACATACACCTGTAACCATGGAATACCATTTCACTTGCCAAGGAAGAAGCACCTTCCATGAAGTACACCATTTTTGGGACATGTACCCAAAAAATTTTAGATACTGATTGCACAATCAAAATCTATCTTATATACTTAGAAATTCAGAAACTTCCAGCTTCTCATTAAAAAAGGAGACATGCTAGATACTGATAAAATTCGGAAACTATTTCCACCTTGTTAGAAAGCACCACTACCCATGATTAAGGGAAAGAGTAATTTACCAATATTTGAGTAAGAACAGACTGAGAGTGTCTTTCCTGGATTGAAAACTTGTTTTCAACACTTCTGAGGTCTTAAAAGTCTGATGATGACAGATGGCTTAATGAATTATACCACCACAAACCTCCAGCATGTATGCTCCATGTAGAGTATTCTGCGATGTACAGATACAATGAACTTCGTGAACCATTTTTAATATTTTTGTTATAGACTACAGACAAGGGGAAAATTCATACATGAAAAATACAAAAACAAGACAGCTACACTATCCCATAGCAAAATGCTGCAGTTAAGACCAGTTTAACAGAAAATTAAGCAAATACTTACTATTAATGGAAAAACTGGAGGGTAAAAGCCATACATGACTAAAAATTATCTAACAGCGTGAACATAATATATGACTAACCATCAGAGAGGACAAAAGGAGGAAATTTGTTGTTTAGAATCCTGCAATATCCCACCATATATGTTTAGTTTTCTAAAAAGCACATAGGACAAAATAAAGAGAGACCGGAAGCCACATTTCCCTATTTCTGCAACCTTTGTATGATTGATCCCATAAAAGCAATTTTGGGGCCCCAAATTTTGTGGGAAAATAGGCAGTGGAAAAACATCTCCTATAAAACGCCCATCTTAGGCTGCTCATATGTTTCTAAATCATATTTCCACTGGGATGTTCAACAAAGCCCATACTGGATTTCACATATACCATCAGATACAATTTAAGCAGCATAGGCCCACTGGAAAATAGCCAGGCATCTTGATGTTTTGAAGGATAAACTTTCACCAACTTTGAGCAAACTGACCTTTCTTAGATATGTCCTCTGCCTGTCACCTCATGAGATTTTTAAAACAAAATTTATGGTCAGATGTTACAGTGATTACATGGAGTCAAAGGAAAACCGATTGCAGTTGCATAAATGCAGCTTATATTACACTTCAAAAGTTTAATACTGAGAACCTTTTAATTTCAGGAGAGGTCCCTGCTTCTAAAAGACAAATTCAAAAAGTTAAAATTTGGAAAGGCAAGACATGGAATAAAATTGAAACTGTGCCTTGAATATCATAGTTTATTCAGAATCCGGTCAATTACACTTAAAATACAATTTAGTTCACACATGTATACATATATGGCATACTATTTCACTATTTGATAGCATAAAAAAAGGTACAAACCTGTAGAGAGAACAAAATTAGTCACCACAGGGGTTGTTCCCTTATGTTTGAGCTTAGCTTAAATCAAGTATACCTAAATTAGATATTGTCCATTACCAAGCAGCTTTTTTCGGGCATGTGTATAGGAATTGGAATGCTTTAGACCCATTCTTTACTCACAATTTAAGCTTGCTTAACTATAACCTAAACAAAATACTCCTAACATTGGCAAGTTGTTTTCTCTAAACCAGTTCATAATTGTTTTCATACCTCTACTCCATTGCAAACCCATTTCCAAACAGATGATTTTGACCAGCAAAGTCATTTTTTATATTAAAACTGGACATATTTAATCTCTTAAGCTCTCTATGGTACATTTACATAAATTATACATTTATTTTGAATGGCACAAGCTAACCTTTGGATATACATCTGCAAATGTAGTATACTATGAAAAATTGAAGCAATAGATCAAAAAAGGGTCAGCTTTCCATCCATAAATTTGATGGAAAATGATATGTCACTTTAAGTGACCCGATCACACTTAATTGCATTTGGAAAGCACGAAAGATAATGGTTCTATGAATTCATATCAATTATTTCGCAAACTTAACAAGTTCTTTGCAACTACACCATGTTTCCTTGATAGCTGCCTAAAGACGGAGAAAATTCATAGAATTTAGTTCATGAAGATCCACACAATGTCACTCAAAAGATCTTTCTGCTCACACTAAAAATCCAACATTTAACCATTTTTCCTGACAACTCAACATTACATAAATTAATGTTACCTCAGGTATGGGACTAACAAATTGAGCAACAAAATTGGATTTCCCAAAGACCTTGCTGTGTGTGTGTGTGTGTGTATAATCTCGATATATCGTTGATTCTAGTCCAAAACTTAATTTGTTTTGCTATCTTGTGTCTATCAAACAGTAAGAATGAAGAAAGTAAGTAAAAAGAAAAGACAGATAATCTAATTAACCCACTGATTATTTTGCAAAAGCTTTAGCTCCTCCTCCTGCGGTCAGCTGCGAACTGGGAGAGCGGGACGAGCTCTGACAATGGTGTTGAGATTGGAGTAGACACCGGCGTGGGCAATGGCGACGTCCGGCAGACCGGGCAGGACGCGTTGAGCCGGAGCCAGACATCGATGCAGAGGAGGTGGAAGTAGTGGTGGCAGTCGGGCATCATCCGGAGCATCTCCCCCTCCCGGTACTCGCAAAGGCAGATCGAGCAGACGGTATCCCCACCCTTGGCCGCCGAGAACGGGAACTTAGGGTACGAGCTGATGACCGCCTGATCGAGCCCCGATGCCCGGCCGCCGCCCTCGCTGTCCTCGCCGTCGTCGTCCTCGGCGACGAAGATGATGTGTCGCTGGAGGACGCCTTCGGCGGGGATCGGGCCCGGGGCGGAACCGGGGTTCTGGGGACGCCGGCGGCAGCAGATGTAGGAGACGACGAGAAGAGCGGAGAGGAGGCCGAGGGAGACGGCAATAGCGAAGGAGAAACTGAGGGTCGTGAAGAGGGAAGAGGACGAGGAGGAGGAGGCGCCGCCGGGGGAGGCGTGAGTGGACATGTTGCGGCGGAGAGGAGCGGCAGTAGCATTGTGGAGAGGAGAGGAGAGGGAAGGGGAGGGAAGGGGGAAGGAAGGATTAGCCTTTTTGGGGGGAGGTGGGTGGGTCTGCTCAGGAACTGCATTGAATGGGGAGTGAGACGGAGAGAGAAAGTGAGGAGCATTGCATCAAATAGGTGGTGGACAAAATTGTAGACCGTCCACGGAAAAGGTGCCCAAGTGGAAGAAAGCAAACACTGGAGCTGCAGCGACAAAACTGGTGATCGACGAACAACAATACCCAACTCCAATCGACTTGTGCTTCGCTTTCAACCTAAATAGAAACGATCGCAACGCACGCCTGCAAGCAGTGTTGTCAACCATCCATCGTTCTTCTTCCTCTTCCCTTCTTCTTCTTCGAGGTTGAATCCACCGAGGCATTACCATCGCCACTCATGACCCGATAAGGCGGCCCATCCAACGCCACTGCAACCACCGGCTGTAGATCGAGTATGTCTCCGATCACGAACACGAAACTGTGGTTCTCTCGCGGCCGGGGATCGCCGACCCGCTTGAGGTCGTGACCGGAGATGACGCGTCGAGTGACCGAACCCAAAGGCTTGGATATAAATACAAAACGAGACATGACGCATAGTGGCATACTTCGAATTGGGAAGTTGGAATTGGCAGTGAGTCGATTGATGGAGTTGGGGGGAAAATGAGAATTATATGTGAAATTTAGATATGAGAGCTTGTGATCGATTCATATAATTCAAGAGTAGAATTGGATTTGGTCGTATCAGAAACAATTATCTCCGATGTGTGTTTAATGTCGTTGTTGATTGGGCGGGCTTTCTCGGAGAGCACAACAAGAGAGAGAGAGAGAGAGAGAGAGAGGACCACATGCCAACCTGAAACCTGACACAGCCTTGGAGGTTGGTTTTACATTATAATGTTCTAAGCGATCATTGGGTCCTATCGATCAAAGTGCCATCGGAGCGACATCTCAATGAGTCCTTACCATGCCTCTGCCACCTTCATCTACCCTAATCCTCATCCAAAAGCTTATCAGACCAAATTCTTGATCCAAATAATTGTTGTTTTGTTGATTTTTTTTTTTCATAAAGATATATATTAGACTTATGTTTAGATGAATAACATTTGAATGGTGCTAATCTTTGGAGGAGAAGATGGAAGTTAAAAGAGTGTGACCCTTGACTACCTTCCACCATCATATTGAGATCACTGGTTTCTTTAATCTCCCTGTATCCAATTAAAGCCTTGGCCAACTCACTTGGCTATGGATAGTGATGTGACTGATGTACATGAACCTGATTTCGGCAGCAAAATCTTTTCTCTCCACCAATGGCTTCCACTACTCATTTATTATAATTATGTTTCTCACAACACCCATCTCATCCCATCCCATCCCATCATATATATCATTTAGGGACAATACTTAATACGTGGACACTACACGATAAAATAGAGCTAGATGTGCCACATCATCACCAATCATAACAAAAACTACTTTTGACATCTGAATTAATTATTTTGATACATAGCCTTCCCTTTTCCTTTCCTCTAGTTATCATCATTTTGATAAAATTATTCGATAAATTAGATATATTATTCAATATATATATATATATATATATATAATTACTGTTATCTGTGCTTTATGCTGATTCAGGTCGGGGAGTATAACTTTATTTTTTGTTGGGAGGAACGTTGCACCCACTTATCTCGGAGCTGTCGCATAAGCTTTCGTATCGTGATGGACAGACATGTTTAATGTATTCTAAGATGATACAAGTCATTGCTGCAATGATTTTGTAGCGTGACTTGGATCTTGGAAACTGAGTCATGGATGGCCTTGTTTTTTAGGAGAGCCACAGTCTTTCCTGATCCATATTTCTTATTCCCGGCCTGAGGACACACTTCAGACATCCCTAACTCTCCACGGGAACTGAGTGAAGCATGACTGGTGTAGTGGTGTGGCCACCACTTGATGAGTTCCCCCGTAGTAACACAGTGTCAAGAGTACCACTTTGGAAAGTGAGAGGCCACAACAGAGCCAATGAGAAAGCACGTTTACTTTGGCCACGAGATTTAGTGGCAGAAGCAGTTGTTCTTGCTTTGATGAACACTAAAACTGTGTCTGCACTGCCCCCATTGTCCGGCAACATGATGGTGAGTCCAAGGGAAGGTCACAGAGCTCATGACCTCCTCTGCATCCCATCCCTTTGGTTTCACCCTGTGCTGGCTGTCTGTTCCAAGGAGAAGAGATGCAGGAGGAGGGCTGAGAACACACTTTGGAATGACTTCCATCATATACAAGTGCCTCATCCACAGGGTGAAGGAATGATGTGTGTTTAAGAATACTTCAGTTCCTAATTTCTGGAACCAATATTTGGTGCCCTATGATAATAATATGACTCAAGAATTTTTATCATCAAATTAGGATTTTCGGGTGACAAATGGTTGGATTGATTTGTATACATGATGTCAAATTTCTAAATTTTATTCCCTAAACCTATTTCTGAATGTTTATGGGTTTGAAATCTCGTTTGATAATATTTTTGTATCAAAAAAATTAAACAAGCGACGATGATTCATTATCTCATCTATTAATTTTCAAAGATAAATATCTTCGAATATTGATATCAAAACCATTAATCGGGAGGTAAATGTTGATTGGATTGTTCATAGTTCAGTGTTTCTTAGTATATCTATATCGAATCTGATTAGATACGACATCGGTATCATGAGATATTTTAATTTATTAAGGAATATACGATAGGAAGTAGGTATTAAATTGCTTACATTCAAATATCGGAGTCATGATGAGTATTGAATTATTTATATAACCAAATATTCATATTTAATTTATTTACCATTTTTGTTGCCTTTTATTATTATATTTAAATTTTAATAGGAATTTTTTCTACGAAAGAAACATCGATAATATATATATATCTTTTGCATATGGAATTTGTGTAACTAATATCGATTTGTAATTCGTAGCCAAAGTTAAAACCGCATATAAATATAATTTTTCAAAATACAATCATCATGTTAAGTAGGTCGAATAGATAAAAATACAAAAAAAAATTTAATTTACTCAAGTTAGAATCTGGATATATATTTTTTATTTATACTCAAGTTAGAATCCTCTAAAGGAGTGCCTAAATCCAACATAAGTGGATTGGACAGACACAATACCTGAAACAAGTGATCCATTGCAATCCCTATTCATGTCTTGATGAACCATGCCAAGGACAATCAACACCATCTAATGAGTACAAGCACAGCATTGTTGTTCTGAGTTAGGTAAAGGTGGACCATGGTGTCTCCACCAACTATAATAAGAGGAACCCAATCCAACCAAGAACCATCACCAACCTTTTCCTCTCTCTCTCTCTCTCTCTCTCTCTATAGGAGGTGAGGGGAGGTAAAAGGTAGGATAAAGGGGAAAGGTCCAATCTCCTCACCACTGTGTGCCAAAAAACACTTGGGGCCTCTCCTTTCTCCGTATCCTCCCCTACTCTAAAGAAAGGATGGGGAATACATGGCACAAAAGACATGATGGGCCAAAGCTCAAAGTGGTGGGGGTGAGGAAGGTGGCCATCATTTCCTCGAGTGAGTCCAAACAAGCTTAGCCTTCAATCCTTTCTCTCCCCTCAGCAGGTATTTATATCCAGTGGCGCACACAAGACATCATCGCCAACACCTCCACACCACTATTTCCACCGTTCCCAGCTTCCCCTCATCACCCATCCTTTACTTTTAACTCCTTGTAGCTTGTCGAAGGCAAGCCAAGCCTACTGTTATATCTATCTCCTTGCATGTCCCTCCACTCCATCAACCTTGAGGAGGCAGAGGTGCTTCTCTCTGATGCTGCAAATCTTGAAGAAGAATACATATTAGAGGGCAACAAACATGTCTCTTTCATACTAAGAGAAAGAACCAAGCACATAAAGTTTTGGATCTGGCTGTCTCTTCTTGCCTAATCTTCTTCTGATAAGGTACAGCATTTATTTATTTATTTATTATTATTATTATTATTTCTTGGTATCATCATGGTCATGATTAGCATCATTTTGTTTTCACTGTCATCAATTGCATTATTGCTATTATTTCTCCATTTTTTTTATTGCTGAGGCTATTTATTTATGTTTTCCTTTTGTTATTAGTCCTTACGGATTACAGTGATTAGATGTGACAAGACCAGCATTTCATAGTATCATGGGATATTGGCTTGTCGAGTGTTCGCCTACCTGTAATGCTTTGGCACATTTCCAAGGCCTGTTGTTGGTTCTTCGTGATTTGAGTCTGCTAATGTGTTTGATTTTGTCTCATCTGAGCTATCTTTCGGAGGTGGCCAAAACCAATCTCGATCTCGTGCAGCTGCCAGAGTTGGATCCGTATCTCTGGTTTGCCGATTATGTAGATTTGATTCTTCTTCTGGTAATCGTTCCCTCAGGTTCTTCCGTTCTGCTTCATGGAAGGTGAGGCATCCCGGGAATCATGTCCTGCTTCCTTCCACCGAACCGAGCTTGCTGGATTGAGAGCGATTCCTGAGGACACTAGTGGTTGCCGAGAAGGAAGCACATTAGTCTCGCTGGACGCCGTCTTGCCTGATGACCTACTGGAGAAGGTCTTCTCCTTCTTGCCCATCGTCAGCATCATCAGGTCGGGCTGTGTGTGCAAAAGATGGCACGAAGCTGTACATGCCGGGAGACGTTCGTGGATTGCCATGTCGCCGCAGAGGCCATGGTACTTCATGTTCACCTGCAGCGACGACGTGGTTGGTGGCTACGCCTACGACCCCAGCCTCCGGAAGTGGTACGGCTTCCGATTCCCCTGCATCGAGAACAGCAACTGGTCCACTTCATCCTCCTGCGGGCTGGTCTGCCTGATGGATGGCGAGAACAGGAGCCGGGTGTTCGTCTGCAACCCGATCACCAAGGACTGGAAGAGGCTGCAGGATGCGCCCGGTGGTGAGTTCCCTGACTACACCGCACTCGCCATGTCCGTGGACAGGAGGTCTCACGGCTACGTGGTCGCGGTGGCAAAGTGCAAGCAGGTGCCGCAGGACTACTACCAGTGGGACTTCTCGATCCACATCTACGAGTCGGAGACTAGGACATGGGTGACCGCTATCAGAGAAGTACTGGTTGGATGGAGGGGAGGGGATGAGTGCGTGATCTGCGATGGAGTCCTCTACTCCTTGATCTACCCCACAGGTGTTCTGGGAAATGCCGAGTCCAGACACTGCCTGGTCATGTATGATCTCTCCACGAGGTCTTCTCGCACGCCGCTCATGCGCATGGCCATCCCTGTCCCATGTTCGCTGACCTGCGGACGGCTGATGAACCTCCGGGAGAGGCTGGTCATGGTCGGTGGGATCGGGAAACACGACCGGCCGGGCATCATCAAGGGGATCGGCATCTGGGAGCTTCACAAGGAGGCATGGCGAGAGGTTGCTCGGATGCCCCACAAGTTCTTCCAGGGGTTCGGTGAGTTGGACGATGTCTTCGCCAGCAGCGGCACCGACGACCTCATCTACATACAAAGCTTTGGATCCCCGGCTCTGCTCACCTTCGACATGAGCCTGAAGCAGTGGAGGTGGTCCGCCAAGTCGCCCGTGACGAAGAGGTTCCCCCTGCAGCTCTTCACTGGCTTCTGCTTCGAGCCCAGGCTCGAGATCACCTGTTGACCTGTTCATGGCATTCGTTACAGCTTTTCCTTGTTAGATCCACCGAAACCAAAGAAATCCAGAAGATGTCCATCTCCCTCACAGTAGAATCAGATCAATGCATGCCTCCAAAAAGTCTCTTCTTTGAGACTTGACTTAGTGTCGGTCAACGAACATCAAATCATAACATCTTTTGCCAGCTTCGTCTCTGCAAAGTCGAGGTTCTTCAGGAACAGTACTATGTGACTTATTGCTGTGTAAACCAATGAATAATAAGCCATGCTTTCCATTTTCATCAGGTGAAGATTACAGGAAGGCATGCCTAGAAAGAATGCGAGGCTTGTCTGTACTCGATATCTCCGGTGATGGCTAAAGCTGAAAAGGGAGGGGGGGAAGTTTCAGATGTTGAAATGATTAGCAATGGTACTCTCGGAAGAAGAAGGCAGAGAGAGAGGGTTTGGAAGGTTTTGGCATGTAACAACACAGGAAGATTCTTTTGCTTCCCTAGAACTGAGAGGGTAATGAGCTGAGAGAGAGAGAGAGAGAGAGAGAGAGCACTGGAGCCGAGGAAAGAATGAGATCATCCATCCTAGGAGAAGGTACACTAGTTGAGAAGGTGGTTGTTGCCCAGTGGAGAAAGAAGAAGAAGAAGAAGAAGAAGTGTTGGCATCAGGTTTTGGTGTGTGTGCGGAAAAGTGTGGCTGCAGGGAGCCTTCAGTCCACAGCTTCCCCCATTTATGGTCGGGGCATGTCAGCTGGTGCACACAGGCAGCCAAGGCCACTGTCTTCTCCACCAACCCGTCAATGCCACTGCTGTCCCCTACTGGATCACCAGCAGCCATTAAAAGAATGGAAACCTACTGCTGCTTTTCTTCTTCTTCTTCTTCTTTGTTTAATTAACTCGAAAGCAATCAAATGATTAATACTATGAAGATTGGACATACATACACAAATCTTGAAACATAGAATTCTTAATGATTCCCACAAAATGAAAAACTACATAATTCATTTCCATTTGTAGGGAGGGATTATTTTGGTTACATTTTTTTCTTTTCATTTATTTTCTCCCCAGCTTAAAATTGCACTTCCAACTGCACTTTCCATCATCTCTTCTTCTTCTTCTTCTTCTTCTTCTTCTTCTTATAATAAGAAAAGAAATATAATCCATGTTTATAAAGAGTTTCTTCATCTTCTTCTTTCTTCTTTTCCGAACTACATGACTTTGGATTAAAACCCTCTCGGAGATCATATCATGACCCACTTCGATTTCCACATGTTGAGCTCATGCAAATGTGATGTGCATTAATGATTCGACAATTAATGCCTTCCGGCTCACGTCGGGGTGGCGGGCGCGAATCACAAAGCGTCGCCTTCTCTTTCACGTGAACCCATTTATTACCATTAGCATTCTATCGCTTAGCTATGGTGGTAGGAAGTAGCGACCTATCCGTTCTCTCTCTTCGTTGTCTTACTTCCCATTGTCCAAACTTATACATCTCGACTATAAGTTTGATTGGCATCAATAATACAATAGCAATAATATTTAAGGATTGACATTAATAATTATAATAACAATGATAAAATCTTAAGTTTTACCTATTTGAGAATTGACATCAATAGTAAAATGAGTATGTTATTTTTAATTAATTTTGGGGTTATAAAGCCATTGGTATGATTGATTTTTTCGAATGATAGTTAGGTTTGAACAAGAGATGAATCGATTAAAAATTAAAACTAAATCGGAATAAGTTTTAACCATTTCATTTCAAACTAAAAGATCACATATCTCTTCAAAGGATCAAATAAAAAAAAATGAAATTAGGTGCACCATTGATGACATCTGAAAGATTAGCTATCACATGGGAGAAGAATTTGATGAAGCCAAATTTGATTTGCCAACAAATTTTATCTTACCATCCCATCTCATGTATCTATTACCAACAAATTACAAAATATTAAAGGCAATTATTCATAGGGCATTTAGTATAGAGGAAAAAAGCTTACAAGTGAGCCATTATCTTGAATATTAGGAAATTTGTAACACAATATTAATTATTGGAAAATTTTATATATTTTTTATATATAATTTTAACTTATAATTATTGGAATTTTTATTTTTTTTATATATTAATTATTGGGAAAAAAAATTATTTAGACGATAAATATATGTCAACTTGACCATTGGAGTCAACCTCCTATAATTTATAAATTATAAATGAGACAAAATATGATATTAATTTTATTTGATTGAAAAATACATGAAAACACACATGAGATCGATACAATCTAACAAAACTTAAGTCTTCTTAATTTTTAGTTGTTTTTGTTTGCTGAATGTAAGGAGACGACAATAATAATAATAATAATAATAATAATATCATATATTATGTTATTGCACGAATCTCAATGATATTTATTAAGTTCATGCGTGAATCTCAAAGCATCTTCAATGGCAATGTGAACTCGTTCTATCGTAATCGAATGAGCTTAATACAACCCATTCGATTGGACTCGATTGTTTGAGTTCATGCGATTATTGATCCAATTGTCATCTGATGAAATGTTTTTCGAATCTCAATGCGAGACAATCAACTCGACCAAATCCTTCAGTTTAAGGCAAGTAATGATATCAAGAAATTTGAGATCGAAGAAATTCTGATTGTCTCGTTCTTGCTATATACTGACCTTCGCTTAGACTAATACCAAAATCCCCAACCAATTCATGCTTAATTGCGTGTCATTATTCCTTTACCTCATTCAACACTTGGTTTAAATGGACCGAGTGCGAGCTGCGTAGAGTTAATTCACGACTCACGGCACGAGGGGCTGGTCTACAAGGGAGCCGTGGCTCGAGTCGGGCAGTACCTCGTGTGGGTAGGAAGGTCAAAGGAAACGTAGCACTGTGGCACCATAGGCAAAGATAAATGCAATTAAAGGTGCCCAATTAATTCCCAAATGCATCTAATTGGCGAGTCAAAAACCCCAAAGCTATGTGTTGAATTTAATGAAACAATAAAGGAAAGTTAATTAGCGAGTTTAAAAACCCCATTAGTGGATCCAATATAAAGATTAATAATTTTTTTAGTAGGATGAGAAAGATTCAATAATCATAAAAAAAATAAAGAACAATTTGATTTCGCGTAGTGCATAAACTTTAAGATTCGGGTACGGAATCTGATTGTTTTATAGGTACATGTAAGTATCAGAATGGTTTCGGATTCGGATCTTAAGTGAATCTAACCCGATAACATGTTGATGAGCATAATAAATTAATCTTATAAACCCGACCCGATTTAAATAAATAAACATCCCGAAACTAATTAGAATTACAATTAATTATTACCATGTGGAGCGCCGAGCCGTTGGCCGATCCTATAAAACTGCACGGCGACGCCTGCTCTGTAGCCTTCTCTCTCTCTCTCAGCTCCAAAACGAACTCACTCGAATCTCTCTCTCTCTCTCTCTATCAATCTTCTTCTGTGTGTTTTGTACTGCTGCTGTTTCGTTACACGGAGCAAGCAGAGGCTCCACCAATACAAGCCCCTGCTGCTGTTGCTGCTGCTACTGCACTGAGCTACCAGAATTAGTACTACCCAATCCAGAGCTGTGCCTGCTCTCCTGGGAACGCTTCTCCTGCCGCAACCATTCCCTTTTGAGGTACCAAAAAGAGCTCAGTTTGCCCTTTGAACCTCTCCCTTCCGTCTCTCTTCCCCTCTCCTGCGCGTGGTGGAATCCCGTAGGGGGTGAAATGGTGTGATCGTCCCTCAAAGGTCGCAACTTTCCTGGAAATTTCACTGCTTTATTGTCTTCAGCTTCCCTGACTGTTTCTACCGTTGTATACTCGTTGTTGGATGTCCAAGCCATCCGATCAGTCTTTATTCGCCTCGCCTGGGGGATATCAGAGGAATCGCCCTTTTGTGGCTTCCCATTTGTTCGTTTTGCCTCTCTTCCCTCTCTCTGATCGCTTTTTGGCGTGGAAAAAGGTTGGATTTTTATGGTGGGAGGTGTTGGGTTTCTGGAACAGGGTCGCGGCGGTGGGCGAAAGCAGAGCACATGCCGATTTAGACGGCCAGTGGAGTGAAGCGGAGTGAAGCTCGTGGTTTCGTTCCTCTGCCGCTGAGAGCGATGGAGGCGACGCCTTCTTTGCCCGTAGTGCGCGGGGAGCACGTCGACGTGATCCGGAAGCCCCTCTCGTCGCTGCCCGCGCCCCGCACCGTTCGCTTCTTCTGCGACGACTTCGACGCCACTGACTCCTCCGGCGACGATGACGAGCCGCCTTGCCAGTCCCGCCGCGTCCGCCGCTACGTCCAGGAGATACGGTTCGAGGCCCGGCCCTCCTCCGCCGGCAGGAGCAACAAGGGGATGAAGGCCGTCCCCGCGAGGAAGAGGAAGGCCCCGGTCGCGGGCGAGGGCGCGGCGGGCGAAGGGGACGGGAGCGTGAAGCGGTTCCGCGGCGTCCGCCGGCGGCCATGGGGGAAGTTCGCGGCGGAGATCTGCGACCCCTGGCGCCGCGTCCGGGTGTGGCTCGGCACGTTCAACACCGCCGAGGAGGCCGCCAAGGTGTACGACTCTGCCGCCATCCAGCTCCGCGGGCCCAGCGCCACCACTAACTTCTCCCGGCCCACCGCTGCCGCCGCCTCGCCACCCAAGAAGAACCGCTCCGACAACAACCTCGCCTCCGTCTCGGACGCGTGCGACTCCAGCGACGAGTCGCGCAACCTCTCCTCCCCGACCTCTGTCCTCCGCGGCTTCTCCTCCTCGTCCTCCTCCTCACCTTCCGCCACCTGCTTCAAGGAGGAAACCGACACGCCGACACCACCTAAGGCGCCAGACTCCGCCGGCACGAGGAGCTTACTGAAGGAGCTCGGCGACTTCCCGCCGTTCCAAGAGGTACCGGCGCTATTCGACGAGTTCCTGGACACGTGGGATTCGGAGCCGAGCTACTTCGGCGACTCCGCGCCGATCGGCAACCTCGCCGAGGAGATGACCGACGCCCTCATCGGCCCGAAGCTGGACCTCGACTTCTTGTCGTCCACGTGGCAGAACGCCGACTATTTCGAGGACATCGGCGACTTATTCCCGATCGACGCTCTCCCCGCCCTCTAATTTGGCGTCGTGGCTGTCAGCCGAAGGAACGCGGCTTCCCCCCTCCTTCTCGCATCCGATATTTGCAGTTTTGCCCTCCAACGTGTCTCCGTCTGTTAACGGCGACGGAACGGAATCCCGTGCGCTGTGGAAATTTTCCTTCTCCTCTCTAATTTATATTGTACATGAGAGAGTTTGAAGCTGCCACGTTAAAAGGAGTACTTAAAGTGGGATGTTTCGAGGACAGAAAGCTGGCTTTGGGTGGTGACCACACACACACACACTCTCTCTCTCTCTCTCTCTCTCTGTTTTTTGCTGCCAAAAGTGAAGCATGGCCTGTGAAACTTCTCATCTCTCTTTCAAAACGTAGCTTCTCTTTGTGTTTGTCGATCGATGCTCCTTTCCGATGAGATCAAGCACATCTTTGCTCAACTAACCTTGTGGTGGAAGCATTTGTCAGCATGTTTTCATCGGTCTGCATGGTTTAGTCCCTAAATATGACATCCACTGTTCATCTTTTGTACATTTGTGCTCCATGAGATCTTCCATTTTCCACGTCAGTGTCATTCCAAATGCTCATTCAAGTCACTGTTTCCAGGCAATCCAACTACAGGCAAATGGAAGATTCCAAAACAAATCCATGGCTGGGGTTCTCTGTACCATGTGGTCTACAGTATGATTTGGGTCTTTCAGGTACATGGGGTTTCTCGTCTGCATCTGAAACCATCGGTGGGACAGAACAGTAGTGCTTTCAATTCTTTCCACAGATTTCTTCTCGCACACCGAACAACATTGACTTGCCACTCCAGCTGATTGGTTCAGGCAAGGTGCAGAGCTGGTACACCAGCTGTAGCTTTGGATCTTTGAGCCCGATTGAAACTAGACATTGATGGCAGATTCCCCGAAGGTGTGACATGCATCGTCCCATGAGATGTCAGTGACTGCTCCACCGGGGGAGCAGCACCCCCGAGCTATTCATGCTTACTCCACCAGTGAGATTATGTGGAGTCCATCTGTCTTGGTCAAGAAGGAGCCCAGACTTTTCAACTCGAACAATCTCAATACATTGCTGTGCCGTGTGTTCCCTCGAAGATGTTTGTTTAAATGCTCCTGCAGAATGCTGAAAGATGTAATCATACATCTTTAAGAGGTTGCCCAATGGAAGCGTAGCACACAAGCATCCACAATCAAAGAAACAGAAGGAACTATTTGCTCCACGTTGCTTGCAGTCGCTGACAAATCATTGTTGTGTGTGGGATGAACTCAATGTGAAGAAGTGGAACAAGAGGATGATATTTTGAGACTTGAGGTTGTGACATAACTTTCTATAGTTATGCCTTTATCTCACAGATAATTAGTCTCTGTTGTGCAATGATTCAGTAGGTGCAATTTGTTAAGCTCAGGAATTTTTTCTTCTTCTTGTTAGACAATGTCAGAATCCCTGAAATGAAAAGAAAAGAAAGGATAAAATCTTGGAGAAGATGAGGGACCATGGTCACACTCTGTGGTCCTTGGAACTTTTTGTCATTTCATTAGGACATGGCCCTGCACTCCAATGTGTAGATTGTGTCAGACAAAATCTTTGATCCTGAGTAGCAACCATATATAGCTGCAAAGTGGTGATGATGATCATAGAAGCACTGGCATAGTTGCATCTCTCCTCCAGGTTGAATCAGGAGTTTTAACTGCATATTTTAATCCCCAGAATCTGAGATATGATTGCAACACCTATCTATCTAAGTCTGGTCTTTTGTATTTTCTTTGATCCCTTTTGACTTTATTCAAGTGCTAACATCATTTCCTGGAGTCAAATTAAATTAACATGGTGTTGTAAACCTCCACTATCTTGTAGGATATCAAGATTCTGAAAGGCTAGTTAGGAAATGCTACCAAATGGGTGTGTATGACGTAAATCTGCACTCTCTAAATCTAGTGAAAAGATAGAATAAAATGGTTAGAATTGATTGATGTAAAATAAGAGAAAGACAAGCTTCTTATCCTTGTTTTCCTACCATATTTTGCCACCACCTTACGATGGTGGGTTTGCTTGGCTTCTTCCCCGATGACTGGATTGCCACCGCTTCCTTTCTTTGGATAGGACAAAGCAGCAGTCCCCAGAGGTCCAAACAACTTGAGCTTTCTTGGGCCTTGCATCATTCATCCATCTCTTTCACGATTCCATGTCCGACAAAGAATGCAGAGTTGGTGAGTGGCCTCAATTCTGGCACCGACTCACCCAACCTGCCGCATAATCTCTCTCTCTCTCTCTCCGACAAAGAATGCAGAGTTGGTGAGTGGCGTCAATTCTGGCTCCGACTCACTCAACCTGCTGCATAACCTCTCTCTCTCTCTCTCTCTCTCTTATGTGGAACCTGACTTCACAACCGCCGCCGCAGCTCACTCGTCTCCTACTCAACTTCCTCCACCACACCCACCGCCGCCGCCACCATCTCCGCTGGCTTCGCTTCGTCGACCGACATCGACTCCATCCGGTCGGGTGCCCGCCTCGGCGACGGCTGCAGCATCGTCGTCGGCGCCTCTGGGTGAGGCGGTATCGTCGCCCTCGGCGTCCACCCGCGACAACAGGAAGGGCACCCCCGTCGCCAGTCGTAGCACGGGATAAACACCGGCTTCAGGGCGTCCCGCAGGGTCGCCTCCCAGAACAGGCGAACACCCGTCGGAGCAGCCCTCCCGACCGGCAGAGGAGGCCCCCCAGAATTCCCTTCCGCTGGGCGGCCGAAGAGGCTAGGTGAGCAGGCGTAGGTCTTCAGCGACGGAGAACAGGGGCCGACCGTCGTGGCCTCGTGCAAAGAGGAGGGCGGAGAGCACTCCCCCGGCGCCTGACCCGGCTGCGATGTCGAAGAAATCGGTCACGCAGGCATCGGGGTCGCCAGCCTGTTTGCGGAGGGATGCCTTGAGTCGGGAAAGAGAGATGGAGAGGACACGTACCGCCCTCAATGAACCGTCGACTATCACCGGCGAAGCCTGCAGCGTTGCAAGATTAAAGCTTTCCACGTCGCAGCAGTTCGCCCGTTATTTCTAAAAATCGACTTGAAAATTTTAATTAATAAAAGACTTAATAAGTTAAAGTGATGATAAAAACTATTTTATTTCTTCTCATTCTTAAAATTACGAAGAACCCTAATTCACAAAAGATTTTCTTTTTTCAAACTTGAATATTTTGTCTTCACCGAGTAATTTGAATCATATGTTAACAATCCAAAAATAGTTGCATATGATTTCTTATGGTATATTAATTTAGCCAACCTTATAATATTCTCCGTCTGAAAAAAAAAAAAAACAGAAGAAGAGAATTGTTGAGGAACTGATGCATCGTGGCTGGTGGGTCAACACGGTCTGATCCATGGGTTAATATTGGGAGTCACGATCGGTGGGGGTGAGGCGTCGATGTATGACACGTCGGGATGTCGAAGTCGTCTGAGTGAAAGCAACTCTTGGTCGAAATTCTGGCGTCATTTTCGAGGAGGGCGTTTATCGATCGGGGAGATCGCACTCCCAGGGGTGGCCATGCTCCGGCATAAAAGGCTCTCTTCGGGGGTTTCCGACTTTAGCCTCTCAATGATTAAGTTAGTGATTGGTTCTTTTTTCTTTTTTGTGTCTCCCCAATCAGATGCTAGTCAGACGCTTTTATACTATTAAGCGAGGATTGGCTGTATGTTAGTTTGGCATGACGATCGATTCCCGAGTGACTAGGTGGTACCTTAGTGCCGTCATCATCCCGGAATCCGCGGAACGATGCCATGCAATGCCGTCCCGAGCTTTCTGGGATGAGACGTACCGAGGGGTGCCTCGGCATGGCCTCTGTTTTGACGCGTGAAAGTTTCTCCCTCATGCTGATGTGGCAAAGGCACAGGTGGTGACGTAGCTGGAATCCAAAATATGTCTTATCGTGAATTAACCCTTCTTAAGTTGTAAACTTCACTTCACTTCACTGCCACAAAATTCTACTCATGCAATAAGTCCTTATCCACATTAAAAAGATGATCATGTTGGGTTTGTCCAACCTATTCCATTAGACTTTTGGTACTCACAGAATATTGTATTGTGGAATGGTTGTTGGGGGGATAGAGGCGACCCCTTTAAACAAGTCAGACCGAGACCAACATGGAGAAGTAGACTCCAAAGCATTCAATCCCCCTTCATCAAGATGTTGCAACTCCATGTGAGCTCAGCTTCCATCACCGGTAAGAAAAATGCTGCTTTCATTCTGCACCTTTCTTCCATTGGTGTAGTTAAGATGTGCCATCTCATTAACGACCAACCAGTAGAAATGGTGGCACTGTACCGATCCACGGGATGTGACACTTCCTTTGCGTCACAGACGCGTTGGGGCTGCGTCCATCCCCCTGTCGTGAAGCACCTTCCCCCATCTCTTCCTCTATAAGTCCTTCCTCTTTTTCTTCTTCTTCTCCTCTTCAACACAGTAAGATGGAGAAGGACAAAAGCCTTGTGTGGGACTGTGGCAGCTCTCTCTACGACTCTTTCGAGCTCAAGTCCTTCATGCAGCAGCTGGACTCCGCGATCACCTCCCGGACCATGTCGATGCCGCACTTGTCCGGGACCTCTCATCCGCCTCCCGCGCAGGCCCGGAAGAAGTCCTCCAAGCTCTTCAGATCAGTTCACAGGCTTCTCCGGTCGGTGCTCCACGTTCCATCCATGCTCAAGGTTCAAGTTCGGTCGCACGAACACAAGGATCGAGCACCGCACCAGAAGTCCGGTCGACTCGCTCCGATTCCGGAGATCCGCGCGTCGGTGAGGAAGACCATGTCAGCACGCTTCACCAGCACGACCGCACCGCCGCCGCCGGCGTTATCATGAGGATAATTCAGTTGATGTCCATCAGCTCCTACGGTGTGGGTTTCTTGGGAGAGAACGAAGGAGATGAGGAAGCTTCGACATGAAGACTTTGACTTGTATGAACAGACGAGAGTAGGTATTGCATGATGTCTAGGAATGTAGACAGTGGCCATAAAGTCAAGGCAACACCGGCATATATAATGTTACAGATCGAAACACTGATCTCACGTGATCGTATATGTTATGTTATCCACTGCATGCATGATTGGAGAATGATGTGATGGCTTGCGTTTATGAATTGCTGATTAACTCCTAAATAATGGATTATATATGAAGTTAAGAGCTCTTTTATGGAGAAATTTTTTGTTTAAATTTACCTTAATAACATAAATATAAAAAATATTATATAAATAATTTATATAATGTACTGTGACAGGATGACAGGCTGTAAGTTATTTGCTGCAGCATAGACTATGGACAGAAAAAGAGTTCCCAACAACTATCACTATGGAAATATAGTATTTCCATCTTAGCATAGTTTGAAGATAAGCAGCATGTCATGTTTATGTAAATTGCAGTTGTAACAACACATAAGAATTCCAAAAGACAAGAACAACACTTAATAATATTATGTTGCTTGGATTTCTCTCTCTACATTTATGGTGAGGGAACTTAAGATTGTGTTCCTACTACAGACTGCAAAACTGTGTGATGAGTAATGGAGCACCTGCCAACACAGAAAAAAAAATCTATAATATGACTTGTAGGATACCTAAATAGTAAATGAATGAATTTAATACAAAAGGAGTTCAGACTCTTCAATTTTCAATATAATTCTTAAAATATTTAGATCAACTAATTAATATATTTAACTAGAATAAAATTTTCTCTGAGTCAACTATATATATTAGTACAATATAATAGTACAATACAAATAATTAAAACAAGAATAAATAACACATAGTATAACACAAATAATGGTATTAAGAATAAAACTAAGTTTCTCTAACACATGACATGGTATAATGGAAGGCATACAGCAGGAATGTTGGGAGACTCGGCGTACCAATACCATGCTCAAGGATTATGCAACCCATAGCAATGCGTAGAATAACATATTATCTTCAGTATCGAGCCTTAGCAATACGTACAATATATACAATAATGAAATGTTAAATGATTGCAAGTAGTAGCAATATATACAATATATAGCAAAACCACCTTTTGAAATCCTAAATGAAAGGTTTTAGGAAGAAAAAGAAACATCAGTCGCACAAAATCATGATTTGGGTGTCAACGAGGGACTGGCTTGGACTTGAGTTCCAAACTTTACAAGTTTCACACTAGATGATGTCGAATGGATGAAGAAATGTGTGCTTCGGTGCTCATCCACCGTTCAAGAACAGCAGGCTCACCAATCGACTATGATTCAAGAATAAAAGAAAACAACCTCTTAGTGTCCTATCCAATTTGATACTGCATTAGTTGGAAGCCCTTTCTTTCTCCGGAGCCTTATTGTGCAAGGAATCTATAACAAAAAACAAAGTAAATAGTAATTACAGATAACCCTTATAGTTAACTATGATTACCATCTCGATTTTTATACTTTAAAAAATAGTATTGTAATCTTTACACTTATGAAGATGAAACATTTAACGTCAATTATTCTTTCATCGTTAATTTTCTCAATTAAAAAAATTTAAAAGAGACGCTTTAATTTATGTCATCAAATATAAAATTGACTAATTTGACATACTTTAATCAAATATTTTGATCAAACTTCATTCTGATTTAGATTTAGATTTGATTAATCTCATTGATGGAATTTAGAAAAAGTTAAAA
The DNA here is from genome assembly GCF_036884655.1 of Musa acuminata AAA Group. Taxonomy (NCBI): domain Eukaryota; kingdom Viridiplantae; phylum Streptophyta; class Magnoliopsida; order Zingiberales; family Musaceae; genus Musa; species Musa acuminata. The sequence continues at coordinate 8,098,310 of NC_088333.1, forward strand.
TTTGATTAATATTTTACTTTGATCAACTTTAATTTTGATTGTCATAATTGGGCTAATGTTTAGCCTAATTTTGAGCCTATCTAATTAAATAGGTTTGGTTCGTCTAATTTAGAGTTCTATATAGAATAAAAAAAATATAAATTATTATTTTATTTTATAATTTTTCATATGAAATATTGGCAAATTTTTATTATTTGTGATATTTAAATTTTAATTATTATTTTGGATATTTATTTATTTATATGTATATATTTAAAATTATAAAAATAATATATTTTTATATATAAAAGCATAATTTATGTTTTATCATGATTACAATCATAATATGAGTTTTCTTTTATGTTGAATAATATTCAATAATTTTATTATTATTATTATTATTATTATTATTATTAAATTATTTATGCATAAATTAGATAAAAATATTAGATGAATATTATTTATAACTTATATCCCTATATTTTATTTGACTTGTAGCTGCCAAGATAATCTAGGATGATAGGCTTATGAGATATAATTTTATCATTTATATAAAATAGTTAGAACATATGTAGTTAATACTATATTAGATTTTGACATAGTATTACTTGTTGAAAGATATATAGACTTAAGTGATAAAAGTACTATAAAATAAATTAATAAAATAAATATTTAGAAAATATCTAATAGACTTTGTCTAATGTTATAGGAATAACGATTGCAAGTTGTTAGGATCGAGAGCACTAAGAGGGGGGGGTGAATTAGTGCAGCGGAAATCTTACAACGATTAAAAACGAAAGCTGCGTTCGTTCAAAAACTATTATGATGCAAAAGCTAATTCTCAGTTTGTATCTAAGTGCAGTTTGCGTCTAAGCGCAGATTGCGTCTAAGCGCAGTTTTGCGTCTAAGCGCAGTTTACGTCTAAACTCAGATTTACGTCTAAACGCAGTTTTACGTCTAAACGCAGATTTACGTCTAAACGTAGATTTACGTCTAAACGCAGTTTTACGTCTAAACGCAGATTTACGTCTAAACTCAGATTTACGTCTAAACTCAGATTTACGTCTAAACGCACATTTACGTCTAAACGTAGTTTTACGTCTAGACGCAGATTTACGTCTAAACTTTGAAACTCGTTTGTATACTCGCAGAAGGCAGTATGCAGTTGAAATCAAGACGTAAACGTGAACTGAGATCTGATGATTGTGCGAGGAAAGCCGATTTACGTCTGAATGCAGTTTTACGTCTAAATGTTGAAACTCGTTCGTAAAATTGTAGAGGACAGTTTGCAGTTATCAATAGGATCAAAATGTAAGTGTAAACTGCAAAGAAGCTCGTTCGTAAAAGCACGGAAGACAGTTCTGCAGAATCAAACGTAAACGTAAACTGTAATGTATGAAAATACGAATTTACGTCTGAATGCAGATTCGGAAGAACAGCACTTAGAACTTGTTCGTGAAAGCGCAGAGAGCAGTAGTAATGAAGGAGGTTTGCAGTAATGATAAAGTGCTCGAGAATAAACGCAAACCAGAGATTTAGAGTGGTTCGGTCAGCCTTGACCTACTCCACTTTTGGCTTCCTCCACCGACGAGGTTGCCGACGTCAACTAGGGGCCTTCCTTCAATAGGCGAAGGCCAAACTGCCCTTTTACAATTTCTCTCCTTTTGACAGGCTCAGGAGACAACTTTTACAGACCTTTCTCTCCTCACTTTACAACTGAAAACTTGAAGAACAGAAGGAGGAGACTTAAAGGCTTTACAACACTTTTGAGCTTTTAGAATCACAGAAAAGATCAAGATTTCGGTGTAGGTCTGTATCTTTTCAGTGCTGAATGGGTGGGGTATTTATAGGCCCCAACCCAATTCAAAATTCGAGCTCAAAACGATCAAATCGATCAAATCCCAGAATTCTGGGATCAGGCGGTTGCACCTCTTGACTGGAGAGGTGGCACCGCCTGGCAGAGCTCGAAGACTGAGCTCAGGCGATTGCTCTTCTCTGCCAGAGCTCGAAGACTGAGCTCGATGGTTGCATCACCTGGCAGAGCTCGAAGACTGAGCTTGGTGGTTGCACCACCTGGCAGAGCTCGAAGTCTGAGCTCGGTGGTTGCATCACCTGGCAGAGCTCGAAACTGAGCTCAGGCTGATGCACCTCTCTGCCAGAGCTCGAAGACTGAGCTCGGTGGTTGCATCACCTGCCAGAGCTCGAGACTGAGCTCAGGCTGATGCACCTCTCTGCCAGAGCTCGAAGACTGAGCTCGGTGGTTGCATCGCCTGGCAGAGCTCGAAACTTGAGCTCTGGCGGTGCTACCTCTTGACAGAGGAGGTTGCACCGCCCAGTCTAGCTCGAAGACTGAGCTCTGGGCGGTTGCACCTCTTGGCTGGGGCGGTTGCACCTCCCAACCTCGCAGCCCTGGCGGTTGCACCTCCTGGCTGGGGCGGTTGCACCTCCCAACCTCACAGCCCTGGCGGTTGCACCTCCTGGCTGGGGCGGTTGCACCTCCTGGTGCAATCAGGGTCCGAATGGTTCGCTCCATTCGGCCCAATTTGAATCTTTTCAGGGGCCCAATTGCCCCAAGATTAAGCTAATGGGATCACCTCCCATTTTCATGCTTAATCATCATGCTAACTACGATTAACTCTAAGACAACTTCTGCAGCTTTGCTCCGATGCGTCAATCGCTTCTTCCGGCGAGTTTCCGGCCAACTTCCGTCGATCATCCGATAAACCCTCGGTGATCCTTCTGCGGACACCCGGCAAGCTCCTAGACTTCACGATTTGATCTTAGCGAGTTTCAACGAGCTTCGTCGGCAAGCTCCGATCTTTCTCGGCGAGCTCCGTGAACTTCCAACGAACCTTCCGGCGAGCTTCCGAAAAACCCTTCGGCAAGCTCCCAACTCATTCTCGGCTAGTTCCGGTAGCATTCCCGACGAACCTTCGGACTTCCGTCGAACTCTCGAACTCGCAACAAATCCTTCGCGCTTGACTCCGACACTTTGTTTCGCTTTATGTCTTCATCGTTATCATAGTTAATCCTGCACAACAAAACAAAACTTCGATCGAGACAATTAATCCTAAGCAATTAACCAAGTTGTCCGACATGTCATTGGTCCCTCGACGCTTCGTCCGATTCTTCGGCGCATCGTCCTCTCCTGCAGCCTATTGCCCAATCGGCCAGTTGACTCCGCAACTCCGATATCCTTGGCACAATACCCGCTCTTCTTGGCCCGATGCCCGAGTTCACGGCCCGAAGCCTTCTGTCGATACGTCGACCGATCCACCGGCCCGACGTCCAATCTTCTGACATGTTCCTTCGGCACAACATGATTATCCTGCTTTAATTGTCTCATCCTGATCGAAGCATCCTGCGTCACTCAAAACGCAGATTAAATCATAAACATATATCAAGTAGTTTCATCATCAAAATACGAGATTCAACACAAGTAACATAAAAACTTCATTATCACTTGTAATTAGTGTACAAGAATATTTGAAGCTATTAAAGATATATTTAAATTTATTTATAAGCCGACACTCGAAGGATTAAGGATCACATCCTAGTCATAAAGTTAAAAACTTAAAATATTATACATAAATATGGATGTGCCTTTTCCTATGGAGTTTATTTTTAATTCTCTTCTTTGGCCTATCTAAACTTAACTATAATATAAATATGAATAAATGAGATTTGAATAAGCTGACTAGTATATCTATATATATTAAAAAAGAACTAAGGTTAAGACATGAAAGATTTTATAATGTTATCACTATGACTTAATGAGTTGGTAATTAAAAAAAAAAAAGGTCATGGCATCATCCACAAAATAAATTTGTGAAGTCTTCATGATAAAGTGCTTATTTGTGATAAAAAATAATATATGAAAAATGATTATGTTCAATGTAAGGCTTAGTTCAAAAGAAAAATATATTTTAAATTAAACATTGTAGAGGTTCTTTATGATACTTATTAGATTGATTTAACTAAAATACATAAAATATTTATCGTTATAGGGAATTATTTCAAAGTGAAAGTGATAGTAGTGATAACTTATTACTATACTTAGAGACCGATCATGTGATAGATATTGCAAACACATGTTATATTTTTTACTATTTCTAATTTTTTTATTTAGAATTAATTAGTTAGGATATTAACTTTCTTTTAGTAATTATAAACTCATTATATTTTATAATTTAATAAAAGTTACTTTTGAAATTTTGTATAATAGTTTATATAAAATTAATTTAAATCTTGAGTGTTAGTCATAGGTGCCCAGTAAGCCAATCACGTGAGTGATGACATGTGTGCCTTGACACATAATTTTTTTGCTTATTATATTTTGATATTTATCACTTTATATTGACTATTGCATATATGCATGTATATATTGTGATTTCCTTAGATCTGTGCAATGGGAATCAGATCGTGATAAGATCATGATAATGAGACTGATTCACCTTTAAACATAGATCTTAAATAATCCTGGTCATAGATTACTCGAGAGGAACATTGAGATAACCGGACAGATTGGTATGTTGTATACTTGTTAATATAATGGATGCAATTGGTCTTATAGCTGCTCGTGTGGGGACACTAGAAATATAGTACATGTGCTTATTGGAGAATGATTTCACTGATTGATTCGCTTACGGGATACTAGATGGTTGATGATGCCTTATTGTCAGACAACGGTTCCGTAGTCATAGTGGTGTATCTGATCCTTAGACTTGAGACACCAAGGATGTCCTGTACGAGTGCTCCACTTATAGGTTTAGATGTCCCAAATCTAGTACAATTTGTCATTGGGAGTGACAATCGACCTTACGAGGGCTATTGAGTGTCGATAGAGGATCATCCACTCTCGACATCATGAGAGGAATATTCTATATGTTTTTACTCAGACAAATCCCTGGCTAAGGTCATTCGGATTGAGAGAGAAAGAGTTCTCTAGGAGAATCCGATTAGAGCGAGACTCAAGTAGAAACCGTATAGATCTGATAACACCATGCCCGATATACGGTCTCCGGGATATTAGATGGATGAGGGACTGTAGGTATATGGTAACTAAGGACAAACATGTCCAATGGATTGGATTCCCCTGTATCGTTTGAGGACTACGGCGTAATAACCTAATATGTCCGTAGTCGATGAGTCGAGTGAATTATTATAGAGATAATAATTCACTAAGTTAGAAGGAGTTCTGACAGGTATGACTCACGACCAGCTTGATATTGGGTGTAGAGAGTCACACACATATGGTAGGCGTTGCGATGAGTAGAGGTTCTGATATGAGATATATATCGGAGCCCCTATCTTATTGGATATCCAATAAGCTCATGAATTATTGGATCCCATGGACGAGATCCAATAAAAGCTTATGAGAGATTATTAGATAGAGATCCACTAATCTAAAAGGCTTGGGTAGGTAATTAGATGTCGATCCAATACCCAATAGGGGAAGATTCATTAGGGTTTGACTAGAGACCTCTATAAATATGAGGGATTCAGTGGTTCATAGGCTAGGGCCTTTGCTTGCCTCTCCTATTCTCCTCCCCCTCTCCACCTTAAAGAAAGCATGGAGTTTTGAGGAGCATCGCCGCAGCCCTGCTATGTGGATCACCGCTAGAGAAGAGGACGCTTGACCTCCTTTACTCTCTCTTAGAGATTTGTGAGGAAATAGAGATATACGATCTCCATATGTAACACAATATATCATATACGCAGTTTGTTTCACAGATTTTTGCGCACCAATCTTCGCACGATGACGAACATCTTTTTAGGAAATTAAGGATTTTGTTTTCTTGTTCTTCTACTACGTATGTGATGTCGCTCCCAAAGATTTCCTAACATTGAGTTTATAAAGACATTAGTTGGATTATAATTAAATTTTCGATTGAAACATAATTTCAATGATGAGAAATCTTTTATATTATGACACAAACTTTTAGAGCATATCTTCAAAGAGAGAATTGAAAGATTAGTAAAGTATAATATTTTGAAAGATTTAGACATAATTTTGATGTTTGTATAGATTGCATTAAGAAAAAGTAAATTATGCAAGTAAAAAAAATAATCACAAGAAATAAAGAATTTCTTGAGATTATTTACGCTAAAATGTATGAACAACTTAATATTTCTTATCTTAATGGAGAGAAATATTTCATCATATTTATAGATAACCTATCAATATATGATTATGTATATCTAATATATAAAATTTTTTAAGTCTTTGACACCCTTGAGGTATACATAAATGAGGTCGAAATATAATTAAAAAAATTTAAAATTATCAAATCTAATAATGATAGTTTTATTGTAAATATGATGAGTTAGGTCAGAATCTTAATCTTTTTACTATGTTCTTAGAAAAATATGATATATGTGCTCAGTATACCTTATCAAGTGTATCATAACAGAATTATATTATTGAAATATGAGATCATACTTTTTAAAGCATTATTAGAAGAATGATGAGTTATTCCTTTGTACTTTGACTTGACCTAAAGTGAAGCTCATAGAACATTTATGTTATGGATTAATAGAAAATCTAGTTTGAGAAATTCACATATTTCATGTTATCCTACAAAGATAAGAGTTTCAATTCATATGAAATAATTGGATCCAAGATTTATTTCTAGATATTTTATTAGTTATACAAAAAATTCAAGTGATGCATATTTTATTCTAATAATTATAGTACGAGAATGGTAAAATCTAAAAAAAATAATTTTGATATAGAGAACATAAGGCTGATACTCCTTTATCAATTTTCATTCATGAGGTTGTTGTTCCTTAAATCACTGAACGAATTAATGAGGGTGAATAATAAAATAACATTGATAAATTATCACATGATATTGATGTCACCACCAATGATCTTGTAGAATAGCTATAATCAATATTTTTTATATGATCTCAATGGTAAAGGAGATTTATCATGGTTATATGATATATCTAAAAGAATTAGATTGTGACATAATAATAAAAAAAAGACATCTTATCATTGTCATAAGTCCTAGAAAACACTGATATATGGTTTAATGCAATAAAAGAAAAGTTAAAATTAATGAACTAAAAGAATCATTTGTAAATTGGTCTTTAAGATAAAACATAACTTAAAGGGTAATATTGAATGATATAAAGTTAAATTTATGGTTAAAAGTTTTTTTTTTTCAAAAAGAAAACATCATCTATAACGAGACATTTTCTTTTGAAAAAAGACTCATCGAGGATCGTTATGATATTAATAACTCTTTATGATCTTGAGTTATATTATATGCATGTGAAAATAATATTTCTTACTGAAACAACTTAAAGGATTTATAGAGATGGAAAAAAAAAGTTTAGTTTACAAACTTCAAAAATCTATTTATGAACTTAAATAAACTTTCAGATAATGGTATATAAAGTTTTATGATATCATTATTTTCTTTGGATTTAAAAAAAAAATTGTTGATCAATCTTTATATCTAAAGGTCAATAGGAGCAAGTTTATTATATTGATATTATATGTGAATAATATTTTGCTTGTTAATAGTGATCTTAGTTTATTGTATGAAATCACGATATTTTTTACTAATAATTGTTGAATTTCGGATTTTGATGATGAAACTAATTGATTGTGTTTAGATGTTTAACTGCATTTTGAGTGATGTAGGTCTACTCGATCAGGATTAGACAGTTGACGCAAGAGGAATTGACGTTGCGCCGGAGGAGATCACGTCAGGATATTGGACGGCAGAAGGCTTCGAACATCGGGCATCAGGCCAAGGAGAGTGAAATTGCGCCAAGGATATCGGGGTTGCGGAGGTCAACCGCCGATTGGGCAACAAGCCGCAAGAGAGGATGATGCGCTGAAAAATCGGACGAAGCGCCAACCAATAACGTGCCGGGCAACGGAATGTCGATTCGCGTTGTAATAATTGTCTAGATCGGAGTAGAGTTTTAGTTTGTGTGTGCAGGAATAACTATGATAATGAGAAAGACATAAAGCGAAACAAAGAGCGGGGTCAAGCGCGAAGGATTCATTGGGAGTTCGAGAGTTCGACGGAAGTCCGAAGGTTCGTCGGGAATGCTGCCGGAACTAGCCGAGAATGAGTAGGGAGCTTGCCAAAGGGTTTTTTGGAAGCTCACCGAAAGGTTCGTGGGAAGTTCGCGGAGCTCGCCGAGAAAGATCGAAGCTTGCCGAAGAAGCTCGTTGAAACTCGCCAAGATCAAATCGTGAAGTCTAGGAGCTTGTCGGGAGTCCGCAGAATGGTTTCTGAGAGTTTATCAGAAGACCGTCGGAAGAAGTCTTGACTTACGAACTTTGTAATAGCTTAGAAAATATCTTTAAATTCATAGTTAGTACGTTAATTAGGGTTAGGATTAGGTATTAATCCTATAACCCAAGTAGGGGCCAATTGGACCCAAGTTCGGACTAGTTTAGGGCAAGATTGAAGCCCAACTAGTGGGCTGAAAACACTGTAGGCGGTTGCACCAACTAGTGATTATCTGAAGGTCTCTCTCTCTCTCTCTCTCTCTCTCTCTTTCTCTATCTCTCTCATATCACACCTATCGTCACTGAGCCTTCGATGCGGGGCCATAGGCTTATCTTACGTCGAAGACGCTGTCCGAGAAAGAATTACTGATGGAGAACGAGAAAGCAGAACGAGGACTCGAGGTGGTGAGCCTAACGTGCGCCTTGGTAGGAGGCGATGCGATTCTGCCATACACACCACAGACCGTGGAAGCAATGGTGTCGCCGGTGACCGGCAAGAAGTTGCCGCACGAGGGTCTGAGGTTTCTGCAAGCAGTGCTGGGATCAGTACCACTCGTACACATCGAGGATGTCTGCGAAGCTCATGTGTTCTGCATGGAGAGGGAGTCAATGTCCGGCAGATTTCTGTGTGCCGTCGCCTACCCAACAATGCAAGACATCGTCGATCACTACGCTGAGAAGTATCCTCAACTTCCCATACCGATCCGAGAGTGAGCTTCTGCTTCTCCTCCTCCTCTTCCTTCTTCGTAGGCATCGAGTTAATTGGTTTTACTGGTGGCTGGTTTCAGGGTGGAAGGGGAGGGGACAAGGATTCCATGCAGTTCTACTAAGCTGGAAGAGATGGGGTTCAAGTACAAGTATTCTGTGGAGCAAATATTAGAAGGTAGTGTTGAATGCGCCAAGAGGCTTGGAACATTCGAAGCATGAATCTAATGTTGGTTCAACATGTCGCATGAAGAGCAAATACAACATCTTCACATGCATGCTTGATGTCCCATACTGTATTTGTTGGTCATGAATCCATGAACACAAGGATTGTTGATATCTCCTCCAGCTGACTGGCGTTTCTTGTAATAATCAATCTCTAGCATGTCTTACAGAAAATATGTTTGAACGAGCAAGAACTACACCATATATATCAACTCACAATTACAATGAACAAGAATGATGAACACTCCTTCAGCTAATTGCGGTCGAGTAATTTTAGATACCGTGATGCAATATCTAGCGCCCTTCGACCCTTACAAGCGGCCGGAGAAAACCTGGAACCGAGGGAAGTATCTACGTTGGGATCAACCAAATAGGTGTTGGGCTGGTGGCAGCCCACAGATGCAGTCTGGGCTTTATCAATTCATAGCCTAATCCCACTTAACCTAACCCTAATTCTTATTAGAGGGTATGGGTGACTACGTTTTAGAGGCAGAAAAAGATTATAAAAGGGCAGCAACAAAGAGGAGAATAAAAAGAAGGATAACATAGAAAGACTATTCTCAATCATCTAGCAGTGTTCTCATCTCAGGTGAGATCAAATCTACAATAGACTCTTGCTGTGATTACTCATCTAGCAGTGTTCTCATCTCAGGTGAGATCAAATCTACAATAGACTCTTGCTGTGATTACTTAAGAAGGTTTTAGATATTGTAGACTGTGACGTGATCCTTATATCCCTTTTATTCTCTTGTGATTATTGCTAGAATTTAGGGCAAGAGATTGAGATTTGTATATTCATTATTCTCATAGTGGATTATCTCTAGTTTGCCCCGTGGTTTTTATCACTCACATTGAAGGGATTTTCCACGTATATCTTGGTGTTCTATTTGATCATGGTTCTATTTAATTCCACTGCATGTTATGGCCTGCTAGTATTTGTTCATATACAAAAGTTATTTCTTTTTATATCCTCATCAACTTGTATTAGAGCGGGGTTTTGGAGATTTAATTTTTGTATTTGAACATGGAGGTCAGTAATGTTTCTCGCATGATTAGTTTGAATGGAAACAATTGAATGATATGAAAACTAAGAATGAAAGATATCTTATATTGCAAAGATTTATATGAACGTTTACAAAAGGATAATGCAAAACCTACAATTATGACAGATGATGAGTGGAAGAGGTTAGATCGAAAAACAATTGGATTTATTATACAGTGGCTTGATGATAGTGTCTTTCACTATGTTTCTACTAAAATTTCTGTATATTCTTTTTGGAAAAAATTGAAAAGTCTCTATGAAAGAAAAACAGCTAGCAACAAAGCTTTTTTATCAGAAAACTTGTGAACCTAAAATATAGAGAGGGTGTTTCTATTGTTGAGCATTTGAATGAAATGCAGAATATTACTAACTAGTTATCCTCTATGAAAATGTCACTTGATGATGAGTTGTAGGTATTGTTATTTCTCAGTTCATTACTAGAAAGTTGGGAGACACTAGTGATTTCCCTTAATAATTTTATGTTAGATGATATTGTCACTATGAGTCAAGTAACAAACAGTTTGTTGAATGAGGAGTTGAGAAGAAAGAATTCAGCAACATCTCATAATGATTTAAATACATTTATCTTAGAGAACAAAGGAAGGTCAAAGTCTAGAAGCAGTTCATGCATGGGTAAAAGCAAGTCAAAATCAAGAAAAAGATATTGTTTGTTATAACTATGGTGAGAAAGGACATTACAAGAACCAATGTAAGCAATTTAAGAAGAACAAAATGAAAAGAAGTGGAGTCAACAGAGTCAAAAGATAATGTCACAGCTATAGTGCAAGGTGGTGATTATTTGATTTTGTCTCATTCTGATGATATTTTTTCTTGTGTATGTAAGGATCTTGAGTGAGTGATTGACATATGTACTTCTCATCATGCTATACCATAGAGGGAGTTTTTTGCTAAATATAGGTCTGAAAATTTTGGTGTTGTCAAGATGAGCAACTATGACATAGCAGACATCATTGACATTGGTGATATTCATATAAAGATCAACCTTGGTTGCAAGTTGGTGCTTAAGGATGTGAGGCATGTGGTTGAGTTAAGGCTGAATTTAATTTTAGTTGGAAGACTAGGTGATGAAGACTATGAAAGCATATTTCACAAAAGGCAATGGAAGCTCAGTAAGGATTCTCTTATTGTGGCTAGTGGAAAGAAATGTCATACTTTATACAGGTTACAGGCTAAAGCTTATGATGAGCAGTTAAATGTTACAAAGAAAGACTTTAGCATGGAGTTGTGACATAGGCGATTGGGACAGATGAGCGAGAAGGGGTTGCAAGCTCTTTCTAAGAGAGAGGTATTATCATATCTTAGAGGTATACATTTGAACCCTTGTATTGATTGTTTGACTAGTAAACAACATAGATTTTCATTTACTAGTCCTACTATGTCTAGAAAAATATATACATTTGACCGTGCCTATATAGATGTATGTGGTCCTTTGAGGACAAAAACAGCTAGTGGATCTGTTGATGTTTTTGGTATAAGTGGTGTACTTTATTTTGTCACTTTTATAGATGATTTTTCCAGGAAAGTTTGTGCCTATGCTTTGAAGATCAAAGATTAGGTTATTAATGTTTTCAAAGAGTTTCATGCTAGGGTTGAAAGGGAGACAGAAAGACAATTGAAATACATAAGATCAGATAATGATAGTGAGTATACATGATTGTTTAATGATTATTGCATGTCACATGGGATTCAACATGAGATGACAGTTCCTGGTACACCTCAGCATAATGCAATTGTAGAGAGGATGAACCACACCATCATGGAAAAGATCAGATGTATGCTTTCACAAGCCAAGCTACCCAAAAGGTTTTGGGATGAGGCTTTGAGGACTGCAGTTGATGTGATCAACTTGTCACCATGCATAGTCCTAGATAGTGATGTTGCAGAGCATGTATGATCAGGGAAAGATGTTTCCTATAAGAATTTGAGAGTGTTTAGTTGTCGTGCATTTACACGTGTTCCAGATAATAAGAGGTCCAAGCTAAATGGTAAGACTAAAGAATGTATTTTTCTTAGTTACTCACACGATCATTTTGGTTACAGGCTTTGAGATCCAGAAAAGCAGAAAGGATTAGAGATGTGGTCTTCTTTGAGAATCAAACATTTGAGGATTTAAAGAAGAAAGCACCAGCTAAGACTTTTGCATAAGGATTAGCAGATTATGACCCAATTATTCCTCTAGTATATTAGGGTGATGGGGGAGATGTGCAGGAAGATGGTGTAGAGCTTGATGTTGATCTACCTATAGGATATGTTGAGCAAGAAGAAGTTGGAGAGCAACTTACCGGAGAACCTTAGTTAAGAAAATCTTCTAGATAACGTCAACCTTCCAGAAGATACTCTATAGATGAGTATGTGATGCTTACTGATGTAGGTGAATTAGAGAATTACCAGAAAGCAATTGAAAGTGAGTAGAAAGAGAAGTGGTTAGTTGCTATGCAGGAAGAGATTGATGCTTCTTAGAAGAATTACACTTATGATTTGGTACTACTACCAAATGGAATGAAGACCTTACCAAAAGAAAGACATGAGATATGCCGACAGTTGATCGACATGACTTCACATTGAAGAGTCATGGGATAGCCTACCTTATGTGCTGAATGAGGAGGTTGTTGGGCTGGTAGAAGCTCATTGATTCAGCCTATAGTGGGCTTTATAAACCCATAGCCCAACCCCACTTAACTTAACCCTAATTCTTATTAGAGGGTGTGGGTGGCTACATTTTAGAGGCAGAAAAAGGTTATAAAAGGATAGCAATGAGGGCAGCAACAATTACATCTTGCAACAACAAAGATGAGAAGGAAAAGATAGAAAAACAAGAGAAAGGAAGGGAAGAAAACAAGGATAACGCAGATAGACTGTTCTTAATCATCTAGCAGTGTTTTTATATCACGTTAGATCAAATTTACAGTAGACTCTTGCTGTGATCCTTGTATCACAGTTATTCTCTTGTGATTGTTGCTAGGGTTTAGAGCAAGAGATTGAGATTTGTATATTCATTATTCTCATAGTAAATTATCTCTAGTTTGTCCTATGGTTTTTACCATTCACATTAAAGGGATTTTTCATGTATATCTTAGTGTTCTATTTAATTGTGGTTTTATTTAATTTCGTTGCCTGGAAGCAACAGTGCAATGGGAAGGAGGAACGCTTTGGGGGTAGAACAACTGTTTGGGTCAGGCAAGACGATATTTTATATCTATCGTGGTAGTCATTTATATCTATCATTATATCCCAGTATGACAACAGTTATTACAAAAAATAATGATTTTTTTATGCAATCATATAGAAGAAAATTTTCCATAATAATAAAAATATTATTCTTTTCAATTTCTTTTCCATAATATGTTGATTGTAGAAATCTAAAGGAGGGAAAATTTTAGTGCAAGAAATTTAGTTTAATTTTATTTAGATATGTATTTATTACATAGTAGGAACTAAAGAAACCAAATACATGTTGATCTTTGGCTGCTACAGAAACTTAAATTCTACCTTCACAACATGGAAAAGAAAAAGGCCAAAACATGATGTAATAAGCTAAGGAAGATTGCTGGCTGGATCAAGCATAAGATTACAACAGTTCAACACCTCCAGACAATGAAGTTTACAGATTTTGCAATCTCCAAAGTTATGTGCAGTGCTGCAACATGATCACAGGTTGTACAACAAGAGACTACTTTCACCAAAATTTCAACATGACTCCAAGTTATGCATCGATGGCCTGCTTCCATTACAGAATCACTTCATGATGATGCAACACCTTCCTACAACATTTACCATATACATTCTGAGAGAGAAGCTATGTGGAAAGGATATGCTGCAAAAGCAAGTCGCAATTCAACTTGCGGGGAAAACTGTGGTGCTCAACCTTACCCCCATTGCACCGGCAACGTCAGTGATCTCAGCTCTGGTAGGAATGCCTGTTTTGGTTAGTGATTCAAGAACTTGGGTTGGCCATATATCAGGAACACGAGCTGCAGTACAAATGGACAAGATATGTTCCTGAATACTAGCAGAATTCATTGGTCCAGTCCTCGAAGCTAAATCCATAAGAACTCGACATGGTTTTCCACCATCTGTGAGCAGTGTTTTGCAAGTCTAATGATTTCGCTCCGAATAGTTGTATTACATTTGCGTCAATATCACTTACCAGTTTACATTTTTTTTTTCTTAAATTTTTAGCTACTAGGATTCAATTTTTCTTTTCAATATTCCTAATTATGAGGTTTGCATCAATCTGTTCTCTAAGCTTTGGTCGATAAGAAAAATTCCATTACAAATTGATAAGCTTAGATTTGCTTGATTTGTGTCTTTCTCCAAGTAAAGTAAAGGTGAAAACTTAATGTTTCTTTCTCAAATTTTTTTTCCTCTGTAACTTAAAATAAAGAGGTTTTGAGCATCTAATCTACTTGTTTCCAAGCAAATAGGTGTCTATCTGCAGTTTATATCCTCATCCATGACAGCATGCTTGTAAAGCTGGTGGGATACACCTTTTTTGGTTTTGATACGTGATACAAATCTCAACTCGAGAAGTTTGTGGGTAAGCCATAAATCGCTGTCATGTTCGAAGACATTTCAAACCAATCTACTATCATCGAGTGAACGTCGACATTCAAACTACAGAAATAGAAGTTCCGTTCTTACTTTTCCTGTTGGAAGTTGGTGGATGTTGAAATCAAGGTTCATTATACCGTACCGTACCAGAGTTTCGATCCGGGTTCGATATGGTACGGTACCAATGTACCGGACGGTACACCAGGGCGTACCGAACGATACACCTTGATGTATCAATAATTTTATATTATTTTTATATACTGTAGCAGTGTTACAGTGTAGTACTGTAATGATATCAAACGATCTACGTACCGAGTATCTATCGGATCGGTATGTATCGCCCGATACGGGCGGTACACTTCGGTACGGCACCGGTTGAAATTAATTGCCAATACCTAACAAAAAGTCTATTCTCTGTGACATCAAAAGTGTAGCAATTATTCTCATACATAGGGATGTGTTTGGTGTTTTGTCACAAAGGTCAATCGGCTAATGGGGCCAACACGTTGGACATCATGGAGGCTTTGAAAGTATGGACACGTTCGACTCTTTCTCACGTAAAGAATGTTACATCCATGGAAAAGTAGAACATATTCCACAAGGTTGTACATCAAAGAGATGGCTTTGTTCACTCAGACAGGGTATTGCGACAGCTCCACCAACGAATGATGGTCCTTAGATGTGATCATTAGATTAGATGTCCCGATAAAATTATGATTATATCGTTTGGAAGTAAAATATATCCGATTTATGCCCTCATCTAAAAAATTGATTAATTTTAATTAATATTTTGAGTGTATGACTAGAAAATTAATTTTTAATTTTGATTGATCTATTTGGGCTTATGTATGACTGAGTTAGCCTAATTAAATAGGGCTATCGGTCTAATTTAGGGTCTTTATGAAATTTTAAAAATAAAATTGTGATTTTTTAAATAATTTTTTATACGAAATATTGATAAAGTTTTATTATTTGTGATATTTAAATTCTAATTGTTGTTTTATCATGATTGCAATCATAATATGAGTTTTCTTTTATGTTGATTAATATTTTAATAAGTATTATAATTATTATTTTATTATTAATAAATAAATTAGATCAAAGAATATTTGTTAAATATTATTTATAAAGTATACTCTTAAGTTTTATCTTACTTGTAGTTGTTAAAATGATCTAGGATGGTAGGTTTGCATAATATAAATTATAATTGATCGACTAAGTGAAAAAATATTAGATTGTGTCACTCTATTTAATTAGACAAGATATATATTATATATCTGAGATTCTGATTATGATTATCAACTAATAAAAAAAAATTCTATTTTAGTAATATTTTATTAGAATATGATCTTGAGAGGGACTGGCCTATTTTTTTTTCTAGACTTTATACTTTCGTCTACAAATCGATAAGAACTCTTAGATATTATACACGATACAAGATATATTCTCATCATCTCAAAGTTCATATTCTATCATTTATAATGGTTTCGTAAAAATATATAAAGAGAAAAGAAAGCTAATTTAGTTTTATTTACAGATCGATATCATTATATCTTTTGGATCGGACAATAGTGCATTTGTAGATTAAATAAAAGTTTTCTAAATGACATTAAAAGTTACATAATTTTGATCTTGATTTATTATTATTTAATTTGTAATATTAATATTAAATTTTTTTATAAAATACTAATATAATTATAATTTTTATGCTGAGATGATAAGGTTTGACATTTGCATTTCCCAGAGTAGGTAGCTAGATGATAAAGTTTGGCAATTCTAGTGACCTACGTTGCAACGTACTTCCCACGTGGCTCCACGTGAAACTACTTCGTTGCATGTCATAAATAAAGAGAATAGCCTGCGTTTCGTTGGGGAGAGAAATCAGAGAGAGAGAGAGAGATCTGATTGAAATGGAGAAGACGAGAACAGTGTGTGTGACAGGTGGTTCAGGCTACATCGGTTCTTGGCTTGTCAAGAAGCTCTTGCAGAGAGGCTATCACGTCCATGCTACAGTCAGGAACTCAGGTATCTCCACAGTATAGTATAGGTCGGCTTCATCTCCTCAGACTTGATCAGAGCATGTGTATCCACGGCAGGAGATGACTCCAAGGTTGGGCATCTCAGGAGCCTCCCTGGAGCTGATGCAAGGCTTTCTCTTTTCGAATCCGATCTCTACACTGCAGACACGTTCGAGCCTGCGATCCGAGGGTGCGAGTACGTGTTCCTCGTCGCTACCCCCATGCAACACAGCCCCAACTCCCAGGTTAAGGAACTTTGATCTCTTTATAGAGAGAGAGAGACGCATGCATCCAATTTCAACACCCATGTGTGTTTTCTATAAATGACACAGTTCAAAGACACCAGCGAAGCGGCGGTGTCAGCGATCCGCACCATCTTGCGGTTGTGTGAGCTCTCCGGAACGGTGAGGCGCGTCATCTACACTGGTTCTGTCACAGCTGCGTCGCCTTTGAAGGAAGACGACACCGGCTTCAAGGATTCCATCGACGAGTCTTGTTGGACTCCTCTCAACCTCTCCTACGATTTTCTGAAGGTATCTCTCTCTCTCTCTCTCTCTCTCTCTCTCATATCACACCTATCGTCACTAAGCCTTCGATGCGAGGCCATAGGCTTATCTTACGTCGAAGACGCTGTCCGAGAAAGAATTACTGATGGCGAACGAGAAAGCAGAGCGAGGACTCGAGGTGGTGAGCCTAACGTGCGCCTTGGTAGGAGGCGATGCGATTATACCTCATACGCCACAGAGCGTGGAAGTAATGGTGTCGCCGCTGACCGGCAAGAAGTTGCCCCACGAGAGTCTGAGGTGTCTGCAGGCAGTGCTGGGATCAGTACCACTCGTACACATCGAGGATGTCTGCGAAGCTCATGTATTCTGCATGGAGAGGGAGTCAATGTCCGGCAGATTTCTGTGTGCCGTCGCCTACCCAACAATGCAAGACATCGTCGATCACTACGCTGAGAAGTATCCTCAACTTCCCATACCGATCCGAGAGTGAGCTTCTGCTTCTCCTCCTCCTCTTCCTCCTCCTTCTTAGTAGGCATCGAGTTAATTGGTTTTACTGGTGGCTGGTTTCAGGGTGGAAGGGGAGGGGACAAGGATTCCATGCAGTTCTACTAAGCTGGAAGAGATGGGGTTCAAGTACAAGTATTCTGTGGAGCAAATATTAGAAGGTAGTGTTGAATGCGCCAAGAGGCTTGGAGCATTCGAAGCATGAATCTAATGTTGGTTCAACATGTCGCATGAAGAGCAAATAGAACATCTTCGCATGCATGCTTGATGAACCATACTGTATTAGTTGGTCATGAATCCATGAACACAAGGCTTGATTTCTCCTCCAGCTGACTTGCGTTTCTTCTAAAAATCAATCTCTAGCAGGTCTTACAGAAAATATCTTTGAATGAGCAAGAACTACACCATATATATCAATTCACAATTACAATGAACAAGAATGATGACCACTCCATCAGCTAATTGCGGCCGAGTAATTTTAGTTACCGAGATGCAGTATCTAGTGCCATCCGCTATGTACTCATCAAGCCTTCGCCACGATCTTTCTCGGTCCAGAAGAAGAGCCGATGCAAGATCCAACAAGCTATAAGATTTTGCATTCCAAATGTATTTTCCTAAAGAAAAGAACACATGATGTACAGCATCAAATTATGACATCCAACTGTAGAAACAGCCAAAAGGTAAAGGACAATCCTATCAACCTCAATGTTCTTAGTACACTGATTGAGCATACCTAATGGTACAAGTTAAGACAACAGGATTTCTTTTCCATCACCCATACCCAATTAACAGCCAACAATAAAACCATATTGAAGCATGTGAGAAACAACTGCAACAAGGAATAGTTATAAATTAAACTCCATCACATATTTTGAATGAAACATTTATTCATTTTTAGTAGATTAAAGCAAAGGGGAATAACAAAAATGATTAATAAGATAACCTCTCTGTCCAAAGAACGGTGAGAGAACTGATCAAACTGGCCAGACAAAGGTTGAGAATAAATTGAAGCATCATGTAGTTTTGTAGAAAAATCTTAAACTGCTCCATTTTGTTTATAGGGTAGAAGCCATGTGTCTTCTAAAGAAAACAGATATCTGGAAATCAGTTTCTTAGAACACAGGGAATAAACAGACCTTTAGAGAATTACCTTGCTTGTAAACCAGGGGCTGAGTATTATGCCTGGGCTAAACACATTAGCAAGAGTTACAAGCTGATTCTGAACCAATATTTTTACTGGAACTACATAATTCAAGCCATGGTTGATATGCTGATTCTTAGTTCTTCATCTCTGGACGCACCACTGCCCACTCCACCTGTACCGACAAAGCAACAAGTTTGATACAAGTCACATCAGAATGAAGGAACTACTGAAAGGAACATTCAACTAACAAGGCAAAAGATGAAATAGTGTATCCAAGTAACAGGTAATAATGCATTACATTGGTGATATCTAGGCCCAAGATTCTAGTTCACCAGTCTTCTATGCCGATGCAAGGACTGTCGTCAGCACTCTGTACCCAAAGTGGACCCTCTACTTCTAGCCATCAACAACAGCTGACAGCATCTATCCAAGCTCTTTGCAAAAGCCCAAGACAAAAGCAGGCTGTTGATGGTACCCTCAAATTCACTCTTCAAAATGACTAAATACAATTGAGTGTGAACTACCTATCATTCGACAGTGAAGAGCTAAAAATTGCAGAATCAGCTTCAAGTCAAACAACAAAAGTGAAAAATTACAGGGAAAAGAAACAAAAAGGTGCATAAGATGGCAAAAACACATTATCAAACAACAAAATACAGCTATATAAAACATCGGGCATATATACTTCAGCATAATTGCAATAGAGTGAGTATGTAATTGTTTAAGTATTTTTAAGCCAATAAAGCAACAAATATGGTAGTAAAGGAAGTGATTCAGATACTTGTTTTCTACTGTTGGTAATGGAGCCTTGGTGATTGGCGAGTCCTTGATGCTACTAAAAAAGAAGTCTTCCCATGGTGCCGACATCAGACTCCCTATTCCTTCCTGGCCTTTCCGACCAGTTCTACCCAAACGACGTAGATACGGTTCTCTGTCTGCACAAACAGTCAATTTTCTCCTCCTCATCATCGACCTTGTATTCATCCTCCAAATCGCTATCAAATCGCCTCTTCGCTAGTTATCTCTGGAACTCCGAGACTTTCCTCACCCAATTCTCGAGATAAACTATCAAAATCATCAACCCCACTGCCTCCCCGAAGGCGCCTCATCCTTCGTCGGCCGCAAAGAATCACCTTTCCCACCCATGGACTTGTACATATCGCAAAGAGTCCGTCCTCGAATGACTGATCCAATCGATAAGCACCGCTTGGTCCTCGATCAAACTCTTCGCTTGCCGTGTGGCGCCCTTCGATCCCTACAAGCGGCCGTAGAAGGACCTGCCACCGAGGGAAGTATCTACCTTGGGATCAACCGAATACGTAGGAAGCAGCGGCGCAGCGGAAAAGGAGGAGCTCTTCGGTGGCGCGGCGCAGCGGAAAAGGAGGAGCTCTTCGGTGGCGCGGCGCCTGTTTGGGTCGGGCAACAAAGAAATGGTGGCACCGAGGGCGATATGTTATATCCACCGTTGTAGTCATTTATATCGGCCGTTACATCCAAGTATCGCAAATTTAACGACCGTTATTAGAGAAAATAACGGTTTTATTATGCAATCCTCAATCATATAAAAGAAAATTTTCCATAATAATAAAAATAATGCTCTTCTCAATTTCTTTTCCATAATATGTTGATTGCAGAAATCTAAAGGAGGGAAAATTTTAGTGCAAGAACTTTAGTTTAATTTTATTTATATATGTATTTATTACATAGTAGGAACTAAAGGAACCAAATACATGTTGATCTTTGGCTATTCCCTTAGTGCTGCTAAAGAAACTTCACAACACATTTGAACATGCTGACATCTGTGACAAAATTTCTACCTTTACAACATGGAAAAGAAAAGGGCGAAAACATGATGTGATAAGCTAAGGAACATTGCTGGCTGGTTCAAGCATAAGATTACAACAGTTCAATACCTCCATACAATGAAGTTTACAGGTTTTGCAATCTACAAAGTTATGTGCAGACCTGCAACATGAACACAGGTTGTTCAACAACAGACTACTTTCACCAAATTTTCAACATGACTCCAAGTTATGCATCAGTGATCTGTTTTCATTACAGAATCACTTCATGATGATGCAACACCTTCCTACGACATCTGTGTACAGACACCAACATTTACCATATAAATTCTGAGAAAGAAGTTATGTGGAAAGGATATGCTGCAAAAGCAACTTGCATTCAACTTGTGGGGAAAAGTGGCTTCATTAAAGTCTTCATATTCTTCTTACTTGTGGAACAGCTGCCCAGTACAGTGTTCAAGGTTGAAACAGCTTCCGTAATGTACTTCCCTTTGTTCAGCATAATGCAACTTGCCCTGCAAAAGCAATGGAATATTTTTAATCGACTATAGGCCTCACATCTGTTTGATAAAGTTGAAACATATAGGAAAAAGTTGATGTCCTCCTCTTTGATGTTTTGGGGCACTTGGACAGAATAAGAAATAGTTCTAGCTTTCCTCCTCTCCATTAATTTATGGACCTTAGTGATGCATTGTTTCACAAAAAATATGCAGTAACCAAAATGTTTAAGTTACAAGGTTCCTTCCCAATTGTCACAAACTTAGGGACCAAAGAAACAAATTTGACAATGATGATATTAACTCTACTATCATGCAATGCAATGATAAATAATATGGGTGGCGAACTGACAATATAATTTCTGGGTATTAACTCTACCATATGCAATGGCAGGGTTGTCATGTGATCAAAAGCAAACTTTGAAATCACTGATCTAGGCCTTACTGCCTGCACACCATGGCTTACTGCTTCAGAGGCATAGTGAAAAATATAGGATGGGTTCAGGTAAAAGTTAAAACATATAGAACTTGTTGGTCTCACTATTGCTAAATGTTCCAGACAAGGTTTAGAAAAAGTGTGAGTATCATATTGGAACCGGCCTGGACTGGTAGGAACTGGTTGGTATAGCCTGGTATGTGTAGTATTCTGAGCCTTGGTTTCAAATCTCAGTGGACGATCATAAGCCTATTTTACCTCAACAACTGCACAAAAGGAATGATAAAAAACTGTGGTGCTCAACGTTACCTCATTCCACTGGCAACATCAGTGATCTCAGCTCTAGTAGGAATGCCTGTTTTGGTTAGTGATTCAAGAACTTGGGTTGCCCATATAACAGGAACATGACCAGCATTACAAATGGACAAGATCTCTTCCTGAATACTAGCCATCTGATCCCATCCACATTCCACTGCAAGATCTCCTCTAGCAATCATAACCCCGAAAGGGTTAGGAGACTGCATTGCCTGAAGCAGCAAGAGAGGCAGCCTATCAAAGGCACTTTGAGTTTCAATTTTCAGCACAACACCCAACTCTGCAAGCTTTCTTTTCTTCAGTTGTTGCTGGACAATCTCCATGTCATGTACATCTCTAATGAATGATATACCTACCATATCAGCATTAGCAGCAATAAATTCAAGATCCACAAGATCCTTCGAGGTCAAGCCTTCAAAGTGTATCTCAGTCTTGGGAATGTTTATTGATTTCTCAGAGCCTAGTTTTGAACCCTTTGGACTTGCACGAGATATCGAGACAACTATTTCATTAATACTTGTTCCCTGAACAACTCCCCAGATCCTTCCATCATCAAAAGCTATAGGGTCTCCAGGTTTCACAGAATCAAAAAGACGACCAGAATTACATGTTACCTTTGCAGCACCACATGTGCTAGCACCAATTTCATCAAATATTAAACTAGGTTCTCTAATAATAGTCAGCAAGTCCCCCACTCTCACCCTAATGAACTGATCTGCTGCAGGCACATTCACTACTTCTCCACAGGAAGACTTACCCTTCTTCTTCTGTATGCACAATTTGGTGCCTGAGCCAACATAAGCAGTCCGTGAACACTCTGCAATGAAGCCATAGCCACTAGAAGCAGAAAGTCTTTTAGAGACTTTGAGTGACCTTCGTCTACCCCTACAATCAACAAATTCGAGCACATTGCCTATCCCAATTTCATTAAAAAATCTACCACTTTCTACAAAAAGAGTTGCATCTACTGCTGAGGGAGTAGGAGGGGCACAACCTGGACGAGACAGCCAAACTTGAGCTGGAAACATGACATCACCTTTAGCATCCTTTTTAGGGGATAATTTCATAACTTGTGGACCAGACTTCATTGGTCCTGTCCTCAACTTTGGCCCAGCTAAATCCATAAGAACTCGACATGGTTTTTCCAACATTTGTGAGCAGTGCTTTGCAAGTCTAATGATTTCGCTCCAAATAGTTGAGTCATCATGTGCGCAGTTGATGCGTATTACATTTGCGCCTGAATTGACGAGATCACTGAGCAAGGTTTCATTGTCAATTGCTTCTCTACCAACTGTCACCATTATGTTTATGTTTTTCTCATCTTGAGCAGGTCCAAATAGTGCTGCTTTGTTCATAGATGCCTTCTTTCTCATTGCACTTATGCCAAAATCTACATAGTTTTCAGTCTCCTGAACATTATCATGGTGTATCACATCCAATGGCCATGTTTTGTGGTTCTTGTCATACGAATTGGGTTGTAGATTTTTTAGGAGTTTGATGGCTGCAGTAATACTTGCAAGAACATGGGAATTGGTCTGTTCCAAATCTACAAGGCCTGATGAACAAAGTTCTTGCTTAAGTTCGTCGACATCAAGTGAGTTTAATGCCATATAATGAATCAAATTCGTGGCACTTTCCAAGTAGGATCTGCCAAAAAAATCAAGCTGTAGTATTAAACTGTGCATCACTATTTCTTGAAACCAAATGAAAACAAAAATCTGATATCAAATGATGCACAAAGTGCAAAAACTTAAGGATAGTACCTGTGGCACTTATTTAAACGAGAAGCATTCCACTGTTCTGCAGCCAATACATGCAAGTATACAGCCCGTAACTTGCCAAGGCACACTTCATAGTTAAGTGGATACTCCAAGAACTTTTCGTTAGACGTTGACAGCGCACCTGATACCTCATCTTCATTGAAATGTGACTCACTTGATCCCTCAGATGATTTTTTAATATCAAAATTGCCTCTAGATTTCTCTGTATCTGCATCTAGCATATCCTCATAAGATTTGCATCCTTTGCTTTCAAAGGCATCACTTTCTTGTAGCTTGGCAAACAGTATTGGGTACTTCAGGTTTGCCTTTGATAAGCATTGAAGTTTGTTTTCATGACCCCCAAAAGTAACACTATTTACTATAGAATTAGAAATTGAGTTACAGTATTCTGTGCTTGATTTAGGATAAGCCAAAACTGAATGGTGGAGAGTTCCCTGAGAAAAGAAATAAAAAACATTAGAGGCTTGGTTTCCAGAATATTACCATAATTTATTAGCAAGGACAACAAAAAACAACATTCTACTTGTACATGTTATTTTCAGACGCTTTAAAACACAGAAAAAAAAGATCAAACCCCCTACCCAAACCCCAAGAAAAATAACTGAGTTACATCTAGTATTTTCTATGAAAGAATTGGCTTCACGAACCAGCTAATGAAGTTTTATATAGCATGTAGTAGCACGCTATCTATCCAAAATATTCAAATTAAGAAGCCTAACAGATCTTACAGAAACAAAATTCAGGCACTTTTGAGCTTTTAGAAAAAAATGAAATGCCTGCTTCATCTCTAATTTAAGCCTCAGAGTACTTTGAGCCATACTTTCATTAACCTACTAAGCATTTTTTATCAATTAAATGTATCACAAGCTTGTCTCTTCAATATTATGAAATAAAGGTGTAGCAAACATATCACATTTAGGGGTATTTACAGCAGATAGCTGGAGCTATGGAGGGCACTATGAGCCCATAACAGAAAATTAACATTTAAATCCTATCAAAAGAAGTCAAGTAATTATAGCAAAGATCCAAAGAGCAAAGATTTAAAGTTTCCAAATGCTTCCAAAAATATGGGTTTAGGAAACATAAATCAAGCAAAGATCTCAAGACAAAAAATGTGTATTTAGAATGAATCATACATGATTTTGGTAAGGTCCCTTGCAGACAATTGACTGGGCTGAAAATTCAGAAACTGATGGAAGCTTCATCTAAATGTTTCTTTTCTGTTGCATGTAAAATGCAAACCAGTGTAGATCACAACTGAAAACACAAAAATAAGATGGTTCATAAGAACAAAGAATTCAAAAGTATTCAAGATACAGCAGAAATCACTCTCTTTAAACTAAATACCTTAAACAGAGGTCTCTGACAAGCCAAGTTATATGATCAAAATGTACCTGCATGATCCACAATTCACTAGATTTTATCTTCTGATCTTAACCAGAAAAGCATGTGGAAGCAAAATGTTTCTATACAAGATGTTCAAGGAAATAACTTCAATGTCAAGCTTTCACATGTTGCAGTTAGGATCAGTGTTGTATATACAGACACAAACCAGTCTTGGAATTTACATGCATATATGATGCTTTTGAGGGAAACGCAGGAGAATATGAAAGGTTTAACAGATCACTAATCATATACTTCCTTATGTCATTAACGTGTGAAGTATTATAAGTATATTAGGACTTTCAAAGTTGCATTCATGGTTCAGTATCTCGATACAACATTAACTTTGGAGTTCTTATATGTGAAGAATCAGCAAGACTGTTACTAAGGAATCAGCAGGACTGTATTCTCCTTACAGTTGCTCCAAGGATGCATATCCTCCCAGCAGTTCTCCTTCACAACACTCGATCTTCAATGAAGTCGTGAATGAACTCACAAAGGTTATCTAATACCACCTGATCTATAATTCACAATAAATAGCAAACAGAGCATTACAATTTCCACTATGAGTGGCAAAAATCCTCCTACATTTGTGATAGATACTAAACAAAATAGAAGTATGCTCTTTATAACTGGCAAGAATTTTCCAACATTGGAGACTTTGGTCTCATAATAATCAACCATAGTCACAAGTTCATGACAAAGGAAAGAACTCATCACGTCTAAAAACTGTGGAACTATCAGAATGTAACTTATAGCCAGCACTACTAGCTTGTTTCAAGATCTCAACTTGACGATTTAAGAAATCATTAAAAGGAAATCAGATCCAAAAATTTATAATGAATTAAGCCAAAAAAAAATCGAGTTTTGAGTCTTTTGACATAGTTTGGACAAAAAAACCCAACAGTTTAAATATCTAATCTTGACTGAAACAGAAACTCACAACACGACAGTCATCCTCCCCTCCAAAACCATCATCCAGAAAGCTAATAGATCGGTCGACTAACAAATATCCCAAAATCTAAAACGATACGAAAAAGTATTTTCACATCAGACACAAAAAAAAAAAGGGGAAACAATCATAGAAGGAACGGTGGAAGGATATCCCCAAAATTGATTCTTCGAAGGATATCTTTGATGCTACTAAAAAAAGAAGTTTTCCCATGGTGCGGACATCAGACTACCTATTCCTTCGTGGCCTTTCCTACCAGTTCAACCCAAACGATGTATATAGGGTTCTCTGTCTGCACAAACAGTCAATTTCCTCCTCCTCATCATCGACCTTGTATTCATCCTCCAAATCGCTATCAAACCGCCTCTTCGCTAGTTATCTCTGGAACTCCGAGACTTTCCTCACCCAATTCTCGAGATAAACTATCAAAATCATCAACCCCACTGCCTCCCCGAAGGCGCCTTATCCTTCGTCGGCCGCATAGAATCACCTTTCCCACCCATGGACCTGTACCTATCGCAAAGAATCCGTCCTCGAATGACTGATCCAATCGATAAGCCCCGCTTGGTCCTCGATCAAACACTTCGCTTGCCGTGTAGCGCCCTTCGACCCCTACAAGCGGCCGGAGAAGAACCTGGCACCGAGGGAAGTATCTACCTTGGGATCAACCGAATACGAAGGAAGCGGCGGCGCAGCGGGAAAGGAGGAGCTCTTCGGTGGCGCGGCTGCTGTTTGGGTCGGGCAACAAAGAAATGGTGGCACCGAGATCGGGTCGAGGGCGATATTTTATATCCACCGTTGTAGTCATTTATATCAGCCGTTATATCCAAGTATGGCGTCTTTCACATGTTGCGGTTCGGATCAGCGGTGTATATACACCCACAAACCGGACTTGGAATTTGAATGCATATATGACGCTTTTGAGGGAAACGCACGAGAATATGAAAGGTTTAACAGATCACTCACTAATCATATACTTCTTTATGTCATTAATGTGCGACGGCTCTTCGATTTGATACCGTGATACCATTGGACATAACGGTCCGTTTAATCACAATAACAACTGTTATTCTCGAATCAGTTCGAACCATCGAGCCACCCTCCAACTCCTGTCGAGATCGTCGTCGTTAATGGCGTCTATCGTCGCGAAAAGGGTAAGAATTCATTTTCACTTTTATTCCCCTCCAAATCTCTTTCCACAGGCCATAGCGTTGCCACTTTGGATCCGATCAGGAGCTCGTCCCCCATTGCCAGTGCCACCGAGCCCATGGTGGTGACGTCCCTGCCGGCGCCTGCTCTGGATCTGTGGATTCTGCTCGTCCTTTGATCTTATCACCCTTCCATTGGGTGCTTGATGTCGCTATCAAGGTTGCCTCATCCAAGAAACTATTTTTGTGTGATGTAGATGCGAATTGTTTTGTAGGGAGGAATGCTTGGTTCGGGTGATCTTGTTAGGGATTCTGAATGGCCGGGGAGCAGTGCGAAGGAGCATGGCGGGCTTTATGTGGCGATCTGCGTTGATGGGCTTCCGCATTACTTTCTTGGGTACTGCTCAAGAGTTTAAATGTAAGTTTCTTCGAAGAAAGAAAACCCTGTTTCTTTGATATTATTAGGTTCAATCGAAGTTCTTAACCAAATATTCGCTCTTCCTGTCATAATCCCTCATCCATATTGTAGTAATTAAGATCGTGAAATGATTAATCAACTATAGTGGCTATCTACACTTTGAAAAATGATATCCTGACAGAATTTTGCTGCACATTTTATCTGTTCCTTCATTGTATTTTTCTAATCGTAATCGGATCATTGATATTTAGGTTCTAATAGGCAGCATTCGATACCAATACGCTCGGTGGCATAGGAAGTTTAGAAAAATGCACACGAGCTTGCATTGAAGGAAGATGCTAAAGAATTGACAACGCAATAGCAGCACCCAAAATACAACATTTCACTTTTTGCATACAGACACAAATAAATAACTTGCTAGACTGCAGATGTTTGATAACATTTGATTGAGCTTCTTGCTTTAAATTGCTTCTCTTTTCTATATTTTCCTTATGGAGATCATTGTATAGATGAAAAAACAATTATTAGTCGCAACGTCTGTGATGAGAACCAGCCAACATAATGACTTGGTTCAATTTGAGACTATCACAAATTTGTTGATGTATGCAAAAAGGTAGTAGATCGAGTACAGAAAGGGTCAAGCATTGGCCAAATACATTAAAATTATTTCTTTCAGTAATTTATATCTTAAAGATATGCATGTCAGAGTTGAGAGCTAGCAAAAGACAAGGCCGCCATGAACATATGGAAGCGATTGCTTGGAGGGCATTGATTCTCTGAATCACAGGTATATTCATTTGTTTCATTCAAAGAGGTTCTGGTTTCTGGAAACAAGTTTTAGATTGAAGGTTGTTTCCTTCTGGTTAATCTTTTTAGTAGCGAGATTATGCCAGTGATGTTATGCCTCTAAGATCTATGATAAAGTAAGGATTTCTGCTATGTCAACTCTACTTGACAAATGGGAAAACAAATTGTTATTCAAGTCAACAGAACAGAGGAAGCTGATTGACATTTGTCATGGAGGATAGGATGAGGAAGTCTGCTTTGGCTTGAAGGAGCATATGCAGACTTAATAGGCTAGAAAGCAAACAACTACAAGTTTCTGCAGACTCTCCTGTAACATTTTGATGTCTTTTACTTTAGGAAGGAAACACCAACAATTGCTTTAGGCTTGTCTCGAAACACTGCATTACCAGCAACCAAAACCTCTCTTGACAGTGATAGGCTTCCCAGAGAAATAATCTTTACTTTTGCAGAATGAAAAACAAAATAAATTCTGTGTTCTTTTCAACCAAAAACAAAATACAGAAATGATGCCAATCCAACAAGAACACTAAAACATAACAACATTTGCAGATTAATGGAGTAAAAAGTACACAGTTAAGAATATTACACAGATTAATTGAGTAAAGCTTTGGTCAATAAGAAATTCCATTACAAATTGATAAACTTAGATGCCATGGAAAATGATCTTGCTTGATTTATGTCTCTGCAAGTAAAGGTGAAAACTTAATGTTTCTTTCTCAAATTTTTCCTCTGTAACTTTAAAGAGAACATAGCTCCTGGTTTTGGGCATCTAATCTACTTGTTTCCAAGCAAATAGATATATCTGCAGTTTATCACCTCATCCATGACAGCATGCTTGTAAAGCTGATGGGATACACCTTTGTTTTTTCCGGATCATCATGATTTCATGAATTGGATGCATTCAATGCTCTTTATGCTAATGAAATGATTTGATGTGTGACAAATCTCAAGTTGAGAAGTTTGTGGGTATGCCATAAATCACTGTCATGTTCGAAAACATTTCAAACCAATCTATCAACAAGTGAAGTTCCATTTTACTTTTCCTCTTGGAAGTTGGTGGATGTTGGAATTAAATTACCAATACCAAACAAAAGTCTATTCTCTATGGCATCATTAGTGTGGCAATTATTTTATCATGCATAGTGATGTGTTTGGTGTTTTCTTGCAGGGGTCAACGGGCTGCTGTCAAGTGACTCTTTCTCACAGAAAGAATGTTAAATCCATGGAGAAGAAGAACATATTCCAAAAGGTTCTACATCAAAGGGTAAGGCATAGATGGCTCAGCCTTGTTCACTCAGATACGGTAGTGCGAGAGCTCCGCCGACGGAGTTGCATCCCCTTGATACTTGGAGTGTGTTCCTTAGACGTGGCCACGATTAGCTCTGCCATAAACGTGAGGAGCAGAGAAGGTAGACAGATCAACAATCAGCACTCGTTGACAATGATAGCCTGTGAGATTTCAGTTGTTGAATGAGTGAAGCAATCTAAGATGTGGGGACTAAAAATGAAATGCTAGGAGATTATATCAGAGCCTTCATCTCGAGTTGGTCTGTTGATCATACTGTAGAATTCTACTGAAAAAAATTCATCATTCTCAGAATAATTTTCCTACAGTATATGATTTATGCAATTCAACTGCTTGTTTATGCAAATCAGAAAATTCAGTAGCTTCGAGTCACTTTATTTTGTTGTTTTCTTTTTCTTCTTTAATTGTAGCATTTATATCCTCGTTGAACGAGTGTTTATGTCTGTATGAGATCTCACAAAGATGTATCTTAACCTCACTTGGAATATTATCACTTCCTCATCACTGATTTTTTCGTTTTACTCCCTAGCGATTTCCATCTAAATATATATTAGAAACATGGAAAGAACTACTTGAGTAACATTGTTCTCGAGAAAAAACTGGAAATGGTATTTTTTGCAGTTGCTACTATTTTGCCTGTTGTCCTCTGTTTCCCTGTTCATCAATTATTTGTGAGCCACCAGAGAGATCAGGACAAAACCTGCAAGCCTAACCCACCAAATCACCAATAATTTAGGAACTAATTGACATGTCATCGAATCACAATCAACAAAGTATTGTTCAAAGTCCTATGTCACATTTTGCTTCATCTTTCGAAGTAGTTTATTAGTCTTGTCAGTGGATACATTGTCCCACTTTGTGATTCCTTCCACTCTGCCTCCTCTCCGAAGACCTGTTCTTTCCATCTTCACCATTAAACCACGGCAAGTGTCACATTTTGCCTCATCTTTATATAGCATATTGTTAATCCTGTCAATGGATATATAACCCCAGTTTGTTCTTCTTCGTTTCACTCTGCCTCCACTCCAAAATCCTTCCTGTTTTTTTTCTTCTTGTCTTCCTTCCTCCAAGATAATGTTCTTAAAGTAGTTGGTTTTGATTTCCTCGATTCTTCCCTTGTGCAACGAAAAGGTCTCATCTTTCCTCGATTCCGAGCCACAGAAATTCGAATCTGCAAGAAAGAAAGCAGAAATGATCGATTTCGATAAAAGATCGAAGCCAAAATCCTTCTCCCAATAGTCTTTGTCGCCAAAGCTCTCGGTGGTTCTCGGAATGGAAGCAATTGATCGGATTACAAGAAGAATAGCGACAAAAGAATCCATTTTTGGTGCGCAAGTAGAGGGTGAAGCGAGGAGTCTCCGTTGCCCGAGATTCCGGTTTTGGTTCTGCCCCCCAAACCGCCCTCCGGGTTCGTGAGTTACGAAAAGAAAGTTTGGATCTTTGCGTGTTTTGCTTCTTCAAGCTCTTATTGGTCTTTCAATCTGGCCTTCTCTCTAACGTTGTTTCAGTAGATGGGTTCTGTTCCTGTTAGGGACGTGAGGGATTTTGAAGGGTTCTCTGGTGGTTTTGGGTCGGGATTCGGGCCTACTTTAGCATCGTCGTCTTCGTTGGAGTTGGATAGCGATGGTAGGGAGTTTGTGAAGGTGTCGAGGTTAGGGAAGATGAAAGGGGGAGTTGGGGTCTCGGATGCGAAGGGAGTGATGGCGCTGAAAAGCCATTGCGAGGCGGAAAGGCGCCGGAGGGAGAGAATTAATAGGCATCTGGCCACGCTCAGGAGCATGGTCCCATCCACCGAGAAGGTTGGTGGTTGCTTTCCCCTGTTCTGTCTTCACTTTCTTTCCTTTTTGCAGCTTCATTTGTTGTTCCTATAGGAGGTTGATTTGTTCTTATCCTTCTTTTATTTGCTTCCTTTGGTTAGTAGGTAGTGCTCTAGGATTCCTTACATGTACTCAGTTCATACAGTTTTAACTATTTGAGTTGAATATTAGTATTAAAAAAATCAAAGTTCAAACACTGATATTTCATTAACATCATTCAAATTTTTTTGTTTGGATAGTTTCTCTGGAGATGTTCCATTTAGCCGTTGGGTACTAGTTCAAGTGTTTGATCATTTCTTGTAAGGTTGACTTACAAGGTAATCTTCATTGCAGCATAACTTGAGAAAACTCTGTGAAGCATAGTGGATTGAAAGGTCCATCAGCTTAAGGTCACAGTTTCATAGTTGCTTAGTGTCGATGCATCTTCGGTGTATTTGGTCTCATATTTCAAATGTTTTTTTTTTCTAGTCTATACTTTGTCAAAGATTTTTTTTTCTTTGCTTACTGGCACCTGCTCTTCTTTTGTAATAATGAGGAAGATGGAAGAGATCTTATTTGTTGATTTTTATTTGGCTTAGTTTGACCAAGATACTACTGGCTGTAATTTTGCAGAAGATCTATAATCTATATAATCAGACGTGATTCTTGAAGTGTATTATCTTTTTTTCTATTTTAAAGCCAAAGTCATTATATTTAGCTCTTTTATTTCTGAAGTATCTCAGAACATTAACTCCAAATTGCTTTTTTTCTTTAATGATTTCTAAGATTATCTTATGCTTTGGGCACCAAGTAATATTGAGATTAAACTATATGAATGATTTTATGTTGCTACCCTCCTGAAAATGTGTCAGCTACAAAGAAACTGGATATGTTGTACAAAGATATCATCCAACAAAACTTGTATGGTTTGCTATAACAGAATCTTGTCAATCCTTTCTCTCTTCAAGTGAACTTCCATGACGAATATGCTGAATGTTTTAACAGTGAAAATAGTTGTCATTTCTCAAATTCAGTGAAAAAGGATCAGCTGTTTGACATGGAATTCAATATGCTGAATATTTAAACTCGTATGGTTTGTTATAACGGTATCTTGTCAATCCTTTCTCTCTTCAAGTGAACTTCCATGACAAATATGCTGAATGTTTTAACAGTGAAAATAGTTGTCATTTCTCAAATTCAGTGAAAAAGGATCAGCTGTTTGACATGGAATTCAATATTTAAACTCCAAATGATAATTTTGTACGTGATATACTCTAGCAAAAGTCAACACAAACTGCAATTCCTTATACATAATGGTCATTCAAGATGTAACAAAGAGATATAATAGTTATTTTGTTTTTGCCCATTTTTAAGATATAAGAAAAGTGTGACCCTTCAGAACCATTAGATTGCTGGTTTTTTCCTCAAAATTTTTCCTATTTGTTGAAAATGTTTCTGGAATTGGCTTCCACTTTAAAACTTAAAAGTGCTTCTCAAAGCAACCTCCTCCTCATCGGCAAAAATGGAGTCATATAAGTGTTTTATGTGCAAGTGAAACACTATCGGTGGTAGTGAGCTTGAGTTTAAAATTACTATTTTGAAGAACAGTTTCAGAGATTAAAGGCAGCTAAAGTGGTTATAATTACCCATCAACCTTTCCACTAGATCATGTAGAGTAAGGGTACTTTGAGATATATTTTGAAGGGGAGGTTCATATATGGTGTTAGAAAAGAGTTTTTTGGAGAAAAAAAAAAGTTGTGGAATCACCATTATCTTTTCTGCGGTTCATTATTCACAGCTTAAATGAGAAACCTACAGGAAGAGGTGCACCTGCAGAAGGGATCAGTCATATAGATGATGCCTTGATCGATCATATATTTTCTCAGGTCGATTTATTGTAGTCAACTGATTTGGTTATCTCCTTGTTATCCTTATGGAACCCTTTTATATAAATTACCAGATAATCACTTATATTTGGATTTTCGTAGTAAAAGTATCATGTGTATACATGACAACAAACATTTCTAATTAGTTGCTGTAATTAGATGTGGCAATGATCTTAAGTTAATTCTCTTGGATTGACATAAAATCTAATCTATCTTCTCTTGTCAAAATGGTGGAAGGTATGTAGAGTTGCTTCTCTTTGTATAATTAGTATAGTTGATATGGTAAGTGATTCTTTATTGAATCTATTATCCGGTGCCAATGAGATGTTCGGTTGATGAGACTGTCAACAAATGGATTTTGACAAATCAAGGATTGACTAGATCTTAGTAAATTTTATTATGGGACTTTGAAGGTGGAGCATGCTTGGATTTGGGAAGAGAAAATGAGGTAGGGAACTTATTCTAGAAAACTTAGGTCAAAGTTGCGAGGTAGGGAACTTATTCTAGAAGCTTGCATAGATTCATAATTCTTTTTTACTTGGTATTATGATGACATAGGAAATTACTCTAGCCCATATTAGTGAGGTATGACATGCTTGTTATACTTGTCGATACTAATGACTGTCTTTAGGGAACTTTTGACTATTTCATGAGTTCTTTCAGCCAAAAATCTTCTGTAGCCAGACATCTTTACTTGATTTATCTGGTGAAAAGACTTGTCCGATAACTCTTTATGAAACTCGTACATGTTTGATGTGATATTTTCCTTGTATTACTGCTGTCCTGCTTATTCATCACCATGTCCATTTTGCAGAATATATTATTTAGATTTGATTTAGCAGAAATAATGTTTAAGAAGTCCCCAGTTTACTTTTATTCTTTTCCAATATTTTATTTGCATATAAACCTTTGGTCAGATGGGAATGAAATGACATTGAACTATGTACAAATAAGCAGATTATTTATACTAATGAACTGGCTACTTACTGCAGTTGGACAAAGCTGCACTGCTTGCTGAAGTGATCAATCACGTGAAGGAACTCAAGATGAATGCTGTTGAAATCAGCAAATGTTACTCCATTCCCTCGGATATCGATGAAGTAAGGGTCGAAGTTGAAGATGTAATGAAGGATGGCAACTTTCTAGTCAAGGCATCACTATGTTGTGAGGATCGACCAGAGCTTTTTGCAGATCTGAGACTTACGCTCCAGAGTCTACAGCTGAAGACGGTTACGGCTGAGATTTCGACTTTGGGTGGTCGAATAAAAAATGTACTTGTGATGACATCTGACAGAAATTATAACAATGCGGAGAGACAACTTTGCATGACCTCCATTCGCCAGGCCCTCAAGTCCATACTTGATAGAGTCAATTCACAAGCGGACTTTCTGCCAAGACCCTCATTCTCCAACAAAAGACGTAGGATCTCGCTGTTCGAGTCTTCAAGCTCCTTGCCTTGAGAAATCAATCCAACTTCAACGAGTATAGCAAAACGACACATGCAACTGGTATGGTGCTGCTGCTAGAGTTTCTCCTATATCTTCATGCTGTTGCAACACATCTCTGTAGATGTACCTTGATAAGAATCTCACAAAGATTTTTATGGAAAGCTTGTTGCAGCAGGTTTTCAAACGCTGCATCTGGTGAACCTCCTCCTAGAAGCTTATTGAAACTGCTGTATTGATGTGAGATCTTATACTTCCATGTATGTCAGGATGTTCTTGTATATAATTAGGCAATACATGAAAACTTTGTTGTGATGTTTCTATGGTACTGGTTTTGATCTCAAGTATCAGAACAAATCAAGAACGAACAGTTTTCCAAAAGAATCCATGTTTCCTTGGTGTTGATTCTTAGTAACATTTCACTCTCGACAGCCATCACAAAATTTGCTCGTTTATAACAGCAAGATATATAGCAGCTATAATATCAACTGTTAACGACTACACAATCATATATTATATCTTGATTGTTTAGGGAACAAAATGGAACCTCCATTTTATAATCCTTGCTTCTAAATTTTGTCTGGATGAATGATGTTCAGTATCAGCTGCAAAGAAATAAACACCCATTCAAATCATGAAGAAAAAGAGTGAGTTCGATCATCAGGAAAATTTCCAGCTCAAAATATTATTCATATCCTGTAGTGGAGATGTTAAAACTCTGATTGATTGATGAGAGGATGGTAAAAATACCAAAAGCATTTTAGGTACTTTATACATATAAATTAATTTTAAATCATTATCGTTCTTATTATCAAGCATAGTTCAATAGTGACTAATCTATGTTTTTTGAATGGATTTCAAATGTAAAAAGAGTTATATTATATATACTGCATTAGAATTATGAGAATACTATCTGCAATTCCCTTTTTATTGGTATTATACCTTTTTAATGGCCGACTTAGCAGCTAATCCGGTGCGGCAGCGTTCCCAAAAGGGTAGTCCAACGGTCGAAAAAGCCGGTCTCCAATCCCCAATTCCCCATTTGCCAGCTTCTCTATTAATAATGGGCGGGCTTCTTATACTCATAACATATAAACCCTAAACCCTAAACCCTAAACCCTAACGTATTCTTGATTTCACACTCCGACACCATCGCTCCAAGTCGAGTCGCCGAGATGCAATCTTCCTCATCTAAAGAAGATTCTTCGAGGGTTCTTGATCTGGTGCCAAAACCCTAAACCCCACATTCTCTCCCTGCTGTCCCATCATCTTGATTTGACGCTCTGTTCAGGTTCTCACGATGCAATCATTCCGCAATCTTCTCCACCAAAGCATGCTCCTCGCCGGAAACGAACTCTTCTCCGGTTCTTCTTGATGCGATGCTCAAACCCTGAAGGCCACACTTGCCCGCGCTTTCCCATCAAACCCCACCGTGACCCTGCTCGGGCCCTCAAGGCTTGATCTTTCGGTAATCCTACCCACAGTCTTCCTTCGTCCCATCGTCTTGGTCGATGCTCAGACCCCATCACTACGCTGTCCAAGTCATCAAGATGCAATCCTTCCGCAATCTTCTCCACCAGAAGAAGATTCTCCTACTCTCAAGAAGCGTGTTTGGTTCGCGTTGCCTCTCTTCGAATGTTGCCCAAAGATCGAAGCTACCATATTATTCGAGCTCCTTCGGTCCTAGAGATCGAGGATCGGAGGAAGGGTCTGCCGGTTGGTCTGAAACCAGCAGCGCCAGTGCGTCCGCCACTCCTTGGGCGTCCTACAAGCCCTTCACGGAGCAGCTTGAATCCAGAGGCGAAGAGGAGCCAGTTGAGTGGCAAGAAAAGAGGGCAAGCGGGAGAGGAAGCGGTTCTGGAGGGGATTTGGACGAGGGAGAGGATGAGCACGAGGTTACAACGTTCTTTGATCCCTTGGAGGGAAAGATGATGACAATTCCAGTGGTAGAAGAGAGGGATGCTGCTGTCCGCAGACAGGCAGAGAAGAGCACCTGCATTGAGAATTCTGAGCAGAAGAAAATTAGTGGGAGACCGCAAAGATTGGGGGAGTGCCAAAGCAAGGGTTTCCAGAAAAATGAAGTTTCTTTAGGAACCACCTCTATTGTGAAGAGGCCGACGGGAAAGGTGAAGGTTTCTTGGGTCTGTGAGAATTGTGGAGGGACCTTCGGACAGTGGTGGGGAACTTGTCCGACTTGCCAGACTGT
The DNA here is from genome assembly GCF_036884655.1 of Musa acuminata AAA Group. Classification (NCBI taxonomy): domain Eukaryota; kingdom Viridiplantae; phylum Streptophyta; class Magnoliopsida; order Zingiberales; family Musaceae; genus Musa; species Musa acuminata. The sequence goes on from NC_088333.1 coordinate 8,135,440, forward strand.
TGCCTCGGTTAAGAAGTTTATTGAGGCTGAGATCAGCAGGGCGAGGGGAGCTGAGGTGTCTGAAGCTGCAGTCAGGTCAAAGTCATGGCTTTCTCCGAAGTCAGGAACAATGGTCCCTCTGAGCTTGGCAGATGTGAACATGGGCCGAAACCAGTCAGAATGGAGAATCCCATTGTGAATCTCTCTTTTTGTCAATTTTTTGCTTCATTTTGTTGAGTTATTTCATTAGTATGGTACTTGTTTTAAACTTTAAGTGTTCCTTTCTGTTTCTGTATAAGCAACATATTGGTAGGTAGGTATAAATTAATGCAACTTTGGAAGATCTAAAGACAGAAAAAACAAAGAAAGAGTATGCATAAGGCCTTGGGGGTTCAATTGATTGACATAATAAGGAGAAAGTATATAAATGAAATGGGTTTATTTGCTGATTCAAAATGGAATCATGTGGAATTGGTTTATCTGATATGGTGTTAAGGCATCTTATTTAGCTTGGATGAACAGCCAATCTGAATTTTCCCAGTAGGTTGCTAGTAGGATGACAATTGTTACTTTTTCAGAATTTCTAGAAGGTTAAGGATAAGAGCAATAGTAAAGATAGCTGTACTGATTCTAATGACATACAGAGTCTGGGCTTGCTTCTCAGGCTTTCCTTTTCTTTCCCTCATGTATGAAATCTCTAGTTCCAAATCCAGTCCTTGTGCTTGAACATATGCTCTCTCTCTGAAATCCTAGATTTAAAACTAATTTGTCATCCTTGTGAACCAATTTATTTAATGCATATGTATTTGAAGCGTTTTGGTTAGAGGGCAGGTAAGTGTGGATACAAGCTTACTCAGTTTTGTCATGTTAGCTGCAGATAAATCTGGCAGCCATTGTTAGTCGTGCGACAAATTGCATGCTTGAGACCAACTTTGGGCATTAAACAAATCTTATTGACAAACCTACTAGGACAAGTACCATTGTTTACAGTCAAAGTTAGCACACTAAGCAGCATTTTTTTCTTGAGAAGCAAACTTTGAAGTACAGTTTCTTATATTAGAGAACTTTAAATGTTACGGAAAGAAGAAAATGGGAATCAGGATGTTTATTCATCTCTAATGAGCAATTTCTCAAATTTTTTTATTTCTTTTTTTACTTTCCATGTATCTACCATAATTTCTGCATGTTGTCAGTTTGATAAGTTTCATCTCCATGTGACAGCATGGTCTAGTTGTTTATATGTGGTTTGGTTTGCTTCTATGCTTTACATGAATTTGTCTGATTGCCTCTTAAATCTTAGAGGAAGGTAATGTAGAATGATGGTCCCTTTTTCCTGACGGCCTCTTTGAAAAATGTTTATTTCCAATTTTCAGAGAAGTATTCATGTTTTGCAGGTGGCCAAGGTTCCACTTCATAGTGCATTAGTGGCATAGGGGCATAAAATATAGTCATTTATAAACCAAATATTGACGAACTCCTTTGCTAATCCCAAGTAGGTAGAACTAGTTGTTATCGTGCATCTCAAAAAGCTTCTCAAAGATTTGACTGTTTCTTTATCTTTTCTGTTGATTGATTTGCTTAATTGTAAACAGTAATGTCAGTCTATAGAAGCAATGCAGACTTTGAATTACCCAAGTACTTCAGATGATTATGCTTGCTCTGATTGTTAGAAAGTTGTTCGCTCTCAGCTTGCCTTTTCATTATCTGGTGGTTCATTGTTTTCCCACATATATTTACAACAATCACTCCCATAATTATAGTTTTTATAGGACATGTTATTATTTGTGGAATACTGCTTTCATGAACAATTTCCTTGTTTGGAATAGTCAGTGTTATCAACTTGTTAGTATGTGTATGTGATTTGACAATCAGACTTGTCAATAAGAAAGCAGAGACCTAAGCATTATTACTGAATTTGACTATACTGAAGGGGTTGGGCAAAATCTTCTTTGAAATCATATTATCTTGTTTGGTAGTTTATCAGATCGAAAAAAAATAGGATGTTGATATGAGCAGCTGCTTATGCATATGTTTTCTAGGGCTGGACATTTTGGAATGGAGGTCTCTAGGGTGCTTGGTGGTGGTATTGTACCAGGTATGTGAACTTTAAACTACTATTGTTCTAATAATCATTGTCATGCATTCTTTTGCACTATTTGTTTTTTTTGTGGGGGTCTATTTTTAGGCCATCTCAGTGTCATTTTTATGCTGTTAGGTGTTAGTATATATAAATAGAATCACAATATTTGCATCAGCTGTCACTCTTTTCACATTTATATGATGTTCCTACTTTAACCTGGTGTTTATATCTTCATGAAAGAATTAAGACTATAGGAATACTGAATCTCTCTGTTCTGAGGTGCATAAGCCCTTACAGTCTCTGCCTTGGAAGATCACACGGTAGGATTAAGTTTGCTGTTGGAAAGTATCACTATTAACAATTTAAAAAATTTCTACATAATTATCTGATTATATTGATGTTTTAACTATGATATATGGGTTTTTTTGTTGATAAATTACTTTATATTAATAGATCTATTAGCTTCAATATAACGTGGAGTGCATAGATCTTTATCCATTATTTTTTAAGATGAGTAGTTTGTCATACTTCTAATTGTGTAGGATCTTTACTTTTAATTGGTGGTGATCCTGGTGTTGGCAAAAGTACACTACTATTACAGGTTTCAACTTCTTCCCTTGGTTGAAACTGAACTTGCTAGCTATTTTATCTTTTAACAAACATGCTACTGTCCATATATTTTTTAAAGTGTCTTTTTTTAATCCTGTTCTGTTTAGGTTTAATATGAAAATTTGTTTGTGATTATGAAGATATCAGCCATTCTATCTCAAGGATTCAATTTTAAGGGGCCTGCTCGAGTTGTTTATGTCTCTGGGGAGGAGGTAGGTAATAGTTGTGTTTGTTTAGTTCCCTGACTTTATACATATTCTTGTTGCATGGAGTCTTTGTGATTCAATTTATCTATAGTGTTTGACAAGATTAGCATTGTGATCATTGAAGCCCTTCTTTGAGTCTGATTTTGTGACTAATCTAATGATTCAAGAAGCCTAATGATCCAAGTCATATGAAGCCATTATAATGTGGCCATAGAGACTATAATACTGTGCTATTAGCAGTAGACCGTGAAAATCGTATACACTCTGTTCATTTTTTTCTGTGTAGGATTAATATGATTTCATAATCTCCTCCACGTAAACCTTTGATGCTGTCATTAAGTAGCATTCGCTATGGGTGGCAAAATGTTCTTTTGGGTTTTTTGTTAAGACTAATTTGAGGAAACCTCAATTCAATTCTGAAAAGTGTACCACATCTTGACACATATTTATCCACACGGAGGGGCTAACTAAAATGTGATTGGTTGTCGATTGTTCACCATCAACCATCATATGGGTGCTCTTTAGGTTACTTTATGGAAATATTAGCCATTCATTCTTAATTGCGAGGGCTCTGTAAGCATACTCATGATGAGATTTAAAAAAAAAAGGTGTCAATGTGGTAAATATTTGGAAAATAGATTCACTTCTTGATAATACTACTATATCTTAATTTTATGATATGGTTGATGCAGTGGCCTTGTATCTGTTGATTTCTTTCACTTTGGTCCTACTCATGGTTACTGATTATTATATTCATCTTTTATCATGCCTCATATTACATGCTGTTCTATCTTTTTAACCTGATTGTGGAATTATGTTTACTTGTCAACTTGATTGCTGTTGTATGTATATAACTCATCTTTCTGGCTGTGCAGAGCATTGAACAAATAGGGAACAGGGCAGACCGCATGGGAATCACCACAAAGGATCTTTTCTTGTACTCAAGTACAGATGTTGAGGTGCTTGCTTTTAGATCTTCATTTTCTAGCTACTTCATAGTTCATTCTCTAAGTGCTATAGTAGTGTGATTACATCAGATGGTGCAGATAGCTGCAGTCGAAGTTGAGCTAATTTTGTTAGGATGCAATTGACTAGAAGTGGAATATATTAATGTTGAAATACAGAACTCAGAGATGACAGAAAGAGCAAGTTTCCTACACCATGAACATGTAGATGTGATGCTTGTTACTTCTCAACTTTTTATTGCTAATGTAACAAAAGAAACAAATATGTACCAAGGTTCTAAATTTCGAATGATACTGCTCGTATCGGGCGGTACGTACTAGTTCGCCAGCAGATTGGTACGCGGACTGCTTGCTATCGAGTGGAACACTTGATATAGCCCTGTATCGGGCGGTAACGGTCGAAATTTCAATCGTTACCGCCCGAAATAGGTCGGTAACAATCGATTTCGATCGTGATCGCTGGTTATCGGGTAGTATCAGCTTGGCTGCGGTGAGGGAAGAAGAAGCGTCGAGGAAGAAGTAAGAAGAAAGAGAGCGTTCGAAGAAGAGAGAAAAGAAGAGGGAAAATCGGGAGAACCTCGACATGTCCCGATTTGGCGCCACTCTCCCTCGCGACCCCGATTCGCGACCCCGATTCAAGAGCTAACGGCCAAGAGGCGGTCTCTTTCGTTGCCTCGCCTGCGATTCTACGGCTTCTTCTTTGTCGCGTTCTTTGTCGAAAGTCGGAGATGTCTGTAGCCTTTGACGTCTTCGCCTAACACCGAAGATGAGGAGATGAAAGAGATCGCGTTCTTCTTGTTGTCTGAGGCGACAAGGAGAAGAGGAGGCAACGTACGCCTCCTTTTTAGTTTTTTAAATATTATTTTAATATTTTTTTATAGAAATATATATATATATATATATATATATATATAATATTTAAATATACCGCTTGGTATGTCTTGGCATATTGTTTGGTCCTGAGCAAAACTTGATACACCGATACAACACGAAATTTCAATCTTTGATATGTACCATGTCTAGTGTATTTTTTTTTGCTAATTAAGCAACTTGGTTTAGACTTTAGAAAACAAAACTATAACTAATTAGCTTACACATATCAAATAGCTGAAACATATTACCCCAATCTGTGTTGACTTCACCGTGCCATACATAAGAAAAGTTTCTCTCATGTAAACCCAACACAACCAAGCAGTAGTTTGTCACCTATATAAATAATGGAATATTAAATACAATGATTGTAAGCTTTTCTAGTGATTGTGATAGGCATGCACTTGCATGATATTAAGCGGTTAAGAATTGGCATAGATGTCATTCTTTTATGCCTCTGATGAGTGGCAACCTTTACCCTGAAATTTTTATCTATGATTTAATTTTATCTGGTTAAACAAATTAATTGATGAGCATTTGTGTATGAGAAGTTTTTTAGACGTGTTCAGGTTAACATTCTCCAATATATAGTTAAGTAGTTGTATACAGTTCAACCATGGATCTTAGTATCCATTACATGAAATTTACAGTGGCACAATCTACATCAACTGACCCAAAAGTATCTTGATTTTATTGCTGGAGTGGGATTCACATCATTAATGTGTCCAGATCCGTACTTTATGACTGATCTGTTAGTCATATATTTGGCATATGGCTGAGTTCAAGGTACTGTTGAGTGTTTCTTATCCCCTTGGAAAAAAGCCTATATGTATAACTTATTATAGGTTAAGCATTTTTTTAACATAAATAGGATTTATTAATTTGTATTTTGGATCTTCTAGAATTATCTTGTAAAATTATTTTATTTGATTTTCGATGGTTGTGAAATTAGTTTTTAATCTTGACTCCTGTATATGATATGTATGTTATAATACCTAAAGGCCATAGTTAAGATCATTATTTTATTTTATTCAGGTAGTTTAGTTTCTATTTTCTCTCAGTAATTTTTTTCCACATTCAATAGAGAATGCCAAGTCTTGTTCCTATTATCTGGTATCAGAAAGTGATCTTTCATTACAAACTTTGCATTGCTCTACAAGGATTTCTATGTGATCTGGATCTTAATGTATTAACCTGACAGTTTTTTTTCATCTCCATTGTTGCTGAGGATTGAGCTTTACCTGTTTTCTATACATATAATTTACATGGGTTTGCTGTCATTCTGAAGGAAGTCTCATGCTGCTATTTTCAGGCATCACTCTTAAACTGACAGTATCTTCAGACAATTTTTTTACTATTTCTCATGCTGCTATTTACCAAATAATTTTGTGTCCTTTTTGGTGGTGACTATTCAGTATGCTGATCTCTCACCTCTTTCAATGTTAAATTTATCATGATGATTGTCCACTGACCCTTGCTATTCAAAACAAGGTAATTCCATTGTTCATTAACAGAAAACTGATACCACTGCACTAGATCAGAAGCTGATCAACCCTATCTAAGCCTCTTTCAAAAGAAGAAGGATTGTGATTCCATTGCATGATCTCAGACCTCTGGCTACAAGGTGGATTTTGAGGGGTCTGAAGTTAGAGGGTTGAACATGAATCAGTACTTGTGGCATCTTTGATATATTAAAGCAAGGACTGAACAAGAGAACAACTCAGATGGCATCTATTAAGCTTTGATTTTAATGACAACGGACTAAATTTAGATGAATTTCCAATTAATTTCCTTTTTATAATAGTGTATTATGTTTCTTAGTTTATTTAGTGATTTTTAGTTATATTCTTCTGTTATTTTCTGTAGGTTTCTTAGGGTGTGCTTAGCCACCCTTTTTTTGTGTCTACTGGTGTCCGAGACTCTCATTATAAATCTAGAATCAGTTGAGCAAGTTATTTGTTATTTGAGATTCATTTTCTGTGACTTATAAGTTCGTCTTTTATTGGGATTTGTGTGGTGACGGGATCAGGTTTTTCCCTCATATATATATATATATACATATATACATATATACATACATACATACATATATATATACATATACATATACATATACATATACATTTACATTTACATTTACATTTATATTTACATTTACATTTACATTTACATTTATATATATACATATACATTTACTTATATATATATATATATATATATATATATATTTATTTATACACACACACACACACACACACACACACACACACAAGCTTTGTAATACCAAATGAGACCACTCGTATCGGGCGGTACATATCGGTCCGCTAGCAGATCGGTACACGGACTGCTTGCTATCGAGCGGTATCGTTGATTGGGGCTTATTGACGTTTTCGCTTTGTTATCGTCTTAAATCAGACGGTGACTAAGGGAGAAGAAAGAAGATGGAGAAGGGGAAATAAAGGGATAAGGGAGAAAAAGAGAAGAACCCGGAGATCGGCGTTGCTCTCGTCTGTCCACGCCTTCTCATCCGCGTGCAGGGAGAAGAATCGTCGGCATCACGAGGAGAAGAGACGTGACGCCTCGGCGAAAACCATATATATATATATATATATATTTATTTATTTATATATATAAGGCGACGTCGTAAAAAACTTTTATATATATATATATATATATATATATATATATATATATATATATATATATATATATATATATATATATACTGAGTGGTATACTAAAATATATCGCTCGATATACAGTACCATATTGTACCGAGCAAATATCGAAATTCCTGTACGCTACGAAATTTTAATCCTTGCATATACATATATATATATATATATACATATAAATAAATAGATAAATATATGTATATATATATGTTTATATGTATATTTATGTATATATATGTATATGTATATATATATGTATATGTATATTATGTATATATATATATATATACGTATGTATATGTATATGTATATTTGTGTAAATATATGTATATATATATTTTTAGGATCCCTTTATTTTTTAAGTTTTTTAATAATGTTTATTGAGTCTGTTTAGTTCAGTTAGAGTCAGTTAGAGGTTTATTTAATATTTATTTATTATTGGAGGCCAAGTCCTGATGGGCTCTGGGTGGAACTCTATAAATAGTGATGTAACCGTTTCTCTTCGACGGCGGACAATGAAATATTGTCTCCAAAGGCATTGAGTGATCAAGGAGGTCTTTTGTCAAAACCCTAGGAGGTCAATCTTCTCGAAGTGATCAACGAGACCGATCCCCTCGAAGTGATCATTCCCTTTTCTCCCCTTCTCTAATGATAAAACCCTAGGGTCTTATCATATATATATATATATATATGTATATGTATGTATATGTATGTATATATGTATATGTATGTATGTGTATGTATATATGTATATATATATATATATATGAGAGCTTGTAAGGGCTAATACTCATGTCTGGGATTTTTTTTTGCTTTTATGTAATAATGATAGAGTAGATCAGTAGAAACTTCTCCCCTCTTCTCTCTTGCTCTCTCTTGGGGGGCTTTTCTTCTCTTTTAATTGGAAATTATGCTGATAGAACTATGTCCCGACTCCCATCAGATCGAAAGATTATCTGTCTTTTTAGATTATCTAGCAAGGAAAAAAGATGGTACTTAGTGCTTGAAAATGTAACTAAATTTCACCAAAAGTAGGATATTATTTGAATTTGTATTAGATGAACAATTCATTTTATTTATCTCCAGGACATTCTAGAATGGACTAAGTATGGGTTTGTTTTGGTTAAATTCTTATAAATGGTGCTTGTTTTTATTTTATATTTCATTGATGTGATGATTTCTTGTTCTTTTTTCATTTATTTTTCAATTGAATCACATTACATTGGCTCCATATTTTTCTGCTGTGCCAAGCTACTATAGATATGCACATGATTGCTTTAGCTGATTTTTAAAATATGCACCACTTACCCTTTATTGTAGCTAAGTATGGGTTTGTTTTGGTTAAATTCTTATAAATGGCGCTTGTTTTTATTTTATATTTCATTGATGTAATGATTTCTTGTTCTTTTTTCATTTATTTTTCAATTGAATCACATTACATTGGCTCCATATTTTTCTGCTGTGCCAAGCTACTATAGACATGCACATGATTGCTTTAGCTGATTTTTAAAATATGCACCGCTTACCCTTATTGTAGCTAAATTACTAATGTTTTCTAATGGAACTTGTTTTATTGACGGGAAATCTGTAGGTGGAAGTATATGATAATCTTTAATATTGTTGATAACTTTTTTGTCTTTGGTACAATTGCAGGACATTTTGGATAAGGTCCAAAATCCTCCCCCACAAGCTCTTATTGTGGATTCTATTCAGACTGTTTATTTGAGAGGAGTTACAGGAAGTGCTGGAAACATCATGCAGGTTTGTTCTCAGAGAACCTAAAGTTTTTTCTCTCTCACAATCTATTTTAGCGAATTTTGAATTAGTCTTGCAAAGCAAAACACACTTAAACTACACCAAAGTTGGCTCGTTGGGCACCTAGGTCTCTACTTGCGGAATGTATGTTGCCATTTAGTGTGCCTAATTTGATTTTCTACAGAATGATTGCCAGCTTTACCTCACTGGTATCCCCCATATGCCCAAATGTGAAGAAACTTTAGTAAGCACATACTGAGGATGAGTGTTGGTGGTCATGGTATGGTTGTGCTTTTGCAATCTAGGTGATCATTGGTCGAGTCACAAAAACAACACTTTTGTTTGCTGAGATAAGCTGTGCATGCATTGAGGCTCCTGGTAGTGTAATCAACTAGTGCTTGTATGCTGCCTCACCTCACTCGGGCACCTTGATTTGGTTCAGATGAGTGTCTTCAACTAGTCGTGGCCTAGGCGCATGCTTTTGCCTAGGTGAGCACCTGAACTAAATTACTTGGGGCTGAACCTAAAATCCTAATTTGGGTTCAGTCTCATTGATTGACTAAACCTCCCCACCCTTGCGACCCATACAACCCTAGATTGCGATCCTCTTTCTCCCTCCGCATGCAAATGTGGTCGACCAGCAGTGCATTTCTCTGTCCTCTCTCTCTCTCTCTCTCTCTCGCTCACTCGCCAATGTACACCCTTGTTCTCCTTCCATCTCATTGTTGCTCTCCCTCTTTCTCCTCCTTGGTTGCTATCCACCCCCAATCGCGCCCCCCTAATAGCCCTCCTCCCCTCCCTTCTTCTTCAAGCTTGTCCTTCCCCTATTGCGCTCCCTCTTTCTCCTCTTCCACTAGAGCATCAAGACAAGCCTCCTCGATAGCCCCCTCCTCCTTTGTTGCCCCCTACCGAGCCTCCATGATAGCTCCTTCCGCCTCTTCCATGCTTCTTTCCCCCTCCCTTCTCTCATTCCCTTTCATTGTTGTGCTCCCTCTTCCTTCTCCTTCATTGTCCAAGTTGACTCTGCTGTCAACCCTCTCCTTTTCCTCCTGCGATATCCATTCTTCCTTCTCCCTTCTCTATGCTCTCCTTCCCTCTCGCTCTCCCTCTTTCTCCTTTTTTGCCCGTCGAGCTTCAATAGCTCCTTCCTCCCTACTTCCCTCCTTTGTCTATCATTCTCTGCTTCTCCTCGATAACTCCCTTCTCTTGATAGTGTCCTCTTTTTTGCTTCTTTCTCTCAACCGCTCGCATTGGACTCCTCTGAATTTAATAGTAATGTTAATTATTGTTAATCATAGTTAAATTTTGTTAATACTAATTTATGAATTGTTTAAAAGATTGAATTTGTCATTGCTTGTATTTTTTATTGTTAATGCTTTAATAGATGATTGAATTTTTTATTTTTAATAGATGATTAAATTATTGCAATTCAATGTTTTAATGGTAATATTTTGAATACGAAATAATATGAAACTCATGTATTGTCTAGTTTTTATTTTGATAGTTAATTTTATCGACGAGTGCCTTTGTTAAGTTTGGGCGAGTGCCTAGTACCTCAAAAGTGTTTGAACCTTGGTGCCTTTTGATGCCGAGCGCCTTTGACAACAATGCCTTTGGAGGGAATCTCATTCTGGGATATAATGTTTTCAATTGGGTGTTCTTACAAGGTTGTGGTGCAAAAGGCTGAGTTGTTGAATGTTGAGATGGTGAATTTTGACCGTTTGATGTTCCTTGCTATGTAACATACTACACTAGTTATTTTTTACCTATTGAATAATTTTCGTAAAATTTGTTATGGTATGGAAGAGGACTTAAAACAATTAATTTTATGTAACAATTTATTCTTTGCAACTTATTGTTGTGTAGGCAAAGAGGAGAATGAAAGAGAAAAAACACATATGATTATAGAACAAATGAAACTTTCAACTTGAATACACTTCTCTTTATAAATTCACTTACCTGGTTTTGCAAAGATGCAATTATTTTTCTTTTTTTCTCAGAAGCAACTTAGGGAGAACTAACTGTTCACTATTCTCGTTGTTGATGTAGTTATGACACCAATGCTAAAATTTCAACCTGAATACACGTTTCTTTATAAATTCACTTACCTGGTTTTGCGAAGATGCAATTATTTTTCTATTTTTCTCGGAAGCAACTTAGCGAGAACTAAGCTGTTCACTATACACTTTGCTGATGTAGTTATACTGTAAAAGTAAATTGTCACCTGCGCTAAAATTTCAACCTGAATACACTTTTTCTTTATAAATTCACTTACCTGGTTTTGCAAAGATTCAATTATTTTTCTATTTTTCTCGGAAGCAACTTAGGGAGAACTAAACTGTTCACTATTCTTTTTGCTGATGTAGTTATACTGTAAAAGTAAATTGACACCTGTGCTACATTGTGACACTGTCAAAATTATATCCTTGAGATTGGAACAGATTCTGTATGTCAGGAACTATAATGCGATGAAAACCATGCTTCTGGAACCTTGGATGGTATAGCTATAGCCTATTGGATGATTGTTACCTTTTCTTTAACATAGTCTGGATAATGTTTTTAGTAATTTTGTAAACAACCTTGTATTGCTTTTCTGGATAAAAGGCATGGGAATGTAAGAAGAAATTGCATTACTATAGATGCTTTTTTTATGTTATTAAAGAATTAACTTAGGTGTTTTAGTTGTGTCAAGTTAAATCCATATGCTAAGGATATAAGTGAAAACTGATGCCGATGGAAGAAAAGGATTTTTGTGGTAGGAAATAAATATCGTTTTCATCTCCTTTTTCATCCTTTGTCATAACTGTGTTTTTCTCATCTCATTGCTGTGAAACAGGTTAAGGAGTGCACGTCTGCCTTTCTGAGATTTGCTAAGCAGACGAATATTCCTGTTCTTTTAGTAAGCTAGCTATCATCTTTTTCATGTATTATTGAGTTTCTGATTCTCACTCATCATGCATGAACCACAGATCCAGATTATGACAATATGAAAGCCCATAGAAGAATTAATATATCCTATCGTATCATAGTTTGGTAACTACAAGTTTTCTGATCCCCCCATTAATTCCATAAACAGCACTCCCATAATGATAACTTTCTGCATTCTGTTGCATCACATTATTGAGCTTAAGTATTGTATTTTAGTTTTTAAGGTCATTGCATGCAGAACTTTTGGATATAATAGCTGAGGACTGAAGTTATGACTTATGACTAATATGTCAGTTGACCATACTGTTGTTGAAATGCCAACCATCTGATGAGAAAACTGTCTGGACATGGAGGCTTACTAATTTTAGTAGTTCTAGAATTTGTTGGAACTTCTAAGCTTAATTGGTGCAACAGCTTACTTGAATGAAGAGTCTCAAAATTGGTTGTTAGTGTTTGGTCATGTTTAATGAATGCGATTGTGTGAAGTATCCATCTGGAACTTCTTGGATATACAGTTATAGTTAAACGAATTCATGGCATATTATTTTAAACTCAATTTTTCATGATAGGTTTGTGCATATACCAGGGAGTGCAGTCTTAGGTACCAGAGCCATGCATGGTCCACCATGCTGGCATGCTGGTGCACATGGTACATCAGTTTATACTATTGTACAAAGAAGGGGAAGGGGGAGGTGTTTGTATGCTGATACGGTACCTAGAAAGAGGTAAGGGGGATGGGAGAAGTTCCTGGAGGCAGGGTGGCAGGCAAGCATCATGCAAGATGTGATATCTGAAGTTTGTGTTCAAACCCTAAGCGTCTGCCTTAAAAATAAAAAATAAAAAGTATATGCAAAACCGAGTTCCTTGGCATATATTTCCTTAAGCATACATTACTTTCATGCATGTGTGACTGCATATATGTGAACCAAGAAAATGATTAGTCATCAGATCCAATGGATATATAATTTTATTAGCAGAACATTAGATCCACATCTGAGTTTAACTTAGGTTTACAAAATTCATTAACATATAATTCTGTTTGTTTCAGATTGGACATGTAACAAAAACAGGAGATATTGCTGGGCCTCGGATCTTGGAGCACATAGTGGATGCTGTTTTATATATGGAGGTTTGTGTCCTATTGCCTAGACATGTCAAACTATCATTGAACCTTGTTCTCTCTCTCTCTCTCTCTCTCTCTCTCTCTTTTCTTTCTTGGAGCTTTTAAATTCTGAAATGCTGTACTTTTATGATTAATAGTTTCAGAGAAATACAACTCTGATTAACTTATCCATGGTTTGCAGTGATGTTAATACTTATTCTAAAAACAATAATGAAGTCTGTCATCAGAATAAGGTTACATTCTTTGTTTAGTGTCATTTGAAGTCCATTAGATATGGATTTATGAACTAAACTATCATAGCTGCCCTAAGGTCCGACCTCTGGTTGCTAGGGTTCCTGCATTGTGAGATGGGCATCATGCATTTTGTTTACTTCTACAGTTAGAGCTTCTTACATTTGACATCTTTGGAACCTGTTTTGCGAGTGTTGTTTATTGGCTTCCCTTTTGTTGACTAACATGTGGCTACCATTCTAGTTTTTCTTTAGTCCATCTAACTTAACCTTAATCAAGCACATTTGTCTTTATCTTTTCACCAGGAAAATTTAAATACTTTTAATATAACTGAGCATATCGCCTTATAGAACACACTGGCAGTAGATACACATAACCAATCTGAAATAATTTGGTCAACATGGCTTGTCATTATTGTATTACAGGAGGAAGACTTTTGTTAGAATCTTGAAAATGATATGGAGATTTAATAGAATTAAAAACAAGTCTTTTTAGATGGTTGGTTTGGCATTATATATAATGCACAATCAAGGCAGTCTATATGTGCTCTGCTAATACCATAGATTTAAATCTTGATAGTACCAGCTGGCACAAACTGCTATTAGCAGGCTGGTGGTTAATTGATAGTTTTGCTCGATCCTATCTGAAATTGAACTTACGATCTTGTCAACTCAATGAACCTAGCGGTACATAGATCAGTGCCTAGCTGTAAGCCTATGTACAGTACAATATTCGGTTTTTTACGATTCTGACAACTGTCAATTGTTGCTTCTTCTTTTGGACTCCTGTTCCTCCTATTCATTCATGTTGCTGCAGTCTCCTCCTACATGTAAACATTGCAGCCTCTTATTCAGCCTTCTCTCTCTGTATCCTAAAATGGAAATGCACATGATTTATATGACAAAACAGTACGTACATACTTTCTGTTTATGGCGTTTAATAACTGTCACCGATTTGGTACAGTTGAAATTATCTGCATTGTATTGAGGTGGCAATTTGTTTTATAAAATTGCTTTCAGAATTTATTGTACATGCGTTATGATGGAAAAATTATACCATATTTCTCTAATTTGCAATCATAAATTTAATGGAATAGGGTCTCTGTGTTATTAATTTTATATGAATAGCTCATTTGTAGATTATGTGCTAAGAATCTGTGTTGCTACAGGGCGAGAGGTACTCATCTTATCGGCTTCTCCGTTCTGTGAAGAACCGCTTTGGTTCGACAGATGAGGTATCATACACATCTTAAGTAAAAACTTTAATAGTTGCTTTTCTTCTGCTATGCAAGTAGGTAAAAAATTTAAGTAAAAACTAATCTTAAATAGTTGCTTTTCTTTATAATCGTATTAAGAGACGTCCATCAGTTTCACATCATTAGTCACAACAACCATACTTGCCCTACCATGCTGATATAGTGATTGGTGACCCGATTATGCTTGGACCAAATTGTCATGGTTATTGCTAATTTGATTCAACATTGACATATAGTATATCGATATCAAATGTTGAGAGAGTGATATCATGTATGATTTATCATGATATTAATCTCCAATTGATTTGATTCACAACGTTGATCCATTCCCATTTTAGCAAGAAAATCCTTTTGGTCAGTAGCTACTAACAAGGTATGCATTGCTTGCATAGTTATAAGTTCATGTATTTACAAGTTTTTTGTTTATATGTAATGCATGTATCATGTACTACATGGATTTTTAGATTTCTTTTTTTTTGCATGAGTTGTTGATGTATGGTTTAGAATGGATCTCAAACCGTATTTTGATTCATTATTGAGGTCAAAAAATAAAAAAAACTAGTTTTATTAATGGTTTATTGGGCCCATTAACTAAAACTGACACAGGATCAAACTTTGCCAAGACATGGTACTGTGTGGTACTTGTACAATGCTGGTTCACTCTGGCTAATGACTATTGATATTGAACCAAGATTTTTATCCATAATGCATTGTGTAAATTCTAATGATTTAAAAAGCACTAGGTACCAAAAGCCACCAAGGTCCAAAATGTTGGAGGTGCTAGGCGTTCTGAAATATTAAAATATAAAAAAATATAATATAACTGATAAATAGAAATTACCAATGCTGAAATCTAAATAGGGACTATAATATGATAACAGTAGTTAACTATCTTCTGTTAACAGTAGTTAAAGGAGAGAAAAGAGATTGATGGTGGAAAGTGAGGAAGGAAGGAGAGAGCGATGACGGAGGAAGCTTCAGACGATGGCAACGACGGAAGAAGTTGCGGACGACAACAGTAGCGACGGACAAAGCTTTGGATGGTAGTGGCGGAAGCTACCGATGGTGACGTCTGGGTTTGAGGAAGCTTTATATTTGTTTGTCGTTGGCTGAGGAAGCTACGGTCCTCTCCCTCAACGGCGGAAGGAGCTACAAATGGAAGCAGTGGCAGTGGAGGGAATTGCGCACGAGAGCTACACCTTCAGACTCATCTATAGGCGGTAGAGGTAGCGTCAGTCCTACGCATTAACGACGGAGTCAATGGCAGAGGAAGCGTTGGTCTTGTGCTTCAGTGACTGAGGCTGCGGCACAGACATGGTGGAGGCAGAGGTTGCACTAGTGTTTTTCAAGGGGCAAGGGGTGGGTTTTGTATGTAAGGTAACTTTATGTAGCTTTGTTGGTTCAATTGAACCAACTAGCTATTGTTCAATCGAATCGGAGGCGCTCGGATTGCATGGTTTTAGTCGAGCGCTCGTCCGAGGCACCTAGGCAGCACTTCACTAAAGCACGTCGCCTGGCAAATCTACGAGGCGCTTGAGCCTCGCCTCGCATCACTCGAGCGCCTAGGCGAGTGCCTGAGCAGTTATTTAAACCCATGATAAATTCTAAAGTGAACAGTGCATGTTGATAAAGAATCAACCTATGGACTTCTTCATTTAAGATTAAGCTCTAATAGGATTCAAATTTTTGTAGAAAAAATCTTATTACTAGGAATTTGTGACTTGCGACACTCAATGTTGCAGTATATATTATTATTGTTAAAGTGTATTTAAATTGTTGTGACGCATAACGTAAAGATCCTTATGTTTAGCAAGTTGAAGTCTTCTTCAAGTCTAATATAGCTTAACATGTGATCAACTTTCTTCAACGATGATAGCTGGTTAAGCATTGATCGCAAGCTTGTTTGTTTATGTTTGTTTATGTCAGCTTGGAGTGTTTGAAATGTCGGAGTCTGGCCTGGCAGCTGTATCAAATCCTAGCGAAATATTCTTAAGTGATAATTTTCCTGACTCTGATGTATTAGCTGGACTTGCAATAGCTGTGGTCGTTGATGGATCTCGAACTTTTTTGATTGAAATCCAGGTATGTTTGATTATCGGAACAAAAAATGGTAAAGAACACTACTGGAATTTAGTACTTTTGTTCTGTGGTCACTTTGGTTGTTGTTATATTAGACAACGCAAAAACGTTGCTCTTTTTTTAAGGTGAAGCATAGGAATTATGGTTTCAAATACTTGCTGGTTAGCAAACTTGTAATGCATATTTGTTGTTCACAACATTGTTAAGTTCATATTTAATTTGTCAATAACATTCCATTGTTAGCTTCAACGTTCAGCATGTTGGACCATCCAATAAATTGGTTTGACATAATAAGTTCCATGCTACAACATAATTCTTGTTAGCACTTATCTTGTACTGTTAGATCTGCCAATATTTTCTTTTTTCCAACATTTTGTAAGTTAATTTCTCATACAGAACATCTGATTCTAACATTTAATGATTCTGATCCGAAACTTGGAATCAAATTTCGGAATTTAGTGTACCAGACCTATAGCTACTGTACCAGTCATGGCATGGAACAGTACCTTGGTGGTCCATACTTAGTACATCAGTACATACCTTTCTTAGAAAAAAATGCTGAAAAAACAAAAAATTATCCATTTCAGGGCCTAAAGCGTCCTGTATTGTGTATACCGAGTGCTACAGGTTATGTAGCAGATGGAACAATCCCGTATTGGGTAAGCTTCAAAAAAAATCTGAAAAACTGAAAAAACAAAAATAAATCCAGTACAAGACCTATGACATCCTGTATTGTGCATACAGAGTGCCACAGGTCATGTAGCATATGGTATGATCCCTTATTGGACATGCCATCCAGTTTACTCTGGTCCCCACATGCCAGTACTGTACTTGTATTGCAAATCTACTTTGAATTCATTGCCATTTCTCCATTGGATGCATCAGAAAGGATGTTTGTAGGTTACTTCTTGGATACTTGTTCCTTGGAGAATCAAAGTTATAATTAATTGTTAAAAGTATTGGATTTGTAAGACACTTGGGAAATAATTTCTGGATATTTCTTGGAGGAACCTTTTCTTAATGTTAAAATCAAATTATAGTCAATAGACTATAATTTGAAAAAACCGAAAAAAATCTGTATTGTGCATCCTGAAAAATTGAAAAAACAAAAAAAAAATCCAGTACAACAGAAGCTATATCATTAGCTTTACGATTAAAATTCCTGGAGATGTGAGTGATTGAAGTTTGCTGGTGTTTGTTCCTCAAGAACTTTATGTCTGAAATGATGGACTTGAGGTACCAGGGGGTATCTTGCTGACCCTTCACAAAATTGACAACCGCTTGCGCATCAGTGTGGATCAAGATATTGTGCCAGTGCATGGACTCAGCATACTTGAGGCCATGAAGAAGAGCCATTCCCTCTGCCACGGAAGGATTATG
Source organism: Musa acuminata AAA Group (assembly GCF_036884655.1). Lineage (NCBI taxonomy): Eukaryota > Viridiplantae > Streptophyta > Magnoliopsida > Zingiberales > Musaceae > Musa > Musa acuminata. The sequence continues at coordinate 8,153,575 of NC_088333.1, forward strand.
GACCTTGCCTGTTGAGCAACCAATCGCCAGAGTTGCTTTCGATGATTATGTGAACACAATACCTAGACCTGCAGTTAAGTCTGGAGCCAAAAAAGATTCAACACAGAAAAGTAACAAATCAAAATTCTAGGAGTTCAGCCCCAGGATCCAGTTGGCTGTGGTTGAAGGGAAGGCTTCATTAAACAGAGCAAGAGCCTTATAAATGATGGAGTAGCTAGCATTTTGGTGGTTATGGAATCTGGCCTCATTCTCGTTAAGCCAAAGGCACCAAAACGAGTAGGAGATCAGCCCCACGATCCAGTTGGCTGCGGTCTAAGGGAATCCTTGGCCCTCCTCCAGCCAAGTGCCAGAAACCCAGCTGTCGTAGTATCTGAAACTCAAACCGGTCTTGGATTGCAGGAGGGACCAGAAGGTAAAAGCAACCGGACATTGCAGGAGAATGTGGTGGGCTGAATCTTCGTAAAAATGGCAAATAAAATAGCTTTCAAGTTGCTGTTGCAGTATACTGGAGAAGTATGTGTTTGGGAGATGGTTCCACAAAAGTTTCCAAAGTAAAAGTTTGATTTAGGGGGCCACTGGAAGCTGCCATAATGCCTTCCAGCCTTGCCACTCAACCTCATTACCAGGCTGACTTTCTGATATTGACAGGCTCCATTTGATGACAACAAACCCATGGGGCTAGGCTGCCAAACCCAAAAGTTATCACAGGGTTCACTGGAAACATAAATCCTCTGAATCCTTTCAAGAAGAGAAGGATGAAAAAGGAAAGCCAAAACAGAAACATTCCATCCGTTATCATCAAGAAGATCAATGGTTAGTGGACTTGCATTCCTTGTGATCTTGTGGAAACCAAGTCTAAAGGTAGAGGTGAGGTTGTTAATGTTCATTCTCGACCAAGAAGTGGCCTTAGGTAGATGATCAGCCCAAGGGTTGAGGTCTCCATACTTTTTTGTTAAGATGCGAACCCACAAAGAGTGGCCCTCTTAAGAATTGGGAGAATGCGCTTGGCGCAAATAATTTTCTTCACCAAAAGGAGATCGTGCAAACCAATGACTTAAAAAAGCGCTATGCGCAAGGTCCAAAAACGCCCGAGGCGTTAGGCGCTTGCCCGAGAGAAGCGAGGCACTAAAATATAAAAATATATATTATAATTAATAAATATAATTATTTAAATAAAAATATGATATTAAATTAAGAAAATCTTGCAAAATCACAATATCACATTAACAACGAGCAACGATAGCGGGAGCAGGAGCGACGAGCAACGACAGTGACAATAGCGAGCAATGACAGTGGCAGCAGCGAGCAGTGACAGTGGCAGTGGCAACGGAGAGTAGCGACAACGAAGAGGCAACAACAATGGAGAGAAAATGTCGGCGGTAGAATCACGAGCAGGGTTATGGTTGGGGAAATCGTGAGAGAGATGTTGGGAGGCTGATATCGATGCTTTAGTTGGTTCGATTGAACCAACTAAAGCATCGGGGTCGCTTGGTTTAACCCGTGCGCTCGCTTGAGCCCAGGCGGTGCCTCTTTGAAGTGCGTCGCCTGAGCGCCTATTGAAATCACTTCTGTAAACCAAGTCCTCCTTTATTCTTAGGACTAATGATGGTGTCAGAAATGTGGTAGTTAAATAACATCTGAGTAGGCATAGAGTTGATTACGAAATTGAGAAGGATAAGTTTGCTCGCTTGGGAAAAAAGACCCTTGTACTAACCCAAGATTTTAGACAAAGCTTTGTCAACAAAGGAGTTCTCGCAACTAGGTGGGAGACAACCTAAAGATAGATAGGCACCTAGATATTTCATAAGCCAAAGTCCTTTAGTGCCCAAAGCGTTGCAAACAGTGTGGTTGGTGGAGGGAGGACTGTGTTTAAAAAATAAATGTTGGATTTCTGTAGGTTAATTCTGAGATTTTTGAGATCATGGAAGGTATCGAGGAATTTGAGGACATTGACACGGGATTTGGAATTAGCACGAAAGCCCATGAGAATATCATCCGCAAACAATAGATTGGAGGTGATGAGGGACGATAGCATCTGTTAAGTCAAAGATAAACTGATATTGCAAAAGGGGGTCTCCCTACCGAATATGGGTGTTTGCCTTGAACCATTGGGAAGAGGTCCCGTTCGTGAGACATGAGAATGACGATGAGGATATGCAAGAATAAATCCAGTCCACAAACTGAGTTGGGAAGTTCATGAGAAGAAGAGAGGATCAGATGGCATCCCATGAGAGTCATACAAATGCTTTCTCAACGTCGAGTTTGAGAAGAACTAAGGGATTCTTGGCTATAAGGATATTATCATGAATATTGCTCCCTTGAATGAATGTTGACTGTTCGGGACTGATTAGTGCATGCAATAATGGCTTGATTCTGTTGATCCTCACTTTGATTAGGAGTTTGTAAATCATGTTACATAGAGCTATGGGATGGTGGCCTTTGATGACCAAAGGGTTGTCCTTTTTGGGGATATAAACCAGATGTGTATTGCCCCAGCTTGGTGGGAGGAGTTTGGACGAGTGGAGAAAAAGATTGGAGGATGCTGGGCTAGATATCGTCCCAGAAGGCTTTGAAGAATTCCACATTAAATCCATTTGTGTTTGGGCTTTTGCCGAAGCCCATTAGTAGGAGGTCAGAATGGATTTCAACAAAAGAGAAGTCTTTGCAAAGTTGTTGATTGACGAAGGAAGGAATCATGGGCAGAGGACAGGTGTACCATATTTCCATTTTGATTGACGAAGGAAGAAATCTTGTCAGGATCATGGAAGGAATTTCCATTTTCGTCAGTGATGGAGGAGATCCTATTCTTAGTGCGCCTAAAAGAGGCCTTGTGATGGAAAATTTTGGTATTTTTGTCGCCATATTCAATCCATTGGACCTTGGCCTGAGCTCATCACCTGAGGTGAAGCTGTCTATTGAGGGTCGTGGACTTGTGAAAGAGACACTAGAATAGAGTTTGTTCAAAATCAGTAAGGTAGTTAGTGGCATCTTTAGATTCAAGGTCAGAAATATCCCTTTGGGTGGCCTTGATCTAGTTCTCAAGGTTCAAATTGCATCAATGGTTCCACTTTGAGAGGGAGATACCAAGAGATATAAGAATCTGACGTAAGGAGGCCATGTTGTTGTGGGGACGAGACCGATGGTTGTTAAAAGCAGATTTGGACAATGTTGTGAATCTCTTTGTGTTCCAACTAAAAAGATTCGAAGTGAAATGGCCAAGGGCGATCGGACTAAGACCTAATCTTGCCAACTTTGATTGGTAAGGGGGTGTGATCAGAGTGGGATCTAGGTAAATGTAAAATCGAAGAGGCACTGAAAAGAGATGTCCAAGCATTGTTAGCAAACACACGATCTAATTGAGCAGAAGTCCGACGTTTACCGAATTGGTTATTACACCAAGTAAATTGATTTTCAGAAAACCCCAAATCAATCAAACCAGAGTGAAATAAGAAGTCTTTAAAGTCGAGCACAGATCTCATTATGGCAAAGGGTCAGTCACCGATTTTATCATTGGCAGAAGAGATAGCGTTCATGTCACCACACAAAAACCAGGGAATCTCAGAAAGACAATCAATTGGTGGAATTGCATTCCACAAAGATTTCCGAAGTGAAGAAAAGTTGCTAGCATTTATAGTACGTTTCTCTTTTTTTTTTCTTTTTGTTACATTGTTTGATTGAAAGCAAAAAATGATTAAGCCTATGCTGAATTCTGATTTGTCCTGTGGTTGGAGCTGACCATTCTAGTTCAAGATTACCGTAAGATGTCCTCCTCCACCATGGCTCCTCCATCTACAGCCTTCTGAAAAGCAGCTGCCATTTTGTCCACCAACGCGTCGAAAGTTAAGGAAACACAGCCGGAGCTGAGCCTTTGCCAGGTTACCCTGTAGGAGCATAAGAAGAAAAGAGGAAAAGCTCTCCCCGGTAGGGAGGGTGCCTCAGGGGGAATGAACGGGGCAAAGGGGTTGGAGATTCTTAATGGGGAAACCCTAGGAGACTCTAAAGCAGGGTTAGCCTGGGAAAGGGGCAAAGGGGTTGGAGATTCTTAATGGGGAAACCCTAGGAGACTCTAAAGCAAGGTCAGCCTGGGAAAGGGGATGGCTGTCTTTTCGATTCGTTCCCCCTTGGTCTGCAATGTGAAAGGGCACCGTATGGAATGGTGGCAGTGGGTTTCAATCTGCATCAGTACATATGAATATGCGTCTTTGTATCTTCGTATCTTGGTATTTCAATCTGCATCAGTACATATGAATATGCGTCTTTGTATCTTTGTATCTTGGTATTTCAATCTGCATCAGTACTTCATACAGTTTCCATGTGGCACACAGTTTCCATTCTTCAAATGACTGCAGATAAAGAGTAACATGAATTTGAATTTGAGCTGGAAAGCTATTTATTATTTTCTGTTAATTTCAGTTTTGCCACATGTTGTGCCACATGTTTCCATGCATTCATGTAACATTTCTGAGCTGGAGAGTTCATACATTAAGTTACAACCTAACTTTCTCCTGGCATCAAATCTAAATTCAGTAACCTTTCAAGCAAAAAGGAAGCAAAAAATATTTTGATACAACCATGGTACATGCCAACATACCATGTACATACATGTACTTCATTATTTCCTTGGATGCAACAATGTGGAGGGCAGGTTTATTTATGTTATAAGTACTGAAGTCATTAGGCACTTACCTAGGCGTTCAGGTTAGGCAAGGGGAGGCCCAAGCGCTTGGTAACTAATGCTACATTGGACTGGTACAGATCTGGTAATCAGACTTTTATTCCTTGAATGCAACAATATGGAGGATAGGTTGATTTATGTTATAAGCATTGAAGTTATCAGGTGCTTGCTATAGGCACTTAGGTTAGGAAGTGCGAGGCTCGAGCACTTGATAACTAATCCAAGCGGGCGCCTTCAACTAAGCGCAGCCCATGTGTGCAGCTGATCCTAGGCATCGAGCGGTTAGGGCACATGTCTAAGCCAAATCTAGCCTGGGTCGAGCCTAAATCAGACCTAACTGGAGTGGTCCATTGATTCTGGTTCGAGTGAACCAGATCAATGTCTTCGGACCCCAAAAGCTCCCTTCTCCCTTCTCTACCTCCTCATCCGCCTGATAGGTCCTCATCCTCCTCCCTCTTCCCCTCCCAATTGACAGCCACCATGCCCTCCTCCGGTGGCACCCTACTCTCCCAACCTGATAGCAGCCCTTCCTCATACCCCAACAACCCCCTCCTCCTCTGCCTCCCTGCTTGTCTCTCAATCAACAACATCCCCCCTCCCCATACCTCAATAGCCCCTTCTCCCTCCTCTGCCTATGATATTAATTTGTTAATATAGCCTGTGAATGTTTTAAGGGATTGGAAATGTCATTGCTACTTCGCATCATTTTGAATTGTCACTGCTTTATTTTAGTGATCATGTTTCTCAATATTAACATATAAATTTTAAGTTTTAATATTCACAAGTGACTCGCTTTGCTCAGATGAGCTCCTACTGCCTCGGGCATTTTGGAACCTTAGCACCTAATGCCTTTAGCTACACTGGTGTTAAGGGCTTAATTGTGTCAATGAGTTAGTCGGTTCCATTGGAACACCCCAGGAACTTCACTGCATACTATCTTCTTATGGCTAGAAACATTCAGAACAATGGGTTCAAAGTGTCTAAGAATATATAAGCATGATAACTGTGAGCTGAAATTGGGAACACTGGTGCTCTTCAATTTAGCAGAATAAAAGTTCCCAGAAATTTCAAGAGTACCTACTTTCTAGGTGTAGTTTGTAAACAATTCTAGGAAAGCCTTAGCTAGGCCACATTGATGTATAGATCCGAGCATGTGAATATGAATTGTTCATGCCAGGACATGGTGGCATGTGATGTCTTTTGAAGTTGCTTCTCTTGACTGTTGCATATAATCATCAGCAATAGCATATGTAGGTTAAATTCTAGCATTTGCTTCAGCTGTATGTGCTTCTGTGTCCTTCCTTCTTCTGGCTCACTTAATACAGCATTTTCTTTTTTTGGCAGGCTTTGTGCGTATCTGATCCTTCTTCAGTCTCAAGATATGCCAATGGGATAAAGGCAAGCAGAGCTGACATGATAATTGCTGTAAGTACGATTATGTTTCTTATAACATTTGTATTGTTGACAATTTTTCCTTGTTGTGTTAATATCTGATTACATTTTGCCTTCAATTTTAGTTGAGGTGGTTAATTGAAGATCATTCAATGTGCTCTCTATGTGACAGTATTTTATCATGAGACAGTTTTTATTATAAGGCACTTTTACATGAGATTTTTGTTTTGCTTCAATCAACAAGATGTTCTTACACATGGCAATCAGTTCTTGCATGTCAACTACATTGTCGGTCAGTTTGATTTCTGAATTATGACCAAATATGCAATTGGCGCCTGACTTTTATAAACTTTTCCTTTGAAGGTTCTCATGAAACAGGCTGGTCTGAAGCTACAAGGCACTGTAAGGCTTTCATAATTTGTCTCTTTTCTATTGTTTTCACTCAATGTTTTTTCTTATAGTGGTTTTGTAAAGGTGAATGAACTTATAGTGGGTTATCTAAAACTATAATAAAAAATAGAGGTGTCCGAACCATGACAAATGGAGCCCACATTGTGGCATTGTTGCATACTGGATTTTGCCAGAACAATGGTCATTGTTATTTTGCCTGCTGTTGCCCATAGCAAAGCTCAGTGGAGGGGAAAAATAATACTCTGCCTGTTCAACTGTCAACTATTAATATATATAGCTCAGTAAATAGACATGCTACAACATGTGCTGGATCATATCTTGGTGCAATACAATGTGTAGATGATTAGGATCTGAAATGGGCAGTGACATCTGAAGTAAAGTAAGACCTTTCCAGATACAACAGTCTATACTTTACTAAATAAGAGCTAAAGAAAATCATATTATCTCTTTTCTGTAATGTCCTTAAATTCAGAAGAAAATTCATCTCTATGTTGATAACATGGTAATGAAAAGTCCTGTAAAAGTTTTTGTTCTCTTTCCACAGGCGATCTTTCTGAATGTTGTCAGTGGGTTCAATTTGACTGAGACGGCAGGAGATCTGGCGATTGCGGCTGCGATTTGCAGCAGGTATGGCAGCACCCTTTCAGTTTGTGTTTTAAAGATGCTAGTGAGTTCGAATAACATTGTCAAACAAGAGAAAGGAAAATGATTGAATGCTTGGATACAGTTAACTTATAATTCTTGTGTTATTGTGAGTTGCAGTACATGGTCAAGAGTCTCTATACCAGTCCCTTGTTGTACTTCTATTAATATGTTTGTTTATATCAGTAAAACGATGTATTTAAATACCTATTGGCACCCTAAGGTGGATAGACCCTATATCAGATGGTTTGTTTCAGACATGTCCATCCGATCATGTGATACGAAGCCATCCTGAATCATTGATGATACATATAGGCTGTGATGCATTTGGGCAGCTTTCATTGCTTGGTTTCGTGTATCTGCAACTTATCAATTGCTTGCTTTTAAAAATATTCCTTTTCCAAGTCATGAAACTCGTGAACTATTTTATTAATCTGACATTTTTTAACTAAATGATAAATTGAAGTTCTTCTTTGTTGTTCAGCTTCTTGGAGTTTCCTATCCCTAATGACATTGCTTTTATCGGAGAAGTTGGCCTAGGTGGCGAGCTTCGTGCTGTAAGTATTGTTGACTAGAGTAAATATTCTATATCTTATGTGTTCTTGTATAGAAATGATCTTATCCAAATTTGTTGCAAAAACCCATTTAAGAGTATTGCTTGCACATTTCATTCTTCTGTATAATCTATGGGCATAATTGTGATTTTGCAGTATGGATTCATGTCAAATGTTGACATGGTACTTTCTGCATGTTTCGTACCCTCACGAACATTTGGCCAGCATATTTGGCATCATTGGCTTGACATTAGTTTTGTGTTGTAAGACTTGCATGTTAACATTGTAGGCGTTGTTGGCAATCTATCATCATAGTTTCTACATTTGGCCCATGAATTTTTACATCCCATGACAGATTGCATATACTGTTGTGCTTTGTACTAGCCCTACAAAGGACTGGTACGTGGGCTCACATGTGCCATCTCAGTTTATGTGGTTGTAGGTAGAGAGTTGAGACCATGATGGCCAGGGGAAAGGAGAGAGGAAAAACAAGAGGGGGGAACTAGAGGGAGGGCTGTGGACATTGTCCACAGTAACATGAGTGTGATAGACATAAAAGTGAGTGTTATAGGTTTAGATCCAGAAGTTGTCATTGCTAGTGGAAAAGGAAGCAGATAAGAAAGTGAGCGTGATAGATCCAGATCGAAGAGTTGTCATTGTGAGTCAGAAAAGGAACCAGATAGGAGAGTGAGTGACTCAAATCAGATAATTACAAGTGACCGACTAGTATAATTAGAATGACATTGCCAGGTATTGAAATCAGAATAATCTTGATTTTATTGTGGAAACTACATTGAATTATTAGCATAACCTGTTCATTGCATTAAAATATTGCCAGCCATTGATACCTCTCTCTCTCTCTCTCTCAATATTGTTATGTCTGCTGACTGCTTGAATCCTTGTGGAATAAAAGCCACATCATTAGTATTTGATTAATTAACATAGTAGTAGTTAATTATTTCATTTTCTACTTGGATTTCCGATGACACTTGTGTGCAGGTACCAAGGATGGATAAGAGAGTCATAGCTGTTGCTAAACTGGGATTTAAAAGGTGCGTCATACCGAAGGCAGCTGAGAGAACGCTAACGTCACTTAATCTGGAGATAACAATACTGGGCTGCAAAAACTTGAAAGAAGTCATCAACACGGTGTTTCAACCAGCTTAATCATTATGAATCTGGTTATTTGCTCCTATGGGCAGTTTTATACTTGTGACCACTGGTAAGAAAGGAAGCTGCAATTTTTCGTAAACAGACAGTACCAATGCTGTGGTCACAATGGAATTTTTGTACTTCACCAAACCATGTCTTTGTCTGGTAGTAGGAAGCTGCAATTTTTGTTCATTACGTAGAACGTAATGGTTGTTCATTACGTCAACGTCTTTGTGGTTTCTTCAGCGATGCAAAAACGAGATATTTCTTGTTTGGTTTCATTTAAAGCAAAGAAGATAGAGAAAACAAAAAAAAAAGGCATTTTGATTAAATTATTTAGGATTTGTGAATATCCACAGCTAACTGATACTTTATTACGCCCAAATTAACTGTCCCCGAGGCAAAACACAAAGTCGCATCTCAGGCGGCAGCCTTTTTATTTGGGTCCTTCTCGTTCTACCCGTCCAACAGCTGCGTCGGTGGCTCCTCTTTTTTGCATCCTCCACATCTTTGGAACTGAGAAAACTGGGTTGGTTCGTGGAAGACAGCAATCGCGCCCACATCCTGTCTGTTTCTGTTACCACCACCTTGTTCTGCACCCCCGTTATCCACTGCAGGCAGCACAGCAACGGATTAAGTGGGAGGAAGGCGTGCGTGCGTACGTACATTTGTCTAATCACGTGAGACCAGCAGCATACTGCACTGATTAAAATGTACTAACGTGAAAGCATGTCTTCCATTGACAGGCCCCACGGTGAAGCCGGTGTATCCTGCCATGGCACCATGTATGGCGCTGTGTGCTAGCAAAGTGCAGTAGATATTGTCGGATGCATTTCTTGGAATTGCACGGATCATGTACGTAGGATCTGCGACAAAGCATGATAAATTATACAACCAGCAGAACCCGAACCCACCCAGGGAAGGGAAAGACTTCGACAAGTCTGCAACAGACCTATGTATTTAAAATTTATGTGCATTTTCTTGTTTCTTTTAAAGTGGTCCTGCAGTAGTAGTAGTAGAAGTACTTGGAAAAGATGGAGTGAGTAGAGCTGTCTGTATCAATTACATGCCATATATCAACTGTTTAGTGCTGCTATAAATGATATATCAAGTCAGAATAAGAAAAAGACTCACCTTTATCTTCTGTGACAGCCACAGGCCAACATCGAGGAGTAGCTTATTACCGGAAGCATCTTGATGGTCGACGGATCGCATGCTTTCGACAGTCAGATCTTGGCCTGCGCCCTCAGCAACAACAATGACCATGTGACCGTTCTCTTTGAGCCGCTTCTCGATGAACTCCAGCAGCTCACCCTTCCCCTCCAAACGGAAAGGCGACTCTGAGATTAAGCAACAGTCCTGAGCAAACATGATAGATCAATTAACGCAACTTTTTTTGTTTTTTGGAGGAATGAAATGCCAATCCCAAGGAAACCCAAATTCTGCATAGTTTAAGCACAAGATTGGAATGATCAGAGGATCTGTAACAACACAAATAACACGCATTAAACGTACCACATCTCTGCTTGCAAGAGTGGCATACGTTGCAATGAACCCTGCATTATTAAATTGTTTGGATGATCGTCAGTAAAGTAAACAACGATGTAGTGAAATGCAGGTGATCATTATTCCCATGATCTCGTCGTAATCATATAATGTTCCAGATCAGTGATCAAGTCAATAGTATAGAGACACCATCAACTCACCAAAAGATAGACACTTCCTACAGTAAAGACTAAATGCATTGTTGCAATTGGAAGTTTGATGCAGATTTTGTTGGTATTAAGAACTGTGAGATGTTGGATATGGTTGTTCTGAAAAAAGTGAAATCTTCCAACTGATACATAAGCCAATTTTGTGCTCATCCTAGATGTTTACAAGCTAAGATATTACCATGCTAAAGAAATTACAGATTTCACATCAAAGTGGATATTTTGATGATTAGTATCTATAAAAGCTGCAGTCATGCTATGGTAGCATATATTTTATTCAAACATGCAACACATACTGTCAAGAGAGCTAAAGACATAATGGTAAACCAGGAGGTTACACGACCTAAAGACAACTGCACACTGAATACTAAAGTGTATATTTGGAGCACAATCAGATAAGTTTTATTACTTCTGGAACTCATTCATGTATCAGTTTGGTCTCTAACATGCATCACATTAACATTTTGAGGCAAAAGTATGTGATCGGAGTACCTACTGCTGATAATGCCTTCAGATTAAAGACCAACAGATTGGTTTGATCATGTCATTAAAAGATACATTATTCATAATGGCCAAATGGTGGAACCCTTTTAGATGCCTGAGATCAACATTTTTTCTTTTAGTAGTAGTCATATATTAGTTTAAATATGATCTATGATTGCATGCAGAAGTCACACAAGGATAGTTAAGAACTACAACTAACCGCTGTAGCGACCCATAAGCTTCACGACACCTATACCATTCTCAATGCTTTCAGCTTCCACATGTGCAGCACTTATTGCCCGTTGTGCCTCTTCCACAGCAGTGTCAAAACCAAAGGACTGATCAATTACCTGATCCAATAAGTGGTTGGTGAAAAAAATGGTTTAGGAGTAGTAATAAATATTAACAAACAACAACAAAAGGAAAGACATAAAATAAGATGTGAAGGATTCAGGGAATCAGAAAGCACCACAATGTCATTATCAATCATCTTAGGGATACCGGCAACTGCAACTTTGAGGCCACGCCTTTGTATTTCCTATAAAAATAGAATCTAATTACTTATATAAGCTCAAAAAACAAGGGCAAGGTTTTAAAAACCGGTTGATAGCGATACGTGACGATCCATATTTACTAGTATAAACCAATAACCGACACATGATCTAGTGACAACAAGTAATTAATTCTTATTTCTTCTTCAACTAAAACTGGATAATGTGTATCAGTAATTTATATTGGACAGAAATTCTAAACCACAAACTTTCTAGATCTATAACTAATCTATCCACATAATTACCTCAAATATGACCGATGCCCCCTTTTGAGTTCCATCACCCCCAAATATGTAGACCTAGCAAAATAAATAAGATGAATAGTTCTTTGTTAATATTGCAAAAGAAGCAAGACTTCTGAACATGGCTTATGAGGTATTTCATATCTTGCTGACCTGATTGATACCACGGTCCTCAATACTGTTGACTATCTTCAAAGTGTCATGACCACCTCTTGATGTGCAAAGGATCGTACCTCCCCTTTTGTGAATGTCATTGACACTCTTTTGTGTCAAATTAGTGGTGTTAGAGGAATAGAAGCCTCTATAGCCACCTAAACAGAATGACCGAAACATCAATTAGATGATACCTATGCAATGAGTTATGAGTAATGAGAGAATGCTTGAAACAAATAGAAAGCGATATTTAGCCTAAAGTATCATCAAGCGATGAACCACTTTATTCCAGTCACCTAGGAAACTCATCCAAAATCCAGTCATACTAATGTGCAGGCAAATTTCAAGAATTAATAACTTAAAACAGTGTAAGGTTTCAAGTTCATGATGAAGATATAAGCTAGTTTAATAGGTAAAGAACTTGACTATTAATAGCAAGGTGTCAAGATCAAATTCCTTTAAAAGAAAAAGGGTCAATAGATGATTTATGCCTTATTAAAAGGAAAAGAGATCCATGAGTTATATAAGCTATTGAGGGAGCAGAATTCACATTGCAAAACTGACCTCTATACCAAGGACTTTGTGAACACCATACATGTCATAATTCACATTGCAGAACTGACCTCTATACCAAGGACTTTGCGAACAACATACATGCCATATAAGCCGCAAACTATTTCTCCGATCGCTGTGTTAAGCCCAGGGCACAAGCCTCCACATGTTACAATGCAAGCATGCACCTCATCTGACTCCAAGTACACCTGACAAAAATATTCAAGAACACCCAAGTGATCAATTAAGATGATCTCTCTAATTTGACAGTTGCTACAACAGAAGATGGTGCAGAGGAACTACTCTTTGGTGTGGCCCTGCACGTCGGAAAAGCATCCCTCTTGGGCTACTCTTATGAACAACAATCTGTACCAAGCAAAAGAAAAAGGAACTTTACGCAGATAAATTCCAAGAACCAAATGATCTTTTAGCAACAGAGTTTTAGTGTCACATGTGCAATTTCAATTTCTGGAAGCGAAAGACTCACCTTCTGTGCCACGGTATCATTCACATCCACAAAATACTGCCTGCAATTACCAAAAAGATGAGTTTGGTGAATCAAGAATGTCCAGAACAGAGAGACCGAGGGAGGGGTAAAGATTACTTGACAACCGAGTAGGCTGGATTATCTTGCAGCGGATTTGGATAGGTCTGCCAGAAACAAATAGATCTTACTTCTGAAGCCAGTAAAAGAACGAAAACATTCATGATTTCTTGAAAAAAAAGAATGTTCCTCATCTCAAACGCACATCAAATACTGAAAAAAGAAGACCTAAAAGCAATTTCCAATTGACATCTTCCACTTCAAACACCAATCGAACCATTCAAGAACCCGCCAAGAAACAAAGCGTTAGAATCCAACAGATCAAGAAAGGACCCTCCGTTTCACCAGATTCGCTCCCACCCCAAACCCCAAAAGAAAGAAGAAAGGATCAAGAAAACCACGCGAGAGGGAACTCACGGGCAGATCGGGCAAGTAGTCGATGAGGTGGGGGACGTCCTCGAGAACGTAGCCCCCTTCCCCACGGACGATCTTGGGCGTTGTCTTCCCCTCCGACCCCATCCGTCACCGTCCCCGCCCCTGTTCCCTGGGAAGGACCTTGACCGACGAAAACGAGCAGAAGGAAGCAATGAGAGGCCGAGTCCGGGAGGCCGCCGCCGCTCGATTCTACCGAGATCTTCTTCGCTATGGGAGCATCAGGCAACGATCCCATCGAAATAACAGAAAAACAGGAAATGCGATCAAACGAGGAGGAAGAAGAACCGGGAAAGCGATCGAGGACAGGAGAAAGGCTCGAACTCGGCGAAGGGTTTACGGAGGCACGGCATATATAGGAGGAGGAGGAGGAAGGGGAGATCGATTACCTTTCTTGCTTGCTTTCTCCCTCTCCCCTTCGTTTCTTGATCTCTTTGGGTTCGTCGTGCCGTTGGCGACGAGAAGGGGGAAATGAGACCGGCAATAACTACCACCATGGAGTGAGTCGTTCTTAACTGTCGAAACTAACCTTGCCGTTTTCTTTTAATTACGTGTAATGCCACTCTCAGGTTGTGTCTTAAGTAAATAGTATCACTACGTTTTTTTTTCCTTTTTACAAATATGCATATATTTGTATTAGTGCTTCTTCTATGATAGTTTCATTGTTCATCCTAAAAAGATAAGATATAAAAGTGTCAATGTAGCAAAATGTTCTAAATTTTATCTAAAAACTTCAACTATGATTTTTTTTTCTGGTATCCAATATTATATATTTTTTTAAATTTGATTTTTTTTTAAAAGATATTGTTATTGGATGCTAATTTTTGAAAATATGTTTTTTGTGTTAGAATCTTATTGATGTAGAAAACTAAAGAAAGAATAGAGGATTCAATGAATCATACAAGAGGATAGGAAAGGAAATAATCAGATTCCTGCCTCTGGAAATCCTAAATAATTATATCGTGAAAGCAACAGTAAAGGCACAGAAATTAACGAATCTAATTACGATAGCAAAGGAAAGAAAATTATCAGATCCTAAAAATTCCTTATAAGTTCATGATAGCAACTCCTGGGTTAAGAAATCATGTCAAAGTCTTCTTATCTTCAAAGTATATGTTCTCTTTGGAGAGAGAGAGAGAGAGAGAGAGAGAGAGCAGAGAAGAGAAGGAAAGAAACTAAGATAAAGTACATTAGCACTGGGTGAGAAAGTACATTAGCACAAACTAAGATAAAGCTGCACCACCAAGTTTTATAATTCAAGATCATCCCTGGTGTTTGACAACAAAAGCTCAGAACAGGAATCACGATTTATTTACAAATTATTAATGTTCGAATAGGAAGAAATAGGCTAATTACAAAACAGGATAATCAAACCTGAAAGGGCAAAAATCCAGCCAGGGCAATGGAATAATGAAATGATGTTTCCATTGAACTTACAGATATGCGGGTCAAAAACGAATTGGAGCATGCCTCTCAGAATTGTTACCTCGGAAGCTCCCTCGCCCATTTAAGATATTACATGGCCAATTTGGTTGAAAGTCTGTGCCTCAAACAAAGATCTGTTAAACCATGTTTCTGTAGCTTTTACTTAGCTTACGGAGAAGAACATCCATGAATACTGATAGCAACTGTGTGAATGACCTTGTGTTTTTCCTGTTCATATGCATGCTGCAAGACCAGCAGATTATTATATTCTCAACTGATCCAGCCAGTAGTAACAAGAATTGAGAGGTAAAAAGACTTGGAAATTGATAGCCATAGTTCCTGCTGAAGTGCCCATTTTCTTTATGAATTAGATGGATGTGCTGGAACAAAATAGGTTGGTGCAGTCTTAACTTGCAACCAGAGCATGCAATTTAATTTTGATCATTGAAGTTGTCTACATATACAAAAAGCATATGGTGTTCATATATCAGAAGTTCTATGCATGCATATAATCTTTTTTTGATTAGTGGCAATGTCTTCAACAAAAGTCAATGGTGAGAAAAATTCCATGCAGCCAAGCTCAAATAGTTGGGATCTTATGACTTCTTGTGTTATCTCGAGAATTTGATAGCCGGAAGGAACCGATAGAAATGGTTAAATAATATACCGGTTATCTCAGTATCAATGTAAATTGGGCATCTAACAATCAAATATGAAATGCTAAACAGGGTCACCTTTATCCATATGTTTGAAAAAGGAACTCTACCATGAATGGCCCCAAATCGATCATTATGGAAAGAAGAAAGACCCTTTATAGTTTAACTGAAAACCAACCAAACAACCAAACTACAATTAGAGCATTTTACAGATAAGGACAGAGTTATCAGTTAACTAAGCTGTACAACTAATTACATATATAAGTCCATATTATGTAGTTGTTAATTTAAAAACCATGATTTCATAAATAATGGATTGGACAGCCTATCTGATTGGTTGAAAATTTCACATATAAACCTAAATAATAACTGTAGAGACCGGAACAAGCTTAAGATGTCAATCGTTACAAGAATATTATATTTTGCAAAAAGCATAATCATGATTGAACTTTTTATAAATTTCAAATATAATAAACATAACTTTTACCTAGAGGTACCGAGCATGCAGAGTCCTTGAATGTCAATCTTCCATGCTTTACTCCCTAGATTTGTCATTGTACAAAAACCATGACAAGAACCATTTCTTTTGTGAAATAAGCCGTAACTCAAGGGTTTTCTTTGACTAGTACTCAGCATGACAAAAGAAGGCCGACATGACTATCAAACATCTTTTAGGTGTGATCCTCCACCGGCACTATATCAAAATCGAAATCCCACACACGACTGTGTGACTTATCCAACATAATGAAACTCAAAACTGTTGCCAGGTGCATCCATCTTGATACTGGTACTTGAAACATTAATATAACAAATTGTTTGACTAGCAAACAAATGCCTAATTTGGTGCAAACAATCCATAACATATTGCTTACTTGTCACCTGCCTTCATTACCTTAACGGGCTAACAACCCATCCTGTAATACGACTCTGTTTGCGAACTCTTACTGCTTTTTGGGATCCACTCTCTAATCGTGCAAGTATTGTATAAGTTATTGAATCTGGCGTCAGCCCACGTTGCTTCATAGTAGCATACAGCTTAAATGCTTCAGCTGTGTTCCCACACCTCTCCAGACAATCAAGCAAAATGTTGTATGTTACAATGTTAGGAAAGCAACCTTGAGCAAGCATCTCATCAAACAACCTACAAGCCATCTCAACTTTATTGGATTTCCCAAAACATTCAATGAGAGTACTATAAGTAACAACATCAGGGTTCAATCCTTTTTCCTGCATCTCCATGAAACGCATGTGAGCTTCATCTAGGTCTCCATTTTTCCCAAGGCAATTTATTAAAGAATTGTAGGTGACTACATCAGGTTTACAATCAGTACTCTCCATTTCTTCAAAAATTTCAAAAGCCTTATCAATCAGACCAACTTTGCCGAAGCTTGAGATGAGAATATTATAAGTAAATATGTCAGGAAAATGGCCTTCTGCCTTCATCTGCTCATAAAGGGTGTAAATATAGGGTACTTGCTTAAGCTTACCAAGAGCTGAAAAAACCATGTTATACATGACAGTATCAGTGGTTATCCCTTTTTCATGTATTTTATTCAGTAATTCCATAGCTTCTGATGTCTTCCCTGCACTACAAAGAGTTTCAAGCATGGACAAATAAGCATCCCTGTCCCCTTTGTCATGGAAACTCCACATACTACAAAACATGCGATGGGCCTCACTTACATGGCCTAACTTACTCAGTGTCTTCACCAAGTAAGCATAAATTGACTTATTCATGAACTTGTTAGATACTTCCACAACCTGATCTAGCCTATCAAGTTGTCCTTCTGCTGCTAAACCATCTATCAAGACACTAAATGTGAATTCATTGGGTTGGCAATCATTCTCAACCATTTTGGAAAAAATAAAGATAGCTTTATCCACCATTCGATTCTTAGCAAGTGCTTGAATCATAGTATTATAAGAAATTAAGTTAAGAGCACATCCTTTTCTTATCATCTCTTCAAAAAAAGAGAGGAATTCATCTGTTTTCCCTATCTTTCCAGACATTCTGATTAAAATTGTGTAAGTATATGCATCTGGTTCACAGTGCCTACGTTTCATATCTGCAAAAACCTTGTAAGCCTGTTCAACCTGTTAAAGTGACTCAAATCAGACAAAACAGAAGCGAAAGGAGGCAACCGAAAGATATCTCTGAATAAAAAGAAGCCAATTGTTGAGATGGATAGACAAACACATATAACAGTGAAGGTTCTCATAAACAAAAAAATAATTAACAAGTTTTTTAAAGAAATCTGTGGAAAAGGAAAAGACAGAAAAGCAGTCAAATACACAATCAACCTTAAAGCACTATAATATAAATAGTACATTTATGAAAATGAATGTATATTTTAGCATCTACATCCTCATGTTCCTTTTTTGAGGTTTAGAATCAATCCCAACTATACTCTGACAACCAATATAAATCACTAGCCAACAACACATACTAGATGTAAACGGTATATGTCATTAGAGTTATCTTGTGATTGCAATGTGATGCCGAACATTAAGAATATAGTAGTCGCACCTTTTCAGCTTTGGCTAGCGCATCCACTAGCATATTATAGGCAAAGATATCCAATTTATATCCTTTCCTCTTCATCTCCTCAAAAGCCCTAAACGCCCGGTCCACAACCCGGTATCTCAAGTACGCCTGCATCAAGCACTTGTAGGTGTACCCGTTAAACTTCAATCCCCACTTCTTAACGAGTTCCAAGCACCGGTCCAGCTCTCCACCCCCGAGTATCCCGATCAAGATGTTGATGGTGGATATGCTTCCGTTCACTCCATCACGCTCCATCTCGTCCACGATCCAGCGGACAGTGTCTCCATCAACAGCGCCCGACCTGGCGAGGATGGAGAGGATCCGGTTGTAGGTGAAACAATCATGGTGGAACCCGGGGAGTGAGGCGGCGAAGCGGAAGAACTCGAGGGCGCGATCGGGGTTCCGGATGCACTTGAGAATCTCGCTGACCTCGGCGGGGGTGAGGGTGAGGGTTAGGGTTTGGAGGTAGTCGGCAAGGTCGAGGAGGGGGGCGGCGGCGGGGGAAGTGGAGCGGAGGATGCGGGCGGCGCGGCAGATGAGGTCGCGGCGTGGGAGGGCGTGGCCTCGAGCGTCGCGGGGGAGGTCCGGTGGGTCGACCTCGACGGCGAGGGCGCGGCCAGACGAGTCGACTCGGACGACCCGGCCGCTGTACGTCGTGGCGAAGGCGCGGGCCGGGGTGAGTAAGGGAAGACGCTTCATCGGTTTGTATCACCTCTTTAGTTGGGCGACGTTATATGTCCCGCAAGAGTGAGGTCGATTATAGATCAACGGTCCAGATGTTATGTTATGACGTTTATAACGGTATTAGATCGATTTGGATGTTATGATGGGACTATATATAATGGGTTTGGTCTTCTCTTTGTAGTGCACTGTGCCCTAAAACCCTCAGCTCATCCTCCGATTCTGTCGGCCTCTGTGAGGGAAGGGAGAGAAAAAGAGCAATTAATGGCGAAGAATAAGACGCTGATCGCCGTGGGGTTTGAGGGGTCGGCGAACAAGATCGGCGTGGGGGTCGTCGCCCTCGATGGCGCCATCCTCTCCAACCCTCGCCACACCTACATCACGCCGCCTGGCCACGGGTTTCTTCCCCGGGAGACCGCCCACCACCACCTCCGCCACGTCCTCCCCCTCCTCCGCTCCGCCCTCGACGACGCCGGCATCACCCCCGCCGACGTCGACTGCCTCTGCTACACCAAGGGGCCCGGCATGGGCGCCCCCCTTCAGGTCTCCGCGGTGGCCGTCCGCGCCCTCTCCCAGCTCTGGGGGAAGCCCATCGTCGCCGTCAACCACTGCGTTGCCCACATCGAGATGGGCCGGATCGTCACCGGGGCTGAGGACCCTGTCGTGCTTTACGTCAGTGGAGGGAACACTCAAGTCATAGCGTACAGCGAGGGAAGGTACCGAATTTTCGGGGAGACTATTGACATCGCTGTTGGTAATTGCCTGGATCGTTTTGCTAGGGTTCTTACCCTGTCCAATGATCCCAGTCCCGGATATAACATCGAGCAGGTTCAATTTTTTTCACTTGGTTTTCTTCTAAAAAAGACCTTTTTCTATGATTAGAATCTTTAAAAGATACTCAATTTTCTGAAGTATTTTCTCATTTCTTATAATACAACCGGTTCTTTTTTACTTGCTTTAGGTAATTATGGATTAGATGTTTCTGATTAGATAAGTTTGAGTTCTAATTTTGCATAACATATTTTCCTTTTTGTTCGCTGTATATATAGTTTTGAAATACTGACTCTGTGTGAAAAGTAGAGGTTCGATAGTAGTTACATAAGATAAATTTAGAAGATGGAATATCTTTCTGATAACTAATAACACAGCCACTTCGACTAAGCATGCAGAGAACCATCCCTTTTTTAGCCTTTTTGCCCAAACTGTCATACAGTGTATATGCCATGATTTTTAGATGAACTGCATGCTAACCTATTTATCTCTGGCAACCATGTACATGACATGTAGATGCAAATTGTTTATATATCATGTCCAGGATAGAGTTTGCACAAGCTTTGTCAAAGTTGGATACACTTTGTGACACATCATGGAGTGAAAGGATGAGCAGTAGTAAGATGAATATCTAATTTAACAACCTTAAAACTGTTATAATATCCTCTGTAAAACAATAAAAATTGGCAAATTATTTAGAAAAAAATTGAGATTATGAATTTGTTGTCACAGATGTTCCCCATTTTCTTAAAAGATAAGATTTTGTTCTTTAACTTAAATTTCTTGTAAGTTTTCTTGGCAATGGAAATGTGATATAGAGTGATTATATATCATTTCAAAAACTGGTGGAGATACCAACTTTATTGTCCGAGTCATTTCTGGTTTGTGATTTTGCACCCTAGTCTCATTGGCCGAGGCCAACATATAGTAATCCAGTGCAGTTTATGGGCCTAGTAAATGCAAGATATCATTACATGAGCCAGTGTTCTCATGTGGGAAGAAGACTGATTGATCATCATCTAATCTCTCATCTCTTTTGATTTATATGAGAAAGCAACTGTTGAACTAGATGGTTCCGAAGGTTAAAACCATCTGGTTCCTCTGGTGCTTGAAAAATAGAACATACAGCTTGTGGATCAGACTTGTTGACTTGGTGGTTTTAAAATGTTGGGTCCAATAGTGTTTGGCGATACAGTGGTTTCACTGTACCTTGAGGTTGCTATAATGTGTGGGCTACCTGCATATGTAGTAACTTATCAACATCTTTGTATATTTTCTTTCTAGACCTGATGATTCACATTCTCTTCCCTACTTGACATGTTTTTACTCAGGAAATACCATCTAGGTTAGCAGTATGAACGGCATCTGAAACGAGTTCCAATTTTCCATTCCAAACCATGTTTTTGGCATTATTATGAGATGAAATTCCACCTTACTAAGATATGGATCATGTAGTATGGTGTACTTCGATACCATGGTGCCTAATACTTATTTTGTCATATTATTTCTGATGTTTAACTTCTTTATCGGAAACACGTGTTCTTTAACTCATTTGATTCTCGTGATTCTTGAATTCAGCTTGCAAAGAAAGGAGAGAAGTTCATAGATCTTCCCTATGTTGTCAAGGGTATGGATGTTTCATTTAGTGGCATATTAAGCTATATTGAAGCGACTGCAGTTGAGAAGCTTAAAAACAATGAATGCACACCAGCAGATCTCTGTTACTCCTTGCAGGTATATTTCATCCTATAAATCTATATCCATTTATTGCCTCCTGGAAACAAAAATTATGGTCATGAATTTGTGGTTAAAAAAAGAAGTAATCATGGCAGAATATTTGGAACAGTAAATAATTTCAACTTAGTTTATTTTGAAGCTAAGCATAACAAATGACTGATTGCTCCCAGGAAACGCTCTTTGCTATGCTTGTGGAGATCACTGAACGTGCAATGGCACATTGTGATACGAAGGATGTCCTAATTGTTGGTGGTGTAGGATGCAATGAACGGTTGCAAGAGATGATGAGGATAATGTGCTCAGAGAGGGGAGGCAAACTGTTTGCAACTGATGATAGATACTGTGTCGACAATGGAGCAATGATAGCATACACTGGTCTCCTTGCGTTTGCACATGGCATGACCACGCCATTGGAGGAATCAACATTTACTCAGAGGTTCCGCACTGATGAAGTTCAAGCAATTTGGAGAGAGAAAAGTATCTGCGGAGAGTAGCAGAATTTAAAGAATGTTCTCCTAAGGTACCATTCACTACCAAATTGATATTTGGACTTTTTTTTTTCCAAAGCTTTAGAAGTTGCTTTTCAAAATTGAATTACTACTCATCTGTAAACTAATAATGCCTTATTTGTATCATGTTAAATACTTAGGATCATCCTTTTGCATTCTCTCCAAAAGTTTGGAACATTGTGTTGTCAAAGAACATGCACCTTTCAAGTCATTGGTGTCAAAGAATGCACACGTTGGAACTTCATTACTATATTCTGCAGGCACGACATTTAATACAGGATTTGAATAGATATCTACCAACATGAATCAGATATCTGCTTTTTGTCTCCACCATTTTGCATTCCTTCGCTTTGTGCATAATGAACTTTGCAGCATCATTAGTAGGGAAAAAACTGTCAAGAACTTTTTGGCAACATTAGTATTTGTGCAACCTCATATTGCCTGTTGTGCTTGACATCTCACTGGTTTGAACAATATATGCTCGGCTTTGATTAATAGCTTTACACTTTCTCTGTCATTGTCATGCAGGAAAAACAACATATACATACCCAGGCATTGTTGTCCAAATGTTCCATTGTTGTCATTCCCAGCCACAAACATTGTTAATTGGCTCAGTAACTTAGTGTAACATTGCTCTTTCTGCTTTCACATATTTTCTTTTAATGGTATAAGAATGATGGTGCATTTTGATGAATGTTTTCTTGTCATTTGACATATCATCTGCTTTCTGAGATATCGGGTCGAATCAATCCTACAAAGAATAACGCGGTCTGCCCGTCCGGTACTCAATCAGTTTGGTTCTGTGTGGGCGGGGCCCACTTATGCTTGATATCGTGGCCGTCCCTGATTGCATCTCGGTCAATCACCCGCACCTATTACCAATAATTACGGTGATGCCGCACCCCTGTGAATCTTCCAACAGAGCTTCGAATCCGATTCCTAAACCCCCCTTTCTCCTCCGCTTCTTCCAGCGGAGACCAACGGCGCCGGGTTCTGGAGGACGGCCGCCGCCCCGCTGCTGTGGATTCGCGAAGGAGTACGCGAGCTACATTCGCTGGCCGGACAATGAATTTACTCTCAACTATTAGGAAGCTTTATACTCGCTTCCCAGAGTCAACAAAAAAAAAGCAAATTGGGGACTTAGTTCTCCGGCTAATCCAGTTTGACTTTGATTTATGTTCAACTTTCAGATTTGGAGACTTTTACAGACAACAGATCAACACACCCATGCTATAGGTATATACACAGCCATAGTTTAGTTCTTGGAGTGGATTTTTAGTATTCTGATTTTGATTATAATGGAGGGCCAAAGTTGACTCAGAAACTTTAGTGCATACAGACAATTCTTTGATACAAAGCATTCAAGCCAAGGGCCAGCCATCAGTAATCCTCAATAACCATAGAGATCTCTTAGCTAAGATCACTGTATAGAATTAATGTTACAGATAGATCTCTCTTAGTGCTACAGGATTAAACCATGGTGGCTTAACCATGGCATGCAATGACTCATCTTCACAACTCAAAACAATGCTAGAGCCAACTAACTTAGAAAGTTCGCAATAATTTGTGCTTGCTTTTTGAGATGATTTAAGAGAACATTACATACTGTTCGCCTGTCAACTCACCATGCACCACACTGTCCGGTCCAGCGCAATCCTGGTAGAGCTCATGGTAGAGAAGGAAATGAAGTGGGGGAGGTGTATGGCATAGCCGGCATCCGACTTCCCTGAACCATGGCCCTAGAGCAAGCTACAGCCTTTGCTGCTGGTATCCTGAGGCAGCTAAGTCCACCTCCAGGAATCCCCATGCACTCAGGTGGAGGCCTCTGCATGTCCCTCCCAGGTATGCAGTTCCCAGAGAAATCAAATCCCACATTTCTGAAGAACAGCTTGTCACAGTCCTGGCTGAACCCAGAAAAGAAATTGTAAGAAACGGTGAGGTTTAGGAGACTCTTGAGGTCACAAACGAGGTCTGGGAGCTCCCCTGAGAACTGGTTGTGGGCCATGTTAAGGACCTCAATGTCAGAAAGGCATGACAAGGAGCTTGGGAGATGGCCTGTGAACGAATTGAAGCTCAAATCCAAGACTTCTACATCACTTAGAAAGCCGATCCCTTCCGGAATGCAACCTGTTAGTTCGTTGTTCAGGAACAGCACCTCCCTGATGCCAGGTCCCACGTGGCCAAAGCTGGCCGGGATGGATCCAGAGAACTTGTTGTTGGCCAGGGTGATCACAGAAGCTGGGGAGTTCCAGAGGATCATGGGGATCTGGCCTTCGAACTGGTTGTTGTTGAGGAATATGCCGTCCAAACCTCCCACAAAGAGCTCATCTGGGACTTCACCTGAGAAGCTGTTGAACCTGAGGTCAAGGTAGATGAGGTTTGGGATGCGGAGTGTGGAGGTGGGGAAGGGTCCTGAGAACTGGTTGTTACTAAGGTCCAGCTCCGTGAGGTACTGTAGCTCTCCGAAGGAGTCTGGAATTGTACCTGAGAACCGGTTGCTGTTTAGGTGAATGATGGAGAGATATGCGAGGAAAGAGAGCTCCTTCACCAATGAGCCTCTGAGGCTGGCATGGTTGAGATCTATGCCTGCGACCACAGAGGAGGAGGAGGAGGAGGTGCCCTCAGGTGGTTCGGAGCAGAAGACACCTCTGTATGAGCATACATTCGGACCAACCCAGGAGGCTAGGATTCCTGATGGATCCTCTGTGATGGCTGACTTCCAAGCTTGAAGAGCTGTGTACTCCACGCTGCTGGTGGGATTTGAGGGACTGGTTGGTGGTGCTTGTGTGCTGGCTGTGGTGGTAGTGGTGCCTCTTCCATTGATCCAGACTCCAACACCACCACCGATGCCAATACTAAATGCTGAGGTTTTTAGGGAGAAGAGTTGGAAGAAGGCAAGAAGGAGATACCACCATGTCTTTTGCATCGGACTAAAGGAAGGATTGGAGTCTCTCAGGGCTTTTGGTGGATTTGAGAGCTGCTCTCTCATGTTTGTGCCGGTTGATGGGCTCCTTGCACTCCTGCGTCTATCTCCCTTACCTGTGGTGCTTCTGTCTGACACTGAGCATCATCTTATTGCAAGTGTTAAAATTGTCAGCATCTCCAATGGTTAGTTCGAGAGAATTAAATTTTGTGGGGAAATAGCATTTATGATCTCGACTGGGATCTGGTTGGTGATACTGTGTTTGAAGTATGCAGTTCTGAGTCTTCAAATTCTGCAGAGTGGCCACAAAAAAGAGAATCAACCCACCAATTAACTCAAAGTGTAAGTTGGAAAGTGGTAGCTTCTATTTGTTCCATTTAAAACATGCTCATGTATATAATTCTTAGAGGAACAAGGTGCCTCATAACTGGATTGCACAACCAGTCTTATTCTTTCCTTACCGACAACACTTCGAGTGGAGAACTTTCTAAGCATGCACACCTCACTGGTTATGGATGATGGGGAGACATGGAAGGTGGCAGAATGTCTGATTAAACATATCCTACTTTTTCTTGCTGTTGTGGCTTTTTTGGACTGTTGGTTTGTTTTTGAAGCAAGATCAGGACAATCACTGAACACAGAGAAATTGTGATAGATTAGTGGTCTTCTAATATCACCCATGGTGTCAATTTCTAATCATGAAGCTTGGCAAACCTATTTTCTATATTCCTCGTTACATGGCTTCACAGTGTTCTTTAGTTAAAACATGTTCAGAAACTCAGTTTGATGGTATGATTTGCATGTGTTGTTTTTTCCAATTAAACTCTTTTTAAGTTTCTCAGTGGATGTAGAAGATGGAACTGACTGATTCATATTGCTTTTTTGTGCTTCCAGGTTGGTCCATGTGGACCTTGGTGTGTACACATCCAAATTGCTGGTGTTCTCCCCACTGTATTGATGGAAAGCATCTCATGATTCTATTCCTTTTTTATCTTTATGCTTCAAAGTGAAAAATGTCCTACTAGATCGCAACCCATCCAAGAACTTCTATGTAGGCCTCAGATTATTGATGGCTGCAATGCTTGTCCTGCTCCAAAGAGGCTTCTAACCACATGAAGGTACATAGCTTATGCTAAGGGATTCAATTGGTACTTCTCTTCTCTCTTTCATGTTCTTTTTCTTTGCTTTTGGAACAAACATTTAAACCTGTTGGCTCAAGCATGCATCAGAAGTCACTATATGCAGTCTTAACTATTGTGGCAGAAATCACTGTTAGCTTGTGGACTTTGGAACTCTAAGATTTGTGTGAACGTCTTTTTTGGTTGAGGTCAACGTCGATTCTATCGTTAGGTTCAAAAAGAATCCAAAGCTTTTCTTCCCAGTCTTTGTCAACATCTGTAAGTCTTCTGTTCTCATTTCTCCATCATATTATGCTATTGCCACTTGATAGTTCATCCTCTCCAGGAAGCTCCAAGTTGGGCACACTCATGATTGATGGAATGTTATGCCAATAGATGAATTACTGAGAAAAACCCTTTTTTATTTTTTTCAAGAAAGTGTCATTTATTTTCAAAATTTACTAACAGTATATATTTTTTTAATATCTGAAATAGTCTTGATTTGATAAGCCAATCACATATTCTTTGTTCTTTCCTTTCTCTATGGGTCGGTTCTTAGGGTAAATTGGTCTAATTATAATGTTTTTATATTATATTATATTGTTTTCAATAATACTAAGAAAATACTGTATCATAGCATAAAAGTATTATGATAGAATTTTTATATCATGTTGCACTATTTTTAGCAACACAAAAGAAACATAATATACTAAAAAAATACTATAACATAGTTTTTTTAACTAAAAACATTATAATTAGATCAGTTCATAGAAAAACAAAGGAAAAATGGGTATGTGGCTAGGAGTATTCTTGGTAGTAGGTAATTCTTGAGAATATATATATATATAATGAGTTTATTCTGTGACTCAAATATGTAAACATGTGATTTAGGGTAGGAATGCAAAAAACCCTTGCCTAAGTGAACGAGATGTGGCCACACCAAAGAATAAATAATCTTCCCATTAAAGGGGGAGAACGTGACGTCCATTCAATTAATTAAAGCAACGTCCATTTAATATTAAGCTCGTTGCACTCTTTAACATCTCCGCCTACGTGGGCGGATGCTATGCCATGCCATGCACATGCCATTACTTAATAATAGCCCACATGAGTCTCGATGGCCATTATTTTGTGCTATTATCTCATGTTAATTAGCATGTGGTGTTTCCTCGTCGTCACCAGAAGGTGACACGATCGCTAATCGGTTGCCTCCCCAGAGACCCAAGGGATGCTTAAGCCCTTCAATTAACCACTAATCTAATCCACCTGTTCAACTGTTCCGCCGGAACAGCTTCCATCCCCCTCACCCAGGGATCACGAACGAACCTAATCATCTGTTCTTTAACGGGGAACAGGATGTGTATCTCCGGCCTCAGTGATACTTTACATCGTCCGCTGCAAAGAAGACGAGGAAGGAAGCAGCAAGCAAACCAAACCCTCCCCTGAGGCGGATTCTTCTGCTTCATCTGCCCTATTTGCTCTTCGATCTTGGCGTCGAATCCCTAACGGTTGATCTTTCTGGTGGGAATTTGGCGGAAAGATGAGCTCCGATCCGAACAACGACTGCGCGGGGTGGCTTTTCGCCTCGGATTTCATCTGGGACGCTCGGATCATCGACGGCCCCTCAGCTTCGAGGTGATTCCTTCTTCTTAGTCCTGCAGTTTAATTTCCTTGTCCGGTTTGTAGATTAAATGCGTTGAACTTGTTTGTCGAGTTACCTTGTTATCAACAAATTGGCAATCTCTCCAGTACAATGTATATCATGTTCTGTGAACAATTTGGTCTATTAGATATTGGCCTCCATGATCTGATTAATTAATTAATTGGATAAGATGATTTACTTGCATCTTAATGTTCCTTGAGAGCATATCTATGTATCCCAAAATTGTCATCAGCTTGATGTTTGATGTTTCTTATTCTTGTTGTGTCATGTGCAGTGCAATGCTTGGGTTTGATGTGTTGAGCAAGGAGGACAACTGCCCAAACAATGGTTCCCGGAAGAAACGGTATGAAGTATCTTTCTTTTCTATGGAGTACACGCATCTTTCACCTGCATTTAGGGTAAAGTTGAATAAGGAATCACAAATTTTCCGAAAATTGTAGGATTTTCTTTATGATTGGTAGTCACATCAGGAAACTACCATTAGGAAGAACTATTGTTTGTTTATGCTTAAAATAATTTCTCCTCATGATCAAGATATTGTACAACAACAGCATAGAGAAGACAAGTGCAGTTCCTTCTGGTAAAGGAAAAGTGCCTCACCAGTTTACTTTTGCACTTATTGTTATGATTATGATATTTGCATGATCTTCTCAATATTCATGTCTATATCATGTCTTTTATTCAGTGTCTCACCCCAGTATTTGATCTTGGATGAGTTGTAAGGCATGTGAAAGAATATACATAATATCTTAAGCTGAATAAAGTTTGATCGATTCACTTTCTGCAACTTTGATATTTGTTGGTAAGTCAATCTTTTGTTCTGATGTAACAAGTTGAGAGAATTTCATTCTTCAAACAACACTTGTTCCTTTCTTTTTTAGGACATCTGATGTGAATACTTGCTCATTTTGTTGTTCTACAGAAACCGTGTGGAGTCATGTGCTGCACCAGGCACAAAAGCTTGCCGTGAGAAACTGCGAAGGGATAGACTCAATGATAGGCATGTTCGACCACCATGCAACTGTTGCCATATGCTGGAAAAAGCAGCCTGTTTGTGAGTATCATGTTATGCATATTATTGTCCTCCACCTCTGATTCATGATGTTACATGATCAGGTTCACGGAGTTGTGCTCGGTCATGGATCCTGGAAAGCCTCCCAAGACAGACAAATCTGCCATTTTGAGTGATGCCACTCGTCTTATGAACCATTTGCGTCTTGAAGCAGAGAAGCTCAAAGACTCGAATGAAGCACTCAAAGATGCCATAAAGAGTCTGAAGGTGACAAGTGAACTATTGTCATATTCATCTCTATTTATGTTGCTTTATGTCTAGCCGGTTGAACCGAGTTCAGATATGCAAAATTTAGGATCGCAGTTGCTTTTTCAACTATAGTCACCACCATAACATGGTATCTAAAAACTGCAAAATGGGCTTAAATTGCACTAGTCAAGCATTCGGATCAAGACCAACCGGGACATGCTTTACAGCCTCTATGCTACCTCCATCAAACTGCACCAACTATGGGTTCAAGATTTAGAATGGTCAGACAAATCATGGACAATATAGGCAGTTATCATTCATCGTATTCCATCGACACAGTCAAGTTAGCTTCCAAAATATATTTTCAATAACCAAAGCTTCAAAAACAACTAGGATGAACATATTTCTATCGACCGTTTACAATTACCATGATAACAAGCTTTTAATGTTTCTTGCTTCATTAGCATGCCTTGCAGGCAGAGAAATTGGAGCTAAGGGATGAGAAAATGAGGCTGAAGGCTGAGAAGGAGCGGACGGAACAGATGCTCAAAGCCATTAGCACTACACCCCAGTTCATGACTCAACCAGCTGCCGCAACTCGTCATTCAGCATCAGTTGCCGCTCACATCAAAACCATCCCGCACCCGAACTACATGCCAATGGGCATGTGGCGATGGATACCTCCAGCCGCTTTGGATACTTCTCAGGATCATGTGCTAAGGCCGCCTGTTGCTTAGTAACTTTTTCCAATATCCTGGCATTAAAAACACTCATCATTTAGCTTGCATTGGTTGTTAATGTCAACTTATCTAAATGTATTGCAGATTTATCATCTGTGTCAGAATTTTTTAGTCTCATTCAAGTTTTTAGATCTTGGTAAATTGTAACAGAACTAAAATTTTATGAAGATGGAATGGATGCGTGGACTATGACCAGCTTGAGATGGTGTTTGGCAAACTGAGGTGGAAAGTGCAGCTCATTCCTGTCGTTGTGGAGTTTGATCAAGCTGTTAATGACTCGTTTAATCCATATATATACTTCCAAAGCAAGTGTTAATTGTACTTACCTCTCTTAAATGTTAATATGCATGTTCTTTGTACTATTCAATAATTATTTCTCTTAAGATAGATTTACTATGAATTGAGTATTTCAGTGATCTCATCGAGCTAAGAGTATTTGAAAATGTTTCGTCTTTTATTTTATGAAAATGAATTTTTATTCCATTATTTGGGGGAAAAAAAGGATCAAAACACGAGATGAGCAACATCCGAGTAGGGTATTCTGCAATCGCCTCCACGACAGAGACCAAGACTCGAGAACAAACGACGTCGATCGTCCATGCTGCCTTCACGCCAACGCATCAAATTCCATGCACGATAACATCACGCAGTTGTGGTTCTTCTCTTCTTGCATGTTCCATCATGCTCTCGATTTCGATCGCAAATGTACTTCTCAAGTTGCTGCTTTTGGTGCCAGCTTTGATCGAGGCCGAGAGAAAGTAGGAGAATAAGAACAAGGCAAAATGGAGGATATGTCTTTCCAAACGCACTCGCAGAGACATTAAAGACGATGACGACTAAGAGCGACCTAAGAAGAAGCCTTTTCAACAAGAAAGGCAGGCATGGAAGAGAGAACACTCGATTCTATTCTTATCCGTCCTCCACGTCAGATAAAGACTAAAGAGGATGCCTCTCCCTCTCTTTATCAATGATGGAATATGTTCCTAATTTTGGGGTTCATTTCGATTCTTTTATCTTGAAGGGATAAATAAATAAATAAATATATATATATATGATTTGTGAAACAATTATTCATCAAAATGACTAAAGCATATTTGTGCGGTTTGACTTTGATCACGACTTTTAACACGAATCAGATGTTCGTTTCGTAACCGTTCTTAGTTATATGTCGGCGCGGGACCACGTCACCCCGGAGAGGTGATACGGTCAGAAGGAATTATAACGGCTGGAGGTCTTTGTTACAGATTATAACGGAACGAGCCGATACGATGTGTTTACTGTATATATCCCCCGCGCGCGGGTGATCGATCGGATAGACGGCGAGAGACGAGGGGAAGGGGAAAGAAGAACAGAGAGAGCCACTTCGCCCCCGCGAACCCCAACCCCCACCTCGATCCCTAAGTCGATCCTCCAAAGCATCCATTGGAATCAGTCTTCTCCTTCTCGGTCCTTGCCTTTTTGCTTGTTTCGCGTGGGTTTTAGGAGCGGGAAGGGGGTTTTAGGAGGAGAGATCGAGGATGCCGATAGACGCGGCGTTGTTGGACGATATCATACGGCGGCTTCTGCTGTCCAAGGGCTCCCGGCCGGCCAAGTATGCGCAGCTAACGGATAAGGAGATCCGGCAGCTGTGCATCGCGTCGAAGGAGATCTTTCTCAGACAGCCCAATCTGCTGGAGCTCGAAGCCCCCATCAAGATCTGCGGTAAAGTGGCAAAAAGATTTAGTTTTTTTCTTACTGCAGTTTTGTATTTGGAGTTATATTCTTTGATCATAGAGTAACATTCTCAAGACAACATAGTATGTTTAGCTACCTCTTGCCTAAATTAGGGTAAAAGTTGATGCTGACATCGCAGAATTGCATGTTCTTCAAGCTATTTCTCATCAGCTGTACAAGATTCTAATGGGTTGTTTTGTCAATACCATTGCTTGATTTGCTTTATTCTAGCAACTTAGTTGGCATTTTCGAATATATCATCATCGGCTTAACAGCAATGTCTGTATGGTATACAACATTCCACATCATGCGGCTTCATGTAGTCTTACCCTTGCAAGTAAAGATGATGTTTCGCAGCTCGAATTATGGTCACTCATGGTACAGAGGAGCAACCTTTTCGCGGTGGCAACATATATTCAAATCTAGTTTGGGATTAGTGTTCTCTACCTTCATGAATCTTTTGACATGGTGTAGTCATGTTGATTGATTCTAGATTCCTAGTAGAGGATTCATATTCAATCATCCATATGCGTTGATGAAAAAAAGGTGATGAAGGATCTTCTCCGTGATAGATTTTTTTTCTCTCATGTTTTATCTTGTGCCTTCTAAAATGACCAGTAATCAGTGTTCCTGGGGTGATTGTTGGTAAAAGCAGGTTCTTGTAATATCATGTAGTCTAGACAGAGGAGCATAGGTTCTCTTCCTCCGGTGCTATCCCTACAAATCCTTCAGACCTATCATTTACTGCCTGGATTTTGTTTGTGTGATACCAATCTGGATCCTTATCTTAAGAATTTGGAACTTTAATTTTGTCACCGCAGGAGATATTCATGGTCAGTATACTGATCTTCTTCGGCTTTTCGAGTGTGGAGGATACCCCCCACAGGCAAATTATTTGTTCCTTGGGGACTACGTTGATCGTGGCAAGCAGAGCATAGAAACCATATGCCTGCTCCTGGCATACAAGATCAAGTACCCAGAGAGCTTCTTCCTTCTCAGGGGTAACCATGAATGTGCTTCCATTAGTCGCATATATGGCTTTTATGATGAGTGCAAGAGGAGATACTATGTTCATCTATGGAGAGTCTTTACTGATTGTTTCAACTGCCTCCCGGCTGCTGCACTTATCGAGGACAAGATACTCTGCATGCATGGGGGTCTATCTCCTCAATTGAAGAACTTGAACCAGATACGAAACATTGCACGGCCGGTGGATGTTCCAGACACTGGTCTCCTCTGTGATCTGCTATGGTCGGACCCTGACGAAAACATCCAGGGCTGGGGAGAAAATGATAGAGGTGTCTCTTACACATTTGGGCCAGACGTGGTAGCTCAGTTTCTTCAGAAGCTTGATATAGACCTCATCTGCCGTGCCCATGAGGTTGGTGGTGTCATCTAGACGGTTCATTTGTGGTTTCGACACATTTGCCATGAGCTATGGTGCTTCGCATTGCTTGACGATGAACTGGTCACTTGGGCAGGTCGTGCAAGATGGATATAAATTCTTTGCGAGACGGCAGCTGGTGACACTGTTCTCTGCTCCAAACTATTGCGGGGAATTTGATAATGTCGGTGCTATAATGAATGTGGATGGAAATCTGACATGTTCGTTTCAGATTCTACAGCCAACTGAAAAGATGGGATTGTGGAATAAGTTATCACGATCTGGAACATCTCCTGGAAAGGTATTAAATATCAATCTCTTTGCAATTTAACCAGCCATAACTATAGTACATTGGTACGATGAGTTGTCATGTTTGAGATAGCATTATATATTCTTTTTCTCAAATCGTTTTCCATCTGAAATTGCACAAATTTTAATGGGATTCTTCTCTTGCAAATTGGAGGCATGTTTGTAGTCGTTTCTTCTTCATCCACCAGAGGCCAGTGATGTAGTCGTGCATATTTATAAGAGAGAAGAAAAACAAAAGTATACTTTTTTTTTTTGTTTGTTTTTTTGCAAAGGAAACTAACATGTTTTCTTTAGATATCATTTATATGTTAGTTAGCCCAAGGGATATGGTGGTTTCCATATTAATTCATCCAATCATTTAATAGGCTTGGAGTTTTGGGTTTATAACCTGTTGACCTTTTTTGATTGGAATAGATGCGGCAGTCTGACATAATAGCTTACTGGGGATATCTGGTGACCTAAATCTGAATCATTTAACCAAATGTACATTATTTTATAATCTAGTCTTTTTTTTTTTTCCTTTCTTTGCCTTTTTACTTGAATTTCTGACCATGGTCTAGTCACATTTGGCTCGTTAGAAAGTCACCGCTCTTTAGACTAGCAGCATGGGGTCTTAAATGCAAGTGATTGCTGCAAATAGGATACAGTTCATGTGGAAATATGGTTTAGAACTGAACTGGTATCATCACTCCAACTTGTTCTTTGGATGCAAGTCTGTTATTTTCGTTTTGTAGAACAAATGATTAATCTTCTTATAGACAAGACATTCTGCATCAGGCAAAGTTGTATTAATCGATTTTTTTTTTCTGATCTATTAGTAGGTTTGTCAAGACGAGACTCGATCAATTTTATTTAATCTAAACTATTGATCAAAATGATTAAGTTTAATCTTTCAATTTTATTTGAATTTAACTACATATCAAAATATTTAAATTGAATTTGATAATAATATATTCATCAAATCCTCATAAGTTAATCTTAATTCAGATTAATCTTTATCAGTTTTTTCTTGCTCTATAATCAAATTTTATTGGGTTTTGATGTGAAGCACTCTGTCCGAGTATGAAAGGACATCTGCAGTCCTTTTAGTTGATCTTGAATATTTGACAGACAGACCTTTTGAAAAATGTTGTTGTCAAATATTCAATATTCAATATTAAAAAAATTTCTTTTTCAATATATATATATATATATATATATATATGTGTGTGTGTGTGTATCGCATATTCCTTTTATGATCTGCTTATTGATATTGTCAAACCATGCCAGTCATAAGGACAGACAACGCTTTTAACAGACTCGTATTCTAAGGTCCTTTTGGCAAAGCTACTGTGCTCTGTTCATTGTGGTACCATAGATCATGAATGCCGCAAAGTGCAACTTCCGTATTTGTTTCCTCACATCTAATGGTTCATTATAGCTGTCCTGAGTTGGCATATAGGAAGCATGTGTCTTCATAAATGCTTAGATTTGTTGTAGGCCAGTGGTGATGTTGTCTTTGTCTGGTATTTATCAGGTTTGGAAAGATTGAACTTATTTGAAATGGGTTGAATAGCTGGGAGGTGCAGTCGTAGGACGACATAAAGCTGACAATTCTCCAACTTTGCCAGAGTGCCAAATCTATAAAAGTAATTCTCCAACTTCCCCTCTTCTGTACTGGTGATCCATAGGGTATGACGTTCGACGGTTACTTGTATTTCCACTATTTCATATGCTTTGAAGTTTGTAGTCTTTTTACTGTATGCATGTGGTCATATTTCTATTTCGGGCCTGATTCCAACCGCTTCCACTGAGATGGATGCTATTTACTTAATCATGTTCTCTCGGGCCTGATTCCAACCGCTTCCACTGAAATTTCGGGATTCGCCTATCTCAATAAAACGTGTCATGTGGGTGAAGTCAAAAACACAAAGAAAAGTTATGATCACTGGTGCCGATTAACAATATACCACAATGAATCTAACAAGCGCCACACTACCCATATTTTATTGAGTTTAATCATACAACTTACCCATGAGGACCAAAAGTGTCTACCACTCGTGTTACAGTAACAAAAATCATCAACGCCGGATGTCAATACTCCCATTTCTTAATCTCCATACCATCGGGCGCGCTTCCCTCCACCTTCTTCGAGCCAACTTCACCCCAGTTCGTGGACAAGACCGTGCCATTTGATTCAACCTGTTTTCAGGTGCCAAATCAGATGAGCCTATTCCCACCGGAGGTTTAATTTAAAGAAATAACCCTTCCCGTCCCGTGTACGACAACATCCTATGATCCTAAGAGAAGAAGGGGCAAGTATGCTCTTAAGAATAACAACTTACAAAGGACTTGCTCATTGCCCTTCTAGTGTCCTCATCAGCATCTCTGTAGATGTCCTGGAAGAATTTGTTCAGTGCCGCATCACCATCCAGCTTCTCATCTTTCTCCTGAGAGAATCAAAACAGGCAGTTAAAAGGACTGGCAAGGATTTCTGATCTTCATGGGATTCTCCAACGCGACACAAATACTACATACACAACAATAAACAAGAAACAGACTAGGCTAAAACAATTAAAGGCATTTGCTAAACTGAAATTATAGCAACAAACAAATGTCTCATCTGCCAATTATTCGTATACCTCTTTCTTCACTTCAGCTTCCAGCTTATCCCAATCAACTTTTGACTTCGAGGATGGATAAGATGGTCTTGGATGTATTGTAGCTGCATCCTCAACATTCAATAAGGAGACCGTAAGTAGGATTATCCAGTTATAAATATGAATTATGAGTCATCGATGCTGCACTCATAGTATGCTTCCAAATTTCATAGTACAATTCCCGCCCCAAAAACAAGCAAGCAAACAAAAGAACGTTCTTAACCTGACCGTCAATCACCAAAAGCTTTCCTCCCCGTCATTCGGCAAATTAATGCCAAATGTGAAAAAGAAAAAAATGAGCAAAAAACGATGTCATCATGAAGCAATGCATTGTTGGATAGAAAAAGGAAAAGGAAAAACAGTGCTCGTCTCAAAGATATGTAGTCAGTAAACCAAAAACAAATGAAGACTACTAGACTAATAATCACAGACTCAAAAACGAAAGAGGCAACTGTGGTCCAACAGTAACGAAAACAGTGGAGTCGACTGTGGCAGTGATGAATGGTGGCGACATTGGTAGCTGTGATGGCTGCAGTAATGATGCTGTTGGTCGTTACCATGCGGTGGGTAATGGCATGAGATGGTTGTAGATGGTAACTGTGGTGGTAGTTGCAATCATGCAGGATGCAACGACAAATGCCAGGTGGGGGAAGTCACTTCCACAGTGGAGGCAGCCAATGGCAATGGTGGCAGTTATAACAGTGACCACAACGGCAGTGATGGTGATGGTGTAATGGTGAGCGGTGGTTGTCACATTGATAGCACTGTTAGTGGTAATGCAGCTTGCAATGGGTGATGGCAGCAATCACATAAATGGTGATGGCAACAAGGTGCGGTGAAGGTGGTGGTGGCAGCTAGTGGTCATGCATGCAGCAGCTGCAACATGGGTATTGGGTCAAAGGTTCCCATCAGAATTCCTTTTATGGGAAGCCATAAGGAGGTTCCCACTTCCCCAAAGAAATGACTCAACCTTTTTAATGAAAAAAAAGGTTAAAAATGGATTATCAAATAACCAAAATTTTGAGGAAGTAACTTTGATGACGGGGTATTTACAAAGGGTCTTTAAGAGGTTTTTAAGAGGAAAAGAGAAGATAGAAATAAATTGTGAAACAAGGTTATGACAATATGAACACAAACAACCTTATAGCAGGGTGGCATCAACAAACCAATTGCAGCTTAACTAAAAGGTATTTAAAACTAAAGAATGTAGTTGTCATTGCAATGCCATAATAAAAAGTTTGATGACCATAGGTCGAGTACTGAGTATCAACCATCAGAATTCGCAACAAGTAAACAAAATTATGAAAACCCAGATTGAAGAACCTAGAACATCAAAGAAACTCAATCTGAATCCTATTATTACCATAAAAAATTCACACACAGGACACGTGAGAGTTCTCTTTTTATGAAATAGGTAACCTAATTTCAGTGCTTAATATGAAAAATATTGATCATGATGGTCTCTTCTTGCCAACTTCATGAAGGGACAAATTCTTCATGAATAACATCTTAAACTAGTTGCACAACACACAGTAGAAAGTTGGAGGATGTTAAAGAGTCTACATATTGTCCTATATTTTCAAGGTAGAGTGGTCACTAGGACATCAGTAAGATGATTGTGGGGCATGACCAACCACAATGTAAGCATTAGAACCAGTCCAAACTTCAGTTTTGGCTTAATAAAAACCCATATGCACAAAGTTATGTGAGATTTTTTTAATCTGATATTTTTAATCATTTGAATAATCAAGATGTCTTAAAAGTATATTAATTAGTGGCAGTATTTCTATTACTGAGCTAGTTATTCTGCTAACAAATTTCAACTTACAGAGTCCTAATTGATTCAAATTTCAAATTATGCATTTATCAAAAGAATATCATTCTGCAATTAATTTAGTACTTTGTCAGGTAGGAGTTCTAACTGAACTTGGCTCAAATGCTCATCACATCAATGTATAAGGCAAAAACATCTAATTCTACAGTAAAAGGATGCTACAAAGTACAAAGACGCAAGTTTAATAAGATGATAGACAAGAATAGCTTCAGTGTCTGTAATTGCCTATCACATCAATGTAAAGAAAGTTAAAGCAACCTGGCTTTTGTAGTAACAGGAAACTATTCAAACACAGTAAATGTCCCTATAACCAACTAGAAAATACCAAAAATATCCTTATGGTTCCAAGACTTACTGTTCTTCTGAGGGACTGCTTTTCCACTGTATTCCAGTGAAGTCCATGTAATGGTTTCTGCTTTTAAAAGTCGGATTTCCACTTTTGTAGACAAAACCTGATATCTGCAATTTGCTGGTACAATCTGCTGATTCACCAAACAAAAACCCCAAACAGGATGTAGATCACAATAAACAGACCTTTTTCTTGAAAAATAAAGTGCATCAACAAGAAGCTCACCATTAACTAAAATAAGAAACTAACCCACAGAAAATGAGATAACTGACTGGAAAGAATAATTACGGTTTTTTTTTCTTCTACGGGTAACTTCAAAGTCATCTGAGTCACATGTGGCAAGTTAACATGTATTAGAAGTTGTCTCTAGTGTGAAAACTAGAGTTGCATGCCCATTCTGATGAGAGAAATGAAAGTGACAGACCACAGGCTTTCTACAGCCTCAATTTCCACAACTGGAAGCCTTGTTTCCCAACTAGAAAAAAGCAACCCTACTATGGCAGCAAGTTTCACCCTCTAAGTACATGTCAAATTTTACATGTATAATTAGATATATGAAATAGCTCTCGTCGTTGGATATTTGTCATAAAGCATAAACAATCTAATATTTTCACATTTAATGTGTCAGCCTATCCATGTCTTCAAATTGATATGCCATATCCATAGATGACCAATGAGACAAGTCTACCTACATTTCGAACATAGAGGAGCAAGATAAACCCACAGTAAGAAAGAGAGTATTTTCCAACAATTCCTTTAACAGAATACAAATACAACAGCTATGGAAGAAGATACATCAAGAGAAGCACACCTTTGCAAACAAACGACGTTGGAAATGATATTCTTCTCCGAGGGAATCTATTGTAACACTCAACTGGAAATATGAAAATAACCATCATGTCAAAATCAAAAAGTTGTGCCAAACAAAGGAAGCATACTAACAATCACCAAAATTTCATCATCCAAACCCTTCATAGTAACATGGAGTCCAGAAAGAGCACAAATAAAAAGTGAAATAAATGCAAACAATAATTGACAGATTACTCAATTGAAAAGAAATTCAAGGACATTTCGGATAAAAGAATGAAATTCATAGCGGTTAAGAGGGATGAATGATTTTGAACAATAAGGGCTTAGGAAAAAGCACAGAGACTTCTAGACAAGGCAAGTCTACGAAAGTGTCTAAACACAAATTTAGAAATAAAAATATCCACCTCCTTGGTTGTAGGATAAGCTCACACAGGCAATGATTGGAAATATCATCCAAAATTACCTTGTACGGAAGAATCAAGATGGAGGAGAAAACAACAAGCTTGCTATAGGACAATGGTCATTTGAACATCATGTATAAGCCGATAAGACAATGAGACACAACCCCCACAATTAAAAAAATAAATAAATAAAGAACCAAAAAGAAAAAGGAAATTGAGAAGATGGAAGAGCATACTGTTTGTTCGCCAAACTCAACGGTTACATTTTCAGCTGGAATACCTTTAGCAAAGATAGTTAAAACCACCTCCGTAGGAGTATTATAGTAATCATGTCTGCATTACAAACATACCATGCCCATATATAGTTAATTGAGACAAGGATTGCATACTAAAAGAGAACAAAAATAATTATATGTTCATATTGTCACATTTATTCCTGAAAATAAATGCTTCATCACTATCTCAATTCTCAACTAATATTAGTCATTACAGAAAGGTAGAATATGGAATTTAGGACACTAAGAACAAGACATGAACATCACATTGCTATTAGAGAAGTGCCTATATGACTTATTAGAAAAGTTCTATTTAAAACTCAAAAATAAACGCAAAAAATAAAAAAATAATAACTATTCAACATTGCAAAGACACAAAATAGTATCAACAAAGAATTCAATAAATACATAAAAAGGAAGTATTTTAAAAGACAGAAAATAACATTTTCGCTGAACAACAGCAAGTAATGAATTCTGCAGATTGTGTCAAAATTATGAATCTTTCTGTACTGTTCGAAGTCAAACCGATCGAATTGGTATCATACATTGTGGTGTAACATGCGTCCCTCATAATGACCAGTGCAAATCCAAAAGGTCTGGACCAGCCAGCCCAATATAAAAATAGCATCATAATGTGTTTTGGCCTAGATTAGGATCATATAATCAGTAAGAAAACACAATTTTGGATTATATATTGCATGAATAATGATTCAAAACATGTATTACAAGTTGTATATGAATAAACACGTAGAGTATCAATAAATCCTAAACATGGCATGATGCATTTTCTAGAAACATATGATGAAAAATCTGATGTCTTACCTTATAATATATCTACTGCCATCAAAATGATCACCTTGACTCCATGTGAAGAAATTCAAGGTTCTGGATATGACTCGAGATTATAATTTTAAAGGAGCATGCAAGAAATTATTCCCACAGCAACTAATACTGTTAAAATGATATACCATTCAAGAAACAACATGGTTAGCAATCATGATATCATTGTCATTGATAACCCATGTTGTGGTAAGCAACTGGGACAAATATAGCTGTGGCAAGAATGGCTATACTGGCTACAGTATAGTGGAATTACAACTATGATCACCATGTTGCCATTGAGTCTTAGATTCTGATGGCCAACCATCACCATTATGTTGTTGGCCATAAGATGATCTTAAAATTGCCATATTGCAATTCTGATGGCCAAGATAATCATGAATTGTCAATAACAACAGTTATTCAGTCAAGTTTAGAAAGCGAATTTGAAAAAGATTGCACTGATGAGTGGAAAATTTCAGGCAGAAACAGATCGATTTAGGTGCAAAAAGGTTTTTAGGGTGGGACAGGATAGATAAAGTATGGAAAGCCTACTCCACAGTATACCCGTGTATAACGGTCATTTCATTCCAACTGCCTGCCATTGGTAAATGGACTAGGTGATAATACTTATTCTGAACTTGATTGGACAGTACTGCATAAACCACATGTTGATCCCTTACTGGACTGGTAAATTCCAACCCGTACCAGCCAATACATGAGATATTTTGAACTTGATTCAAACAATTTAGTCTAGTCCATCTTCTGGTCAGTGTCTAAGAATGTTTAGATTAAAATTCCAGCTCTTTTACTTGACATTTATGAATAGAGCTGCTATTAGATTATGTCAAAGTTCAACAAATAAAGGCAAACCTTGGCACAAAAGGTTAGCATCACAGATTCAAATGTTGGAGCATGAGAGGTTTATATAAATGGGTAGATGTGATTCTTACCAGATCCACAAGGACAACAGCACCATGTAGTGGACAATCTTTTTTTTTCTGATAAAATTCAACATATCTGCTGCTTTTGCAGGACAGGGGAAACACATAACATCATTCAAGGCTAATTTAATTTGACCACAGTACAGAGGCTAACCAATTACTATCTATATGACTGTACACTACTAATCATGACCTCTACTGTTATGCATATCCTCTTGATGCAATCATGCTAACATATTGGCCACACTAATAGGCAGTATAGCAATCACAGCTACAGAGTTGTGGGTTGAAAAACAACATGAACAAAACTAAGAATACAGCTTTTGAAGATGCAACATAGAATTAATCATGAGAACGAATGCTCAAGAAATTCAACAACATCAAGCAGGTGGAATGTGGGATTGCAGCAAAAAAGAACCAGCAAGTGTCATGTGACACATGCATTAACATATTAATGCTGGTGGAAGTAGAATTTTCCACCTACCTGAATTTTGGTTTATTCAGTGTTTCTTTTGTCTGATTTGATAGACCATGTGTGGAATGAGAACTGTTCACTTCCTCAATGGTTGTATCTGATGAATGAGACATTGTAGTTGGTGGTGCATTTGGCATCACCTTTTTTGACAAGCTAACTGTTTCCTCTGTGCAAACAAGCAAAAATAGAGAGGTAGTTTTTGTTAAGAGGCATCTCAGAATGACAAAGAGAAAGGAGCAACAACATGTAAGCAAACCTAGAATATAAAAACTAAAGAGCACCTAGAACTCATAAAGCTTATCTATTTCACTTTTCTTTGACAGATATATATATATATATATATATATATATATATATATATATATATATATATATATATATATATATATATATACATGTATATATGTATATACATGTATACATGTATATATGTATATACATGTATACATGTATATATGTATATACATGTATATATATATATATACAAATATATGTATATATATATATACATATATATATATATACATATATATATGAATATATATATATATATAACAAAAACGGCTTACAAAGAGATCGATGAGACAATACGGACATTTTTTTACATGTCATATCATGTATGCAGGATATGAATAAACCTTCTCTAACATCTTGGTATTTAAGTTAAAAGACAACTACCACAAAGAAAGTACCTGCAATTACAACTACAATATAAAAAGTACCTGCAATTCGCTCATCACATTCCTTAATTAATTTGGTGAATCTAGAGTCT
Source organism: Musa acuminata AAA Group (assembly GCF_036884655.1). Lineage (NCBI taxonomy): Eukaryota > Viridiplantae > Streptophyta > Magnoliopsida > Zingiberales > Musaceae > Musa > Musa acuminata. The sequence continues at coordinate 8,195,823 of NC_088333.1, forward strand.
CCAGGTGCCAACAGCACACCAGCTTCAAGAGCAGCTTTTGCTGTCTGATACTCTTCTAGCTTGATACAAGCAGTCCTGCCAGTGATATCATATATTGTAATTATCTTTTATAAAATGAACAATGGAAGGTAAAAGTTTCTACAAAATGAGCATACAACTTATTACCAGCCCTCAATACAAAAACCAGATATAGCAAACTAACCCAACCAAAATGATATCCACGAAAACTGTATGCCTCACTAGAACACTCACAAACACTACAAACATAAGCTCCCATAATCTTTTTATATTATTAAGCAAAATACAAAAGAGACAAAGCGTTCTTTGAATTCCATGCCCTCAGAAATCTAAAAGAAATCATATAATTTATTGACACCTCAAAGGAGAAGTATTTGGCTGACCATTCCAAATTAACCATCCATCCCCACTATCTAAGTTTAATTCACTGCTTCTAAGAGTATGTTAAAAACAAAATCATGCAACATCTTCTAACAGTATGTTTAGGAACTAATTCTTCATGCCATCGACAAAGACTTGGGAACTTAAAACACCTATAAATATCATATGTATGTTATTACTAAATATCCTTAGGTGATCCAAAATCATATCATCTAAAGAAAAAAAAAAGAAACACTACATGAAGTTCAGGGATTTAAACAAAGGGGTGGAAAAGTGGCCAGATTGTCACATGGAATATTTGAAACATTGGTCCAAAAACCATATCACTTCATATAGTCACAAGCTACAGCTCACAGGAACCAATGTGCATCGAATAATTCAATTAATAAAAGAAAGCTATCATAAGAAGATGCAGAACAGAGAATCAACAAGATGTACTGACCCCTTCCGCAAATAGGCTTTGGTCATTGATGGATCAAGCTCTATTGCCTTATTCGCATCTGCAACTGCTTCTGCAAAGTTTATTAAAGTGGGATTAATAACCTAGCAAGGACATCTCATCAAATTGGAGCACCTCATGATGCATAACATGCAGTCTAATGCGAGAGACAAGTTTATTAGCACCCACTAATATCATATTCAAAATTTGTGAAAAAGGTTTTGAAGAACAGAATTGTAACAATAAAGCCTATGCATAACAATATTTTAATCTAAAATAGGGAAATCAACATCGAGAAACAAGCTATTAATGGTTAAGATGTCCAGGGCCATCTTGATGTTTAAGAGCACCTGTTAGCTGATTGTGAAAATGCAAAACTCCTTTCATCAAACAACATTCCATGATATATTCCTCCTCCTTCAAAATCTAGTAACAGTAGGCTTTGAGTTTTATAAGCATCAAATGAGTCAACACTGAACCTGAGATTTAAGTACTTCTAACTATTGCCTTTACTCAAACAATGTTGCTAGATGCAATTGAATGCAAATGTTTGTTTTTATGTATTTTTAAAAGCCAGTGTCGGATGTAAATGTCCACCAGATTCTCATGGGTTACCACATTCAAAAAAAGATGTGAGCAAATATCTCTAAACCAGCCAACCAGAAGGCATGCAGTGTCAAGCAACGAGATCCTAGGCCAACATAAATTTAAGTCTTATCCGTTCTTTTCAGGCACATGAAGATCACACAAAAACAAAACAAAAAAAAACCAATGTTTCTCTTAGCATTTATATTTCAATTTTGTGTGTTGCAACATACTCTCACCTTAACTTTTCAGAACCACAACTGCATAATTCAAGACAATAACCTTTAGGCCTGCCATAAATCAAAGTATACTTGCTTCCATATCCAAGTAGCATTTGTCGAGCAACTTGGCTTCTAAAAATAAAAAAATAAAATAAATTACAAAGTCAAAGCCTCCTTTATTTCACTAGCCATTGCTTGAAAGGGAGATCATTTATCCAAATCAATTTTAGCAAGTGGTTTCAGGCAAAAGAAGTGTACGACTACTCATCAGTAACTAGAAGTCGAATTTATTGGCCGCTCCCTTTAATTGTCAGTTTCCCTAATCTTTAGTCGATTCATCATCTATTTGCCCTAACAGTTCACAATCTATACCGAACTTATCGCACGACAATAAACAGAAGAAAGAAAAGCTTGAGAGCGTCGGACTGGGGAGAGGCAAGGTAGACACGTTACCGGTGAAGCTCTCGAGCTTGATGTTGGCCTGAGCGCGGTCGGCGTAGAGATCGGCGTTCTTGGGGTCGACATCGAGAGCCTGCGTGTAGAGATCGACGGCCAGATCGAAGTTATCGTCGACGAAGGCCTCCTTCGCCCGCATCTCAAGATCCGTCGCCATGGATCGTTGGGGAGATGGAGATTGGCAGAAAGCGACAAGCAAGCGAGGAATCGGAGAGAACGGAAAAGGGGCGAAATGGTGGGGGTGCGGCGGAAGATACCCAGGCGGCTAAAGAATTATAGAGACTTCCAGGTGACGGTTTCGGACTTGGACTTGGATCTCAACCCAGCCCGACCCGAAATGAAGAACTTGGATATCGAGGCGGCTAAAGAATTCTAGAGACTTCCCGGTGACGGTTTCGGACTTGGATCTCAATTCAGCCTGACCCGATATGAAGGACTTGGGCCATTAGATCGAGGCCGCGTTGTTGGGCTTTTCCGCCATCTGAGGCCTTCTTTTGTCTACTCGGGTCGATCGCAGCCGTCCATTTGGGTAGATGAGTCGTTCCAAAGTATGATTTGATGTAATTTTTCTTTTCAGAGCACTTAATGCAATCATCACGTCCCCATTATGCATATGCTGCATCATGTTGAGCACAATTATAAATGCTCGACATGATAACGCATCCATCACACGAAACTACAAAAATATTTAAAGCTTCCAAATGGGACAATGCAATCTCTATTTGTGTGTCATTTATCCACCCAAGATAATGAAGCATCTAACATATATAGAAAAAGCATGGAAAGATAACTAATTTATTTCTTTGTGTATGATGGATGTATCTACCTAACTAATTAATTATCTTCTGATATAAATAATAACTATAGAGATTTGGAGACACATATTGTGTGCTATGAGAATAACAAGTGCTTGCCCCGAAACATAATAGTCATTATTTTTAGACAACTATAACTCTGATATGTGCCATTAAGTGAGCATATGCCACATTAATTGATATCTAAAGAGAATATTCTATTATTAAACCAATTATTACAATATTATTATTATATAAAATAATTTTTGCGTGTATATTTTCATGCCAAATTAACAAATATAGAAGTTCTTATATGTTTTAGATGCCCACCAGTGTTGTTTCGATTTGCTAGTAATTCTAACTAAAATATAAGATCTTCATCGACCTTTTAAATAGACGAAAACATTATATATATATATATATATATATATATATATATATATATATATATATATATACCTTTTAAGATCTAATAGATTATCGATTAGGGTAATTAAATATTTAAAAAATCTATCAAAAAGTGTCATTATATTAACTAGTTGATTTCTCTCTTCCTCCCTCTGTGTTAGGGACTCTCAAAAATTGAGTATGACTCATTCATAATAAAGGATGAAGAAAGAGGGGTGCAAACGCTCTTAGTAGAAAATTTTATTATCTTGGTTTTCCCAAGATCATCTCGGTCACGTCTTTAACTTAATCTATGATCGTGGAATATTATTATTTTTAAAAAATTATCATTTATTAAATTTATTATTGATCTAGATAATAAAAAAATATTAATATAAACCTAAAAAATTTTAGCATCACATTGTACACTTAGAACGAAGAAAGTAAAGAACAACATATTCCTACCCTTGTAAATGAGAACCTTTTATTCTGCTTGAGTCTTTCTATCTCATGTTATTTTATCTCTCGATTTCCATTTAGAATAGTTGTTATTATATCCATTGTTATATTAATCAGCCATATGATGAACCTAATATTTTCTTCATGTGTATTTTCTTGATCGACTTAATATTGAATGTGTTAACGTGATAATTGACATGTTAACTTAAGTAAGATAGTATGATCATATCTCACCACTCACTTAGGTCTCCTTCGAGCTAAAAGTATCTTTCCAAAATGTATGATCTATCGCACATGAGTTCTTTACTATTAATCTATGATTTATAATTTATAATTTATTTTATTATAATAATTTTTCTTTTCATATACTTCTTTAAGACTAATTTCAAATAGTGTATTATTCTGTCACAACCAATGTGTTTACTATATTGTGACACTTCATTGAAGCAACCCTCTACTACCATCATAAGATTTAATAGTGTTATACCTACTATGAAATTTAGGCATTAAACTTTAGTTATCTTAGGATGGTCATGGGCATCCATAGTCCATATATAAGTTATTATGTAAGTATCAAATTCTTCAATTGAATGATTCCCCTTACGTTTTTTAACTTTTGAATAAATCTTTTGATTATCAATCAACACATCATCATCACTTGCATTGATCACTATCAAATTAAGTTACAATATCAAGTCATGTATTGAACTCAACCAGGTCAATCTTTTTATGTAAACATATTCTTCCTAGTATATTTGTCCTTGTAATGCCTTTCATGGAAAGAGATTGGTCATTTATCTCAATGTTAATTTCGAATGATCATTCCTTTAAGCGACTATATTCTCTATGTGTAGATTGCCCTCCATATAGTTTTATTGGATCTCCAACATTGTATATCAAGTATATTTTAATATGATCTCCAGCATTATATGTGTTTATATAGCATACATCATAAACTTAAATTGTTTAGTTTTAACTCATATGACACCTTTACGCATGACACACTTGCCATATTCATCCTCAAATTGTCATCCTTCATATAACCAAATGATGTCATAACCTTGGGTGCTACTCTAAAACCCCATTCAATTCTATACCATTTGTAGATTCTAAAATGTTGATATTTTGATCATATACTCACGATTTTAGTAAGTTACAAGCTAGAGTTGTGATAATAAGCTATAACAACCATAATATCGAATTGATATTATTTTAAATAAATGAGAATAGACACCAATGATCTAATTAATCTCGAATTGATTCCACTTGATTTTTTTTAGTATTATTTTACTTGAGGATTCATAATTCTCCTAAAGGAGAAACCCTTCAGAAGTGAAATAAAATTTGTATCATGTATATCTTATCCCTTTCATGTAAATGATTATACACTTATTTGACAAAACCTCTCCTACAATCAAGTAAGTTTCGCATGAAGATTTATGTACAAAGACTATTTTATATATTATTATTCTCTTAATTATTGGTCTAACGAGAGAATATTCTATTTAGATCTTTATTAATACGTCATGTCGAGTAAATGATAATTAGACTGCACCTATCGAGTCGCGACTAATAAAAAATAATGGTAAAAAATATTAAAATATAAAATTTTAAAATAAATATACAAATATTTGATTGTCAAATAAAAGTAAATATATGTTTATAGATAATTTTTATCCAAATTGCAATGGATTAATTTTCTAACTAATATAGAATCTTAGGATTTCTCTGTGATATAGAAACGGTTCCAATCTAACAAATTAGAAAATTAATTCTTTTATCGATATTTTCACAGAAATAAATTCTCATTATATAAAAAAAAATCAACTTACAAATATGATTTTAAGTATGTTTGTTTATTTTTGCATCCTCACATGCTGACATTTTATTAAACAAATCCAGATTAAAAATAATATTGATAAAAGCCAGGAAAATAATTATTTGTCTCAAACGTACATTATAATTGCTCCTATGATCTCACCACTTGGTCGCCACGTGTCACTCACGAATTGGCTGGAAAATAGTCACATGTTTGTGTGCTACAGGTGGGCTCGAGCTGGGCCACATTGTGGGCCTTTCCCATCCAATAGTATCCGTACGCAAGACGTGTACACGTCGTATCTCACTCACGGTATAAAAGGCTCCTGCGGCCGACGCGTTCGAGGCTAGGGTTTTGTTGAGAGCACCTCCGATGGTAACAGCTGCCGCCTCCTCTCCTCCCCTTCCTGCTTCTCCGTCAATCCCTCTCGAAACCCAACCTAAACCGTAGAGTGTTTGTTCCTCCTCCCAATTTTGCAGGGGAAGGGAACCGGGAGCTTCGGGAAGCGGAGGAACAAGACCCACACTCTCTGCGTCCGCTGCGGCCGCCGCAGCTTCCACCTCCAGAAAAGCCGATGCGGCGCTTGCGGCTACCCTTCCAGCAGGATCCGCAAATGTTCATAATCTACCCCGTCGATCTCTGTCCTTCATGTGATTTTTTTGGAATTTTATCTCTTACGATGAATTTTGGTTCGCTTGGATTAGACAACTGGAGTGTCAAGGCTATCCGTAGGAAGACGACGGGAACTGGGAGGATGAGGTACCTCCGCCACGTGCCACGCCGTTTCAAGAACAACTTCCGCGAAGGTTGTCTCCTGAATCCTTTTAGAATCTCTTCTTTATTAGGTTTCGTCTTGCAATTTGTTAAGGATTTCTGTTCCTTGTTGCCTTTAGGTACGCAAGCAGCCCCAAGGAAGAAGTCCGTGGCTGCGGCGTAGCTGTAGTATGCGGAAGGAGAGATTGGTATTGTGCTTCTACCGTGAACAATTTTGGATGCTTTCGGATGGATTTTATATGTTTAATTTTTATGGAATTCCACTGGGAACTTTGCATTATGAAACTTAGAGAATGTCTTGGCATCTATATAGTGTGACATAAATCTAGATGAACCTAATGCTCTGATTCAACTTTCAATGCTGTACAGTATTCTGGTAGTTCAATAGTCTGCTCTCTAAATGCTTGAGTTTTGATATGCAATGTTGTACTAGTTGAGCATCATCCCTTAATGTGTGTGCTCTCAAAACACTTATCATGGAGCTTCTTTTGTGTCCAAGAGTCTTAGAGTTGGACTCTGGTAGGGGTAGTCAAACCCTGTGTTTAGACCAGAAAATTGATCTAGTTTAGTCAAGGGTCCAGCCTCTGGGGGTTTAAATAGTGCGGCTCCACAACAGTTCATGATGTCGGCAGACGTACTGACTGTCTAACTTGGTTAGTAGTATTGTATGAGCAATTTATTTTTCTTCCTATCTCTGAGGAGCAGGTAGTTGCTGTATTCTATGCATGGTCAAGTGCTTACGAGTCGGTGGTTGATGTCTAGGGCACAATGGTCAATGTAATACTCGTATATTTTCTGATCTTGGACCTAGGAACATGGCTGGCTCCATACATTTCTACTGAATTTCAACAAATATGAGCTGATTACTTTGTGGGATTGATCAGTCCATGCTATTTTGTTCATGCAGCCAAATTTTATTTATAATAGGACTGGTTAGGGTTTTTTTTAAGAAATGACCACTATACATGAATTGATTCTTTGATTCTTGACCAACGAATGGATTTTCAGTTAGATTGAAGGTTTCTATTTTCGAGCTTAGATGCCACATGAAGGACAGATGGATGATCGAGTTAATTATCTGAACTAGTATCTATATGAGTAAAATATGTCAAGCGAGTGCAGCACCATCAGAAGTAAAATATGTCCATATTAACATGAGTTAACAGCGATTTTAGATTGTTGACATGATTGCTTTCAAGAGGTTATGGCTTGCAACATTCAAGTGGTAGCCTAAGATCAGTACTATAAATTTAATGGATCTACATTTGGGTTCTATTGAAAAGGTTATGAATTTCAAAAGGAGATTAAAACTAATTAAATAGACATCCTTGTCATCCTAGAAAGGTGAAATTTATTGTCTACTGCTAGTTTGTGTTACACACTCATCCGAGTTCCTGGAAGTTCCTGATAGAACAATTCATGTGTAAAGAAGCTAGGATGAGCTTCTGTAATTTGTTAGTTTATGTACCTTCAGTTTCAAGTGCATGCACAACGGGTGCAACAACAGGGCCTCACCGTAACTATCATTAATAATGAAGATTATAATTTAAAAGGGTACATTAGATCAGTGTTCTGCAGAAGGTCTGCTTAGAAACAGCAGTTGTTTCGCTAGCAAAATTAGAATTTACTACATGTGCAGATTTCAAGCATCAATATTGCATCAAATTTAGGATAGGTTGGGGAATTATGCAAAGGTTAAGATGGATAACAGTGCCTTACGTGACATTAATGAAGCATATGAAACCCCCAACTATTTTCTCAGGTCCTGACATGTAGATCATATGGTACCTTGATGTAGCATGCATAATAGTATGTACATATAGGAATAATCTGTTATGATGGTTATGGACTGGATAACTAGTTATTGCAGAACCTTGATAGATAGATAAGATTGCATAAGAGTGATCACTGAGAAATTAGATGTGCCGATATATGATTAGGAAGTCCATGAAGGTTCTGAAACCCTATTGAATATTTGATTGCGGAAACGATTGATTGCAAATTGTTCATTACTTTCTATGAATATATATTTGTCTATGGAATGTAGCTGAGGATTTTTTTCACGTTCCTGTAACTTGTACAAGGTGATGTAGATTCTGATGATGATGAAAGAACTTGTCTGCCAGCCATGACTTCTTCTCTTTAAAATCTTTTGGATTTGTGTATCGATTCTTCGTTCTTCATATTTGAATATCGATCATGGCGCATATAAATCTCTCTGCCCGTTTGATTCAATTTTGGCATGGTTCTAATGCTCGTCTATTTCAGATCAAGATTCGAGCCTTTGAGTAGGTTCTTCCTAAGCTACTCCGTTACATCCGAAATATATGGAACTGCTTGTGGTCACTCTCGTGCCCAATGTGCTCATCGATTCCGTGTCGTCTGCGTTAAGTGCTTGTTTCGATCCTGTTTACCATGTGTGCACGCACGTAACTCTCGAGTTTGGTATGGGCTGACCGCTAATTTGTGTTCGCCGGCTCTCATGCTTTGTTTTAAGGTCTATATCTGCGGATCAGGACCCCCGATCCCGTTTTTCGTAGAATCCTGATCGTCCGTAAAGGTAAACGTTGACTCCCAAGTTCCTTGCGGATGGTGCCGGCAGCGGCCACACGCCAGAGCCGCGGGCGCCTGCATCTCAGCCGTCCAGTTATGCCAAAGTGAACGGGCGTGATCGTAATTGCACACACGAGACGCCTGCCACGACGATTGCGACGCGTGGAACGACGACAAGGGCCGCCCATGAAATCCCGTACGACAGCCCGCGCCTGCGAACCTCGGTTTCGTAACGGAAAAGCGACTTCGATGGCGGATGACGTGGCCTTCTGAACGTGGCGACGACGGGTTTCGGCTCATCTGGTCTGACCTCAAACATGGTTCAGTAAGTTTACCCAAGTATAGGTGGTAGGTTCGCCACGTAGATATCCAACGTTGTGGGACCCGTCTGCTACCGGGGGTGGAAATGGCTGAACCCTGTCGTCGAGGAGATAGTTGGGCCTCGACCAAGATACCTCGGCTACCCTTAAACGTGTGGTCTTCACCCTCCTTGCTTTGCTTGTGAGATTGTTTCGCCCTTATATTTACCCATCATTTGTCCGTGGTGGCAGCCAATGCCACCGCCCCTCGCCATGGCCACCGGCGCCGCCCATCTGCACATCTCGCCCCACCCTTTCAATCATCTGGGCTCCAGGGACGTTGCCCGACGCGATCACGGCCCGAGGCTTCGGCACTGCTTCGACCGGAACACCGCGACGTACGACGGGATCTCCTTCTTAGGGCCGGGAATTTGCCGCCGGAGGGCGATCCCACCGTTTCTTTGCCGATCCTATTGGTCCGATAACAGAGGGGACGAGACCTCCTCCTCCGACTCACCCTCTCCCGAGGGCGATGGCAGGACGGTCGTGGTGAAGGATGAGAGCGAATCGCGGCAGCTGAAGCGCAAGGGTCCTCTTTATTCGCTTAAATCGATGCTCCTTAGACTTTCGGGTTCAGATTCGGGACCCGTGGGGCAGAACAGGAAATTGGTAGAGAAAGTGGAAGAAATTTTCTTCTCGGTGAGCTCTTATCTAATTACTTCTCTTTCTAGTTCGTTCCTCTGATACCTTTAGTTTGGGTCTCTTATATTACTTCGTGGGGAACTTTGACTGGTAGATTCTTCGGTGAATATATTAATTATTTCTACCCTTACGTGTGCGTGTGCGCCTCTTTGTGAGCGTGAATGTAAGTACAAGTGTGATTGTGTGAGCCTGCATGTGTGTGGGCATGGGCACATGCACTTGCCAATTTCCTGGCTTCAGACCCATATAGAAATCTAAGGATGGTCCAGGTTGCTGAGATCTTCAAACTGAGGACAATCCAAAACTTAAATCTGGCTTGAAACAGAGCTACTATTTTCAGAAAAAAAAAAAACTGAGCTGGTCAACAACTTGTTGACATACTGGCATACCCAGCTCTAACTATATGTTGGTTAATGGTTTCTGAGTTTTCAACAGATTTTCAGCCCTATATTTGTGGACGAATTTGAAAAATCTTTTATGGTTTGTAGCTAAATTCTGCAATTGGTCAAAGAAGCATATATATAAACAATAAGATATTTTGAATGTTTTAAGATGCCACATGCTTCAAGATTGTAAAATAAGAATTTTTAGTTCTGACAATGTACAATGCCATGTCTTAGTTGTGGTGTAAACAACTTCTAGGTTGGAGGTAAAACCAAAATGTTTGAAGTTGAACATACTGCTTGTTCTCTATCATCCTTTTTAAAGGTATCAGTACTATACTGTTGTCGGCAATAATGTCAGATCTGGTTGATCCTGCTTGTCCACTGTAACTTTTTCATGTATTCACTCTCTTAGTCTCTTTATCTCTATTTTTTAATTCTTTTATTCATTTTCCTTTTGCAGTTTGCAACACAACTAGGAAGATATCTTGTCACCATGACGAGTACTGGAATTATTCTTGCAATTGGATTTCAATTATCAGGTTCGTCAGTCTGCTTTACCATACATAAAAATCTCCCTTTTTCTTTTGTAATTCTTGTAGATCACAAAAATCTTATGTCCATGTTTTTCTTATCGTTTTTGATGATTATGAAGGCGGGGACAGTCAAATGAACACACTGATATGGTATAGCTGGCTCGGTGGAATTATTATTGGAACAATGATAGGCGCAAACATGGTTTTAGAAGAACATTGCAAAGCTGGACCGCGAAATGTTGTTATTACCGGAAGGTAGCTTATTTGTATCATTGTTTTAATTGAAGATGATGACTAGGAATGATATATGGATTCACTTAGAAAGTAGTTCTGAAGTCACAAACGAGAAGGCTAATCGTAATTCTCAGCTAAGTCATCATTGATTCCTAAAATCATATTGCAGACTCCCAAAGCATGAAAAGAATCATCATGAAGAAATATGAATAGATTAATTAGCTATGAACAAACGCATTGATGGTTCACACAAAAAAACTCTGTCCTGCCTTTCTTTGTGCATATAGTTAATACAGTAATTATCCAAGGGTATTCATTTTTCTAAATATTTGGAGCTAAATCTCTAAGTTCAATTAACAGCATTATTGGTCACCAATAATCCTGTCTTCTTCATATGCTTTGATATAAACAATAGTCTATAGGTCTTCAACTGATGAATAAATAGTTCTATTCACTTGGATTAACAGCATTAAGGGTTAATTGATAATTGTTTTAGTTAATACTCTGGGAGCAGTTATTTATTGCAGTTTTAGATAAAATTTCTGCTTAGGCAGTGAACCGGAGATGATATCTCTTAATTTGTTGGATATATTTTACAGCACAAGGGGATTAGGAAAAGCTCTTGCCCGTGAGTTTCTTCTATCAGGAGACCGGGTTGTCATTGCTTCTCGTAGGTCGTATTCATTTCCTTGAAATCTTTATCAGTATATTACTATGCCGTCAAGTTTCCTTCCATTTTTGTTAGCATCTACCTTCTATTTCAGTATCTTGTTCCTAACTATTCCAATCTGATTCTTGAAGGCAGCCCTGAATCAGTTCATCAGACAGTGGAAGAACTGAGGGAAAACCTAAAGGATGGTTTGGCTGTTTCTAAAAACAAAGCCAGGACAAATTTATCTCATGCAATGGTTGTTGGTATCGCTTGTGACGTTTGCAAACCAGAAGATGTTAGAAAGCTGGCAAACTTTGCTGTAGATGAATTGGGTTCAGTGGACATTTGGGTAAGTCTTTACATTTTGGACATTCTTAGAACTTCAGTTTATACTTCACTCCTGCTTTTTCTCTGTATTGTTGCTTCTGAATATTGTTTCTTCCTGCTATTTTATTGTGATATTCATGCATCCATGGCTCAAGAGATTCATTGTCACAAACTCTCAATCTGTCTGTTAACTTTATAATTATCATCTTTTTTTTTCAATGAAGTACTATTACCTTTGTCTGATAGCCTCTTCTCCAATGCTGTGAACAGATCAATAATGCTGGCACAAACAAAGGTTTCAGACCATTGCTGCAGTTCACAGATGATGATATTGATCAGGTTTGTAATATTTCTTCATACATTCTAGTAACTTAATGATTTTAACACTTAAGAACTTCACCAAAGTATGTCTGCTTGTGCAAAAATTAGTTTGCTGTGAGGATGTCATTGCCTGTTCCTGATTTACTCAAAGATTCATGGCTATGGTTTTTGGGTAATAGTGATAGTCAGGAAACTAACATGTGGCTTGTATGTTTTTCAGTTGTTCGTTACATTCTCTCTTTGCCTAATAATTAATGAAACATTTTACAATGAAGCGGAGATGCTCAAAGATCAAATTTAGGCTGTTCATCTGTCTTTGTTACAAATAGTTCTTCTGTGATGAAAGGTTGAGTATGAGAATGTTGTGGTCTTTGGATTATTTGAGAGTACTGTCCTTGAGGTAAATGATTTGGAAGGATCCATCTAGTTGATCCAAAATAATTGTCCGAACTTGTTTTTGTTATCATATTAGAGGCCTCTAAACATTTCCTAAAAATCAAATTGTAGGTTGTCTTGACTTTTGTAAGGATATGTTCATATCAGGCAAAATGTAGGTTGTTCTCATATCAGGCTTCCCTTTTATTTCTGACTTGTTAGATTGTCTCAACAAACTTGGTTGGTTCTTTAATCTGTACGAGAGAAGCAATTCATATCATTGGGTCCCAAGACAAGGGGGGCCACATATTCAACATGGATGGGGCAGGTTCCGGTGGATCAAGCACACCATTGACAGCTGTGTAAGTTTTACATGCTTATTTATGACTTAATCTTGTCTTCTGTAGATCTAAGATGTGATGATATCCATCTTGCCTTATGGAACCAACTTCACCCTGACTACATACATGACTTGTGGTATCTCCTGACACGGAAGGTTTAGAGACATTCATTATGAAACATTGTGTTCAACTTAATGGCATGCATTTAATTATCAAAATGAACCTATATTCTGAATTGAATGATATGGAAGCTTGCCAGAAATCATTGGATTGGATCAACCTCTGATCTTGTTTGTTCAAGCTGTTTCTGAGGATAGATATAAGTGATCATGTACTGCAAGTACTACTATTAGAACAATCTGTGGTTGTCCTAATACACAGTATGAAATACCAGTGTACTGCACATCCTGCCTGACCAGGGCTGGTCCACTGGTATACTATGATACCAGCTGCATTTCAACAATAAAATAATATTTTATTAGCTTTTTTGTTACACCGACTGTCATCAGTAATTTGCTGAGCAGTAAATACTGATCTAGTAGATTCTTGTAACTTAAAGCCTTAGAAATTATTCTTTCAACCTAGAGAATTCTGGGCATGGTGATTCATAAATAATTTCATTACCAATAATTCTGACACCGCCATATCATGTGTCTCTCAGCTATGGGTCAACTAAGTGTGGCCTTAGACAACTCCAAGCCTCACTTCTGAAAGAATGCAAGCGTTCCAAGGTTGGAGTCCACACAGCATCCCCAGGAATGGTTCTTACAGATTTACTTTTAAGGTAAATACAGATGCAGTAATGCTTCTGTTTATCATAAACCTGTTCCGGCTGTAATAGAATTTTTTTTTTCTAGTTGTTCAATGCTTCAACATACTTGAACAATTAAAGGAAAAAAATCATCTGTGTGTGGGAGCCTCAACAAGCATCAGCTGTTCCTTTGTTCAGCTAAAATTTATCTTTACCTGCATTATTGGTGTTCGAGAAAGAAACTGCATCAAGCAAACAATTCTTAATTATCTGTCACTATGCTTCCATTATTTCATTAAGATGATTATCTGGTTAGCTCCCATAGAACTAGTTCCATGTGTTCTTTGGAAGGTTTTGTTTCCTCGTCAACCTCTGTACCTGTATGGGCCTTTGCAAGCTCTTTGTCAGCTGGTACTGGTATTATGGCTTTCTCTGTGATATGTCTACTTGTGACCTTATAAGTTCATGATCTCCGATCTATGCAGCGGTTCATCATTGAGAAACAAACAGATGTTCAATATAATTTGTGAGCTTCCAGAAACAGTGGCCAGAACTTTAGTGCCAAGGATGCGAGTCGTCAAGGGAAGTGGAAAGGCAATTAATTACCTGACACCACCTCGAATCTTACTTGCTTTGGTGACTGCTTGGCTTCGTCGAGGCCGATGGTTCGATGAGCAGGTAAATCTAGTTCTTAGCTCCATTAGTTGCTCATTCTGTGTTATGTCATATTCATCTCTGTTCTTAAACATTTATTTGAGGTACCCATGCTCTTGGTAAGCACAATCAAGGGGCTCATATATCTAAATGGAAGAAATTGCCACATTCAGGCCGTTGTTCTTTGTACAGTATTCCTCTTGTGAACTGTGATTATTTCAAGGCTTCTCTTTGTACAGCATTCCTCTTTGCAAACTCTTCTATAATTGAATTTTGGACCAAAGAAACAACTAATGTTTGGCAGATTGAACTAAGCTCCTATTGTTGTTTCCTTCTCCATATCATTTCCACTTTCTACATTAATTTTTCTTCCTATCATCAGTTTCAGGATATCTGTACTTTGTTTTATCCACAGGGAAGAGCATTATATGCAGCCGAGGCTGACAGGATCCGCAACTGGGCGGAGAGCCGTGCGCGCTTCTCTGTCACGGACGCTATGGAGATGTATGCCGAGAACACATGGGTCTCCGTCTTCTCACTATCAGTGGTCTGTGCCTTTATAATCCTCTCCAGTTCCGGCAATGCTTTTCACGGCACATGAATTAAGGGCATGAAACCAAGTATTCTTCCTACCTGATGGTTAACTTTACCTTAGTAAACTACAAGATGATTCAGGCTTGGTATAAGGCAAGCATGGAGTTATGAGTCAGGTGAGACACCAGACTGTGGAAGTCATACTGCTCACCATATGACCTAACCATGTAAAGAGCTTTGTTGTAAATGCTTAGATTGGTGATTCACTGCACATTTTAAAGCCATCTCTTGCAGACGTTATTTGTGACTATATTTCAAGGGATGATATATGCAATGCACTCTGATGTCTTAAGCTAATAAAAAGTGCGGACTGCACAGTATATGCTTGTGATAGGATGCCTCATTTCCGGCAAAACGCCTTTGATGTTCATGGAATCCGATAGCCCGAAAGTTGATCCGAATCCGGTCTTAAACTTCGCGTACGGATCCTCATTTTGCATCCGACGAGCTTAACTGTATTTTAATTCCGGAAATTATCCGATTCGGGCTTTCGTTTGGGATCGGACGGCTAGGAGAAGCCCATCCTAGTTTATTACGATTCGCGCTGGGTTCATCTTATCGTCATGATAGCGTGCCGTTGGTCGGGCGAGAAACCCACTCGAGAACCCTAGTTTCGCTCTGTGCAATGCTCCAAAGATGCTCTGCGTCCTCCGCCCCTCTCCTTGCCTCCCTCTCCGCCGCTTCCTTTGCAAGTGCTCCGCTCCGGACATGTCGCGGTACAGGGAGGCCTTCGCCCGCAGGATGGCCATGGCCGGAATCAAACCCCACCACCGAATTGGTGCTCGGAGATCCCATCTTTCATCCTCGTTTGACGAGTTTTCGTATTGCTTGATCGAACGGATTTCTTCGCGTGCTTGGCAGCTTTCGGCGTCTCTGGCGGACCCGATAGCATGGCGCTGTGCGTCTTGACGGCGGGTTGGAAATTGGATGGTTCGGTCACAAAGAACGAGTGTTCGGGCTTCATTGATGGGCTTCTGGGGATTGTAGTGGACCATAGATTGCGTGCCGAGAGCACAGAGGAGGCTATTTTGGTGCGAGACAGAGTGAACAAAATGGGTAATCTCTGGTTACGTTTTTATTTCTTGCAATCTGTGTTCTTGGTTTTGAGCATATGCGTCCGCTAGATTGTGAGATGTTTTGCTTTAGGTGTCAAATGTGAGATTGGGACTTGTAATTGGTCGGGTGGTCGACCAAAGCATGGTCATTTGCAAGAGGCTGCTCGTGAAATGAGGTGTGGTATTTTTCTTCTGGATTTGCATTTGCTGTCTGAACTTTTTTGCAGTGTAATTCTTTGAACTTATATTACAAGAGCCGAGTGCTCTCCTCTGTACTTTATGTGGCACTTTAGGACTATGAAACTCATATGACACTTTGTATTTTGAGCATCTGAAATTTGATCAATTCTTTGTTAAGTTCATTGTATCGAGAAAATTGTGATTTAAGTGTAATTTATTCTCATGTACCTGTTTGCCTTTTAGGATTCTAGCAAATAGGAAAATTTTAAATGTTTCAGTTTTTGAGAACTGTGACATGATTTACTTTGAAAAAATAATGTATTTTACAACAAGTTAATAATGCACATATGTTATGCTTTTTGTATACTTCGGATGATATAAATGAATCATTAAAAGTGTGCAAATGCATATATTGATAACCTATTGTGGTGTAAAATGAATATAAAGATTGATGCAATATATTTGTAATAAAGATTAAATTAATATAACATGAGCACATACTAAGAAGGTAATAAATGTAACAAAGAATTTATATAATAAAAGTTAATTTGTGATATAGTTATCAAGGATTGGGAACAGTTGTGGGTTGGGCCAGTATGACTGATGCTGTGGTGCATTGTGTTGATTGAAGTAAAACTAGGAGGGAGCAAAAACTGATTATATTAGCATAAAAACATATCAATCGACAATGTTTTCAGGTCTATTTCACCTGATGGAGAACTATTAGTTCTTGCCATACAATCGGTATATGAGTTACTGAAATTCCACAAGCACTTCAAAACTTGTTGGATGTACCAATGAAGTTATGCCTTTGTTAGGATTTTGTCCAAAAAATAAACAAACTGGAAGATATAACTTATTTTTGAATCCTTGCATAAGATTATATCCTGTTTTTATTTGAGAGACTTTCATCTGTTTCTTAGTGTTGGAATCCGTAACTCCTATTGGTATTAATTACAGGTACCAAATCTTTGAGGATGTTTGCATTAAGCAACACATTGGAATCCTTCTCATCGCACACCATGCAGATGACCAGGTCTGAGTTTACTTTCGTATACTTGAAATCAGGGTCTGTCGTACCGAGCCATACCGCCCGGTATGGGCGGTACATACCGGTCCGACAGGTTATCGGTACGCAGACCGACTGTTACCGGTCCGAGAGTACTGTATCACTGTAGCAGTGTACTGTAGCACTACAGTAATGCTACAGTACTCGGTACACCTGAGTGTACCGCTCGGTATACGATACCGAGCCCAGATCGAAATATCGGTACGGTACGGTATTGCGAACCTTGCTTGAAATTAAGTCTAACTTGAAAATTAAGCTTTCTCTGATGGCATAGGTAGTGTCATCTTGTTGCACAAACAAGGGACTGTACATGGATCCTTAATTTTGGGTTTCTCAAATATTTTCCTTTACTTATCTTTTTTTTTTTTTTTCTTGTGGTGCATTACTTATGAACTTGGTTAATAAGGTTTTCTTGGTTTAGATAGTTTCATTTGTTAAGAAATGTCTATGTTATTTCTTAGTAACCCTAACTGAGAAGGATGGGAAAGAATAGTGTGGGATGATTACAGCATAAATGACAGTTCAAGAGATTGCAATATTGGGATAGTATGGACATGTTCTTTGCTTTTGAGATTTCTTACAAAACTCTTAATTTGAAGAATATATACAAGAAATTGCCATATTGGGATAGTGTCCGCAATATGAATTAACAATGAACATGATGTGTATGGGGATTATTGAGGGTGGTCGAGAGCATGAGGCTCCCACTAATTCTGGGATTGGAGTGGTTTTCAGCTTTACCCCGACAAGTAGAGAGGTGAAAGGTTGTTCTTATGTGCTTCAGAATAAATGAATGTTTGGCTAGAGGATGTTAGACTTGGAGAATTGTATTAGGTAAAGATGTGGGATTAGTGTTAATGTTTTTGATAGTTGCATTATGAAAGATAGTTTTATGGGCTTGTGGTGCTCATGGGGCATTGACACACAGCTAAGAGCTTTTAAGGTGATTGACTGGTAAATATGAATCGAGGTATACGGTTTCGAATTAATACTGCCCGGTACAGGCGGTATGTAGTACGCGGACCGCTTGCTACCGATCGATATTTTTTTATTTAAAATTATATATATATATATATATATATATATATATATATATAGGCGACGTCGCCTCGCGTGGGGGAGAAGGGAGGTGACATCGTCGAATTTTTTTACTTACTTATATATATATATATATCAAACAGTATACCGCTCGGTATAAAGTACCGTATCGTACCGAGAGAAGGTCGAAACTTCGGTACACTACGATATTTCAATCCTTGATATGAATTACTTATTGTTGTATCGGTGCAGGTTTGTAGTTAGATTCACTTGAATGTCATGGTATCAATCTAGTAAAAACAAATGATTAGGTTGCATAATAGTTGAAATGTATGGGTGAGCAAGCCAAAATGGATGGAGATATGCCATTACCTTATGCTCTTTGCTTGAGATGTAGGGTAAATAGTTTATATTCTGTTTTGGCAGCAGACAACATGGATGACATGAGCACTACATTTTTTTCACATGGCGAGGATTATAAATTTTAGACATGTCGGACCAAAGAGGAGAGGGCATCCAAGATAACTGGGTAGATGTAGCTTGTCACCCTTCTCTTCGACACCAGTTCTCTTTTATGACATCTAGAAATCTAGGGGATAAAGGTTAGATGTTAAAGTTTTCTTAGAAAATAATAAAAATGATAGTGAAGTTATATCATTGTTCTATTTTTTTTTAACCTTAAATTTATCAGTTGTCAAAAACTCTGTTACTGCAGGCTGAGCTTCTAATCCTGAGGTTGTCTCGTAATAGTGGAGTTCTTGGGCTTGCTGGCATGGCATTTGTTTCACAATTGTTTCCTGTGTCTCTAAGATATGGAGAGAATCCAGCTTATGATGGTATTTTGCTGGTGCGACCAATACTAGAATTTACAAAAGATGACATGTACAAGGTTAGTTTATATATCTTAAATCTTTTTGGGAGATTATTGTGCAAGTTCAGACTCGCATACATCGGCAAAAGTTGGTTTTGGACTTGTTGTATTCATTTGTTTAATATTTCTTATTATCCCTAGAGCATATATGCTTGTGGCAACCATTTCTTGGATCTTTGAGGACTTATAAGTTATCCATGGATGTGAGAATATGTTATGTTTGATTAATTTGTTTGATTAGTGGGGACATGCCTATCTTATTTTACAATCAATTTTGCAGTAATTTCTGTATATTTGTTTGGTACTTTTTAGCAAGGATTGAAATTTCATACTGTACCGGAGCTTCGAGATTCACTCGGTATACAGTATAGTAGCATACCGAGTGGTATATTTCGGTATACCGCTCGAGATATATATATATATATATATATATATATATATATAAAGTAAAGAAAATATTTTTCGACGATGTTGCCTCTCTTCTCCCTACGCGGGGCGACATCGTAGAAAAAAAAGGCGGCGTCGCCTATATATATATATATATATATAAGTAAAAAAAAATCGTTTTTTCTGCGACGTCACCTCTTCTCCCTGCGACGTTGAGATTCTTCTTCCCATGCGGATGAGAGGTCGCCGATAGATGAGGAGGGAGAGCGGCGTAGGTACTCCTCTTCTTCTCCTTTTTCTTTCTTCCCCTTCTCCCTCTTCTTTCTTCTCCCTCGGTCACCCCTCTTTTTTTTTCTTCCTCGGCCACCATCGATTTAAAACGATAACGGGGCGAAAATAGCCCAATCGACGATACTGCTTGGCAGCGGGCAGTCCGTGTACCGGTTTGTTGGCGGACTGGTACGTACCGCCCGATACAGGCAGTATTATTCGAAATTAAAGACCTTGCTTCTTAGTCTTTCACCTTTTCTTTCCCTTCTTTTATTCTCCAGTTTCTCTATCTCTTATGTTTCTTTTTTTGTAGTCATAGTCATACTTGTGCTTGTTTGACATCTATGATGGAATAAAATGAGTTTGTAATGCTATTGTGGAGTGGAATCTGATTCGTTGTTGCTTAGGAAACATCAGTTAGCATGACCATGAATTTCTTGTAGTCAGCTGTCTTTATTTTTTCCTACCTGGCTGACTAGGTATTTTTGACTTGTTTCTTTTTTCCCTAGGAAGCTTTTGTACCTTGTTACATACAAAAATGTCTGCCACTATATAGGTTTGATTTTTGTTTTTAAGTGTCTGGGAACTGACTGAAGTTATTTATTATGTTCTTTCAAGGTTTGATTTCTGTTTGCGCATGCATGCACGCATGGTGATATATCATGACGCCTCTCAATAACTTATGACTGGTTTAACTTTCTATGCAGATATGCCAAGGAGCTAATCAAGAATGGGTGGAAGATCCGACAAATCAAAGTCAATTATATGCTCGGAACCGAATACGCTCCAGTTTAAGGTGCCTATCATCGGGTAAGGCTGAAATTTATTGATATTTTCATGTCTAGCCAAAGTCATTGGACCTCTATTAAGACTTAACTAACATGAACGAGGTGGTTTTATATTTAGTTAGCTTCATGTTTTCTTATTGAAACGTAATTCTATGGTGTTTAACTTTTACCTACAAAATGGAGATTAATCTACATGATTTGAGGTTTTTTTTTTGACTGGGCCATATGTTAAATTAGGTGCTTCATTAATTGAAAACTCTATTGCCTTACAGCAGTGACTTTGTTGGTTGAAACTTATGCTTCACCTCACAATTGGAATCTTGAGTAGTTTGAACATAGACAGAAATCTGATTGGACTTTGAATTATTGGCCATAACTAAAACAATGTCTAGTCTAGGAACCATAGATGAAACTTACAGAATGTAGATACCTCTATTAGGACATGTTAGCAAATGGAGATATTTGATGTCAAATATTGCCTCAAAAATGTTGTTGAATATTGGTAGAATAAATTTTATGGTCATTCTTATACATATAGATTGGTTGAAGGTTGTTTGTGAGTTTTGTACAACTGAAATATCATTTGAGATCAGAGCACAAAAAGTGTAGTATGAACAATAAGCTGAAACTGTACTTGTTAATTTGCTTGTCCAGAATAAGTTGGCCACTTTAGGTGCTACAAGTTTCAATTTGCTTGTAATAACTTGTCCTTATTGCAAGTTCCAGAATAAGTTTAGGTATTGTCCGATGAGGATAGGCTCATTCTTTGACCATACTCTACTTTGGTCACTGTATCTTGGTATCTATTATGTTGGAAATATCTGTACTAGAATAAGGATTCTTTTAGCCTTTAGTTCTGGAGCTTGTAATAAGACATGTTAATGGTGGTTTCTACTTGCTAAGCTTCCATATGCTTCTTTGTGGCCAAATTTGTAACTGTTGTACATTTGATGGGTTAAGTGTTTACTAGGTACATAATCAAGAATTAGTCTGACACTGAATGCATTGTTTTACAATCCTCTATTAATATATGATAATTATGATTAAGGGAAAACCTTAAGTGTTGCATACAAAAATTTCATCATTTTTCTGTTAGTGTATATTGAACTTTTGGTATGATAATGAATGTTGATTAATTTCTCCATTTATTTTGGTGAAAATACTATTTTTCCATTCACTTTTTTCATGTTAGCTTTTACTGATTGTGAACAAAGGTAAGTTTTTGATATCTTCGATTCAGATTTTTTATGTTCACAGAACTACATGTCTTCCAGATCTCTTTCAACTAGAACTGCAAAGGCTCATCTCTGCTTGTCGCTTAGCACGTTCATATGTTGAGAGTATTTGTCATAAGATGATAAAGCACTCTGTCACCATCATGGAGGTATGTTAACTCCTGTAGCAAATGCTGTTGTTTAAACTGGTTGAAGCATATTGCCTAATATCAATAAGTATTTCGTTAAGATCATAGATGTTGGGTCTTGTTTGACAAGAAGCTATTAGATAATGGATCTACAGATAATTTTGTTGGTGTAGATTGACAAACTGATAGGTGCTCTTTATTTCTGCTGAAGCCACGAGGATAAGCCAAATAGTCTGAGAGTCTTGGTTCAATATTTTTGTCAATCTTAGATTTATTTCACTTGGCCAACTATTCTTGGTTTATATGCTTATTTTGTTATCAAACTTCTTAATAAGTACTGAGATCTGAGGCTGTTTTTTGTTGTCCAGATGTCCAAATGTTAGTCCAAATTGAAGTCTCTTTGGGGGCTTTGATATTTTGGAATAATGAACTAGTTGCCTTCAGACTTTCCAACGAGAGACCTGGCTATTACAGGAACAACTTGAAATATAATATTAAATTTCTATACTATATGTTGAACTTCAGAGTTTATGCACCTCTTGAACTTAATAAGGCTCTTATTTTTATTAGATTTTATTTCTGTCATGAGTTGGGGACAAGATTCATTCTTGAGGAACTAACCATAAGAGATCTTGAAGTAGAAAAAATCCTGAGTAAAAGGACTTTGTTTGCCATAGACATGGAGTAAATTAGTAGATTGAGTGTTAATTAGGACTGAATCTTGTATTACTAAAATAGTTGGCATTTGCTGAAACAATTATATTACTTTTTTAAAAAGAAGCCCAAATGTAATAAAATTGTGTTGTTTTTCATGATATAGATAGTAATATTATCATTTGCTTCTTTTTTGTGGTTGAATGAAGGATGCTTTAGATGATTAAGCATGATCACCTTTGAACTGTCTGTACATGTGTTGCTCTTTGTAGCATGGATATGCAGTTATTGATTTAGAGAAGCTCAAGCCATCTAGTGTTGATGATCTTTGCTTATCAAGATATTTAGCATGGATTTTGCAGGTAATGTTGTTGCGTTTTTTCATTCTCGATTTTAAGATGACCCTTTTTGCAAATGAAAAGGCATTTGAAAGACCAATTTGGGTATAGTTTCTTTATATGATGATATAATGAAAATTAATTTGATCATATTTTACAGTATATTTCACAAAGACACAGACCAATTCGTGGCAGTATTTCCCGGTTGCTCTTGAGTTACATCCACAACTTCCCATGCAAGGTTCATTCATTTCATTATTATGGTACCATATTTTGAATCCTGAGGCTGTCTTGAATGATCAACTCTTGTACTTTTATTTGTTTTACATCAAGATATTAGCTAAAGTATTTTCCAAAGGAATACATTTGTTGTTGGATTAAGAGTTGCACTTCGGAATCAATACTAATCTGAATCTGTTGGTTTTAGCCGGAATGCTCTTGCAGTTATTAGGGTTAGTTCTTCACTTAGTTGCTGAGCAGGATTTAAAAATTTACTTCTGACTGACATAAATGAGATTATTCTAGGACAACTAGTTTCTGCTTGGTCTTATCTTTGTTTATATATAGTGAAATGCAGGTCCTTTTATTAAGTTAAATTTCAATTATTATTTGATCAAGTGATGCCAATTAGAGTATTGTGATCCTCGTACTGTTTTAGGAAGTGGTCATTCTACAGTATGGTGTCATAAAGAATATTTTAGTTATCACTAGGGAAATTTTGGATGGAGTGGAACTTCTGGTTGTGGACCATATTAAAGAGTTTGAGGTCAAATAAATTGTTTCACTGTATTAGTCTATACGAGGTACTGTGAAATTGACCCTATGTGAATAGGGATATTATTTTATGAAATTCCCTTGCTGTTCTCCAACACATCTTACCATGCTGTAATGATGTATATTATTTCCCTTTTTAACTTTTTGCAGTCATGTGCATATGTGATACAAGAACATATTTTGTTTTTATTTACAAGCCCAGTAAATGTTGATGCGTAGATTTTCTTTTTTCATGTTAATAAACAATAAATAAGGAATCAGAACAAATCTAACGGGAAACACTGATACTAAAGCATCCGGGTGATACTCCCTGTTATGTTACAAGGAAACAGCATAGGGCATATGCGATTAGCGTGTTGAACATTCAGTTTATAATTAAGTTGGCAATTTTCTGTAGTTTTTCTTCTCCACATTGATGGTCACAATAAGTTTGCTGAATTCAGTTGTGTTTTTCAATTCTGCTAGTTTGTATTTTGCAATCTTCTTACTGATTACTTTAGGACATTGTTTTTTTGACACAAACTATAATTGCCACCGACATTTGTTTTCCAAGTCATTTCTGTTCATTCATGCTTCTTCTTGGAATGCTACAGACCTCACTTACTGCAGCTGGTTGTTACCTTTCCCCTGCTCCACGGTCAAAAGGCACAAAACTTTTAGTGTGTTATTCTGTCGATTCACCTCAATCAACCAGGACAGAGGAGTTATGTTGCAAATACTCACTTGAGGAAGAACATTTTATGCTCCCTAGTGAGATACATCAGATAGTCATCGATGCAAAATCATACTCTGATCAGTTTCTCCCTGAGGCTTCTGGTGTACCTATTTTACATGCAAGATCTTCTACGGCTATTCTAACTGAAGCAAGGAAGCTTAATCTTATCAGTGACTCAACATTAGAAAGCATCTCCTCGTTGCAAGCAGAGGAATACAAGAAGTTTAGTTCAGAGGGAGAAGTTAAACCTCCATATGATTTAAGATACAAAGTACAATGTGTCAGTCCTTCAAGCGTAAATATACATCCTAGCCAATCGTGTTTGTTCATGAACAGGTTTTTAGTCACATGGAAACACCATAACAAACAAGACCATGCTTGCCAGTTTTGCATGGTTGAACAGAAGACAAGTGTTGGAATACGACATATGGTTGATGCAGACTGGCTGTTTCTTGCAGGGCTTTCAAAGGGCCAGGGATTGGAATATGATGAAGATCATGCAGAAACTCCAGTGTCTAACTTGAATAAAAATGTAGAACAGAGAGGTGAAAGTTTGAGCTTTATTCAGTTGTCAGCACAAAGAGCTCTCAAGGCCTTGAAATCGATTCCAGTTCCTGCAAGAAAGGCCCTACCAGTACTTGTTAGTTCTAAAGGTTTACTACTTAGTATACCAGTAAGTTCATGCTCATTTTATTTCTAGCCATATCTCAGATGTTAGTACAATATATGAGCTTTCACACTTTTTTTTATCTAGTCCTGTTGACTCTTACAGCTAAATAAAAATTAATTACTAGAACTTTGCATCTCTAATTTTTGCCTTTGTGAATATTATGATACTAGTGTTCTAGATACTAGTGTTCTAGGAAACTCTTGCAAATCAATGGATTTGTAAAAATGTTAAAATGCTTATTTTGTTCACAAGTCTTTTAATTTAAGCGTTAGAATCATGAATCTAATTAAGAAGCTTATACTTATAGTTCTCATGGACTAACATGGTTCAATGTTCTTATTTTATTTTTTACTTCAGTGTATTTGCTTCAGGCGTTGTCCTTGCCTTTCAGTGGCCACAGTATTCAAGCCCAGAGTACCTCTTGGAGGAGGCTACAGTTCATATATTTGAAAACTTCAGGTACCAAAAAAATAATAAGGCATTCTACATCTCAGATTGATAGTGAGTGATGCCTACCTTGATCCCACAAGATTGGGTCAAAGTTGCTCAGCTACCATAAATAATTGCACCTTTGGCATCTTATGGAATTATGACAGCCTTATCCAGCCTTTTGTCTGAGCTGGTGCAGAGAGCAGGAAGCTCTCACTGGAATCAATCACATGTTCAGAACACACCAGCCCACCAATATTGGGTGCAGAAAAAAAAGGTTTAAATCTTGTCCACAGTAGTTGGTTGAGGTTTCAGTAAGCACATGTTTAAAAAAGAATTGCAAGGATCAGAATAGTTAGGGACACAAGAAGGTAAGCGATCTGGAAGTTATTTCAAAGCATTATAGAACTGATTTTGGGAGGCCAAAATAACATGCATGCTTCTTGTCAAATCTTGGTTGGTTGTATACTTGTTGCTGCTGCTTTGGGTCTGAACTAGGTAAACAATGTTGCTGCTGCTTTGGGTCTTCATCAAGTTTCCACACTGAGCTGAAACCCTCCCACAGAGGATGGATAGCTGATATGAGGTGGAGCTTCTCAGTGAGGGAATATATGAGCTGTAGCTTATTCGGTTGTCCTTGTCCTTTTGTTTTCTTCTCTGATAAGATCTCTCCATGTGCCCAAGGCAGCTAAGCAATGGTGTGCAAGTCCTCTGTCAGCTGCAACTCCAACTCACCACTTGAATGTTGCAGTGGTTTCACAGATGGAGCAATAGTTCTTTCTCCAACTTTGTGTGGTTTTTTGTCATATGGACAACAGAACCACCAATCAATGAGGGACACAAGGACTTCTCAAGGTTGTATTTTTCTGCTTGTTTTTGGAATATAATTTTGTATTACTCTGTTTGCTTTTGGAATACAATTTTCTTACAAGGCAAAAAAATTGAGGACTTGCATTGCATGATTGATATCTCAATTTCTTGGGATGGTTTTCCTGGTAGGTGTAACTTCATTCATTTTGATGAAGAGAAAACGTGCATATAGGGGACCGACTCATCTGGTAGTTTGCATATCAGCATCAGTCTTGATCGAGAATGAAGCTTTATATTTTGTGGTACATATCATCACGTGACTGTAATAGTCGTGTAGTTCTGGAAGAATCCTACTGGTATTTTTACTCTCTCACATTTTCACGTCTGATCTTATGTTCTAAATGAATTATGTGAAGAACATGTTGTAATCTATTGGTATTTTGCTACATCTATGAAAGAAAGCATTTGAAGGAATAGGGAGTCTTAGGCATAAGCATGTGTATGATTGTTATATATTGTAATAAGGATAAGAAAGAATATAAGGAGTTGACTTGCATTTTGATTGATCATGAGTTTTTTTGTTTCTATGGTGATAGAAAGGAGACTGAAGGATTTGTGACAAGGTTGGGACTCAATAATATGTGGGGACATTTGTCTATCAAATATTTGAAGGCCAACATCATAGCAAAAATAATCTTAATTTTGTGTCTAGATTTTAGTTGTAATCAAAGAATTTGTCCCCACTGATTGATTGATGAGAGACTAGTCCAAAAGGTCACAAATGCCAGTAGTGCCAATAGGGATCTATAACCTTATCAAATGGAACCCCAAATGCTAATCTCACCTTCATTTCCTTTATCATGTTGGATCTCCAAGAATGTTGGTACATTTGATCCTTGTAACACAAATCTATCAGTGATTAGTTTTTGTAGCATGACTCATGTCATGGACTCTTGTAAATAAACAATAAATGATTACTAGAAGTATTATGGAGTCAAAATTGGCTGCACTCCATTCTCTGTCTGCCCAAATTAACATTTCTCATTTTCACATGCTGCATAAGACCAAAACAGTGACATCTGTTTCAATAAGCTAATCTATATTTCCATGTGACCAAAACATAGACAGCTAATAAGTCAAATGACTCGCATTACTTTACTAATATCAAGGGAATTGATGAGGAACATGTGAAAGTTGATAGTGTAGTGGTCCTACCATTGCTAAGAAGATAAAATAGAGCTTAAATCAAGGACAAAAGTCCAATTCATGTCTACCATTTATCATGCATTCTGATGGCACTCAGGTTTATGCATCTCTTTAATTGATTGCAGGGTGGTGCTTTTAACTTGTTTGTGTTTCCTTCTGGTAAGCTTTAGAACCTACTTTCCTCACTTTTTCCTTTCTTGTATTCCAGAAAACTAACAGTGAAATGCAACCTTCTTGATCATTGTGGAGCTCTTCAGTCACAAGAGGAGATGCAAAGAACATGGAAGAATTTGTGGCCCCAAATTCCTATTAAATGTGATTGGTCTTTTGATGGGAGGAATGGAATTCTTGCATCTGGTGGGAGAGAGATCCTGTTAGGGTTAGGGAAGCCAAACAAGCTTAATGTGTAGCTATTATCCCAGACTCAAAACAGCTGATCAACCAACCCCTCTCTGCACAAGAATGGGAACTTCTTTTTTACTGTATCCAATAATGGTGGGCATGTGTTTTCTGAACATAGCCATTATGTCCACTGAGGGTTTCCTGCTCTCTGCGCCAGATCAGCCAAAAGGCTGGCTAAGGCTTCCTGCTCATAGTACACTATGCTTTCATGTCATTCTTGTTTCTCTTCTCATCCCATTTCTCTTGTAAAAGCCCTTTTTTTTCACTTTAGTTTGTGACATTTTGGCATTCTCTATTGACTATTTGATATCAATAGGAATGGCTTCTCTCATCCACTTGAATTGAATGCTTCACCACACTTTTGATTGTCCCTCTTCATGTAAGTCTAATACAGCTTACAATTTGTCCAAACAGCTCCACAATGGTTAAAATCTTTGATGGCATTACCATATGAGCAATATATAAATATAAATACACACACATATATATATATAGTAAGTTTATGCATCGTCACCATAATTTTATGCTTCATCACATTTTTACAAGAGAGATTTCACTCCATGATTTAGGCTATTGTAATTTTATGTAATGTCACCATCCTCGTGCCGACATATCACATCCATATCATTTGTCTTTAAGTCTATCTGTATTACTCGTGTCATGATCAAAAACTTGTGCCCATAAGAATATGTTTTGAATAGTACTATTTGTCATCATTAGAAGAACAAGAAAACCATCAATATGAACTCTTAGGTCTATGTTTATCCAAGAATATATATATATATTCAAAAAAAACTTGAGTTATTGTCATTCTACATGATAAATGATTAGTTTAAAGATTTTTGGGGATATGAAGTATTTCTTTTTCCTTATCATGAGTGATAGTTTTGGCTCAAAATTGATGCCATCTTTCACATCAGTATGCTAAAATATTCATGTGATTCTTTTTGGTTGGGATCTAATAATTTAAAAGGTGTTAAAAGAAACATATCAGTTGTGACACCAACACAAATGTTGACTTCTTAGTGGAGATGGAAAAAGCGTACAGGGGCAAAGAATCCATAGCCATCCATAGTCCTATGTGGTCTTTGTCAACAATTGTGTCCATCCAACACCTAACACCCATTAGTAGATGGCATCCACAATGAACCATTGCATTCAACATATTGCATTTCGAGTGAAAACAACATGTAAAAGTTATTTTGGATAATGAAATTTTAAGTAAACAATAAATCTATTGCCTGACTCCCTTAAAGCTCAATCAATTCATCTAATGTATTAAATGCGTTTCAAATAATAATAATAATAAAATATCAGATTAGTCTCAATCTTTCACCTCACATAAGAAACACAAGAAATCATTATCATTTTATCGGAGAGATTACATATCATATTTATAGAATAACTCCTAATCCTCCGATAAAGCTGAATCCAACCTACTAAAGCTCCTAAAATGATGGTGGTCATAGTCAAACGTCGAGTTCCATTGTAAGGTGAAGCAAATCACATGGATGAGGAATGGATCTTAAGATTGGGGGAATCGATTGGGCCAGCTGAGGTGGCAAGTCATAGTTTTCCAAAATTGGCTGTCTTCGTACATTGAACGAGGCATGCAAGTGGGCGCTGTTTCGTGTGTTGACCGCGTTCCCGTGGGCACGGGTGGTAAATAGTTCGGCCCCTATGGCGAAATCCACCAAGCAGAGTCCAGGATCTTTGTCCACTTACGATGCCAAATATTCTGGACCCCATCGAAGCAGAACAATATTATGTGGGTAACATCCCGTATCCTGCACCCGTACGAGCATGAGATCCCCATCTGGACGGAGCCTTTTCTCGATCAGTATTCCACTTGGAAATTTATAATTGCATCTTCCAAGTCACGTGCAAGGCACGCCGAGTGGGCAGAAAACACCCATGTACCGAAACTACCCCTGCGATCGTCCCATAATCACCACAAGGCCATACCACCCCCCACGTCCCACGTGGCCCCACGCGCATTTCATGTTAATTACATGATCACATTAAAATAGACCACACGGCATGATCCGGTCATGCCCTGCTGACTCGTATCATATTGATTACATTTCATGACCCGCTAATCCACCTACCCCTATATTTCATGAAAGGCCAAAAAGCCACTTCATAATCTGGCCTTTTTTGATGGCATGATCACAATCTTCACATGTACATGCATGCATGACATGACACGGCCAGGTAATTAAAGATCCGAGGATTAATTATTTGGTATTTGGGGGAACAGTATCCAAAGGCGTATTTTTGTCTCTTTCCGTGTGGGCCATTTGGGCCGCTTTCCACGGCTTTCTTACGTGCCCGTAAATAGCAGAAGCTTTAGGGGTATTTTGGTATCCCCAAGTCCTATAAGTAGCGCTGCCTGCGGTGACTCGTATGCCTTTATCGGATTCGGAGCCAGAGTCCTCCGCGGAGTCCGATATCGGCCGCCTCTCTCCTCCTGCTCCGGTCGACCGGAACACGGACCCGGGGTGACCGCAGGGTTCTCGATCTCCGGCGGGGATCGCGGGGCAGTGAGTAGAAGGGTTTGGCCTGTTGGGAAGGTGAAGGAGGGAGGAGATATGGAGCTCAAGTGGGGGAGCGGACGGCTGTGGGCGGCGGCGCTGGTCGCGCTCGCGGCGGTTGCGGTGGTGGCGGCGGATCGTGGGCTGAGGCCCGAGGCGGCGGGAGCTGAGGCCGTCGAGGCGGAAGAGGTCGGGGTGTCGGATTACGTGCTCAAGGTGGTGAATTTCCTGTGGCGGCCCGATGAGTCTTCCTACCAACACGTTTGGCCGGTAAAGATGCCTTAAGCTTGTTTCCCAACTTTACGGTTCCTTTTTGGTCGTCTTTCCGTTTGCATTTTTGTTTATTTTGATTAAAATGTTCTCTCTTTTTCTTCTGTTGGAAGTCTATGAAATTTGGGTGGGAAATCGTCGTCGGAACGATCATTGGGTTCTTGGGATCGGCGTTCGGAAGCGTCGGAGGCGTCGGCGGGGGTGGGATTTATGTTCCTATGCTCACCCTCATCATTGGATTCGACGCCAAGTCTTCCACTGCCATATCAAAATGTGAGATCATATAGAGATCGATATAAATGAAGCATAGTAAACAACATTTCACTCTATACTGTCAGGATGCTTTCTGTTTGTGTGGCAGATGTGTCTTTGTCCTGACTGTGTTCTTGTTTCTGCTTCATGCTTTGTGCTTGTAATCACTGCATTAGTTCATATTGCTGAAGTATTAGTGTAAATTTGGCACAGGTATGATCATGGGCGCGGCGGGATCGACAGTTTGGTACAACCTTAAGCTCAGGCATCCAACTCTGGATATGCCCATCATCGATTACGATCTAGCGTTGCTTTTCCAACCGATGCTCATGCTGGGGATCAGTATTGGAGTCGCGTTCAATGTCATCTTTGCTGATTGGATGGTCACAGTTCTTCTAATCATCCTCTTCATAGGTAACCGAGTCATTTCTTGTCCTTATCTTTGTGATTCGGTTCGTAGAAAGACTGTTTGGTTGAGAGATTTATGTCCTATGGTCACTGAACAGGTACATCAACTAAGGCATTCTTGAAGGGTGTAGAGACATGGAAGAAGGAGACGATAATGAAGAAGGTGTTTTTCTGTTTGTAGATCATTTTAAAATTGAAATGTTGATCCTAATTCAATTATATCATGCTTACCTGATCTTATGTTTCTGAATTTTAGGAAGCAGCGATGCTTAAGGAGTCAAACGGTACGCTGATTAATTATCTGTTGAAGTATACAAAGTTTATCGGAACTAATTGCTCATCAATGTCATGTCATGCAGGAAGGGATGAAATAGAATACAAAGCTCTGCCATCTGGTCCTGGGGGTGCATCAAAGAAGGCTCTACGAAAAGAGGTTGGTAGGAATCAACTCCAACTCCTTTTCGGTGGCAGAATATCTAACAGGGGATTAACATAATCAGACAAATGTTGCAGGCCCCAATCACCGAAAATGTCTACTGGAAGAAGCTTGGTCTTCTTTCTTTTGTGTGGATCTCATTCCTTATCCTACAGGTTTTGAAGGTGAGTAATATGTTCTGAAGCATATAATCAAGTCCATGATGTTACAAAATGATCGATTAGTGACACGCCTTGTTTCCATCTCTTTCCAGCAAAACTACACATCGACCTGTTCCCTATGGTATTGGATTCTGAACTTGCTTCAGGTGCAGTCCTATGCTCTTGTCATACAATGACTTCTTACTTAGATTAGTAATCCATAGATGAATTCTGTAGTTACATCTAATATGTTGAGATTTCTGCAGGTCCCTGTATCTTTGGGAGTATCAGGTTATGAAGCTGTTAGTTTATACAGAGGAAAGAGAATTATCTCATCAAAGGGACTGGAAGGGACAGACTTTACAGTCATTCAACTTGTTTTCTACTGCCTCATCGGTGTCCTCGCTGGTGTAGTTGGAGGCCTCCTTGGCCTTGGAGGAGGGTTTATTTTGGGCCCTGTCTTCTTGGAGCTTGGTGTTCCACCGCAGGTGTGTGCATCTAGTACTCTTTTTCTGGCTCCAGTCAAATTTCAACTTCGCTTGTAGTTCTTGATCTCACTTTTGACAATGTAGAGAACACACTGCTCTGGAGGTCCTTTTCAATAGAATGCAATGCTATGTCTATGATAGATTAACATAATTCCCGATTAGGATCAAGAGCCATGAGATAATCTCTTGTAGAATCAGATAGGATTCTTCTTTCTTTGGATATTTTGGGTGAATTCCAATTTGTTGTAATAATTCATGATGTGCAAATGTGGATCTCACTGTTTCTGAATTAACATACTTGCATCTTATTCAAGCACAACTTAATCAAAAAGTCTTTCTCCAGGTCTCGAGTGCTACAGCAACTTTCGCGATGACATTTTCTTCGTCCATGTCTGTTGTAGAATACTACCTCCTGAAGCGTTTTCCCATCCCTTACGGTAATGTTCTTCACCTGTCGATTACTTTCTGCATGTGAAATGAACCAGTACCTCGAGTTCATCGCACAGCAATTCACTCTGTTTGCTTCTTTCACTTGCATTAAGGCGTACTTAATCCTTATGTCTCTCGTAACTGGGCAGCATTGTATTTTGTGTCTGTGGCATTGGTGGCTGCCTTTGTCGGCCAGCATTTGGTTAAGAGGCTGATCGAAATACTGGGTAGAGCTTCTCTGATCATCTTCATCCTTGCCTCGACAATTTTTATTAGTGCAATCTCATTGGGTAAGGCAAAAATCTCTCATCGTTTATCTGAATCATTTTTTTGGATACGAACAAAGATGATCATAGCATCGTGCTTTCTGCTCTCTTGGTACTAAAAGCATGTCTTCTAATACTTAACAGGTGGAGTTGGCATTTCGAACATGGTTCAAAAGATCCAGCATCACGAGTACATGGGGTTTGAGAATCTCTGCAAGTATGAAGCATAGCATCAAGATCTTACGTCCAAATACTCGGTTAATCGGGGGGCAGAAGAGATTACCCTGCAGTGCTCTTCCACCAATTTATCGATGCTTGCATTCAATAAAGCTCTTGAAAATACACTATTTTGTAGCATGTTTTCGGATGTCCTCTTCAGTAAGATGTTGAGCAACAGTCACCAATTCGAAGATGTCTTTTGTGCTGTAACAAAGTAGCCATAGGATGGTGATCTGCAAAATTTATTCTTAATCCCATTTTTGCATGTGATTAGATTCTCAACTCACATCTGTTGTTGTCATTTTCTTTGGAATCTGATCATCTATTTACACCATTCCTGCTTACTTATTGCTTCCTATGAGTTTGGTCCCAATCTCAGATGTCCAAAGTTGCACATACCATTTACAAGTGTGACTAGGAAAGATTCTTGCAAGGAAGAGATAAACTGTGTGCCATGTTGATCCATGTCAGACTGAAATATAATCCAACAATGGGTACTGCTGCACTTTCTTCATATGGATTGGCACCAACAATAGCAGCTGCTGCTGGTCCTCTTATCAAGCATTTCAAGGACTCATGTTTTCATAACATCTTAGATCTTGCCTCCATTACTATCCGACACACAAGCATAAATGAATTGCTATTCTATCTCACTTTGCAATTTTGATTGTTATTTCGACGTGAACTGATAAGCTAAAGTTAAAGTAGAATGAAATCATTTGATAACTTAGTCGAACGAGAAGTTCTCGAAGTAAAGTTTAATTATTTAATTCTACTTCGGTTGGTTCTTATGGAACTTGCATTGAGAGTACATCTACCAATATCCTATAGATGATTTGATTACCATTTATTTTTTCGACTAAAAAAAAGCTTATAAGGATCTTTTATATTTCTTATATAAGATTCGAGAACATACATAAAAGAAATGATACCTTATATCTCTTACGTAAGATTAAGTACAGTAATAAGAGAATATATATATATATATATATATATATATATATATATATATATATATATATATATATATATATATATATATATTAGAATGGAAATATGAATAGAGCTTCCTTACCGTTAATACTAGGGCAAATATCTCGATGGGGTGGTATTGTTTCTTGAGTCTATTTAAGACATGATCGACGTAATAAAGAGACTTTTGGATTTCTTAATTGTCCCACACTAAAATTGTGCTCACAGTTTGCTCAATGGTAGCCAAATAGAGGTTTAGAGTTTTGCTCAAGATAGAGGAAGAGAGTTGTGGTAATTGGGCCAGTTGGTGCTTCGGCTCTTCAAATACCTCATAATACTTTTCGATTTATAAAAAGCCCTTTGGGTTCTTTAACGTTCGGAAGAAAGGTATGCACCTATCACCAAATTTGGATGGAAATCGACTTAACATTATTATTCACCTTGTTAACTATTGTACTTCTTTTATTGATCGAGGTGGACACATCTCTAGTATAGCTCGTACCTTTTTAAGGTCTACATCTATTCCTCTCTAGTGAATATAAATCTAATGAATTTTCTCGAGCTAATTTTAAAAAGCACACTTTGATAGATTAAGGCTCATGTCCACCAGATATGAGTTAGCTATTCTACATTTAACTATCATGTCACCTACATATATCTCGATATTCCTTCCGATCTGGTACTTCAACATCTTATTCACAATCCTTTCGTATGTCGCCCTTGCATTTTTCAATCCAAATGGCATGACTCGATAATAATATGTGTCTCAATCTATAATAAAGAAGGTATGTTCTCAATCTTATAGTGTCATCCTTATCTGATTATATCCCAAGAATACATCCATGAAAGTAAAGAGCTCGTAAATTGAGGTAGCATCAACTAGCTAATTGATTCGAGGGTAAGGATAACCGTCCTTCTGACATACTTTGTTGAGATTGGTATAATCAACATATATCATCTAATTTTTATTAGACTTTTTATCTAGTATAACATTAGCAAGCACTATGGGTACTACACCTCTATAATAAACCTAGCAACTTGTCTACTTCATCGCTAATCACCTATTGGCGATCAAGAGCAAACCTGCGAGGCTTTTACTTCACTGATTGAGCATTGGGAGAGATATTCAAATGGTGTTAGGCCACTTTGCATTTATTTCCGGCATGCCTTTATGATTATGCAAACATCTCGATATTCTTCCTGAGAAAAATGATGAGTTGCACTCGCTTCTCCTCGGAAAGTGTTGCCTCGATCTTGACAGCCTAATCGGGATGGTCCTTGTCCAAAGGTGCCTCAATCAGTGATTCTATCGGCTCTGAATATGAGAGGGACTTTATGAAATTTTGAGGGTCCATCGAGGGCACCTTGAGTCGGGCCTTCTTCGGTAGAGAGACCACCGTTAGATAACACTAGCGCGATCCGATGCCAATCTTTGTTGGGAATTTCATCATCATTTGGTATGTCAATAACACCGCCCTTAGCTTATTAAGTATGGGTTAGCCTATGATCGCATTATACATCGAAGGGATATCGACCACTATAAATTTAGTCATCATCATTTTAGAGTAGGGCTTATCCCTAAACATGATGCACAGGCTCATAGTCCTGAGAGGGAGATAGAGTCGCAAGTGAACCCCATCAACGAAGAAGTTATAAGGGTGAGATCGTTAGCCAAAAGCCCAAGTTTTTTAAAAGTGTTAAAGTAGAGGATATCGATGGAGCTACCTATATCAATTATGACCTTCTTCACTTAGGCATTAATCATTCTCACGAAGATTACCAATGCATCATCATGATTTTGGTCGAGATACTCCATACCTTCTTTCTTGAATGTTATTTTTGAGTCATCTTCTGACCTCAGATGTTTTTCGATGATAGCTCAGGCATAAGTTTTGCGACTCAAGGAGTTATCTCCTCGTAAGGAAGGTCCATTGATGATGACTTCAATCTACTTCTCTAGCACCCTTTGAGGTTGAGGTGAAGGTTCACGGTGCCTCTTGGCAAACCTCTCGAGGTGTCCCCAACGAATGAGTTCTTTAATTTGCTCCACCAAATCACTATAGTTCTCTGTGTTATGCCTATAATTGCAGTGGAAGCAGTAATGCTTGAATTTATCCCTCCTCTCTAGTGGTGTCTCTATCGATGAAGGGTCTTTCAAGAGCTCTTTTTTCCTTTATCTATAAAAAGGTTTCAGTTCGAGTCATGTTTAAGGAAGTTGACTCGAACCTTGAGTGAGGCAGCTCGGGTCAATCATTTCTTATTCACGGTGGTGACCTTGGGGTCGAGGCTAATGATAGTCGCTCATGTCTCAACCTTTTATGCATCTCCTTGTGCTTATTTGAGATCGTTGCCTCCGTAACAATATATTAGTTGGCTCTTTAGAGTATATTGAGTACCATCGCCGATGGCTTCCCCACCAATGATAAAAAAAAAAAAAAAAAAGCAAGAGAACTTAAGCCCCCATCTTGAAGGCCTATATCACAAGCGACGGATGGGCTTCCTGTATTCCTCAGATCTTGTTAATAAATCAGGTAATGAAGTTGGAGAGTATTTCTTCCTCTCCTTGCCCAAGTCCAAGAAGCATTATTATCGATGACCTCAAGTATGCATTCCCAAATAAGTAGAGCTCAAACTCCTTTGCGAGCTAAGCAAAGGAGCCGATTGAGAGCATTTTTAAGCAAGTGTATCATTCTCATATCTGAGTCTCTTAGCAATGTCAAGAAGGTGCAGCATATCAAGATGTTTGAGGTACCATACAATGATATTTGGGCGTGAAAGGCAATAGTATACTCTATCAGGTTAGTATTATCATCAAAGGCCTCCAACAATGGTATGCAAAAATTTATCTAGATTGGCTGCTCATTGATGTTTTGAGTGCATGGGGACCGACCCGAGGTGGGATCGACAAGACATTTCCCTCTGCATTATTGGAACTCTCACTGCATCTCTTCTAAGTATTGGTCAATTTGCCATAGTTGAATCCTTAGGGAGTCATCCATCAAATTCACTAATTGGGTCTCAAATACGAGTAGAACAGACTAGTGGTACGGTGATGTGTTGAATTCCATGGTTGGGGGATCGAGGTGCTCCCTCAACCAATAGTTCCATGGGCCATAGACAATGCTAGGATGCTGGCACTGTATCAAGCGGGGGGATCCTGACGGGTGCCGATGCTAGTGGCGGTTGAGGTATAACTTGCGATTGAGATTGTGGCATCACTTTTCGGGCTAGTTGAGGTAGGAGCTAGGCAATAGCTTGCATCATACCTATTAGCGTCCATACTTATTGGGTGAGGTTCAAGAACACCTCGGTAGGGACAAGTAGGTGGCCCGAGGTCATCCTTAGGAGCGAGAGGCTTGGTCATTAAACAGATGCTAGTGTCATGTCGACATTTGCGCTAAAGTGGATGCATCTACATGTGGGAAGGATGACAGTTGCCCCCACCTCCTGAGTAAAAGTGCTATGGTTCAGAGATAGAGCCTCCTCGTTGGAGCGTTCATTAAGAGAATTAACATGCGGATGTTTTTGTGATATTAGGATCTCCTTTTAGCGCAAAAAATGTTAGAAAAATTATTATCAATATTTGAGTCAACTCAACATGGTCCAAAACTAAGGACGTAAGAATGTCCGAGGTGGTAGTTGAGGTAGCTCCAAGGTAGCTACGAGACGTCTCCGAGGTGTCGAGCTCCCGAGGTGCCACATACACTAAGATCGATGTCGAGGGAAATTTTTTGTCCTGATCCCTCTGATGCTCAAGTTCGTGATCGAAGTCTCTTAGTGGGCATAGGCTTTTCTTCAAAAGAAAGCCCTCCAACATAGCGCTAGAAATTAACTTTTATATATAGGTTTGGAAGGGATATTCTATAATCGCTCCAACGTCTTTCACTTGGTGTTTTGTCCATGTGGGCAAAGGGGGGAGATAATCCCAAATGAACTGTTTTGGACTTTTGTCCACACAAATAAATAGGCAGAGGGTGACCTCGACCTTTTTCTTCCATAATAATTTTTTTATGACAATCATCTATATGATGATAATTGACCGTTAATACATTTTTTATCATATTTGAAAAGTATAAAAGCTTACACATCCCCATATATATTTACTAGATAGATAGATATAAAGTTACCTCTCATGCAATGTGTTGAATCTCAGATTTTGATGATGAAGTCAATTGTCATTTGTTTATCTAATCTATATGTTGAGATAAGTGTGTAGGATTAACTACGATGGCAATAAGACATGCAGCAGGTGTTGAGCTGGAGTCAAGACCAAGATCACGTTGGGGGTTTGAGAGTTTATCGAAAGCCCAGACGTTCATCGAAGGTTCTGCGAGAACAATCCACGAAGTCCAGGAGCTTGCCAAAGAAGCTCATCGGAACTCGCCAAGAAGATCATTGCAAAATCCAGGAGTTTGCTAGGAGTCTGCTGGAGCATCACTGAGGGTTCATCGAATGTTCGCCGGAAGCTCGCTAAAAGCTCGCCGGAAGAAGCGATTGACGCACTAGAGCACGATTTGTAGTATTGATGGCTTAATTGTCGTAGTTAGTATGTAGATTAAGTTAGGATTGGAAGGTGATCCTATTAACTTAATCAGGGGCCAATTGGGTCCTTAACAGACCCAAATTGAGCCGAATGGAATAGCCCATTCGGACATAGAATTCTTGGCTGACGGTGGCACCACCCGGGAGA